>NC_081363.1:82815677-83555677 GCF_030684315.1 Stegostoma tigrinum
TTTGTAGACAAAGCCCATTAACATTGGAACACCGGAATTTATTTACGTCTCTGCATATTACAGTGAGCTTGGAAGAAAAGTCAGTTAAAATAGCTCATCGTTTTTCCCATTATGATACCGACTAAACATCAATACAGTAATTGTTAGTAAACTATTTTGACACACACATGTGATGAAAAATACCATTGAAATGCGAGTCTTTTTTTGAAATTCAACTCACCGTTATTCAGTGTTCACCTGAATCACAACAGTGCTGACTAATGAGTCGGGGGATAGGACATAACTCTTGTTTTCATACTGTAGTGATTCTGAATTTATGAAATGCAGGCACTGCTGAGATACTCACTTGGAACAGCTGACACAAGTTTCCCCCATACTGTTGAAGGAAGGTGGTTTCAATGTGATAGCAGAGGATTGCTGCATCTTTCCAGCTGTTCAGCGGTGTGTCATTGGGCACGTGCCAAATTGATATGTCTGAAGCCTTTATGTCACCGTAACCTGAGTTCTGTTTGTAAATAGACACAGGTCGTCACAGCGACAGTTGAGCAACGTTCATGAGCATCACTAAGCCCCTGCGCACATCCTCACTCATTAAAGTGGGAGCCTCATTCTTGTTCAGTTAAATTCTAGCCCAGTGTTACAGAATAAGGAACCTCTATTGCAGTGATATCATTTCACAGGCAAAGTGGCCTGTGGATAATATTCCCTACCAATGTCCTCCCACAGAGTCATAGAAACACATTTTCTCTTCCCTTGAGGCAGGCAACTAACCAAAATCAACCATTCAAATGAAAAATACCACAATCTCTTCATTCATAAGGCAGCAAAATTGACTGGCAATTCAAATGAGACATTTTGGCATTAAGAACAAACCACTCTCAGCTCCTCCCAATGAATCTTTTGTTCTTTCAATATTTATTTGTGTTGCTTCAACTTTGGTCAGCTGTCCCATTCACACTAAGTATGACAAACGGTTGTTTTAAATAAAGAGATTACATAGAAGCTCATCACCTTCAGGTCATCACTTGTCGCTCCTTCTGGTGAACCAAACGTTGCATAGTTGGACCATGACCTACCTCCTGCTGGAGAACTGGCATTGCTCCCTTGCTGGCTGGACCAGCGATCTCCTATGGTGCATTTCCCAAGTATATTGTTCTCATGGACACTTGCAATTAGGGTCCAACCTCCTCCATTCGTCGTCATGTCACAGAAGGCTTGGTAGATTTCACCATTACTGGTTTGAATGGATGGACACCATCTGTATGAAGAGGATAAGATAGGCCATTCAATTGAATAAGAGCATTCCAGACCAGCAATGGCTGCGTATGTCAAATGGTTGGAACTACCATCACAACTGGAAGGACGCATTGGAGATGCTTTCCCTGTAAAATAAACGAGGTGTTGAATGAGTGAATGGAAAATCAGGACCAAAAGTAGATGACAGTGTCAAATGTGGTTAAAATATTGGCTTAAAAAAGAAACCATCTCATAATAATGAATTGGATTTGTGCTGTAGACTGGAGTGTCTCCAATCACTTCACAATTCATATAAGTACAAGAAACAATTGTATGTGAGCATGTGATTGTCCTTTTTTTTCTCAATACCTCCCACCCAGCTGAAATAATAAATCCCTGTGCACCTGCAGGAAAATGACTTCATTTACTTTGTACCTTCCCGTTCTCACAAAATTTCTGTCTCCCAGCGATGGTTTCTGGAACTGGTCAGAGGAGCCAAGAGCATCCACTCTGTCCTTCTTCATTGAAGGTTCCAATGTTCACACACAATCAAATATTTTTCTGACTCTGCTGCATTGGCAAGGAACATAGTTGTGTTCACCAGTTTTCCTTAAGAAAGTTACAGTCGATGGGTGCAGCGACCACAGCAGCAGGTCAGAAGCTTGGAACACTGTGGCATTTAACACATCGCCTGACTGTCTAAAACCTGTCCGCCATCTACATGTCAAGAGTGGAATACTCCACACTTGCCCAGATGAATGCAGCTCCAAAAACTCTCAAGAAGCTTGAAACCATCCAGGGCAAAGCAGCCGACTTGATTTGCACTACATCCACAAATGTCCATCCCCCTTTTTAAAAAATCTGCAATATGCCTAATTGTGATTCTTGCCTCCTTTTAAATCGTAGATCGTGCTTGCATATTTCCTACCAAAATGCATCTTTTCATGCTTCTCTGTGTTAAAGTTCATTTGCCATAATTGTCCCATCTTCAGGTTTGCAAAAACAAAGTTTTTCTTTCTCACCTCAGTGATGATCATCCTTGCTAGTCTGTTATTTTGCAGCGGTCCTCCTCTCTATTGCTGCTCCCGTTGTTGCTCTCATCTGCGCATTTAAGAATTGCGTTTCGTTTCTACAGCCCAATTGTGAACATTAATGATCTCAAGCAAGGACCTGAACGTCGCACCACTTCACATCGTCTGTCACGTAGCAATTGTTTCCTTCCCCTCTCTGTTTTGCCTTGAGGCAGATGCAAGAAATACAGTCCCCATAATGTTATTTAAACAAGTGCAGAAATCACTGGTGCTCCCGCCAACTTTAACCCAACAACGCAGAATGAAAACTGACTTACATTCATCTCACGTCCTGTTTGATGGCACATTGTACGCACCGTTGCTGTCGTCCTTGACTGTGTAACAGCAGTTATTGCTGCAAAAAAATTCTCCACCGGCTACAGAACCCTTTAGGACCTCTTGAAGGTGTGAAATATGCCACATAAATACAAGTTTGATTCCCCTTTTTCCAGAATTCAATGAGAGTTACAAATACTGGCTGAAATTAATGGCAGAAGAGGTAATGAGGCACGGAATACTGGTTATTTTTCGTTTATCTCTGCGGCAGTGAACGGAACTGTAGCCATACTGACTCTTCAATAGCTTAATGAGGCAATTGTATCTTCTGTTGAAAACATTTACCTTTCGTCACGTGGTATTTCTCTTTGAGTTCCCGGCAGCTCCTGGTTAAATTGTGGTGCTCGTCGGGTTTATCCGGGCAGCCATTGTTGTTGACTTCGAAGTCACCCAGGACGTTGAGAATTGCAATGTCATGGTTTCCAATGCCAACTTCATCTTAATGACAGAAAAGACACATTCTGTATCAGTGCCGGTGAAAGACGCAGAACAGACAGAAACATAGCAACATGGAGGTAAAGGCACAGAGAAACGGACAAGAGGAAACACAGAGAGGGATGCAGAAAGGTGACAGAGATCAGGATGAAGATATAGCAGTAAACAAGAATGATAGAAAGTCAAAGATACTTAGAAAAGAGGCTTCAGGGATCGTTACAAAGAGTTGGACAGAGGACACAGGGATGAAAAGGAAAACGAGAGGGAAATACCAACAGAGACAGAGATGGCAGAGATGCATGAAATGGAAAGGAAATAGCGAGGTGCGGTGACAACAGGAAAACGCGGCGGGGCAGGATTAAACTCGAAGTATCTATTCTGAAAAAGAGAACAGAGCCAGAGACCGATTTAGAAGATGAGAGCGAGAACATGAAACAGGAGAAGGAGCTGAAACGATGAAGTCACACATTGAAGCGCATAGAAAGAATAGCACATATTGAAGCACGTAGAAAGAATAGGACAGACAAAGAGAAAACCATAGCAACACAAGGACAAAAGGAAGAGAGAATGAAGGGAAAGATTTATGTTGGGTTGCAGCTCAGAGGCACCACTTGCCCTCTGGCACGCTGTTGAATTGATTGCACTCCTGATGGGAACACCGCACCGACCACCTGTGGAGTCAATACCCTCTTCAACTAACAACAGAGATATAACTCCTGGAATTTCTTGGGAAGGGATATAAATCCAGGGTTTGGTGCCGACATTAAACTCTGGGGAGTGGGGAAACCCCCTGAGAAAGGGTGAAACGGTACAGACCAGGATCCAAGCTTATCTGTACTCTCCCGCCTATTGTATCTCCCAGTTTAAATTCACAAAATCAAGTACAAAAACACGATAAAGTCACCACTTACCTTAGTAATGAGGAGGGGATTGCTCAGTGTTGGCAATGGCAAGGAGTAGAAGAAGGATGGTCTTCATTTCTTCACAACAGCTTTTCTGTCAAGGGCTGTAATTTTGGGATCGTTGTCAGCAAGAAGGGGAGAAACTACATTACCTCTAACTGGCATTTGGAACGTTGCATGAACACATTAATTCTTCTATTAGGATGGATGAAGTCAGTTCCTGCTTTATTGTCGAAAATTGCTGATGGATAACACCGGACCTCGAAGTCAAACTGGCATTGCTGCAGTAACTCACCTCAATGCCTGTCCACCATCTAATGCACAAATCGAGATCGTGATGGAACACGTTGCGCTCATCTGAGTGAATGCAGCTCGAAGAGCACTTTAAAAAATTAACACCATCTAAGAGAAAGCAACCTGCTTGATTGACACCTGATATTCCACTTTAAACTGTCTCTCCCTGCATTGGTAATGCTCAGAGGTGGACCATACCCACTCATACTCGTCTCTCCCGCAAGGGAAACGTGCTTTCAGCGGACTCTGTCGAGTTCCCTCAGGCTTTTCCACGTACCAATAAGATCACCTCTCATTCGTCGAATTGTTGCTCATTAAATAATTCCTCCATCACATCTGAGAAAGTGAACTCCTCTGAACTGCATCCAACACATTTCTGTCCTCCCTTAAATGAGGAAGACCAAAAATGTTCACAGAATTCTACAAGCGCTCCCAACAACAAACCAAAAAACTGCAGCAAAACGTCACAACTTTTCTGTCCCATTCCCCTTGTAAAATACAGCACCCTACAAATGATCTGATCTTGCACATCACCTGCTGTCCCTGAGGACTCATTTTATGTGATGCATGTACAAGGGCACCCAAATCCCTCTGTAGCTCAGGTCCTCAAATTCTCTCCAATTCAATAAAATGCTGTTTTTCTCCTCTCGCTGCCAAACGTTTCCATTTTGTACTCCATCTGACAGAGTTTTAATCACTCACCTCTCCCAACACTGAGAGGCTCCTGTATCACACACCGCATTCGACTCTCACCCTCACGTTCCTATCTGACCATGTAACACTTCACCCTCCTGTCCATCAAAAATCCATCTAACTCTGCCTTGAATAAATGCAATGATGCTGCCTTCACCACTTTCTGGAGACTTACGCCCCTCTGGGATAAAACGATTCTCAACACCTCTGTCTTAAAGGATCGCCTGCACCTCTCGAGGTCTTAGAGGTCGCAAGTCAGAAATTTTACTTTTAATGAGTTTGAAAATGAACATCAGCCCATTTACAGATGAACATCAAGAGGTCATCTGGATTTGCTGTAAATAATTGCCTTTTTTTACCGTAGAAATGTTCATGAATTTAACAGATTCACCTCTTCCCTGACTTTGGGCTGAAGCACGTCATGTGATTGTTCCACTTTTTCATCAGCCTCTCAACAGTAAAAGCTGGGAAGTAGCCGATCAGTACAAATTGCATTAAAGATGGTTAAACTCAGGGCGGTGTCAGTTACTGCACACAAAGTTTATTATGTGTCTGTGCTTGTGCGTCAGTGTGTTGTGTTTCTGCCTCTATGTATGTGCGTCTCCCGAAGCATGCCTGTCTGTGTATGTGTCTATATGCGTCTCAATGTTTCTAGTTCTGCTTCTGTTTGTGCGTCTATCTATACCTGACTATATCTGTGTGTATAAAAGATAACAAGGGGTCTTGACCCGAAACGTCAACTTTCCTGCTCCTCTGCTGCTGCTCGGCCTGCTGTGTTCATCCAGTTGTACACCTTGTTATCTTAGATTCTCCAGCATCGGCAGTTCCCAGTATCTCTATATCCTATGTGTGTGTGTGTTAGGGTATAGTTAGTGTGTGTATTAGGCAGCCAACTTAATCAAAGACCACTTCCATCCCGGTTATAATCTCTTCCAACCTCCCCCATCGGGCAGCACGTAACAAAAGCTTTTAAACACACATTCCAACAGTTCATGAATAGTTTCTTCACTGCTGTTATTAGACTTCTGAATGGAACTCTCAAATTTTAAAATTAATGCTGATCTCGCTCTTTGTGCGTTTACTCTGCAGCCATAAAATTTTATTCCTCACTCTGCTCTACTACCCTAATGAACTTTGTATGGTACGATCGGTCTGTACAGCTCGCAAAATGAAACTGTTCACTTTACCTAGGTACACGAGACAGAAATCATTTGAAATCAAAGTATTAGTGCGTGTTTCTATGTTTGTGTGCATCTCAGTTCAATGAGGTCTCTTGCTTCAGTGTGAATCCTTTGACTGGGTGAAACACCCACTCGTTCCGTATCTCTGTTTCTGCTGTGTTCAAAGTGATACAATACCATCCTCTAGTGGCCTCCTCATGCCACTTCACAAGCAGCAGGCTTTGGTTTGCAGTATCAATTCTTGTGAAACTCTCAGGTTGCGCAAGCATTTCTTCAAAGAACGTCTTTGGAGAGCCAAAGCAGATCTGTCTGATTCCCCTTAATGTTGCCCCTCAGATATAAGCAGAAGGAAATGAACATGCTCAGTGATGGTCTCACCCCCTCCACTTTGTGCGTCCCTGTGGGTATCTGTGTCTGTTTGTGGTGTGTGTCTGTGTCTCTGTGTCGATGGTGCTGTGAGCTACTCACTCCCTCTCTCTAATCGAATCCTCGGTGACTTTTTTTCACCCACCACCACCCCTGTGCAGTGGCGTGTGGAGGCTAGCAGACGGTGGCATTGTATTTTCGCAATTCATCCGCACCCCCAATCCCTGCAATAACAACCAAAACAGAATCCCCATCGTTCTCACGTACCACCCCACCAACCTCCGCGTACAACATCATCTTCCGAAACTTCCACCGCCTGCAATTCGACCCCACCACCAAAGACATTTTTCCCTCCCCACCCTTATCTGCCTTCCGGTGGAACCACTATCTTCGTGACTCCCTTGCCCACTCCACACTCCCCTCTGGCCCCACCACACACGGCACTTTTCCCTGCAACCGCAGGAAGTGCTACACCTGCCCCTACACCTCCTCCCTCACCCCCATTCCAGGCCCCAAGAAGACTTTCCACATCAAGCAGAGGTTCACCTGCACATCTGCCAATGTGGTATACTGCTTCCGCTGTTCACGTTGTGGGAACGGGGAAACCAAGCGGAGGCTTGGGGACCGCTTTGCAGAACACCTATGCGCGGTTCACACTAAAGAGCTGCACCTCCCAGTCGCGAACCATTTCAATTCCCCCCCCCCCCCCAATTCCTAAGACGACATGTCCATCCTGGGCCGCGTGCAGTGCCACAATGACGTTGCCCGATGGTTGCAGGAACAGCCACTCATATACTGCTTGGGAACCCTGCAACACAATGGAATCAATGTGGATTTCACAAGCTTCAAAATCTCCCCTCCCCCTGCCGCATCTCAAAACCAGCCCACCTCCCTAACCTGTCCTTCCTCCCACCTATCCCGTCCTCCCACCTCAAGCCCAACCCCCATCTCCCACCGATTAATTTCACCGAGCCCCATTGACCCGTCTGTCCTCCCTGGACTGACTTATCTCCTCCCTACCTCCCCATTACACTCACCTTCACTGGCTCCATCACCGACTCTTGGAATTGTCTGGCTCCTCTCCACCTATCTTTTCCTCTATCCATCTTCTGTCCACCTCCCCCTCTCTCCCAGTTTATTTCAGATTCCCCTGCCACTTCCCCTCCCCAATTTCTGAAGAAGGATCTCGGCCTGGAACGTCAGCACTCTTGCTCCTCTGATGCTGCTTGGCTTTCTGTGTTCATCCAGCTCCACACTTTGTTATCACTTTAAACACATGAGAGCAACTGCAAGTGTCTCTGAACTTCTTCCATTCTTCACTCTCTCACACACGCATTCGATCTCCTCCACACTCTCTAGCTCTCCCTCCCTTTCTCATTTTCTCTCTCTCCCACTATATCTTTCTTTCTCTGTCTCATTTCCTGCAGCCCATCAGTATCCCCACCCGCCCCCCCCCACGTTTCTCCCCCGATCCCCCAGTCCTTCAGCCCACAGTCTCGAAGACTGATTTACTTTCATGTCAAAACTCTCTCTTTATCTTTGCCTATCTGGAAATTTTATTAACTTTACCATTTTTACTTTGATAACTTGCAGCAATGGTTGTGCAAGATACCAATCTTCATCTTGTTTAATACCAAAGCTTTATAGCTGGTTATTTTTAAATTAAAACATCCAAGGAGGTCAGATAAAGCAATACACATCAATCGTTCATTGAACACTTTGTGGACTCAGTATGGCCATGGCATGGGACCCAGTTCAATGGTAATACTCTTGGGATATCTCACTTTAGGAGGCAGAAGGCAACAGTTAATTATACTGCACCCCATCGTTACCACGTCAGTTTCCCCATGATTGCACTTGTTTGTTCAACTGAATGCAATGAACATCAATAATGGTGTAATTGATATCGCACTGGAGATTTTATGCCTGTGTAAATACAAAGCTCCTCTCAGTTAAATCTCTATATTCTGAGATTGTACACTCTGCTCCTAAATCGACACAACACTCTGGAATTGATGAAATATGAGAAAGGAAGAGTGCTAATTCATAAATATATGTTATATACGAACATATAAATGCAAATATATATATATATATATATTTGTTGTCAGAAGGTTATTAAAGTCTGTGATTGTGATTAGAGTGAACGTCACAAACAATTACAGCCAGAGACAGCTAGGACACATCTGAAAACTTTGATTGAACGAGGTAGTAGTGACAGAAATATCTGTGTTCTTTCTTTAAACTTCAGGAGGGCATCTGTGAGTCAACTAATTAAAATTGAAGCTCACAGGGACTGAGGGAAAATTACTGACTCCATTATGAAATTCACTGCACGGCACAGACGAGGAGGGATCTTTGCTGAGCCGGTGTGTTTGATCATAGACGTTTCGTCACCCTGCCAGATAACATCGTCAGTGCACCTCCGGTGAAGCGTTGGTGATCTGTCCAGCTTGTTATTTATTGGCCTGTTTTGTTGGGGTCATTGGCATCACTTCTGCTTCTGTTTTTCAGTTGTTTGTAAATCGGCTCTAGTTCAATGTGTTTATTGATGGATTTCTGGTTGGAGTGCCAGGCTCCCAGAAATTCCCTGACATGTCTCTGTTTGGCTTGTGCGATTAAGGATGTATTGTCCCAGTAGAACCTGTGCCTTCTTTGTCCATGTATGTTGAGACCAGTGAGAATTGATCATGTGTCTTGGTAGCAGTTGGTGTTTGTGTATCTTTATTGACAGTTTTCTTCCTGTTTGGCCTCTGTAATGTTTCTCACAGACCTGGCGTAGTATTTTGTATATTACATTGGTTTTATTGGTTGTAGGTATAAGATCCTTCACATTTATCAGTAGCTGTCGCACGATGAATTTTAGTTTTAGTGGGCAACCCTGATACCTGGGGGTCTCAGCAAACTTGTGGCCATCTCCGATGTGTCTGTTTATTATAGTGTGTCTGGCCATGTTGTGGTCGGTTGCAGAGGTAACAGCGGGTTGTGCTTTTTGGGTATACATTCCTTTTAAAACAAACAACATAAATGCTCCTGTTCTGCTTTGCACAGTTCAAGGTCACTGCAGTGTGCTGTGGCTTGTTTGAATAACATCCTGATGCAGCTTCATTTAAGGGTGTTGGGATGGTTGCTGGTGTAAGTATCTGTTGCGCATGTGTTGTCATTCACTGCATATGCTAGTTTGGAGTTCCCCATTGTTCTCATGTTCTACCGTTATGTCTATATCTCACCTTTTGTGAATTTTATTCTGGTGAAGATGTTATTTAATGGCGGTGGGTTTCTTCTAGTCTTGTGTATTTGATAATAAGGAAGGTGTCACCTACACAGCAGATCCAGAGTTTGGATTGCATAATATGCCAACAATGTGCAGTCCTTGTGGAGACAAAGTCCCACCTTCACATTGGGAATAACTTCCATCATGTTGTGTGGTACTGTCACTGTGCTAAATGGGACAGACTTCGCACAGATCGAGCAACTCAGCACTGGGCATCCATGAGGTGCTGTGGGCCATCAACAGCAGCAATTGTACTCAGGCACAATTTGTACTCTCAAGGGCCTGACATACCACCACACCAGGGGATCAGTCTTGGTTCAATGGAGAGTGTTGGCGGGCATGCCAGGAGCAGCACCAGGCAGACCTGAAGATGAGGTGTCAATCTGGTAAAGCCACAAAACAGAAGTGGTGCCACATAGATAATAGATTGTTTTGTCAGTAATCATTAAGAATGAACTAAAAGCAAACCAAAATTTCGCTTCCTTCAAATGCATGTAATCACAGTGCTCTTACCTGTTTGGGCAGGAGATAGAAAATGTCCTTTTTAAGTCTGTTTTCTCCCAGTATAAAAGGTACGCTTGACTTGCGTGTCAGCAAATGTGCAATGCAAATATTTGAGAATCCCCGCGTTCATAACCTTTCCTGTAACAGCACTCGTAACTATAGAGTCCACATAACTGGTTCACCTCGATTTCGAGCAGCTCTCAGGGTAACGATAACATGTATTGCAGGAACAGTCATTCATTGAATGGGAAGGAGAGATTTTCGATTCTTCCTTTTTCGAGATTTTCATTGCCTCGCACTTGTGTGGCACAAATGTTATTTGCCACTCGTCAGTCCAAACCCGGATGTTGTCAAAAACTTTTTGCATTTAAACAGGGACGACTTCAGTCACTGAGAAGTCACAAATGACGCTGAGTATTGTGCAATCATCAAAGTACAGTCCCACGTACAAGCCACAAAACAGGACTACTTGTACAACAAACAAGATAAGCATCAAGTGACAGACAGAGCTAAACGATCCCACAGCCAGCCAATCAGATCTAAACTCTGCAGTCCTGCCGCATCCAGTCGTGAATGATGGTGGACAATTAAACAGCTTACTGGAGGATGCTCCACGAATATTCTTGTCCTCAATGATGGAAGAGCCCAGCACATCAGGGCAAAACATAAGGCCAAAGCTTCCACAGCAATCTTCAGCCAGAAGTGTCAAGTGGATGGTCCATCTCTGCCTCCTCCAGTGGTCCCCAGCATTACAGATAACAGTCTTCAGCCAACTTGATTCACTCCATGTGATATTGAGAAATTGTTGGAGACAATGGTTACTAGAAAGGCTATGGACCCTGACAGAATATTGGCAATAATATCAAAGACTTGTGCCCCAGAACTTGCCACTCCCCTGGCCAAGCTGTTTCAGCACAGTTATGACTCTGATATCAACCTCACAACGTGGAAAATTGCCCAAATATGTCCAGTACACACAAAGCAGGACAAATCTAACCTGGCCAATTACCGCCCCCATCAGTCTACTTTTGATCATCAGTGAAGTGATGGAAGGTGTCAACAGTGCTATCAAGCAGCACCTGTTCAGGAAGAGCCTGCTCGGTGATGCCCAGTTTGGGTTCTGAAGCGCCACTCAGCTCCTTACCTCACTACAGCCTTGGTTCTAACATGGACGAAAGAGCCGCAATCCATACGGGAGGTGAGAGTGACAGCCCTTGATATCAAGGATTCATTCGATGTGCGTGGTATCAAGGAGCCCTGGCAAAACTGCAATCAATGGCTATCAGGGGGCAAACTTTCTGATATTTGGCTCATACCTGGCATATCGGAAAATGGTTGTGGTTGTTGGAGGTCAATCATCTTAGCCCCAGGACATCTCTGCAGGAGTTCCTTAGGATACTGTCATCGGCCAAGATATCTTCAGTTACTTCATTAATGACTTTCCCTCCTTCATAAGATCGGACGTGGGGCTGTACTTTGATGATTGCACAATACTCAGCGTCATTTGTGACTTCTCAGTGACTGAAGTCGTCCCTGTTTAAATGCAAAAAGTTTTTGACAACATCCGGGTTTGGACTGACGAGTGGCAAATAACATTTGTGCCACACAAGTGCGAGGCAATATAAATCTCGAAAAAGGAAGAATCGAAAATCTCTCCTTCCCATTCAATGAATGACTGTTCCTGCAATACATGTTATCGTTACCCTGAGAGCTGCTCGAAATCGAGGTGAACCAGTTATGTGGACTCTATAGTTACGAGTGCTGTTACAGGAAAGGTTATGAACGCGGGGATTCTCAAATATTTGCATTGCACATTTGCTGACACGCAAGTCAAGCGTACCTTTTATACTGGGAGAAAACAGACTTAAAAAGGACATTTTCTATCTCCTGCCCAAACAGGTAAGAGCACTGTGATTACATGCATTTGAAGGAAGCGAAATTTTGGTTTGCTTTTAGTTCATTCTTAATGACTACTGACAAAACAATCTATTATCTATGTGGCACCACTTCTATTGCCCAAACTAGTGGGTCTAAGCCAGGTGGGTCGTAAAAGTATCGAAAACCTGAAATAGTTTGATTCCAATTAAAACGGAAAGTGTCGGGACGGGCGAACAATTTATTCACGGGAGGCCGGTTGGTGATTTAAAGGTGATTTAAAAGCGTTAGGCTGGAGCTGTATGCCTCAGAATTCAGTAGTTATTTCAAACTCAACCTTGGTTCCCAGGCTATGGGAAACGTAGCAGTTAAAAGCTGTAAGGACGGCTGGTTTGAATTGGTGCCTTTTCACAATGCTCATGCACTCAGTTTACCTGCTTCATTTACTTTCCCCATCATGAGACAAACCACAATCATCGTTTTTAAAATTCACTTGTGGAATGTGGATGTCGACGGCTGGGCCAGTATTTATTAGCTGTCTGCAGCTGCCCAGGAGAAGGTGGTGGTGATCTCCCTTCTTGAACCACTGTAGTCCATGTGCTGTAAGATGACTCATATTTCCATGAGAGAGGGAATTCCAGGATGTTCTCAGTGAAGGAAAGGTGCTCTATTTCCAAGTGTCTCCCAGGATGATTCATTGACTTTAATTGTATGCCACCAGTTGTCAATGTCCCGCACTGCATTCCAGTGCTGTGATACGGTTTAAGAACCCTCCAGGAGGCTCAGAGACAGACTATTCAAACGGCAAAGAACGCCAGCCTCCGACTGTTTAAGTCAGTGCTCTGAAAAAGCCCACAAATGCTCATTTCTACGAGACCCTGGATGATTTTCCACCTGAAAGGCAAAAGTGCTGCTAAATGTGGCCAGCTTTCAAAAAATAGTTCAACAGACAGAAATGCAAATCGATTGGTCATGTCGATCAAAAAGTAAACAAACTTTTGAAACAAAACACTATTAATCAGGACAAATGCAGTGCAGATGTGACATTCTGTGTTATAAGGTTGGTGCATATTATACAGCGTCACCAATGTTTAATACAAAAACTCACAACATTGTTTCTTGGAGTACAGGTGACCATTCTGCGCACTCATTCTGTGCCAGCTACTTACAAAGCTCTCCTAATGAGTTGTAGTGTTGCTCTCTGCTTGATGTTATGATTACCATCTCAACCTTCTTGATATTTTCAACATCATCTCAGAATGCGCTGACTCTGACTCATGGATTGGAAGCTGTGCTACTTCTGGCTCGTGTCTTTTCTATTGGTGTGGGAGATCCAGGCTCCTGGGAACAATAATGAAGGTGATCATTACAAAGTCCTTGTTTGTCTTTTATTGAAATCCAGGCTGATCCAACACCCCCACATACGTGTGTCAATGTTTTACTCATGGGACCTTAGACATTAGAATAACCGTGAAGGGTTCATGGATAGAATTGACAGTAATTTTCTGGCCTGCTGTTGTTTGAGCTGATGAAGTTGTTCCTGGATATGAAGTATCTTCGTCGGACATCTGATCCATATCTTCAGCATGTAGAGACATCAGCAGTATTTAAAGTTGTTGCAACTGTTTTCTTGCATTACTGTATCTGGCTGATGCCATCAAAACTCCTCAGCCACTTAGACAGCTTTGCAAACATTATTAGCAGCGATTGGCCATAATCTGGAATGTACTGCCTGGGACAGTGAAGGAAGCAGATTCAATGACAATCGTCAAAATGACATGACTATAGACATGAAAAGAACAAGGGCTATGAGGATAGAGCAGAGAAATAGAAAAAAGTAATTGAATTTGCTTGTTGAAAGAGCAAGCATGTATATGAGGGGCCTGATGGCCTCCTACTAAACTGTACATTTCTAACTTCCTACGATTTAAATCTAAGTATTAGGAATAATTTCTAGACCAGCTTTCACATAGAAATAAATAACTTCCCGTAAACGGAAAATGTAAAGTACACTCCTTGTGGAGCATCAGCAACCAGTCAATGTCACTCACATACCCACATCTATTCCAATTTTGCGAGCTCCTGCTCTTTGACTAAGACAGAAAATTAGTGCATCATTACTCCTAGATGTAATCTCTCAAGGAATACAGAGTCATCAAGTCATACAGCATGAAAACAGACCCTTTGGTACAACTCATCTATGCTGACCAGATATCCTAAATGAATTGAGTCCCATTTGCCTCATTTGGTACTTATCCTTCTCAACAATCCTTTTTATCTGCACATCATGATGCCTTTTAAATGTTGTAATTGATTCAGTCTCCACCAATTACTCAGGAGAGTTCATTCCACAAACACACCACCCTCTGTGTGAAAAAGTTCACAAATCTTACAAATCTTTCACCTCTCACCTTAAACCTCTGCCTCTAATTTTGGACACCCCTACCTGGAAAAAAAGACATTGTCTATTTACTGTATCCATGCTCATCATGATACAATAAATCTCTACAATGACACCCCTTGGCCTCCAAAGCTCCAGGGAAAATAGCCTCAGCCTGTATAGCCTCTCCCAAGAGCTCAAACCCTCTAACCGCATCAAGACCCTTGTAAAACCTTTCGGCACCCTTTCAAGTTTAACAACATCTTTGAGATCATATATTAAGGGAAAATATATAGTTAATGGCACTACCATTGACAGCATTGATGTCCAGAAGGATCTTAGTTCATTGTTCCATGAAACTAGCCACATACACAGGTAGGGTGGTAAAGAAGGCATATGGCATGCTTGCCTTTACTGGTCAGGGCATTGAGTACAGGAAGTTGTGTTGCAGCATTATGAAACTTTCGTGAGGCTGCACCTAAGAATATGACATTCAATTCTGGTCACCACATTACAGGAAGCGTGTGGAGGCTTTGGACAGGGTTCAGAAGAGGATTGCCAGGATGGTGTCTGGATTAGAGGGTATGAGCTTTAAGGAGAGGCTGGACAAACTAAGATTGTTTTCTCTGGAGCAGCAGAGGCTGAGGGAAGACCCAACAGAAGTTTATAAAATTATGAGAGGCATAGTTAAGGTTGACAGTCAGAACCTCTTTCCCAGAGTTGGAATGCCTTATACGGGAGGACATGCATTTATTGTAAGGGGAGAAAATTCAAAGGAGATGTGAAGGACATGTTTTTTGTCACATAGTGGTCGGGGATTGAAATACGTTATTGGGGTAGCGGTGGAGTCAGATGCAATAAGCACATAAATAAGCAAAGTATAGAAGGATATGGACGTTGGGCAGGCAGCAAGGATTAGTTTAATCTGGTGTTATGTTTGGCACAACATCGTGGATCGAAGGGCTTGTTCCTGTGCTGTACTCGTCTATCTCTGACTTTCGTACAGCAGGGAGACCAGAACTGATTTCTATATTCCAAAAGTGGCCCAACCAATGTCCTACAAAGTTGCAACATGACCTCCCATCAATTATATTCAATAACTGACTAACAATGGCAAGCGTATCAAACACATTCTTCACTACCCTGCTTACCTGCAACCCCACCTTCAAGGAGCTATGAACCTGCACCAAAGGTCCCTTTGTTCAGCAACACTTCCCAGGGCCCTATCAATAAGTGTATAAGATCTGGTCTGATTTGCTTGACCAAAATGCAACCCCTCATATTTATCCAAAATAAACTCCATCTGCCCACTCATTGGTCCATTGGCCATCTGATTAAGGTCCCGATGTGCTCTAAGATAAACTTCTTCACTGCCTATTACACCACTCATTTTGGTGTCATCTGCAAGCTTGCCATTCCCCTTATATTCTCATCTAAATCATTCATATAAATGACAAAAAGCAGCGTACCCAAGCCCTGATCCTTGTGGCACACCACTGCTCACAGTCCTGCAGTCCGAAAAACAACACTCTACCACCACCCTCTGTCTACTACCTTGAGGCCATTTTTGTCTCCAAATTGCTCTCCCTGGATTCCACATGATTTAACCTTGCTAAACAGTCCACCAGGCGGAACCCTATGGAACTCCTTGCTCAAGTCCATAAAGTCAATGTCCATTGCTCTGCCTTCATCAATATTCTTTGCCAATTCTTCAAAAAATCTCAATCAAATTCTTGAGACCCGATTTCCCACAAACAGATCCATGTTAACTGTCCACAATCAGTCCTTGCCTTTCCAAGTATATGTGCATCCTGTCCCACAGAATGCTCTCTCACATCTTACCCATCACTGATGTCAGATTTACTGCTCTGTAGTCCCCTGACTTTTCCTTACCACCGCTCTTAAATAATGGCACCACTTTGGCACCTTCCAGTCTGTTGACGCCATATCCGTGGCTGTTGATGATACAAATATCTCAGCAAGGGGCCTGCTAGTCACTTCTCTAGCTTCCCACAAAATTCTGGGATACGTCTATTCAGGTCCTGGGGATTTATCCACCTTCATGCATTTTAAGACATCCAGCAGCTCACCTTCTTTAATATGGACACTTTTCAATGTACCACAATCTATTCCTCCATGTCCTCTAGCTTCCATATCCTCGTCTACATTAAATATTTACATGCAATACAAGTTTAATATTTCAACCATCTCCTATGGTTCGACACATAGATGGCATTGCTGTTCTTTAAAGGGCCCAATTCTCTCCCTCGTTCCTTTTTTGCCCATAATGTGTTTGTAGAATTTATTTTGGATTCTCGCTAACCCTATTTGCCAGAGCTATCAGATGTCTCCTTTTTGTCCTCCTGATTTCCCTCTTGAGTACACTCCTACTGCTGGTATAGTCCGCAAGGGATTCATTCAATCCCATCTGTCTGCACTTGCCACAGGCCTCCTTCATTTTCTTGATCAGAGCTTTAATTTCCCTCATCATCCAGCATTCTCTTCACCTTCCAGCTTTGTCCTTGACACTAAAAAGAATATACTGCCTCTGGACTCCAAGTTAACTGTTTTTTGAAGGCCTCCCACTTTCCAACTATCACATTACTTGTAACTAACCTCTCCCAATCAACTTTTGAATGTTTTTTGCCTAATACCATCAAAATTGGCCTTACTTTATTCTACAACTTTAACTGTTAGATCAGGTCTATCCTTTGCCATCACTATTTTAAAGCTGATACAGTTATGATCACTAGCCTCAATGTGCTCTCTCACTGACACTTGTTCTGATGTATTTCCAAGAAAATGTTGGGTTTTGCTCCTTCTCTAGTAGGTATGTGCACATACTGACTCAGAAAATTTTCTTGCACACGCTGAACAAATTCCTCTGCATTCAAATCCTCAACATTATGGCAGTCCCAGTCTACACTTGGAAAGTTAAAATCCCTTACTATTACAACCCTATCTTTCTAATAGATCTTTGAGATCGCCTCACAAATTTGCTGCTCAATTTTCTGCAGACGGTTGGGGGAGACTTTCGTATAATCCCAATACGTTCCACCTAAACAGCTTCACTGGACATACTCGAAGGAGCATCCTCCCTAAATGCAGCTGTAATGTTATCCCTGAACAAAAGATGTCACTCCCCCTCCTCCCTCCTCCCCATTTCTATCATTCCTCGATCTCCTATAACCTGGAACAGTAGCTACAGTCCTGCCCTTCCCTGAGCCATGTTTCTGTAATAGCTATTGACATCCCAGTCCCATGTTCCCAATCATGTCCTGAATTCAAGATAACAAGGTGTAGAGCTGGATGAACACAGCAGGACAAGCACCAGAGGAGCAGGAAAGCTGACGTTTCGGGCCTAGGCCGTTCATCAGAAATGGGGCAGGGAACAGGGATCTGAATTAAATAGGGAGAGAGGGGGAGGTAGATCGAAGATAGATAGAGGAGAAGATTGGTGGAGAGGAAAGAGACAGGTCAAAGAGGCGAGGATGGAACCAGTAAAGGTGAGTGTAGGTGGGGACGTAGGGAGGAGATAGGTCAGTCCAGGGAAGACAGACAGGTCAAGGGGGTGGGATGAGGTTAGTAGGTCAGAAATGGGGGTGTGGCTTGAGGTGGGAGGAGGGGATAGGTGAGAGGAAGAACAGGTTAGGGAGGCGGACATGAGCTGGGCTGGTTTTGGGATACGGAAGCGGGGGGTCAGATTTTGAAGCTTGTGAAATCCACATTGATACCATTGGGCTGCAGGGTTCCCAAGGGGAATATGAGTTCGGGTAGCATCGTTGTGGCACTGCAGGAGGCCCAGGATGGACATGTCGTGTGTGGAATGGGAGGAGGAGATGAAATGGTTCACGACTGGGAGGCACAATTGTTTATTGCGAATTGAGCATCGGTGTTCTGCAAAGTGGTGCCCATGCCTCTGCTTGGTCTCCCCAATGCAGAGGAAGCCACAACAGGCACAGCGGATACCGTATACCACATTAGCAGATGTGCAGATGTACATCTGCTTGATGCGGAAAGTCTTCTTGGGGCCTGGGATGAGGGTGAGCGAGGAGGTGTGTGGGCAGGTGTAGCACTTGCTGCGGTTGTAGGGAAAAGTTCAGGTGTGGTGGGGCTTGAGGCAAGTGTGGAGTGGACAAGGGAGTTATGGAGAGAGAGGTCCCTCCGGAGAGCAGACAAGGGTGGGGAGGGAAAAATGTCTTTGGTGGTGGGGTTGGATTGTAGATGGCAGAAGTTTTGGAGGATGATGCATTGGATCCAAAGGTTTGTGGGGTGGTATGTGAGGACGAGGGGAATTCTTTTTTGGTTGTTATTGTGGGGACGGGGTGTGAGAAATGAGTTGTGGGAAATGCGGGAGACACGGTCGAGGGCATTCTCGACCATTGCCAGGGGGAAGTTGCGGTCCTTGAAAAACAAGAACATCTGAGATGTACAGGAGTGGAATCCCACACTCTGGGAGCAGATGCAGCAGAGGCAAAGGAATTGAGAAGAGGGGATGGCATTTTTGCAGGAAGGTGGGTGGGAGGAGGTGTATTCTAGGTAGCTGTGGGAATCAGAGGACTTGAAATGGATATCGGTTGATAGGTGAATGCCCGAGATAGAGACAGAGAGGTCCACGAAGGTGAGAGAGGTGTTAGAGATAGTCCAGGTGAACTTTAGGTTGGGGTGGAAGGTGTTGGTGAAGTGGATGAACCGTTCGAGTTCCTCGTGGGAGCACGAGGCGGCGCCGATACAGTCATCAATGTAACAGAGGAAGAGGTGGGGTTGAGGTGCCAATGTAGATATGGAAGAGAGATTGTTCCAGGTAACTTATTGGGCCCATGAGGGTAACCATCGCCACCCACTTTGTCTGTAGGAAGTGGGAGGAATTGAAAGATAATCCCTCTTCCTCTACTTTCCATGGAGAGTACTTCTTGGCATCAGATGTACAACACACCCCTTCAAGAGAAAGTGGGTAGCTTTATGTGAAAATTTGATTTACAATCTAACCGACTCTCTTGTTTCTGCAAACTTTGGCACTCATTCAGCCAAATTCACTGGACTTACACTGATGAAATTAATGCAGACCTAATCCTGTAAGAGCCCCTTAAAGATTGACAGAATATTTTAGCAGTTTATTTGACAGAGAGTTTCAGGAATGTCTTACATGTTGCCCTAAGAACTGAGTGAAGTCAGTCACCTTTAAAGGGGGATCATGATGCACATGGAATACTTTACAGGAGATACAGGGAGAAGGTGAAAAGAGGTAATTAGTAAGATAGAAGATATATGTGGTGAATAAGCATTGGTATAGACCTGTAGGTCGAATTGCCTGCTTCTCCGCTGCAGATTCTAAATACAGTCTGTTCACCCACAGTTCACACCTTCCAACAAACACACTTATCAACTTTGCAACTACTTGAGAGAACAAAGTTGCAGTTTACTTTGGAGTGCAAGGCTTCAGGAGGAATCCATTTCCAACAAACCTGCTGCCCAAACTGTCATATCTCTGCCCCTCATTACAACATTCAAGTCGCATTGTCAACCATTGCTTGTATGATTCTCAACCCAACAGCCAAACTCTGGGTAATACACAAAGAATGACATCAATGGTTTTAGACTAAATTGTCTGTAAAATATGTGGCTAAATGACCATAATCCATTCAATTGGGTTGTGACATGTGTTTAATATGACATTGTTAACAAGTATACCTTGCAGGTTGGGCTGAAAACTTGTCGTTTATTCCAGCATCTTGGGATGAACCAAGGTTACTGAATACATACCCACTGCATGTAGGATAATGGTTATTATGTGGGATGCTCCTGTCACTTAAAACATCATTTTCTTCAACAGGAGTTCCAGACAATTTCCGATTCATAACTGAGCATAGCAACAACATTCAAGATGCAAAATGGATGGTGGAAGAACAGAAGTAAGTAGACAACAATAATTATATCTTGCACAACATGGTTCCAAATCCATTTCCACACTTAATGGAAAGATATATCAACAAGCTGGCTGACATATCTAATAAAGCTTGGGGTACGTACGTGTATATGTTCTTACCTGCTCAGGATGGAGATAAGCGACAGTGAAAAAATGGAATCAAACTTATATTATTGCGAGTCAATGTCAGTCACAGAGTCATACAGCTCGGAAACAGAACAAAAGGAAAATCAGGAGAGCAAAATAAGGGAGCATAAAAGAATAATAGCAGGTGAAATTTAGGAAAATCCTCTATTCATTTACAAATACATTAAGGATAAAAAGAGAACTATGAAGCATTAAGGACCACAAGGATAAGTCGTGTGTGGAGCCAGAGGGCATAGGCAGTGTTCAAAATGAATATTTTGTGTCAGTGTTCATGAATGAAATGAATGCTGTGGATATAGAAATCAGGGAGAAGGACTGTGATCCACTGAAGGAAATTAGCAAACAGAGAGTAGGTCTTGAGTCATCTGGCAGGCTTTTTTATCTATAGATTCAAAGAATCCCCACAGTCTGGCAACAGGCCAGTCAGCCCAACAACTCCACCCTAATCTTCTGAAAATCATCCGATCCAGACCCTTCTCCCTACCCTATCCCTGTGACCCTGCATTTCCCATGGCTGACATACTGAACCTCAGCATCCCTGAACAATGCGGGAAATTTAGCATGGCCAATTTACCAAATCTGCACATCTTCGGCTTAAAAGTAGATGCATCTACAGGGCCAGATAAAACATATCGCCGACTGTTGAGCGAGATGAGGGAGGAAATGGACCATCGGAAATAATTTTCAATTACTCTTTGGCTACTGGAGTATTACCCAAGGACTGGAGGAAAGCCAATGTGGTACTGTTATTTAGAAGTGAAGGTGGGATAAACCAGGAAATGTCAGGCCAGTCATTCTAACCTCAGTGGTGGTGAAACTGTTGGAAGCAATTTTGAGGGACAGAATTAATCTGCCCTTGGATTAAGTACAGCTGACAGTAAATTTGTGAAGGTGTCATCGTACTGATCAACTTGCTTGAAGTTTTTGAAGAGCTACGCAGGTGTGCAAATGACTTGGACATTTGACGTAATTGATTTGGGCTTAAACAAATCTTTGGACGAGGCCATGCATACGTGACAGACACCGAATTTAAGAGCCCGTGGGATCCAAGGAAATGTGACAAATTGATCCAGGATCGGCTAAGTAGCAAAAAGCAGAGGGTCATGATCGAGGGGGATTTTGGAAGTCCGTGTACCTCAAGTGACGAAACACACAGATACATGACTGAGGCGAATTAAATTATGAGGGGCATAGATGGCATATCCAGGAAGAAACTTATCCCCGAGGTGTGATCAATGCTCAGGGGTCATAGATTTAAGGCAAGGGCAAGAGATTTAGTGGGGATGTGAGGGTGGTGGGAATGATGGCTTTTATAAGTATTCAATGTACACTTGCAAGACAAAGGCACACAAGGCCATGGGCTGAGTGCTGGAAAATGGAGAATAGTTAGGCTATTGTTTTTGTTCAGCATAGAGCTGATGGGCCAAAGGAAAACTGACAGAACTGTGGATGCTGTAAATCAGGAAAAGAAACAAAGTTGCTGGAAAAGCTCAGCAAGCCTGGCAGCATCTGTAAAGGAAAAAACTTGAACTTGCTCAGTAAAGAATAGGGCTTGTCTGTTCCTGTCTAAGTCCCTGTCAATCCACAGTTACTGCTCAACAATGCCTTTGGCACTGAAAATTAACTTACACAGTTCGGAGTCTCATTTTATCAGATTTTTATTTGTTTCGGCAATTATTTCTGAAAAGGTGAAAGACACTATTTTGATTTGGCTCTCATTCTACCTTCAATCTCTCAATGTTTCATTCTCTCACTTCGTTTCCCTTTCTACAACTGATTTGATGATCAATTCAGTAACTTAATCAATCAATTCTGTTTCGGACATCCTATTCTTTAAGAATTTTTAAAGATGATTTGTTAAGTAGGGGCATAATTTCTTCTTCTGCCCAAATGAGGCCCAGGTGCTCTCAACAGGGCACTGTGCTGTGCTAATGTCTCTTTAACTGCAGTAAATTCAAGTGCAAAGCTCTACAGGAAATCTATGGGCAACTTCTAACGTAACAAACTATGCCTTCAGAACAATATCCTGTGCAATTAATGTTGCCAGTCACACAAAAAATCCACATATAAGTAGACATGGAGAGAAATAGTGCAAATAAATAAATATAGCATGCAGGCCAGGCACCTACAAACAGGTACAATCAAGTACACAAACTTGAACAATCAGCCTCACAGGCATTCCTGGAAAGATATTCAAATACACGTGGGCATACTCCAATCCCTCACAACACATTCACATAATCACACATACAGGTAGACATACACAGACACACATGCAGACACATAGACAGGCACCGACAGACAGGTTCACACAGACACACACACACACATCCACATACATACAAAGCAATGGAAATATATTAAACACTCAAAAAAACCAATCACACAGAACTCAGATATATACATATATTTGTACAAAATACAATTTGCATTTCAGATAATGTTTACATTTACCTTTTTGTTTTCTAGAAAAGCACGTCAATTATTGAACCACTGGAAAGATGCAGATGTGACTGGCACATCAAAGGTACAAAGGTCTTGAATCAAATGCCATTAATACATTGATTGGTCCAATATTACTTTTCCCCATGAATCTTATGATGCATGTTAGATTTGGAAGAGGAGGAAGTCTGTCACCACATACTGTTGTTCTAGATAATTGTTAAAGTGATCAGGTTATTGATGCTCAAGGGAGATACATAGACATCATGTGAATATAGAAAATATCACTTTGTCTATTAGTACAACACATCATTTAATCTGCTCTCATGAACAGAGAGGAGGGACATAACAACAATTTAATATAAAACACACACATATTATCATTTTTGAAGTGTTTAAACATAGGTCACTTGATTTGGAACTCATTGTAAACCATGTTATTCAATGAATCATTTCTGAAGAATCGAAAGCTTTGCCAACACATTGGTCATTTTACTGAACTATAGACATGTTCCTGATGTGGAAATAAAACAAAAGTTGTCAACACAGTGAGTTGATTTTTATGACAGAAAATGAGAAATGCTACAAAATGATTTTAAAAATTCTCACCATCGGAAAGCCTTAGAACTCCAGCATAACCAAGGCACAGGCAGATTCAGACTTTCCTTGGTTTCCACAACACTTCCCACAGCCAAGCATATGTTAAACATCAGGAGAACCTCCCATGTATTGTTTCCCTCAAGCATTCATCCCCTACACCTTGATTCTGTTACTTCTGTGTAGGGGTGGGAGAAGTATTTGGATTACATGATGCCAGTCCCATATGAGGTCGAACTCAGAGTGGAAGTCAGCTATTCCATTCAACACACTGTTGGAAATTGGACACTGGACTTTTTCGTAGAGTCTCCCTTTCTGTTCGTTTCCCCCTTAGGTAAACAACAACAATTTGCAGGAAGCTGGAGGGGAGAATGATGCCATCTTCCCAGAGGGTAAGGATCACACGGTGATCCTGAGGATGGAACCTGATCAGATTGTCACAGATGCATCTGACTCGATCTACAACAAGCAGAAAATCCATGCCGGGGAGTACAGGACCTTGCTGAAATGGAACGGCCAAGAATTCATCTTTCTGAAATCGACATTCCAGGGGAATGCCCCCGAGGTGACCAGCCGCTCAAAGCTGGTGGTAGTTGGCCACGGCTCAAGCCAAGAGAACACTTTGGGAGGAATGACCGCCCATCAGCTGTCCAAGACCATCCTCACTCTCCGTGGAGCTGAATCGCCTCTCGCCTTCCCCAGCAAATCGGTGCAGTCACTCAGCCTGGTGGCTTGCAATGTCGGCGCAGGCCCTGAAGGCGAGCAGTTTGTCCGGGATCTTCTCATCGATCTACGGGACCATGAGCTGGAGGTGGGCTCCCTGTCGGCCCGGACCGCTAAGGTCAGCGTCCTCCCGGACGGCACCAAAGTCACGTCGGATCCTGGTGAAGACTGGCTCAGGCATGAAACCAGCCACCGGCGTCAGGTGAGGCTGGGTGAAGACAACCAGCTGGAAGACCTTAGTGATGAGGACAGCTACTGGACACACACATATGACCCAGATGAAGACATCCACCCTTTGGTGGACCAACCAGGACATTTAATTTGGCACATTGACGGGGAAGAATACCTGGTCCCGGACACGAAGCTGGATGATATCGTTCAAAGTAAAACTAAACAAATATTTGATATGGCCGAAGGTGTGACGGTGGAAGAAGTTGAGAAGACAAGAATTTCCGATCAGAAACAAGAAACTGTTCGAGTGAGAGTATTTGAGACATTTCAGCAATATCTGGCGAACGTCCTCGATCTGATCCGGGAAAGTCAAGTAGCGAGATACCGACTTCTCAGATCAGAATACAATATTAAAAACATACGGAC
The DNA here is from genome assembly GCF_030684315.1 of Stegostoma tigrinum. Lineage (NCBI taxonomy): Eukaryota > Metazoa > Chordata > Chondrichthyes > Orectolobiformes > Stegostomatidae > Stegostoma > Stegostoma tigrinum. The sequence goes on from NC_081363.1 coordinate 82,840,656, forward strand.
GGCATGGCAAAAACAGCAGCTCCCTTCACCTGACAACATCCTGGATGAAAATGATATGCCTGTAATACGGGACGAAAAGAAATTGATTGAGATATGGGACATGATTGCCATCATCAACAGGATGAGAAGAAGAACAAAGGACCAGGAAACACTAAATAAAGTGTACGAAAGTGTTGTGAATGGAATGAAGAAAGAAAACCGATTCATACAATTTGGTGAGTACACTTTGAAGATCAATCTGGAGAACTTCTATGTTGAGCCATACATCCTCCCGAATGGTGAAGCCCCACCAAGAGAGATCGATTTGACCTACAACAGGCTTTTACGCAGCATGAATGCTGCTGCGTATTTCCAGCAGAATGCTAAAGCCTGGGTGACTGGGGAGCCAAATATGATCAGTAATAATGTCAATGAACATGACGCCGTTATCGTGGTAGCGACCCACTTAGCGGAGGTGGTGAGGAACCCCAGGATGGTGCTGATGAACTCTCTGCTCTGTGGCCAGTCCCGAAATGCCCGTCAATTCATTGCCTCTGACCCCATGGCTCGGGGTGGCACTTGGGGGACCAACCATGCCAACATCGGCTTGCAGTCAGAACAGACTGACGAGGTGCGGGATCTATCACGGGCAGTCTTAAAAAAATGGATGACGAGTGCTTCGTTCGGTTTCTCAATGACACAGAACAGCGAAAACCTGCCACCAGAGGCTGATCAGAATCATTTTGATCACTACATCAACAGCGAGGTTTTCAATAACCTTCCAGAGATTCCAACAATGCAGACCTACTCCTACCAAAGTCTGAGCCGAGATATAGTTGACCATATGCGGCGATTGGAAGACTCGGTGCTAGGGAAGAGTCTCCGACCAAGAGTGGCTTTAAAAATGGCCAACGACATACAGTACTTAGAGAGGGAGGTGACACAGAGCGTGAAATCCCAAGAGGAGGTGGACAGGGTGGAGTATGAGGTTGTGCATGGCTCAGCACGCTTAGAAAAGGGAAGTTTAACTGTCAAAATACAGAGCAAAAGTGGCCCTTCTATCAGTAAGGAGCTTCAAGTCCCAACCAAAGTGGAGAAGCTCACATCAGAGGAGTTGCTGGATGAACATTTCCGGGGTCTGGGCCAGGTCTCGGAGGGTGGAAGCCATGCCATGGAGAGAGTTAACTATGCCCTGGGTGTCTATGGCACCCTCATGGGTTTCCAGGGGGCCCGAGAGTTCCTGGAACAGGGCCGCGATGTGGAGGGTGGCATCATGCTGGCACAAGGAATCCATGGGCTGGGCGAGCTGGCCGGTATCAATGGGGAAGTCTCGAGTCTTCTCGAGCGCTCTGCCCACCGTGCCCTGACCAGCATCGCCACACAGATGGAGGGGAAAGCGGCCCAGAGCCTCCTGGGGAAAATGTCCAAGCTGGGGAAGGTCACAGAGGCACCAGTGCTCTCTACCGCCTTCGCCGCCTTCAACATTTACGAGGACGTGGAGAGGAAGAGCCCGCTCGGTTACGCCGACGCTGCGCTGGATGGTGCCATCTTACTGACGGGGCTGGCCGGGCCAGAGATGGCCCCTGTCACCCTGGCCCTGACCATCATCAGACTCGGCCTGGACCCGCTATACTCAGAGATCAAGAGCAGCCTGGAATCCTTACCCGCAAGGGCATCGACTGGTCAGCGCTGCCTTGCGGTCCTCAAGGGCATCGCCCTCGCTTTACGAGACATTGGCCAGAGCATTTTGGATGTGGCGGCTGAGTTTTCCCCGTGGTCCCTGGCTTACAGAATCCCACAGCTGGACGAGCGACATCGCAAAGATATGAAATTCATCGAGGAGCTGAAGAGCGCCGAGAGTTATTTCACCATCACTGGGGACACCCAAGCCGATGGGTGCCATGGGGTGGTTGATTTCTTATCCGGGCAGGATTCTGCCTTCGGGGGGGCACTGGATGTTGAGCTGGACGATGCCAATTGTATGACGGTCCAAATACCCAATCCCATCGGCTCTGGAACCGTGGAAAAAGTGCATTGCTTCCCCGCTCACTGCTCCGTGAACGACGTGGTCGCTGGCATTGGAGAGACCCACTGGATTCACTTGATTGAGAAATCGGTCACGCTGCTGTTCTTCATCCATGTGCACACCCGCGAGGTCATTGGATCCCTGACCGAGGATCGCAGCACACTTCACGGCTCCTACACCGGCAATTCCCAGCCGAACCGCTTCTACACTGTCCAGGAACTCCCCAAAGAAGCCAAGCTCACCTACTCCCTCTCTGACTATTACTACAATCTCCGGGGAAGGGGCGGGCAGGATGCCTTCTATCTCGGGCCCCAGAGGAGCAGCGTGCAGGGGGGCAATGGTCAGGACCTGTACTTCATCCCTGAGTGGGGAGGAGTGACCGATATCGATAATCACGCAGCGGACGGAGTGACGGACTGGCTCTTCTTCAATGTCTCTTTCGCTCAGATCTCTGCCAGGAAATCCCAGCAAGACCTGAGACTATTCTTCAGCAATCAGCATCAAGTGCGGGTCATGAACTGGTTCCTGGGCAATGAATACCGTCACATGAAGTTCAGGAGCAATGATTACATCACCTTCACCATTGGCGATGCCACCTTGAATGGCTGGATTCAACTCCAAGCAGTGTCACTCGATTTCTCTCCTATTGAAGACAAGCCAGAAACTGTTGACCTGAGTGAAGTGAGATGGAGGTCTGTCATCTCAGTGGTTGGCACTAAGCATGGGGATACCATCCGCGGCAATCATTTGGGCAACGTATTGCGGGGAGGTCAGGGTGCCAACTACCTGGAGGGCCGTGATGGGAGGGACACCTATGTGATCGAGGCTGACAAGGCCTGTGACACCATCAATAACTGGTCGAGCGACGCTGAATCGGACACAGTCCATCTGCCTTCCCACCACCAAAACCTTGCTGTGACTCTCAGGGACAACGGCGACCTGGAGATCCGTGACACTGTTTCCCAACAAGAGGCCTGTGTGATTCTCCAGAACTGGCGAGGTGGGTGGGCCTGGCAGCACATTGTCTTCATCAGCGGCGACTTTGTCATGTTCCAAGTGTCAAACACTACCTCCCCGCCAGAGATCCAGCCGGTGCTTATTGACTTCAGCAGCCGAGAGTCCCACGTGGAATTCGACCTGGCCACATTTCCTGGGAACCAGCAGATCATGGCAGTGGTGGGATCTCCCCATGACGATCGGTTATATGGGAATGAGAGAAACAACGTGCTGAGTGGGATGGGGGGAGCTGACTTTCTAAAGGGGAGAGGTGGCAGTGATACCTACATTATTGACTGCCGTGGGACTCAGCTCAGCCCCATCATCATTGACAATGAGGACACAAAGGAGGCAATGGATTTCCTCTTGCTGCCTGAAGACTTTGAGGATTTGGAAATGGTCTCAAGTTCAACTGATGTCCACCTTCGGTACCAGGAACAGCCTGGCTGTTATACCATCCTGAAAGACTGGTTCACGGGTCGGGCACATCGCCACTTGATGTTGCGGAGTAAGGACGGTGTGGTCTTCACAATCCCAGATCCTCACACAATTCAATTCCTCCCTTGGATCTTACAGCATCCTTTTCAGGTCATCCAGCTCATCCCTCAGGTCTATGCAGTGGACAAGTCCAACTCCAAGCTTGACAGAGTGTTTATAGATGCACGGAGCCAAGCGCTGGCTCAAGCTGTCAAACTGATCGGCTCCTCCCAACAGAACTGGATCTACGGCAACCAGAGAAACAATTATATTGACTGTGGTTCAGGATTCTGCCATGCGGAGGGGGGCAACGGCAGCGACACCTACATCTTGACCAAGGGCAACTACACCATCGACAATTACGCAGAGGATTTGCTCATGGATCAGATTCTGATGCCGGCGACATTTGCCCGAATCCGTGCATGGAACAGGGGAACAGATATACACCTGGACAGCCCGGATCTCTCCTGTACCCTGTCCCGGTACTTGTTCGGGGAGGCGCACCAGCACCTGGTGGCACGAAGCAGCGACGGGATCTGGTTCACTTTCAGCGAGCGCGGTCTCCAGCCTCTCTATGTGGACATGGCACTGCAGGGTAGCCAGCACCTGAACCTCTCTTCCGTGCCGTCCCTGAACTACTCCGTCTCGATTTACGGCCAACGCCATCTGCGCAATTTCATCGTCGGCAACTCGCAGCCAAACACCATCGCCGGGGGCTCAGACACCGATGTGCTGGAAGGACGTGGAGGAGATGATACTCTCCAGGGTTCGGCCGGAGAGGACTATCTCTCCGGGGGCCAAGGAGCTGATGAAATCCACGGCGGTGAAGGCACGGACTGGATCTTAGGCGGCGCCGGCAGTGATATCCTTTACCCTGGGCTGGGGGCAGACCGTGTTCACGGCGGAAGCGGCTCGGACACCTTGTTGTTTGCGGGAGACCCCGAGAAGAGCAAGGGAGTGCTGGTCAACCTGGAGCTTGGCTTCGGCATCGGGGCGGATGCAGACGGTGATTTATACTACACGGTGGAGAACGCCATCGGCACCGGTTACGCCGACGTGCTGATCGGCTCAGGAGGCGACAATATCCTGAGCGGGGAAGGTGGAAACGACCTCTTCCTCCCTTTGGATGGCCGGGACACACTGAGGGGTGGAGACGGAGCCGACCTCTACAACCTGGACGGCTCACGAGGTCTCAAAGTGATCGACAACTTCGCCAAAGACCTGAAATACGATACCATCGCCCTGGGCAGTCGGCACACGAAGGACAACCTCTTCCTGGAGAGAAGCGGTGTGCACCTCATTGGGAGGCTCTTAGATATCCAGGAAGGTGACTTTGCCGGCGCATTCCTAATCAGGGATTGGTTCATGCTGCCAGAGAACCGGCATATCGTTGTGCAGCTTGACAAATCCTATAACATGGAGGATCTCATCTCAGAAAGTGTTCACCCTGGGATAAATCGTCGTCTTCACCTGATCCTTAGAATCTTACGTGGGAAACATGAGGAGTCACACGTGTTAAGACCCCATGTAAGGCCCTTCAACTTACCTGACTTAGATCTTCACCATCCAGAACAAACTTAATTTAACGGCTAAATTGAGTCAGAAAATCACAGCCTAATTCCTTTATTTTTAAATGTTTTTGAATGCTGCCTCATCAGCACATGAATATTTAGTTCCAAAAGCTCACAACCATTTATCCTGAAGGAGAATGACGCTGGCTGATAGCTTGTTAATCAATCCCAACTGACCACAGCATCGCCCAAAAGGAAGCTGTAGGAATCTATTGTCCCTGGCTCATTCTGCTTCTGATTACACAAAGCCACATGCTTTCAACATTTCCCTTTTGTTTCTAGTCAGCTGGTACCTCTGTACAGATACACTTCACTTCCAGCAAGTGTAACTAGCTCTGCCCTTACCATTTTCTGATGAAGGATCTCGGCCCGAAACATCAGCCTTCCTGCTCCTATGATGCTGCTTGGCTTGCTGTGTTCATCCAGCTCTGCACCTTTTTGCTTGGGATTCTCTAGCATCTGCAGTTCCTACTATCTCTGCCCTTACAATATTTCCATTCAAACCAAAGAGTGTCTCTCTTTGGCTGTTCACAAGAGACAAAATACTGACTACAGTGAGTGGGCTTGATCTTGCAAGAATCACAACACGATGTCAATCAATGGATGTGGTTGTGATAGAACAGCTCATCCTGAACAACTCTGAGTGTGCTCACAAATACACAGAAAATACGCTTAAAATCAACTGAAGTGTTCATAACGTGACTCTCATGCTTGGCTGAAGCAGGCCGAAGGAACATGTCCAGATTTACATTATCCCTGAATTCGAGAAAGATTTGGTGACAATAGTTGCCTCATGCATTCTCCATGGTATCAGCTTGATCAATCAAAGTTGACTTGCTGATTGTTCAGCATCATTTTCCCATGTAGCATGAACTATTGCACGCTTTGAATTTTAAGATTCTTGGATCTGTCTTGGACATCAGCAAAATACAAAACTTCAACAAGCAATTTTATTTTTAATAATGTTCAAATTCTGGATAAACAAATACGTATTTGTTGCCCTAAACCAGAGTTATAGTGAAGATCAAATCTGAATTATCAACAGCATAGTTTCACTCAAAAGGAATGTGTTCAACACTAAGAACGTTTCTTGAATTAGAACCAAAGTGTCGTAGAGATTTACAGCACAACAACAGAACCTTCAGTCCAAATCATGAATGTCAACCAGATATCTGACATAAAACTCATCCCATATGCCAGCATTAACCCATATCTTTCTAAAACCTTCCTATTCATATGCCCATCCAGATACCTTTGAAATGACGTAATCATACCAGTCTCCATCACTTCCTCTGGCAGTTCATTCCAAGCAAATGCCACCCTGTGTGTGAAAAAGTTGCCCCTTCGGTCCCTCTCGTATGTTTTCCCTGTCAACTTACACCAATGCCCTCTAGTTTTGGACCTGCCCACCCCAGGGATAACACCTTATCTATTGATCCTATCTATGCCCATCACGATTTTATAAACCTCTGTAACGTCACCCTCGGCCTCCAATGCTCCAGGGACAATAGACCCAGCCTATTCATCCTCTCCCTATAACTCAAACCGTCCAACCCTGGCAACATCCTCAAAAGTCTTTTTTGAACCTTTTCTAGTTTCTCAACATATTTCCTCTCGGAGGGAGACCGGAATTGCATGCAATACTCCAAAAGTTGCTGATCTAATGTCCTGTACAGATGCAACATGGCCTCCCAAAACCTTAAATGGGAAATATGGGCAACATCTATTTCCCTGGCCCTTTCTCCATGGCAATGTCTTGGTCATTGAATCGACTTGCCAACTGATCTGCACCTACATTTCTCCTCTCATGTAAATTGCTGCAATCATTTGAAATTTTACATTCTTGTATTATTCCTGATGAGTGAAGGACAAAACGTTTTATCAACATGTCTCTCCATGCAGCGCTAAAATAAAGTGTGTAAATCTTCAAAACTGCTTCTGAGAAATTGCTGGGTTTTTTAAGTTGGTACTGTTCACAGATTTATTGGCTTCTATGACAATGTCTCCAAGAAATGATAATAATAGCAATTTAGGATGCTTCTGCAATGTTAAAGGACTTGTTTGGAATGTTGTTGGGATAATCATAAGTCCATTGATGAAATAGTTGATGAAGAATACTGCCACAAATATTACCCTCTAATTTACAACTCCACCCCCCCCCCCCGATCCCATAAGATCTAACCATCATCTACTAGTCTACCATGGAGAATCTTGTCCAATGCTTCACTGAAATCCATACAAACAATGTCTATTACTCTGTCTTCATCAATGTTCTTTGTCATCTCTTCAAAATATTTAATCAAGTTAGTGAAACACGATTTCCCATTCACAAAGCCATGCTGAATGTTTGTCTTTAGTCTTTGCCTTACTAAATGCATGTAAATCCTATCCCTCAGCATTCCCTCCAACAAAGTACCCACTGCTGACGTCAGGCTGACTGGTGTCTCGTTCCCTGTCTTTTCCTGACTACATTTCTTTGAAAAAATTTTCATAACCACATTAGCCAGGCTCCAGTCTTCCAGCACCTTACCTGTGGCTATCAATGGTACAAATATCTCATCGGGGCACTCAAAAGTCTCTTCCCTAGCTTCTCATAAAGTTCTGGGATACATTTGATCAGGTCTGAGGAATTTATCCACTGTTAGGCATTTTAAGATTTCTAGCACCTCCACTTCTCTAATATGAACACTTTTCAAGATATCACTACTTATTTCCCCAAGTTCTCTCATTTCCAGATCCTTCTCCACAGTAAACACTGATATGAAGCATTTGTTTAGTATCTCAACCATCTCCTGCTGTTCACGGAAAGATGGTCTTGGTGATCTTTAAACATTGATAACACAAATTGTGTCAAGCAACTGCTTCCCAGCACTGACAGATGGAAATGCGAAATGACCTTGTAATATCCATTGATGTACTTTGAGGAATGATGTACCTTTGGTTCATAACCTGATGTTCAATTCCATCAAACACATCTGTTCAGTTTTACAATTAACAGTTTGGCTCTCTCTCTATCTCTCTCTCCCTTTCCCTCACACGATGGCTCACCAACTCTCTGTGGCTCTCTCTCTCTTTTTCTGGCTTTCTTTTTCTCCTTTCCTCTTTGAGGCTATCTCTCTCTACATGTCTCTGTGGTTCTCACTCTCTGTTGCACCCTTTCTCTGTCTCTTTCTGTCTGTGACTCTTGTAATCGTACTGAGTTCCCTCAGAGTGGAAGATGCTCATGCTAAGAAATGTTTTTGTTCTTTCTGCCACGTGTTTTTAAAGTTACTTGTATTTCTACAATACTCTTCATTTGTTTTTTGATCAACACTCCTGACATTATCCACATTAACTTGAAAAATTCTACTGCAACTGTATCCAGGCACCTCCAAGTGAATCGTTTTGTGAGAAGAACTGATGTCTTCCCAAAGAAAATCTACCCCTTGTACAGTGATGCAGAGAGGGTACCAGAGGGTGGCATTGTGTCACGTTAAGCACAAGTAGGACGGGCAGACTCAGCATTTGATCATCACTTTTTCATTCATTCATTCAAACCTTCCTCCACGATAAAGTGTGTCCTCTTACAGGCCGAGATAGACACATCAGAGTGTGTGTGTGTGTGTGTGTGTGTGTGTGTGTGTGTGTGTGTGTGTGTGTGTGTGAGAGAGAGAGAGAGAGAGAGAGAGAGAGAGAGAGTACAAGCGACAACTATTTCTGTACCCACACGGGAGATACAACACAGACCAAGTCTGAATATCAAAAAGATGGTTTGACTTAAAAACGAGTATGTCAAGCCTTGCGCCTTCTTTTGAAAACAGATTTCTTGAGCGGCAACTACATTAACCCCACTGCGAAGCCTCTTCTAAGGATGCCAGCCTTCCTGCTCCTCTGATGCTGCTTGGCCTGCTGTGTACATCCAGCTCTATACCTTGTCATCTTACATGAGCAATCTCACTCCTTTAATCACATGTGTATGCTGTAATGAAGAGTTTTACGAAACCAAGTTATAGTCCAACAGGTGTATTTGAAATCAGTAGCTCTCGAAGCCCTGTTTCTTTGTCAGGTGCAGGCCACATCATAGAGCTTTAAAACACGGGTAAACATGGAGAGAACAGATTTGGCCTTCCATGGGACGAGCAGTTTGAAATGCAGAGTAATATATCATGTTAAATTCTTCTGTCACTGAAATAGAATTAAGTACAAATAAATTGATTTAGGCTAATCATTGCGGTACGTCTTATGATGAGTTGCATTTCAAAACATTGAAGGATTTTTTTGAGGCATGAGAGAACATGAAGACATGTAGGGTTTTTAACATTGATAAGGGAAATGAAAATCTGGGCAGGATACCTCCTGCATTTTTTTGATTAACCACCACTGAACACTCATCACTCATCAGACTCAATCTCCTGAAAGCATGCCTAACAATCATTTTTGCATTAAGTTGTGAAATATGATAAGTTGGATGATACGGTAAGTTGTGGAAACAAACACACGCAGGTAGTATTTATAATGCCAGTTTATTGAAATCCTGTAAGGAATCTCATGGAAACCATTACAGCATTTAGAAAAAATAATTTTCAGAAACCTCTCGCATGATCAGTGATTCATAATATATCCTGCACACCAAGCATTCAATGTTATACATCTAGTCTCTTCTTGGACTTATGCTAATTTTTGAATGTAGAATAAAGTACACCATTAAATCAAGCCATTTTTTTAAACAAAGGCACTTTGTCACATTGCAGTCAATTGTCAGTGGACTAACAAGGTACTCCTATGAGGATATGGCCTACATTAACGGTAAAAGATCAACACTGCAGCCTCTGTGATCTCCTTTGATGCACTCCATGACCGATGTGTGCCAACCCCATCCCAGTCAAAGGCTGTGAAATCTCCACACTGCCTGGGCGATGCCTCCGGAAAGTATCCTCCACCCCCGATACACACCTAGACACAAACAATTCGGAATATTTCAACAGTCATATTCATCAGCATTTCGATGGGCAAAATCGCGAGGAAATGAACTATTGAGAGTCACAGGCTGAATTGCACTGATTCAGAAAGCCGCAGAAACAGATTCCACACAAGTAACAGGAAGTATAATGTGGGAACAGGTAAGGTTATGCACTTTGCCAGTAAGGAGCTGAACATTATTTAAATGGGACCCCCTCTGAACCGTGATAATTCTGTGATTCTGATCGCTCACTCGTACCATCCACCCACTGCTCTAACATCCCTCGTTTCTGCAGTCCTAGTACTCACATGTTCCGAATTGCATCCAATGTATTTCACTCCAGAACACATCGCCAGTGCTGCTTTCTCATTGTTGAATACCCTGAATTGCACATATCCTGGTTCAAATTCGCCTGCAAACACACAACAAATCGCATGATTATTTAAGTATGAAAAAAACGCATTGGGTCTTTGAATGTCACTGTTTCAACAGTCACAGTTGGAAAGGAGAAAGACATTAACAGATCGTTGCTGCTGTGGCCAGGCCTGCTGAGGAGTTTCAGAATTTTGTGTTGAAGGATCTTGGGTGATTAGCTGGGTCATTTCAGAAATTGCTGTTCCCGCTTTGTTCCTACGCAGTCTCGGTGGAGCACTGTCGCTCCCGGCCTGCGCAAAATCTTGCCTCGGCTCTTCAGAACTGAGGTTAATAATGAGGTCAAGAGCTGACTGGACCTAATAGAAGGTTAGCTAATCACCGTTCATCCTTACATAATAATGTTATGATTTGAAGCATGAACTTAGGTACAGGAAAGATGCTTTGGCCTCTTGAGCCATTCAATGAGATTGGGACTACGCTACATCTGTGACCTTCACACCGACTTTGCAGTTGATTCTTGATTTGAACACGACAGTCTCCAAAATCCAAGCTCTCTTGCTATTTTCCAAAGTTGCACCAAGCTTTAGGTAACCAATTGAGGGTGATGCCCATTGTTGCTCGTATAGATTAAATGAAGAATTCTGCACTTACGTTGACTGAAAGGCCCGTACAACTGTTTTATCTTCTCATCGTTACCGAAGTCATAAGTGATGCGACTTAATGGACCGTTATCATCTGGGCATTTCCCTTTGTTGTATTCGACAGGGTGTTGCTGAAATTGAGAACATTATTCTCAGGCTGAAAGATATTCGAATGATGTCTTGCTTTCCGGGACTCTTATTCTTCCTTCGCCCACAGAGCCAACAATTTTCCTAAATATGCAGTTCTATCCTCCCCAAGCATCATCTTCCTACCCAATTCTTTCCAATCTCACATCATGTATGAAGATATTACTGCTTTCCCTATTGAATCTCCCATTGTTTCCCTATTATTAGCTTGGGCCAATAGCAATTTGGTGTCTGGCAGGCAGAAGGTGGTCGGGACAAGTTCCATGTAGTAGCTTGGCCACACAATCTAGACTGTGCTGCACAGAGGGTGTGTTGCATTGAGAGTTCGGGTCACATTGTTTGAAGGACATACTTTGCTCGATGATTTCTTTTTACCGAAAACAAAATGTTGTTGGCAGTTCAACGGGGACACAGATAATCCCAACAATCAATTCAAATAAAAGGGCAGATATTCCAATAGTGCACTCATCAATATTTATTTCCAAAATCCTCAAGCAAAAGTGATTCATCCTTTATCCCTTTACGATTTCTCACTGCTGCTGCGGTTTATAACCACTAAACAATTTAATATAACTCTAATTTATTCTCTGTGAGGAAATTAAGGGGAAAGTGGCGTTTGTGAGAGTTGGGAAATAACGGAACACAATAATCTTTAATTTTGAACAAATTAAGCTTTTGGATATGCAAATATTTTTTGTTAGGATCGCGAACTTGAATCTATCCCAGGAGGCTATGAGTGCTTTTTCGGGGAAAATTGCTAATTTCCCATTTTATTTTTCTTTTTTTCAACGCTGTGCTGGGCTTCGGCGAATTACTTTTGTAGACAAAGCCCATTAACATTGGAACACCGTAATTTATTTAAGTCCCTGCATATTACAGTGAACTTGAAGAAAAGGTCAGTTAAAATTGCTCATCGTTTTTCCCATTATGATACCGACTAAACATCAATAAAGTAATTGGTAGTAAACTATTTTGACACACACAGATGGTATGAAAAGTACCATTGCAATGCGAGCCTCTTTATAAATTAAACTCACTGTTGTTCAGTGTACACCTGAATCATAACAGTGCTGACTAATGAGTCAGGGGGTAGGACATAACTCTTGTTTTCATACTGTAGTGGTTCTGATTTTATGAAATGCAGGCACTGCTGAGATACTCACTTGGAACAGCTGACACAAGTTTCCCCCATACTGTTGAAGGAAGGTGGTTTCAGTGTGATAGCGGAGGATTGCTGCATCTTTCCAGCTGTTCAGTGGTGTGTCATTGGGCACGTGCCAAATTGATATGTCTGAAGCCTTTATGTCATAGTAACCTGGGTTCTGTTTGTAAATAGACACAGGTCGTCACAGCGACAGTTGAGCAACGTTCATGAGCATCACTAAGCCCCTGAGCACATCCTCACTCATTAAAGTGGGAGCCTCATTCTTGTTCAGTTAAATTCTAGCCCAGTGTTACAGAATAAGGAACCTCTATTGCAGTGATATCATTTCACAGGCAAAGTGGCCTGTGGATAATATTCCCTACCAATGTCCTCCCACAGAGTCATAGAAACACATTTTCTCTTCCCTTGAGGCAGGAAACTAACCAAAATCAATCCTTCAAATGAAAAATACCACAATCTCTTCATTCATAAGGCAGCAAAATTGACTGGCAATTCAAATGAGACATTTTGGCTTTAAGAACAAACCACTCTCAGCTCCTCCCAATGAATCTTTTGTTCCTTCCATATTTATTTGTGTGGCTTCAACTTTGGTCAGCTGTCCCATTCACACTAAGTATGACAAACGTTGTTTTAAATAAACAGATTACATAGAAGCTCATCACCTTCAGGTCATCACTTGTCGCTCCTTCTGGTGAACCAAACGTTGCATAGTTGGACCATGACCTATCTCCTGCTGGAGAACTGGCGTTGCTCCCTTGCTGGCTGGACCAGCGATCTCCTATGGTGCATTTCCCAAGTATATTGTTCTCATGGACACTTGCAATTAGGGTCCAACCTCCCCCATTGGTCGTCATATCACAGAAGGCTTGGTAGATTTCACCATTACTGGTTATGAATGGATGGACACCATCTGCATGAAGAGAATAAGATAGGCCATTCAATTGAATAAGGGCATTCCAGAGCAGCAATGGCTGCTTATGTCAAATGGTTGGAACTACCGTCACAACTGGAAGGATGCATTGCAGGTGTTTTCCCTGTAAAATAAACGAGGTGTTGAATGATGAATGGAAAACCAGGACCAAAAGTAGATGACAGTGTTAAATGTGGTTAAAATAATGGCTTAAAAAGAGGCTCTCATAATTTTGGATTGCATTTGTGGTATAGACTAGAGTGTCTCCATTCACTTCACAATTAATGTAAGTGCAAGAAACAGTTATATGTGGGCATGTGATTGTCTATTTTTTTCCACAATACCTCCTACCCAGCTGAAATAATAAATCCCTGTGCAACTGCAGGAAAATGACTTCAATGACTTTGTACCTTCCCGTTCTCTCAAAATTTCTGTCTCCCAACGATGGGTTCCGGAACTGGCCAGAGGCGCCAAGAGCATCCACTCTGTGCTTCTTCATTGAAGGTTCCAATATTCACACACAATCAAGTATTTTTCTGACTCTGCTGCATTGGCAAGGAACATAGTTGTGTTCACCAGTTTTCTGAAGAAAGTTACAGTCGATGGATGCAGTGACCACAGCAGCAGGTCAGAAGCTTGGAATGCTGTGGCACTTAACACATTCCCTGATTGCCCAAAGCCTGTCCACCATCTACAACTCGGGAGTGGAATACTCCACACTTGCCTAGATGAATGCAGCTCCAAAAGCACTCAAGTAGCTTGAAACCATCCAGGGCAAAGCAGCCGACTTGATTTGCACTACATCCACAAATGTCCATTCCCTTTTTTAAAAATCTGCAATATGCCTAATTGTGATTCTTGCATCCTTTTAATCTTCCACCCTTCTCTAAAGCATAGACCATGCTTATAAATTTCCTACCAAGACGCATCTCGTCATACCTCTCTGTGTTCAAATTCATTTGCCATAATTGTCCCATCTTCAGGTTTGCAAAAACAAAGTTTTTTCTTTCTCAGCTCAATAAAGTTCATCCTTGATATTCTGTTATTTTGTAGCGCTCCTCCTCTCTATTGCTGATCCCATTGTGCATGCAAGTTCCTCTTATCTGCGCATTTAAGAGTTGTGTTTCGTTTCTACAGTCCAATTGTGAACAGCAGTGGTCTCAAGCAAGGACCTGCATGTAGCACCACTTCACACAATCTGTCACGTCGCAATTGTTTCCTTTCCCTCTCTGTTTTGTCTTGAAGCAGATGCAAGAAATACAGTTCCCACAATGTTATTCGAACAACTGCAGAATTCACTGGTGTCCCGGCAACTTTAACCCAACAACCCAGAATGCAAGCTGATTTACACTCATCTCACGTCCTGTTTGATGGCACATTGTACGCACGTTTGCTATCGTCCTTGACTGTGTAACAGCAGTGTGTAACCGCAGTTATTGCTACAAAACCTCTCCACCGACTATCAAACCCATTAGGACCTCTTGAAGGTGTGAAATGTGCCACATAAGTACAAGTTTGATTCCTCCGTTTCCAGTAGTCAGTGAGAGTGACAAACACTGGCTGAAACTAATGGCAGAATAGGTAATGAGGCAAGGAAGACGGTTATTTTTCGTTCGTCTCTATGGCACTGAACGGAACTGCAGCCACACTGACTCTTCAATAGCTTAATGAGGCAATTGTATCTTCTGTTGAAAACATTTACCTTTGGTCACGTGGTATTTCTCTTTGAGTTCCCGGCAGCTCCTGGTTAAATTGTGGTGCTCGTCGGGTTTATCCGGGTAGCCATTGTTGTTGACTTCGAAGTCACCCAGGACGTTGAGAATTGCAATGTCATGGTTTCCAATGCCAACTTCATCTTAATGACAGAAAAGACACATTATGTATCAGTGCCGGTGAAAGACGCAGAACAGACAGAAACATAGCAACATGGAGGTAAAGAGGAAACACAGAGAGGGATGCAGCAAGGTGACAGAGATCAGGATGAAGATATAGCAGTAAACAAGAATGATACAAAGTCAAAGAACCTTCGAAAAGAGGCATCGGAGATAGTTACAAAGAGTTGGACAGAGGACACAGGGATGAAAAGGAAAACGAGAGGGAAATACCAACAGAGACAGAGATGGCAGAGATGCATGAAATGGAAAGGAAATAGAGAGATACAGTGACAAAAGTAAAAGGCAGTGGGGCAGAATGAAAATCGAAGTATCTATTCTGAAAAAGAGAACAGAGCCAGAGGCCGATTTAGAAGATGAGAGAACATGAAACAGGAGAAGCAGCTGAAACGATGAAGTCACACATTGAAGCACAGAGAAAGAATGGGACAGAAAAAGAGAAAACCATAGCAACAGAAGGGCAAAAGGAAGAGAGAATAAAGCGAAAGATATATTGGGTTACAGCTCAGAGGCACCACTTGTCCTCTGGCACGCTGTTGAATTGATTGCACTCCTAATAGGAACACCGCACTGATCACCTGTGGAGTCAATGCTCTCTTCAACAAACAATAGAAATGTAATTCCAGGAATTTCTTGGGAAGAGATATAAATCCAGGGTTTGGTGCCGACATTAAACTCTGGGGAATGAGGAAACCCCCTGTGAAAGGGTGAAACGGTACAGACCAGGATCCAAACTGATCTGTACTCTCCCGCCTATTGTATCTCCCAGTTTAAATTCACAAAATCAAGTGCAAAAACATGATAAAGTCACCACTTACCTTCGTAATGAGGAGGGGATTGCTCAGTGTTGGCAATGGCAAGGAGTAGAAGAAGGATGGTCTTCATTTCTTCACAACAGCTTTTCTGTGAGGTGCTGTAATTCTGGGATTGTTGTAAACAAGAGAGGAGGAGAAAGTACATTACCTCTACTGGCATTTTGAACATTGCATTAACTCATTAATTCTTCTGTGAGGATGGATGAAGTCAGTTCCTGCCTTATTGTAGAAAATTGCTGATGGATAACACCGGACCTCGAAGTCAAACTGGGATGACTGCAGTAACTCATCTCAATGCCTGTCCAGCATCTAATGCACAATTCGAGATCGTGAAGGAACATATTGTGCTCGCCTGAGTGAATACAGCTTGAAGAACACTTGAAAAAATTGATACCATCTAAGAGAAAGCAACCTGTTTGATTGACACCTCATCTTCCAACTTAAACTGTCTATCCTTGCATAGGCAGTGCTCAGAGGTGGAGCATACAGCAAAACAGCAAGGCTTTTTCAATGATACCTTCCAAACACACAACGTCTGTCTTGAAGGACAAGGGCAGCAGATGCATGGGAAGACTGCTACTGGAAGAGCCCTCTTCAAGCCATTTGTCATCCCGACCTGAAGTTAGAACAGTGCACCTTTACTGTTGGTGGGTCAAAATACTTGGTGTCCTTCCCTAATGGCACTGTGGCTCTAGGTGTTCAATCATGTTGTTCAATGTCACCTTCTCAAGGTAAATAAGGGATGGACAAGAAATGCAGCCATTGTTAGCACCACATAAAAAACAAATCAAATAAAACACTACCAACTTTGGTAAAGAATAAATATAGAAGGAAATAAACAGTGGAATAAGACAAAAAAACAGAACTCAGAAAAGCAATTTCTATTTTTGATGTTGTCTAAACAAGACTTATAACCTCGACCAATAAGAGTCCAGATTTGTGTCATGGACCTTGACTGCTGTAACTAATGCATCTCTGTGTTAAAAGGGCACTTTGACTTGAAATGGCCTCACTGCCTGAGCCAAATGTATTTTACACTCATATTATTCAACAAAATTCAGATCATTCAATGAAATGAAAGGAGGAGTGAGACAGCAAGGAGCCACTTTCAGGACACTAACAGTAAAGAAGCATATCTTCAATAGTAATTTTTTGTGTTCTACATTTAATTTCATATTGAAACTTGCCTGAAGCTGCTGTGAGATTCATATAGATATAATGAGGTCTTTAAGATCTAAATTAGCAAATTTTCCATCAATATTACATTAAACAGCGCCTTTCCAAAGTATCATTATTTACGATGTACTGTTCACACATGAATATGGATATATTCCATCCTTACCCACAAAGTTCAATCCGATTCTGGCGACCTGCTTCCTGGAGGCCTGATTTTGGAAACTCCTTACCTGTCTCAACAGCTTGATAGCAAATGCATCTGCATGGCAGATATGGGGGACTATTATATTCTCCAACACCTTCACCATCTAACAATAGGTGGATGAAAGATGGGTTAATGTAAAATGATACCAATTTATTACAACTTCCTGAAACACTCAATAGGATATCTAGGACACTGGGAGATCAGTTTCTTTAACTCTGTATCCAAAACCTGATATTGCTTAGCCCCATTTAGATATTGGATGCAATGACAAAAAACATGATATCAACATCCTGTGTTTGTACAGAGACTTTTCACAGAAAAAAAAAAACTGCCCCAAGCAACTTCACAGAAGTCTTTTCAGAAGGAAACATTGGGAAATAAAGATCAAGGGCCAGAATTTGAGAAAAGAGTTCAATTTCCAGGAAGTCTTAAAGAACAAGAGGGGATAGGTGGATTATGTCATTTGGGTGGATGTTCAGTTGACCCAGATGGGTTCCACTTGCAATTGGCAAGGCAACAATACTGGTTACTATTTGAATTCATATAACACCTGTCAGACTTTAAGGCACCTTAGAGGAATGTCAGAAACAAATTACAAACAAGCCCCACGAGACTTCATGATGTGGTCAAAAAGTCTAGTCATACAGGTATCTTTTATGCGCCTCCTAAAAAAAAAGAGCTAAAACTTGCTGGAGGGTTTATAGAGGAAATTCTAGAGCATAGGGCTTCAGTATCTGAAAGCACAGATGCTAATGATGGAGTGATGTGCAAGAGGCTAGAATTGGAGGAGTGTAGACTTCTCAGTTGGAATCAGTCTCAGGTACAAAAATAGGCAAGGCTTTGGAGAAGTTTGGAATCAAGGATGAGTTTTGCAATTGTGGCTTTGCTTGGCTAATGTGGGGCAATTGAAGGGAAAACAAGGTGTGATCTGAGTCGTGTCAATTGTTTCAAATTCATTTTTCGACACTTAGAGTGCTGACCATATCTGTTACAGCAAGGGCAATTAGCAGCTGAAATATACAAAATCTGTTAAAGCACAACTGTTGAGATTACAAAACAAGGTGATATCATACTCAGAGATAGTAAGAACTGCAGGTGCTGGAGTCAGAGATAACACAGTGTAGAGATGGATGAACACAGCAGGCCAGGCAGCATCAGAGGAGCAGGCAAGGGTCCCGAACCAAAACGTTAACTTTCCTGCTATTCTGATGTTGTCTGGACTGCTGTGTTCCTCCAGCTCAACACTATGTTATCTCTATATTAAAGTGACATCATAAATTGAATCTGATCAATCAAGGATTGAAGGTACATTTGCACTTCATTAAAATGGTCCATGATATTCCCTTCATTTGAAGGTGAGAAGTGGGGATGGTCGCTGATGTATGTACGATGTTCAGAACCAGTCGCAGCTCCTTGCACTAAAGCAGCACATGTCCATATGTAGCAAGGCTTGGACAGCATCCAGATTTTGTTACAAAGTGGCAAATGACATTTATTTTACAGAAGCGCCAGGCAATGACCGTCTCCAATAATCTCCTAACTATTTAATACAAGCACTCTCTACAGCCCTAGTTATGTGCATCAGCTGGACTCTGACCTTAACATGATTGAAGTGAAGACTGGTCTCAATTGTGTAACTCCCCTTTTCCCCTATTTGGGGTCACCAATAAATCACTGCTTTGACATGCGAGAAAGATCCCACAGCAGTTCTCCCATAATACTTATCAAGAAAACAATAAATACAGTTATTGTACCATGAGGTGATATTTAAGAAGGGAGGCAGTGCTGAGTAACACAGGCTTTGTAAACCCTTCCTAAAAGTTCAAGCAAAAGTCAGCCAATGTGGTTGATTATAACATGATCAGGTTACAGGTGTGTGTCAGTTCCATAAAGAATTTCAGACCTGTCATTGTATCTAGCCTCAAGCATTTCAAAGGCAGAGCTAAACTGAGTGACTACAAATGGGTGTTTAAAATTAATGCTTCCACAATAATAACTTCAGACAATCACAAGCACAATATCATTTGCACCTTTTGAAATTTGCTTGAAGGTTGAAGGACAAGCCCTGATCTGAGTGTTTTTCTTCATATAATCACATATTTATTTTTGTTTTATCTCATTCCTGGGATGGACACATCACTGCAGTGGATTGTCTTGTTTATTATTTATTGCTTATCCTCAATTGTCATTGATGGGAGATAGGGGAGCAAGTAGGGAATTGACTGCTTTGTGCTGTAGTCAATGAGGCATAAGTAAGCCAGGATGCCTGTGGGGACAGAGTTTTCCAAATCAGGACCAGCAATATTGAAGGAGCATTAAACAAGAAAGCGTGGCTTTGAGGGGAACTTGCACGTGATGTTGTTCGAATACGTCTGAAGGTCATTTTCACCTCTGTGGTAGAGGTCCTGCATTTGGAAGATGCCCAGAGACGTGTTGAGATGTTACGATGCATCTAGATGGTACACACTGCTGCAAGTCTACGGTGTTCAGGAGGGCATTGAATGCTGAGGAATGGCACAGGGCTGAACAAATGGGCATTTTTCTCCTAGAGCAGATTGAGTTTCTTGAATGTTGCAACTTCACTCAAACAGGCAAGTGCAGGGTATTCCAATATTCTCCTGACTTGTGCCTTTTGAATGATGGACAGGCTTTGGGCAGGTTTAGCATTATAATTCAAATGCTGAAAATTGCTTATTATCTGATGATACAACATGATGGTCTGTGAAAACACAAGTTAGAATCATACAATCCCTACAAGTGCAGAAAAAAGTCATTCAGTCCATCAAGTCTGCATCAGTCCTCCGAAGGACATCTGACCTCATCAGCCTCCATAGGTATTTTTTTTAAAGCATGATCAATCCATTTACCTTAAACATCTTAGGTCTGTGAGAGGAAACCCATGCAGACCTGGGGAGAATATGCAAACTCCACGGTCACCCCAATGGCTCAGATTGTAAATCAGCCCTCAATTTGGCAAATGTGGTTAATTCCTTGTTTTAACTCCTGCTGTTCATGCTATATAGCTTCCATTTCTTCCTGCCTTATCCTTCTTTCTGCCTCTCCTTTCTCCTTCGTGATATTCTTCTCTTTCTCCCCCCTTTCCCATTCAAGTTCTCCATCTCCACCGTTCCCCTTATTACGGGGCATTGCCTCATACTTTCACTGTCTGCATAGGGAAGGGGTCTATCCAGCCACTTCAAGCTTGGGTATAGGGAGGATTTCTTTTCTGATTCTTCTACTTCTGTAGTCTGATTAACATGTTCTTTGGCACCCTTCCTGGTCACAACTGGTGCCTGATACGTTTTTCTCAACTCGTCCCCTTCTTTCCTAAAAAGTTTTGATATTTCCGTCTCCTGTTCCTTTTTTTACTTCTTTTTTCAGATTTATCTGTTGGTCTGTAGCTCTTAATTAACCCTTCCATTTCCTCGCATATGCTAATATGAAAGGTACACTCTTTTTGGCCATTTGGTCAGTAACTTTTCAGTCCTTTTTGCCCATTTCTCAGAAATTTTTGTAATGTCATTTTTTGCCACTGGAAACTTTTTACTCAGTATTTCAATTGCAGTCCCTTTATTCATGGCTAAAGTCATATCAGTCCAAAGTCGTTGTCTTCTTAGAGCTCTGTAATCTGATGCTGCTTCTAAAACTGCGATTGTTCCCTATTACTTTGTTCCAGCCAATTACTAACAATCTATCTCCCTTTAATTTAAAACAGATTCAATTGTACTTTCAGTACAGCACTCTTTACTCTACTTGTTCTGCCCGTACAGACTCCTGCTTTTCCAGAACGGTATCCACAGAACACATGCCCTGCCTGTTCAGACCCTTGTTACCTATGACCTGGTATCCACAGGGACTTACTTACACCACGTGGAATTTTTATTTCAGATGTTCTTTTTCGTTTCACACTTATTTGTCCCTTACCCCATTACGCAGTGTTCTTGAACAGTCCTCCACGTCTCCTTCAACTTTAAATTACCACCCGCTGCTTGGATCTTTCGATCTGAGAGAGCCTTGGGCAGTTTCCCCGCACTTCCGAGTCCCCGATGGCCGCCCCAAGGTAACAGAATATAGTCTGAATTAGAAGCAAAAAATGCTTACTTTTTTTATTTTGGGTGCACCCTTATTCTGTCACCGGACCAGGAAGCGCCCTGTTGCTGCCATCCCTCTTCAGGTAGGTCTTTTCACGACCCTGGTCGTTGCACCAAATTTGTTGTGGAGAAAGACCAGGAGACGTAGAGAGTTCATCAAGAAAGTAAACCTTTATTTGCAAACAAAGGCTGTGACAATCAGAAAGTGGTTTTCCGATCGCCCCGATCCACGAGGCTTGTTATGTTTTATACATTTTCAGTTATCATGCTCTTTCTCAGGTTACCAGCATAACCAATTGTGTTAATTAGCGTTATCTCTTCAAGCTATTCATCTGCTGAATCATCTCTGCTACAATTATTTCTCAACTAATTAGACTATGATTATTGTCTGCTGCAATGGTCTCTTCTACTTCAAATTTAATCGATAAGATAGTGATTATTTATTACTACATCTGCCACAATGGTCCTTCGCGTCGGGTTGACCCCATTACATCATGCTAGCCCTTGTCTCGGGTAGGCCCCATTACATCATGCTCATCCTTAGTTCTATGTTACATGCTTTAATTAACCTAATTAAGCTGCCGTTAATAGCTAGCCTAGTTATACTACTATTGTTCTACACTCCCTTGACCTATGCTCAAGCACCTCATTCTATTAAGGTACAGCATTTAATTGATTATTGTAACATTCCATAATTCAGTACATCTTACTGATCACTGTAAGATTTAACCCTTCGTCTGCCCCTATATTTTTATTTTCAATCAGGAGGTGTGTTACTGGCTGCAATATTCCTAGCCTCTGACATGCTGTTGTAGCTACTGTGTTAATTTGGTGAGTGCAGTCGAGGTTCTGATCAATGATAACCCCCAGGATGTTGATAATGAGGGATTCAGTGAAGGTAACACCACTGAATGTCAAATAGCGGTGATAAGATTTTGTCTTATTAGCGATGGTCATAGCCTGGCATTTGTTTGGGCTGAATGTTACTTGCCACTTGTCAACCCGAGTTTGGATATTGCCCAGATCTTGTTGCATTTGAACATGGACTGCTTTAGTATCTGAGGAGTTGTGAATGGTGCTGAACATTGCGAAGAACATCCTCACTTCTGACCTTATGATGGAGGAGAGGCCATTGATGAAGTAACTGAAGATGATTGGGCCTAGGACCATTCCCTGAGGACCTCCTGCAGAGATGCCCTAAAGCTGAGATAACTGACCTCCAACAATCACTATCATCTTCCTACTCATCACTTATGATTACAACTACTAGAAAGTTTGCCTCCTGATAACTATCGATGCAGTTTAGCTCAGGCTCCTTGATGCCACATTCAGTTGAATGCAGCCTTGATGTCGCGAGCTGTCATTCTCACCTCACCTCTGGAATTCAGCTTTTTTTGCCCATGTTTGAACTTGGGATGTAATGAGATCAAGAATTGAGTTGCCCTGGCGGAATCCCACCTGGGCATCACTGAGCAGGTTATTGCTGAGCAGGTGCTGCTTGATATCACTTGTTGATGACACCTTCCATTAGTTTACTGATGATCAAGAGTAGACTGAGGGGGCGGTAATTAGAAGGGCTGGATTTGTCCTGCTTTTTATGTATAGGGCATACCTGGACAATTTTTCACATTGTTTGCTTGGTTCCAGTGTTGTAACTGCACTGGATCAGCTTGTTTAGGGGAGCAGCTAATTCTGGACCACAAGTCTTCAGTACTAATGCTAGACTGTTCTCAGGGCCTGTAACCTTTGCAGTATCCAGTCTGTTCAACTGTTTCTTCATATCATGAGGGATGAATCGAATTGGCTGAACACTGGTATCCGCAATCCTGGGGACCATTGATGGAAGGCGAGATGGATCATCCACTCGATTCTTCTGGCGGAAGATTGCTGTGAATGATTCAGCCATATCTTTCGATGTGGGGCTCTTCCGTCACTGAGAATGGTGATATTTGTGAAGCTTCCCCCTCCAGTAAGTTGTTTAGTCATCCATGGCCATTCACAACTGGATGTGGCAGGACTACAGAGGATCTTGGATCTGATCCGTTAGTTGTAGGATCATGTAGCCCTGTCTATCACTTGCTGCTTAGGCTGTTTGGCGTGCTAGTATTCCTGCTTGGTGGCTTCACCAGGTTGACAAATCATCTTCAGGAATGACTAGTGCTACTCTTGGCATCCAATCCTGCACTTTTACCCTTAATAAAAAGGGACACAAGTGAGAACATAATGGGGAATTGACCTGATCTTTCACATTCAAAAGTTTCAAGGATCACCCTTCTCAAAAACTATTTTGCACGGGGCTGAGAAAATTGGGGTCCATTGTGTGTCTCTCCCTCTCTCTCTCTCTTTATCCCTCTCTCCCCTTTTTGTCTGTCCTTAAAACCCACTCCTGTGAACATGTTTTTCCTCACCCAGTCCTAACAGTTTTTTCATATAAACATGAAAACAGAAAGTCCTGGAGAAACTCAGCAGGTCTAGGATCATCTGTGGAGAGAGAAGAACAGTGTTAATGCTTCATGTCCGACATGACTCTTGTTTGGAATTCAGTATCGTTTTACATCATTTGGTGTCAAATTTTGTTTATTGACATTTTTCATGCGGCGTCTTCGGGATAAGTTCCAAAAGAGATAAAGAATTGGATTCGTAGCTCAACTTTCGCAGCCTCAGGCCATTCTAAAATGATTTACAGTCTGTAAAAATGTTTCTGAGGTTTGGCAATCGATGTTGGGTATGAACTGCCATTCGTGTAGATCCAGGTCCCATAAACAGCAACGCGGTCATGGTAGAATCATATGACGGTGTCAATTGAGGGACAGCCATTTACCAACACACCTGAGAGAACTCTTCAGAATAGTGACATTGGATCACTTACATCCATCTGGGACAGCAGATGGTCAATATCTCATCTGAAAAGTGGAGTCCCTGAGTGTGTGGCAATGCCTCTGTGCCACATTGGAACATCAGGTTTGACTTTGAGCTCCAATTCCTTGGGAAAAAAAAACCTCGAAGACACAATGTGCAGACCCAGAGGTGAGAAAATTCCTGGTTGAGTCATGGTTCACAGGGAGTAGGTTACCAGAATTTAAGGATGACACCTAACCCCTCCTAAAAGGTTTGGTGAGGGTAATCTTCTGAAAAAAAAAATTGAACTTAATGCAGACAGCCCCTAAAGGGCACTCAAATGAAAATCAAAACTTCAAAGAAGTTACCAACTATACATCAAAATTTCATTTTGGATGGTGACATTGCATCCCAGACACAAGTGATTCCAGATGGTCTGAACGTGCTAGTGGACAATGTCTGTTTCCACAATGTGTGTGCTAAGGTCTTGTCCAATTTTAAGGGTCAGAGACCAGTGTGAATTTAACCATTTAAGCAGGTGTTTATTTTGGTTGGTTCTGATTTGGACTTTGGTGATCAATTTCACTGTTCCAAAGCAGATGGAGGCAGACTTTCCAGAATACGCTCTCTCCTGGATACTGGCTTATGAGTTATCTTACTCCATATAGCTCTAGGGGGACTCTTTTGCTGTCTGGAGTCTGCATACCAGCAGCAACTACAATGGTTTGCCGGCCTAGATCCTGAAGAAAATGTTAACTATTTGGCTGAGGCTGGGCTTTGTTTTTGGCTTTAGCTGTGGGTTGACTGAGAGTCCCTCTGTTCAATAGATGCCCCAAGTGAGGCTATGCAACTGCCTTGCCCCAAGTGGTTGTCTCTTTATTCTTATTCCAATGACTTTTTAAAACTATGATTCTGCTTGGATAGGTACTGCAGTAGCTTACTTTTTGACAAATGGTATTGCAATGACTTTTAGTCACTACACCATGTAAGCCATGCTTGGCATCCACACTAGAGGCTGGTCTAGTGCTGTGCTGAGGCCAACACTGAAGGACTCATCCAGGAATTTGAACTTTTCTCTGGCCAATTCTCCTACCTCAGTGAGTCATCATGAAAATCAAAGACATCAGATAGTTCTGATGAAATTAAGCAGAATATTTACTCAAGAAAGGCCAGACTATTAAAAACTTGGTTTAACACCTCAGCAACTATTAAACTATAACTGTAATTACACCACAGACTCCCATTTACACCACCACCACCAACATCAGGCCTGTTCCTTATCCCAATACTTTCCTACTTCCTTCAGACCCAAGACCTCAGTCAGACTCAACTCAACCTAAACTCAAAACCACCCTCACCCGTACTTACCCTGCAACTGTGACTGGACCCAATCCCCATCCTACAGTGGGATCCGAACAGACACAATACCCCACCGGTAGATCTGGCCACCCACTCCCCTTCACACTGCTGGATTAGGTTTGACCTGACCACCGTCTTCCATTGCCAGATGGCACCTGTGCCTCGACTTCCAGACTCAAATCCCCAGATTGGACATGTAAATCCTCTCAAACCATCTGGGATCACAGAGCAATTCTTCTGGATCCTCTGGATACTGGCCTAATCCTCTCAAATCCACTGGGACCCAAGTCTAATCCTCTCAAATTCTGAGGCACCACACTAATTCTCTCTAACGCTTTGAGAGATCTGGCTAGTAGTCTTGAATCCATTGAGACCTGAGCCTAATTCCCTGGAAAAACTGGCTCATTGTTTTTTCAAGATGGTTAATCTGCAGGCCACTTTAATTCCAATCTGTTTCCTGGCGGCTTCAAACTTTTAAAATTTATATCAGAGTTGGATGAAGATATGCTGAAGATGTGACTACTAAACTTGTTGATGGGAGGTTGAAATGTGAGTTATGAGGAGCACATTGCAAGCTATGAAAGGGATATAGGAGCAGTTAAGTGAGTAGGCAGAAAAGTGGCTAATGGAGTTTAATGTGTGGAAATGTAAAATGTCAATTTGGCAGAAAGAATAAAAAGCAAAGATATCCAAATGGTGAGAGGTTGTAGAGCTCTGAGATGCCAAGGAATTGGAATGTTCTAGTGCATGAATTGGAAACATTTATTCTGCAGGTCCAGCAAGTAATTGGGAAAGCTACTTGAATGTTGTTATTTATTACAAGGTGAATTGGATGCAAAAATAGGGAATTTATGCGTCAGTTTTACAGGGTACCAGTGGGATCACATTTGTGCACAGTATTGATCTCTTCATATAAGAGACGATATGAACATGTTTGAAGCATTTCAGAGAAGATTTATTACGCCAATACCTGGAAAAAATGGGTTTGCCTTTTGGATTTGAAACTCCAGTAGAGTCAAGCTTTTCATGTTCAAAGAATATGGGGCATCTTGATAGAAACACATAAAATCCTGAGAGACTTTGACAGGGTAGATGTGGAAAGGATATTTCCTCTTGCCAGAGAATCTAGAGCTAGGGTTCACCATTTAAAAATAAGGAATTTAAGACAGAAGTGAGACTTTCTTATTCCTCAGATTAACGCAAATCTTTGGAAATTCATTCCTCAAAAGGCAGTTGAGATAGAGTTTTTGAATAGGTTTAATGCAGTGGTGGATAAATTGACTAAGAAAATGGATCAAAGGGGCCAAGTAGAAATGTGGAGTTGAAAGTACAATCAAATCAGTCATGACTTTATTAAAAATGGTTGAGGAAACTTGAGAATGACTGATGTTCTTCAATTATCTGTTTGCATGACTCTAAACTCATTTCAACTCATCTGCTGCTGAAATCCTTAAACTTTGAAGGAGTATTACTTACCTCCAAATTTGAAAATTTCAATACTTTATTAGGTGGCCTTGCATTTTCACCCTCTATAAACGCAAGTGTTCCAAAATTCTGCTTCCCAGATCCTGTCCTCTTCACCTGTTAGCCTTATGTTGGCTCACAGTCCAACAACACTCCATCTTGAAAATGACCAGCCTTTTTCATATCCATTCCTGGGTCTTGTTCTTCCTATTCTTTGTACCTTTCTCTGTTGCTACAACAAATATTCTCACTAAGCTGCATGCAACTGGATCAGGCAACATTACTGTAGGTACTGTTCAGGCTTTGTTCCCTTGTGGGTTTTGATCCTCATGTGTGTGTGAAACCTGACCCCCTGGAGTCTTCCCCAGTGTTCAAGACACAGCCCCTTTTGGTCCAGTAAAGGGTGGCTGAAGTTGCAAAGCCAAGTAAAAGAGATTGAAGCTTTGGGAATCCAGCATGGCTCACCTAAATGAAACTTGAAAAAAGTTCACAGAAGCTGGGATCCCATCACCAAGTCACCTTACATTTACATGTGGAGAGATCTTGACACTGATCCAGTCCCTTCAGAACCTCTGACACTCCTGTTTATATCCGTCAGCTAGGGCTCCCTAATTGGGCCAGATTAACTGCCCCAATCAGGGAACTTATCTTCTATGAGATCCACCCAGCTGACTTTGTTACAATCGCTACAGAGCTCAGAGTGTAAAAGCAAGGGTATTGCAGTGAACCTTGCTAAAGGATAAATAATACCTCAGCGGCAGTACTTTAACGAATTCTGGGCACTCACATTAGGAAGGTTGTGGAGGCATGAGAGAGAGAATCAAAAAGGATTTACTGGAAGGCTTCCAGGGTGAGGGCTGTCAGATATGTTTGCACATTATTGATGAGGATGTTGAAAAGGAATTGACTGGAAGGATTCAATATTATGCTGGGTCCACTCAAAACAAATAGGGAACTTTTTCCTCTTTCGGGCTGAGAACCAAGGGGATATCAGTTTAAGGCGGTTAACAGAAAAGAACCAATGAGGAAAACAGTGTTCCTGTAAAATGTGATTCAGGATTGGAATGTGCTGCTTGAGAAACTGGAGGGGATTGTGTCAATCTGACTCCTGAAGGCATATTTGATAATTATATGATAAATATTTACAGGGCTGAGGAGAGTAGGTAGGGGTGAGGGACGAACTGAGTTCTTGCAGGGATCCAGCAGGATATGTCAGGCTGATTGACCTCTCCCTGCACTGTAGCCATTCTACCATTGTTACGATGCTCCGGGGGAAACAAAACTTGTAAAGAGTTGCTATAACCTGAAATGCTGAACAAAAGATGGTGAATGCAATTTTCTTGCTTAACAGTTGCTTTATTTCACTCTTAGGCATTCAGGTTTTATGTGATCATCAGACAAAAATAAACTTTAACATCAAAATCACAATGGGTACATTTAATGCAGATTAACTCACACCCAATTCAGTGTTGCAAACCAACAGGAAAATTGTAGGGTTAAAATGCAGTTTCAGAATTCCGGTAAAATACATACTTGTTTCTTTTATACATAGTGTATTTCACAACTTTGGGCCTTTTCAAAGCATTTTATGCCAACAAATTACTTTGGGAATACAGTCATTGCTGTAATTTAGAAAATTGAGGGATAAAATAGGCCCGTGCCCATTGGAATTTAGAAGAATGAGTGGTGACCTTATTGAAACATGTAGGATTCTGAGGGGACTTGGCAAGGTAGATGTGGATAGGTTGTTTCCCCTTGTGGGAGAGTCTGGGACCAGAGGACATGATCCCAGAATAAGGAATTGCACATTTAAGACAGAAATGACAAGGAATCTCTTCCCTCAGAGGATAGTAAATCTGTGGAATTCTTTATCACAAAGGGTCGTTGAGGTTATGTTGAAAGGCATAACCAAGGCCAAAATAGACAGATTTTTAATCAGTGTGAAAGATTATGGGAAAAGGGCAGGAAAGTGGAGTTTGGGATTACCAGATCAGCCATTGAATGGATGGGCAGGCTTGATGGGCCAAATCAATTAGTCCAATTTTCCTCCTAGATCATGGTCTAGAAATCTCTCACAAACCACAATGAGATAAGAGTCAGACCAATGTTCTTTAAGTGATTGCCAGGATGCGGGGGATCATACTTGAGCTCTTCCTCAAAACATTTCCTTTGAATCTTTTACTCCTGAGAATAAAGGGAAGAATTGGTTTCATGTCTTGTCCAAAGGACAGTGCCTTCGGCAGTACAAAGGGCTTGCTTAACTCAATGGGTTGGACAGTTGGTGTCTGATACAAAAAGATACCAACAGCATGGGTTCAATTCCTATACTGGTGAGGTTACCATGAAGCGCTCTCCTCAACTTCCCTCCTTTCCTAAGCTGTGAAGACTCTCAGGTTAAACTTCCACCAGTTGTCTCTCTCTCTTTCTCAAATGAGATGGTAAGACTGTAGAGCTTTTACCTTTACCCCCTCAGTATTTGTAAGCATGCTAGTGAAGATTTTGTGTTCAAGTATGGCTTAAATATACAACATACTGACAAAGACATTGGAATTACCAATGAGTCAGAGCTGTCATGGCCTTACTTGGGATGAATTTAATTACAGAAAGATAGCTAAATTGAGAACACTACCCTCATTTTGCAGTCATATTTAGATTCCTGATTTCTTACACAAAGAGAGAAAATGTGCGAAAGATGTCAAAATATTGGGATGTTCAATACTTTTCATATATATATTTCACAATATGTGGTCAAGAAAAAACTGTTTTTATTTGCATAAAGTTAACTCTAGCTCCTGGAGTGAAGTAGGGTAATATTTGAGGGGCGCAGATTTGACAGACACAGATTTGGGGAGTAATATTGGTGGGGCAGAAACCTTGAATGGGGTGCAGGGCATTTCCAGGCCAAGGGAGAAAGACAACAGGAGAGGCTGTCAGTGTGTGTGCATGTGTGTGGCGTGTACATGAGAGAGAGAGAGAGAGAGAGTAGAAAGAGAAAGAGTGGAAAAAGACAGACAGACAGACAGACAGAGAGAGAGAGAGAGAGAGAGAGACCGCGTCCTATGGTGGAAACATAAAATAAACTGAGTCTATTTTCGTTTGAGTTAAGAAGAATGAGAGGTAATTTCATTCACACAAGCAAAATTCTTACAGGGATCAACAGCTTAGGTAATGGAAATACTTTTGCCTGAGTTGGAAGTTCTAGAATCGGGGACAGTCTCAGAAAAATGGGCAGATCATTTAAGACTGTGGTGAGGATGCACTTCTTCTCAGAGGGTTTTTTTTGGAATTCTCTGTTGCAAAAGGTTGTGGAGTTCAGTCATTAAATATCTTGAAGACTAAGCTCAATGGATTTCTATGTATTACAGAGATAGCAGAGGAAAGCTATGTTGAAGTGGATGATTAGCCATGATCTTATGAAATGGTAGAGCAGTATCGAAGGGTTGAGTGGCTTTTCTCCACCCGCATTCTTAAGTAAGAGCCACCTTCCTATAGAGCAGATAAGTGGGAGAGACACCACCAAAGAGCCAGCACCGAAAGGATGGCCATCTTCTGTGCTGTACAAGATAACAAGGCGTAGAGCTGGATGAACACAGTAGGCCAAGCAGCATCTTAGGAGCCTGCTGTGTTCATCCAGCTCTATACCTTGTTATCTTTGATTCTCCAGCATCTGCAGTTCCTATAATTTCTGTGCTGTACAGTTCTCTGATTCTACATCAAAGGGTCATCTTTCTTCACTGGATTCAACTTGCTAATCTTGTACACACTGATATTTTTATCCTCCACTCTGTGGACAAGTTCACAGTTAAAATGCTTAGGCAAAACCTCCTCATGGAAAGAAGTGGAGTGGTTCCCTCTGCGTAATTTGGTAGAGAGGTAAATGATGGTCGGTCCATAGCTGAGATGCAGCAGAGTCTTTAACAGCAATGGGTAGACGAGGGAGGTGTACACAATATCCGCACCCAGGATGAAATCGTAGTCAGTTGGAAAGTTGATATGGTCCTTACCCCAGGAAAGTGCGCAGACCTTTGAACGATGCCTACAGTCTGCGGGTATGTTGACAGAGACATTATGTTCTATCTGGCTCAACACATTCTCTTTGTCTGTCATGGTAACATCTCCACCTGACGCGAAGAATGAAACATTATCAGATGGAATATTATCATTCCCATTTATGTGATAAATCAATTTCCAAACTTGACTGATCACAGAGAAAATGTTTGCGTTCTAAGCTGACGTAATGGAGACTGGCACACAGCGTTGGTTATACATAGGGTTTTGAAGTGCAGAGTCTGTGCCATGCTGAGACTGTGATGTCAGGGTGGCTAAAGTGTACTGTAATCAGACCCTCTTATCTTCAGAATGCAGCTTTGCATTTGAACTGATTTAGCCAAACACAACCCACATCAAGGTGGCAAAAAGCCAATCAGCCTGGAAAACCTAGCTGTGGATAATACTTCTAGTGGTGAACAATCAGTAAACATAAATTTACACAAGGACAAATTTGAACTAACGTAACACTTTATATTGTATTGGTATGTGTTGAAAAGAGCAACAAAATGTACAGCAATGGAAAAGAACAGAAAAAAATTGGGGTGAATGGATAGCAAACAAAAATCCAGCACAGACCTAATGAGGCAAATTGCCTCCTTCTGTAAAATATGCAAATATTTTATAACTTCTCCCAGTCCAGAAATTGTTTTTTTTTTAATCAAAAGATCAAGGTAGCACTATTGTATGGCATTTCTAGCTTTCTGAAATTAAAAACTTTCAAAACAAATCTTAAAGAAATTATTATCTGATGGCAGACCTCATTTACTGCTGCACTGTCATCTGCCCTTGTGCATTACTGTTGTATACATTGTCTACAAGTGATAATGTGGCAAAAGCCCTTTAAATCTACAGGATGTTTTGGTTCTGCTGTATCTAATTACTCTCTTCAAAAACACAGGGTAAAATTAACCAGGAAGAAATCTATTCCAATACTTATTCTTGACGTACTCAGCACTCACATGTGTTCTCTGGTATTCAGCATTTTGTAGTTATTCACAGCAGATGGAGACAACAATTCAAATTTTGCATACTTAGGAACTAATGCTGGTATATTCTGACTCTTGTGATCAAATACCGTGATCTCAGTGTTACATTAAAAGGACATAGAAAACAATTTGCTTAAGTGCTGATAGTCTGTCCCCAGCTGTCCTTGTCACACTATATTTTTAAATAGGTTGTAGTGTAACATTACTGCAGGTGTTATTAATATCTTCTGAGAGAACATTCCTGCAAAGCTGGGTTCATGGCAGAGCCAAAAACATTTAAAATATTCAAAGTAGTATTTTTCACTCTCTATGAGGAGGCTGCTCAAATCAATATCTTTCCCAACATAAAGGAGGTGTGTGTGTGTGCGCGCGCGTGCATGTGTGTGTACCTGTCTGTCCATCTGTGCATATGTATGCTTCCTACATTGCAGTTCTTTTGTCAATTAATGCAAACCATAAATGCTAATTGCTGACAGACCGTTTCCTTTCTTTATTGCACTGTGTGCAGCTTTGCAATCCTCTCGTCATTTTAATGATTTTAAAATATTGCACATTAGTGTCACTACTAATTGTGATATAATCATGCTTACGCTTTAAACCCTGTTTGTAATATGACCTAGTTAGAAGTAATTTGATCGGAAAAAAAATGTGGTTTGAGGTGTTAGTTACTCTGGAGGTTTTAACAGTGAATAAATGGTCAAAAAGCTAAAACACCAGCAGGAATTTAAGTGACATATGAAACCTGCTATGTGAATAATGAGTATCTCTATGAAATTGCAGAAGCGATGAGACAATAATCAGTCAGACCCTCTGGTTGGAGCCAGCTGATTGGACTGAGAGTCCTTCTCTGGCTTCTGGTTGTTGTCGTCTTTGCAATTTATTGTCCTTGGATGATGTGGTAACCCTATCAGCTCATCCCTAACAGATGGAAAACTGTTTCTAAGACAGCAGAGAATAGTGCCTCACCAGCAAAATCTTCTAACCGGACACATCCAGCTTGCCAGTCTCAAAATCAACTAATTAAAATTTTCAACTTAGCAGCCTTAAGTGGCAAATAGCATGATCATGTGAAGCAAAACACTGATGAGCGACCCTTTCTAACAAATCGATATGTTGATGGATCAGTATAGTACACGACAAAGTTTACAAACAGAGAATATCAATATCCAAAAGAAAGCGTCATTATCAAAAGATCAGGGTAGCGCTATTGTGTGGCATTTCTAGCTTTCTGAAATTAAAAACTTTCAAAACAAATCTTAAAGAAATTATTGTCTGATGGCAGAGCTCAATTACTGCTGCACTGTCATTTGCCCTTGTGCATTACTGTTGTATACATTGTCTACAAGTGATAATGTGGCAAAAGCCCTTTAAATCTACAGGATGTTTTAGTTCTGCTGTATCTAATTACTCTCTTCAAAAACACAGGGTAAAATTAACTAGGAAGAAATCTATTCCAATACTTATCCTTGAGGTACTCAGCACTCAAATGTGTTCTCTAGTATTCAGTATTTTGTATCACAGAAGAGCTCTACCCTACTAACAGTTTATTTCGGGCTTTGCATAGTTCTGCTGGGGACCCTGAATGCGTGTTGAAGAACCCAATCCAAAATTTGGGCAGCATGCTTCCAACACTTAATGTGCCTGTATGGCATGTCCATGGTCCTGGATGCTGATATGTCATTTTAGGGCACAAAGCATGTGATTTGTTTCTTGGCCTGTGCATAAAATTGCAGACTGTTTGAGATGGAATTGCAGAATATTTGGGATTGAAAGGTAACATCATATTAATAACAAGGTTGTCCTCTGAGGAGAGTTTCGTTTGATGGTGTCTGCATTTACTGGAGTTTGGAAGGATCTGATTGAAATATATAAAATTGTAACAGGGGTGAACAGATTAGATACTGGAAGGGTGTTTTCTCTGGTGGGGTGATCTAGAGCCAGTGGATACAGTCTCAAGATGCAGAGCAGACCATTTAGGACTGAGAATGAGGATTTTTATTCCCTCTCAAAGGATCATGAAACCAGTAGAAATGTCTACCAGAAAATCACTGAATATATTCAAGAAATAAACAGGTACTTTTTTTTATTTTACAGGCAGCAAATGCTAAGGGAGCACATGGGAGTATGGTGCATTGAAATAGAGAATCAGCCATGATGTCTGCGTGTGTATGAATATATGTGTGCATGTGTATGTATGTTTGTCTGTGCATGTATATATGTGTATACGTGTGTGTGTGTCATCTGCATGCGTGTGCATGTACGTGTGCACGTGTGTGTTATATGCAATTGACATCTTCTTCACCATTGCACATTATCTTTCGCATTATAATCTAAGTCTGCAATCGCACTTTAACTCACCCAACAGAACAGCTAGAATACCCACAATTCCAGTTCCAGACCCTAGTTCAATCACCTTCCTCCCAGTAAAACTTATCTTCTCTTGTTCAAAGTACTGACAAAGAACCAGGGCCTGGAAAGAAAAATCAGACTGTCACATCAGAATAAATTAATTGAAAAAATGATTTAAAAAACTCTTATTGTAGCTATTAGTGGGTGTTGGGGAGGGGAGTCTTGGAGATATGGGTACAAACAATTCCCTGTAATGATTCAGGGAGCTGGGAATGGGAGGTTTGCTTACCTATCAAACACATGCATTTCAAGCAGCTCTGTGACGCCGCACTCTGTGCTCTACGGTCTATTCCCCGTGATGCACACCGAGGCAAACATCAGTTGCGCCTGGAGGACCATCAATTTGGTGAAAGACGCTCTTTGGTCTGCCCGAAACTTGTTGATCTTCCAGAACAAGGAGTTGACCCCGACCGCGTATTGCAGACTGGCACATTCCAAGGCCGAGGGCTACATGCTGAGGGACACACTAAAACTTGGGGCAGCTGCTGCCAAGGTGCAGTGGGGAAAGACCACTGTAAATATTAGTATTCCATACTTAAGCGAGGTCTTTGGTTTTTTTGGATAGGGTCAAAGTCCAATGTTTTTACTTACTCGACAGGCAACTGCACAGAACTGAATTACATTTGTGACTATGTATATATACAAACAGAGTTTTACGCATAAAGTATATTTTTGAAATAATAAATATCAAACATATGCATTTCCCAGTGGATTCGGAGCAACATATGATCAAGTCGATTAAAAGCACCATTAACATTGCTGTGCTAAAGGACGGGAGCGACCACAGTGAAGAGGAGGCCTGTGTTCAGAGGTTAGGGAAATTGCTGAGCTAATTTTCTTTTTAGAGTGCATATAGAAGGCTGTAAGATTTAAGAACTGGAAGTCTATAGTGATGGTGTTGGGTGGAGTGGGTGTTGGAGGGGGCAAGAGCTGCTGACCGTCTAACGAAAGTTAATGAGCGTGAATCGGAAGGATGAATGACCAAGTTACGGAATAAACAGCGCAGTTGTGGCTG
The DNA here is from genome assembly GCF_030684315.1 of Stegostoma tigrinum. Lineage (NCBI taxonomy): Eukaryota > Metazoa > Chordata > Chondrichthyes > Orectolobiformes > Stegostomatidae > Stegostoma > Stegostoma tigrinum. Next base: position 82,876,182 of record NC_081363.1, read on the forward strand.
AGCTGCTCTTTATTGGGAGGAAAGGTCAGAAGCAAACCGACTTGACAGTGACAAAGGTGTGCATGAAGATAGGAAGGAAAATGAGTGATGTTCTACCTGGTGTGATGAAGTCATCTTTCTGATGGAGGTAAGCAAAGCCCAGCTTGTCAACACGGTGTATCATCTGGTTCAGCCTGGGCCAGTTTCTTGAAGCTAATGTAAGACTTTCGAGCTCAAAGAATAGGTGCATGTGATTCTATACATTGGCTATGTATAACAATACAGATTGTTTAGAATAGAAAAGTAATGAAATGGCAGGACTGCCCTCTGAGGAGAACTTGATTTGACTGTGCCTTTATTCTAAATTCAGTAATACACAAATAGCATTGGTAATGGATCAAATTGATGAAGAGTTTGGTTGTCCTGGTGTTTAGGCAGAGTAAGCTATGACTCATGTTTAACTCACTGTCACATCTCTTCCAGACTGCTTGTTTCAAAACAGTTCCTCCAGGTTGAGAGATGATGCTTCAAGTGGAGATCCATTTAGTGTCGCAAGAGCTTTGGGTTCAAATCTTTGGTCTGTACCCAACTGCATTATTACAGACCTGGCTGCACCAGGGATTTTATATTTCTTCTAAGCACCACTTGGTTGATGAAAAGAAAAACAGTCAAGTCTCCCATTGTTAAATCAGTGACTAATTCAGAATATTAACAGAGCAGGGGAGTTAATCTTAACATTGGCTTGGCCATTTCTGGAGGAAATCACAAAATATTTTTTGCAAATAGGTATAGGGTCCATTAAACTTCTCAATTCTGAGCTTGTTGAATCTTATTAAGGCAGTATATCAAGAGATATAGAGAAAGGTGGTGTAAATAAAATTAAGGAATTGGATCAGCCACAATCTAATAGAACAGAGGAACATAATTGAATGGCTGAATAGTCTTCTCCTGTTCCTATTTATTTTCAATGTGGTCAGTGTGGAGAGGGGTGAGCTAGTTGAAATACATTGCAATCTACTACAGGCATTTGAATATAATATGTACATGACAGTCATAGAAGGATCATTTCTGCCAGCCTAAACAATGGGGTTGGCATCCAAGGCCAAGTGACTTACAGCTTCCCACACAGTGGCGGAGAATCCCAAATTGCCACCAAAGTGTCGAGCGATGTTTAGAATGTGTCCGCAGAATTGGAACTGCTTCTCAGAGATGAAAGGCTGTGGAAAGAGCCATTCAATGGTTTTGGAAGTGCGGCCAGTATTTTCCCGGCACTGGAAGCTCACCATCCTCTTGAACCTTTCCTTGAAACTTTCCTGGTTGCTGGTGGCTGCATTCTCAACACTGGGGAGATTCTGGCCTGAAGCCTGACTCTGGCTTGGCTCAGTTGGAGCTTGACTTGAGTGAGCCTGTCTGATTGAAAAAGACGAAACTGTAAACTGGAAAAGTCATGAAATTGAGAAAATCAATAGGCGAGGTGAAACCAACTTTTTAAAATCAAGTCGGCCCCACTTTAATGATGTCAAGGAAGCAGCAGTGGCAATCTGACCTAACCACAGTCCTCAATGTTTCCAACATCACCTCTTCACTCCTAATCACTACCATAACCTCTCTCCACAGAAGAGTGGAGAAGCTAAAAAAGAAAAATATTAGACTGAATAACAAATAAATACTTTGAAAAATTCCTCTCTTACATCCCTCTGTCACTATCCACTGATAAAATCAATCAATCCAAGAGATCACTTAGAATATGTATTATCCAGAAAGACAACTTCAGTCACTTTCAATCTGAAGGCATCCTTACTCCAGTCAAGAATGAGTCCAGCTCTGTCCTAAAATGATGCAGGCAATTGGCACTCACTACAAACATCTTCCATCCATTCCAGAGGATTACCATTCACTGGGACTGGAAAAAATAAATCACCTAATACTCTGTCTAGCCCTAATCTTACATAGCTCAAATTCACTTCTACTGGCTAATAAACTGAAATAATCTATTAATAGGTATGGTAACCAGTTAGTGATTTTCCAGACCTTCACCAGGACAAATCATTACATTTTAAATAAATTAAGGTCAATGGACCAAAATGATGAACTGGGTTTCTTCACATTAGTAATAAATCTTGGAGCTGTCCTCTGGCCTTCTCCAAAACCATTATCTCACCAAAACCGACGAAATTAATGAGAAAAGGCACTTTTGGTTTATACTGTAAAATTCAGTTAACAGAACACAATATTTAATTATAATTTTCCTACTTCAATCATGAATCTATTGTGATCTATGTAAAATAACAGCAAAATATCTTTACCCTCTTTCAGTAATTTTTCTTGAAAGTGATACATGTTCTCTATTTTGACCACACTAACAGTCCCAGCATTACGTTTATCTAATTTAAATGTCATTTGCAAATGTGCAGTTCACTGCTGAAACACCACTACCTTTTTTTGCATTTGATTGTACTCCCCTACTGTCTTAAACTTTGTGCAATGTCTAGTTTACTCCTTTGTTTAAAAAAAAATGTCAGTATAACACCAAAGTCAAGACCCATTATGTCATGCACATTGAGGTTAATTAACATGGAATGTTTGAATGTTTGGAAGTTTAAATGCTTGGAAAAGAACTCCAGAATTTGCTAGCAGCCTTTGAGTTTAATAAAGGTGATTGTCAAACTTGAAGTGTGCACAATTTTCCCCAGTAGAAATTAAAAGCTTGTTAGAAATTATGCATTTTGTAACAAAGGGCAATCATATTTTGAAACTACATGTAATTCATGGCTCAGTAAATGTGTTTAATTATATAATAGGCAGCTAAAAAGACTTATTTATTGTCTGAAGAAGATATATTTTGCTGAAGCTTTTCATCTTGAACTCATTGCTGATTGATTTTCAAATGGTCTATAATTAGTAGAAGTGATGCAATGGAGAATAAGACTATAAGACCATAAGAGATAAAAATGTACTGTTAATGATGCCTGATAATTACATTTCAATCTTTTTTTAAGCATTCAGTCTAAATTTTACATCAGTTACATTCTTTTTATTGGATCAAGGCAATATAATTTGCCACCAGAGTCAACTTGTCAACCAATTAGTACTCACATTTCATTCACAGAGAGAATATAGTACATAGAACATAGAACAGTACAGGCCCTTCGGCCCACGATGTTGTGCCAAACTTTTACTCTAAACCCAAATTATATCTTACCTCCACCCCTACCTTATACTATCATCCATATGCCTATCTAATAGACACTTAAATGCCCCTAGTGAGGCCAACTCCACTACCCTCTCTGGTGATGCTTTCCACGCCCCTTCCACTCTCTAAGTAAAGGACATATCTCTGACATCTCCCCTATATCTATCTCTACTCACTTTAAAACTATGCCCCCTCACAATAGCTACCTCCACCATAGTAAAATGTCTCTGGCTGTCCACTCTATCTATACCTCTGATCATTTGGTACACCTCTAACAAGTCACCTCTCATCCTTCATCGTTCTAAACAGAAAAGCCCTAGTGCTCTCAACCTTTCCTCATAAGACCTTCCCTACATTCCAGGCAACATCCTGGTAAATCTCCTCTGCACCTCTTCCAACACTTCCGCATGTTTCCTGTACTGAGGCGACCGGAACTGGACACAATACTCCAGATGTGGCTGAACCAGGCTTCTGTATAGCTGGAGCATAACTTCACAGCTCTTGAACTCAATCCCTCTATTACCGAAAGCTAACACATCATACGCCTTCTTAACAACTCTATCCACCAAGGTGGCAGCTTTCCGGGAAGCTGAAATATATATTCAATATATTGTTTTCCTTTGGTATTTATTACAAATTGTCCTTGAGTACAAGATAAAAATCTTTGATAAACTGTGTCTTTTTTCAGTAAGACTTAAGCCCGGCCCTACCAAATGACTAAAATTTTACTTGTAGTTCTAGCTGGTGTTACTTTATCTGAAAAATTATTCAGATTATCAAGTATATGTTGAGAACAATGGTAATGTGAGTGCTAAGATTACTATCTAGGTCAAATAATCTGATCTGCTTTTTGAACTGTCGCTCTTTGTCCGCATTCATTCAGCAATTACAATAAGAAGTGATCAGATATCTTTATTGCCTAGAACTGACTGATGAAGTGATATGCTTCAATTTGTGGAGCAGGCTCAGAGTCAGACTGCTCCTAAGGCCTATGTCTCATGAGAGAGATCAGAGAAAGAAGCCAATGGAGGTACTGAAAGGAATATGAAAGAGGTCCAAAGATCACCATGAAGCTCCAACGGCAATCAAGCAATCACACAAGGACGGTCAGAGGTGTAAAACAAATGAAAAACTCTTTTAGGGAAATCAAAGAGTCAGTCTGAGGAATTAGAGCAGTGAAAGGATAATGCAAAGGCTCAAAAGAAGAATCAGTGAATATAAAGGAAATATAGTGTATTCAAAAGCAGAACTGACAGGAACAAGAGGAGAAACAGACTGAAAAAGAAGAATCAGAAACAGAAAAAGGAACAATAAGAAATACACTGAAAACTAGAGCAGATGGAATATTCAGAGGTAGAGCAACAAAGTTAGAAGGAACAATAGGTGACTTGGAAAGTTCACATGGAATATCAAAGGTGGAAGAAAATAATTAGAAGTGGCTTAACCAGGTCCTAGGATTCAGTTCAGAGGCAGAAAAAGGAGTTAGAAGCAGTAAAAGGAGAAAGAAAGGCAAAACAGAGACCAACAGAAGTGTTGAAAGAGGAAACAAATCAAAAAATTGGTGGCAGGAACACCGGGAGCAGAAACAGCAAATCAGCGACCAGTGATTTGAAAAGGAACTTAGAGGCACTAAGAGGACAAGTGGAGGATCCAAAACAAAGAATCCAAATCAATTAGAATCAATTTGAATCTAATTTTTTGAATCAATTAGAATCACATTTGAATCAATTAATAAGGAAACAGTGCCAGCAAATCCAGAACAGAAAGTCAATGGAAGAATCAGTGAAACATTGAATATTTGGTTGGGGGTTTGGGGGTGACGGGCTAATGAATCAAATGCTGAAAAAGGAGTTGGAGAGGTTTTAATTTACTTGTAACCGTTACTTCATTGAATTAAACTTTGGGCTCAGAGTTGATAAGGGGAATTGAGAGAATCAAATGGACAATAGACCACCAAATGGATGGTAGTGGTACAAAGGTGATTTTGGCAATCCACACTTTTAAAATTCTGAGGACATGTGTTTGAACCCCACCATGACAGAGGGTTAAACTTGAATTGAATAAAAGTTGGTCTGGTGGTGACTGCATAAACACTCACTTGGAATTAAACTCAATATTTGCAAGTCTCCTGAATTAAACTCATCTGGAATATCTGTGTCCATAAAATCTCTGAAAGTTTAAACTTTTGAATCATTCTCTGTGGGTGGGGAAATCCTCCATTGTCACAAATTAGATAGACTCCTTGTCTGGCATCCAGTTTTAATGAGGAAAAAAATTCTCCAACTAAACATTTGTACCGGGTACATCATCAAAATCACCAACAGCCCACAAACTCCATCCCCTAGCAATCAGTTCTATACCTCACACTGTCAAATAGCCAATTCTGGAACTTATTGATCACTGTATTGATGTCATATTTGGTTCTGAGGTGGCTTCCAAGCATATACCAATGCTATCACTACATCTGCCAGTGTAGCATTGTCCAATTTCCTGAGCCCTTGACTCATCAGTTGCTGAAACCCTCCTCTATGTATTTGTTATCAAAATCTTGAGTATTCTCACACCTTATCTTCCAGGATTCAAGGTTCTATGAACCATAAATTGATATCATTCATGATTCTGCTCCTATTTGGCATAAAGACCATTTCATCATTCATGCCTGTGGTCTTCAATGGAAACTGGTTAAAGAAGTGTAAATGTTTCTCCTTACTTTCAAACTTTTCCACTGAATCACCCCTGCCCATCTCTGTAATCTTCCAAGACCCTTCATTTTTTAGAGGTGCCTGCACTCCACCCACTCTGTCCTCTTTCGCAAATTCAATTTTAATCCATCCACTATTGGTGACCATATTTTCAACAGCCTGGGCCTCTTTCTATTCTTTTATGACACTTTTCTTTGAAAAAGTATTCATGCATCTCCCTTAATGTCTGTTATGTGATTTGAGAATATACATCATTGGTTTGAGAATTGTTTTATAACAACCATGTGAGCATAAGGAATATTTTATTATGTCAAAGATACTACACTCCAAAATTCCTTTCTCTGCTTCTGAGTATCCTTTTGGATCCTTCAAGTCCTGTTTTGCATTTTTGTTTCTTTTTGCTTTAGCAGTTTCTGGCTCTTCCTTTTGGATCTCTGCTTTTCCTCTTGTCACTTTTCAATGTTCTTCTTAGATCTGATAAGTTTTATTTGTACTGTCTGACTCAATTTTAAATTGTTGTTGGCGTTATCCAGAAAATAAACAAAAGCAGGTTACTTGCTGAGATATCCACTATGCTAATATAAATATGCGTCTATCTATACAACATGAACTGCAGTGGTTCAAATAGGCAGCCCCCGCCACCTTCTCAAGGGCAGCTAGGGAAAGGAAATTAAAGTTGTCCCATGAGTGAATTAAGAAAGAATGGACCTGACTACGTAATGCTTAAGTGACTACTTTGCATGGCAGGATATGTTATTAGGCTGGAGAGGGTGCAGAAGAGTTTTACCAGGATGTTACCATGAATGGAGGGTTTCAGTTACAAGGAGAGACTGGATAGGCTGGAACTTCTTTCACTGGAGCATAGAATGTTGAGAAGTGGCCTTGCAGAGGCTTATGAAATCATAGGGTGTGTAGATAAAGTGAATGGCAGGTGTTTTTACACTAGGGTTGGGGTTTCCAAAGCTGGGGGCATTTTTTAAGGTAAGAGGAGAACGATTTAGAAAACACATGAGGACCAATTTTTTTTTTAAAACACAGTGATTTGTGCATGAAATGAACTTCCAGAGGAAGTGATGGATTCAGGTAGAGTTACAATGTTTAAAAAAAACATTTAGACAAGTACATGAACAAAAAATGTTTGGAGGGGTATGGGCCAAGCACAAGCAGGTGGGACTAGTTTAGTTCGGGATTATAGTCAGTATACTGAACGGTCTGTTTCCATGCTGTATGACTGTTACTTTATATTCTTACACTCACCAAAGAAGTCCAATGGGTCAACTCATTTGAGCTATTGAAGTTGATCTCAAGCAATGATTTTACATTTAGGGATAATGCCCTTAGAAATTAATGAAGATATGTTAATCGTCACTACTTATTTAAGCCTCAAGTTCATTTTTGTTAAGCCATTTAATACTTTACTAACTAATGACTTCTGTCCTGTGAGTTTCCCATCTTGCTCAATAAGATTACTCAAAGACACTGCTCAAGTCCTGACAACTGCACATACAGAAAGTGCCGTTAGTTGGGGCAACTTGAGCTCTGAGGTTTGAAGCTTCATAAGCAGCTGTTCCCCCTGTGGTGCACCCACAAGTTTGTAAGATTCATGGACAACATACTTATAGATACAACCATGCTGCAACAAAAGGATATGTTGGCAGAGAGGGAATGGAGGACTATTGAATAAGGGAGGACCAGGCATGTATTCTGATCTAAATCCTGGTGAGAAATATTCTTCCTACGTGAAACACACCTAGGGTCACCATAATGGCCGGATTACCAACATAGAGAGCTGGAGGAAGAGTAGCAAAATAGAGTAATATAAAATACTTCAACCAAGAAAAGAAATAGGCATTTCTGTTGCTGCAGATGTGAATTCAGGGCTACATTATGTCACTATCCTGCCCAGAGTCCAACAAACAACTTCAGAGCAATGTGAGGAAGGGCAAAAAAACAAATTTGCTAGAAAAGCTCAGCAGGTCTGGCAGCATCTGTGAAGGAAAAAACAGAGTTAATGTTTCAGATCCAGTGACCCTTCAAGGGCAAGGTCATTAAACAACCATTGGTCACGGTGCAAGTTGAAAGGAAAAATGGCAGGCAAAGTTTTAGTAGAGCAATGATCTGCAATTAAAGAGGAGATTATTTGTGCACACCTGATGTATATTCTTACAATGTGCATAGATAACACCAAAAATGGCCATACTCCCTGGATGAAAAACAAAATCTAAAAAAAAGTAAGATGAAGCAATAAATTAGTGCATATGATAGCTGCCACTTATCAAAATTCATACTTAGAATGTGGGCATCCCTGACTGAGCCAACAACAATTGGCTGTCTGTAATTATCCTGAAGAAGGTGATAGTGAGCTGTGTTCTTGAACCATTGCAGTTCATCTGGTGTAGGTACACCCATAACTGGGGTGGCAGAAATTACAGTAGGCCAAATGGATTCCTTCTGTGCTGTCAGCATTTCTATAACTCTTTGTCCGTATTAAGTAGAAAGAATCAGTTGTGGCAGACTACTTGTGTTTCCTGTGCAATTGAGGAGCTGTTGGGACTGCCACGCTGTGTGGCTCATGTCATCTCCACACACTATAGCACTGAGGCTGACCCCGAGAGTGGCCCTCAATGAACCACCAAGGCTAGTCCTCAGTTATTCCAGAATACAGAAAATCCCTTGTGCCAATATCTAACGAATTCCCAGCCACATTACTCAGCCTTGAAAGAACTAAATCGAAGTATCAGTCCACTAAAAAAAAAATCAGATATTGACATGCGACATTATGTTTGCTCCATCATAACTTCTATTGCACTCTGGTTGATGTCTTCATATCAGTGAAGGCCATATTTTCATCCTTTTCTTAACACAGTAGTCCCTCAATACAGAGAAATGCTGTTACGATGTATATGATGGGTGGTGGGTGGTGAGTAATGCCAAGCACTTCTACTATGATCAGCTCCCGCTCTTCCCTCGTTTCCATTAGTCAAAATCTCACCAGATTTAAGTTGTGCTGTTAATTCTTAAAGTGGGTGGAAAATATGTTTTTTTTTCATTGAAAGCATCCAAGTTAGTCCCAAGAAATGGGGAGGGATGAATACTACTGATCAGGTAACGGCAAATCATTTTAAAAGGCTATGGAGAACATAGAACATAGAACATAGAACACTACAGCACAGAACAGGCCCTTCAGCCCACAATGTTGTGCCGACCATTGATCCTCATGTATGCACCCTCAAATTTCTGTGACCATATACATGTCCAGCAGTCTCTTAAATGACCCCAATGACCTTGCTTCCACAACTGCTGCTGGCAACGCATTCCATGCTCTCACAACTCTCTGCGTAAAGAACCTGCCTCTGACATCCCCTCTATACTTTCCACCAACCAGCTTAAAACTATGACCCCTCGTGCTAGCCATTTCTGCCCTGGGAAATAGTCTCTGGTTATCAACTCTATCTATGCCTCTCATTATCTTGTATACCTCAATTAGGTCCCCTCTCCTCCTCCTTTTCTCCAAAGAAAAGAGACCGAGCTCAGTCAACCTCTCTTCATAAGATAAGCCCTCCAGTCCAGGCAGCATCCTGGTAAACCTCCTCTGAACCCTCTCCAAAGCATCCACATCTTTCTTATAATAGGGCGCCCAGAACTGGACGCAGTATTCCAAGTGCGGTCTAACCAAAGTTTTATAGAGCTGCAACAAGATCTCACGACTCTTAAACTCAATCCCCCTGTTAATGAAAGCCAAAACACCATATGCTTTCTTAACAACCCTGTCCACTTGGGTGGCCATTTTAAGGGATCTATGTATCTGCACACCAAGATCCCTCTGTTCCTCCACGCTGCCAAGAATCCTATCCTTAATCCTGTACTCAGCTTTCAAATTCGACCTTCCAAAATGCATCACCTCGCATTTATCCAGGTTGAACTCCATCTGCCACCTCTCGGCCCATCTCTGCGTCCTGTCAATGTCCCGCTGCAGCCTACAACAGCCCTCTACACTGTCAACGACACCTCCGACCTTTGTGTCGTCTGCAAACTTGCTGACCCATCCTTCAATTCCCTCGTCCAAGTCATTAATAAAAATTACAAACAGTAGAGGCCCAAGGACAGAGCCCTGTGGAACTCCACTCACCACTGACTTCCAGGCAGAATATTTTCCTTCTACTACCACTCGCTGTCTTCTGTTGGCCAGCCAATTCTGTATCCAAGCAGCTAAGTTCCCCTGTATCCCATTCCTCCTGACCTTCTGAATGAGCCTACCATGGGGAACCTTATCAAATGCCTTACTGAAGTCCATATACACCACATCCACAGCTCGACCCTCATCAACCTTTCTAGTCACATCCTCAAAAAACTCGATAAGGTTTGTAAGGCATGACCTACCCCTCACAAAGCCGTGTTGACTGTATTTGATCAAGCCATGCTCTTCCAGATGGTCATAAATCTTATCCCTCAGAATCCTTTCTAACACCTTGCAGACGACAGACGTGAGACTTACCGGTCTATAATTGCCGGGGATTTCCCTATTTCCTTTCTTGAAGAGAGGAATTACATTTGCCTCTCTCCAGTCCTCAGGTACGACTCCAGTGGAGAGCGAGGATGCAAAGATCTTCGCAAGTGGCGAAGCAATTGCATTTCTCGCTTCCCAAAGCAGCCGAGGACAAATCTGATCCGGGCCTGGCGACTTGTCAATCTTAATGTTTGACAAAATTTTCAGCACATCAGCTTCGTCTATCTCTATCCATTCCAGCATGCACACCTGCTCTTCAAAGGTTTCATTCACTACAAAGTTGGTTTCTTTCGTAAAGACAGAAGCAAAAAACTCATTTAGGGCTTCCCCTACCTCCTCAGGCTCCACACACAAGTTCCCTATGCTATCCCTGATCGGCCCTACTCTTTCTTTGACCATTCTCTTATTCCTCACGTAAGTGGAAAATGCCTTTGTGTTTTCCCGGATTCCTTCTGCCAAGCCTTTCTCGTGCCCCCTCCTGGCTCTCCTCAGACCATTTTTGAACTCCTTCCTTGCCTGCATGTAATCCTCTCTAGCTGAACTTGACCCTAGCTTCCTCCACCTTATGTAAGCTACCTTCTTCCTTTTCACTAGAAGCTCCACCGCTCTCGTCATCCAAGGTTCCTTAATCTTACCCCTTCTTGCCTGTCTCAGAGGGACATATTTACTCATCACTCCCAACAACTGTTCCTTAAACCGTCTCCACATGTCTATAGTTCCCTTACCATGGAACAACTGCTCCCAGTCCATGCTTCCTAACTCATGTCTAATCGCATCATAGTTTCCTCTTCCCCAATTAAATATCCTCCCATTCTGCCTAATCCTCTCCTTCTCCATAGCTATGTAGAATGTGAGGCAGTTATGGTCACTATCACCAAAATGCTCTCCCACCACAAGATCTGATACCTGCCCCGGCTCGTTTCCGAGCACCAAGTCTAGAATGGCCTCTCCCCTCGTCGGCCTGTCAACGTACTGCGTTAGGAAACCCTCCTGAACACACCTTACAAAAACAGCTCCATTCAAATCTTCTGCTCGAAGGAGGTTCCAATCAATATTAGGAAAGTTAAAGTCACCCATTACAACAACCCTACTGCGTGCACACTTTTCCAAAATCTGTTGACCTATGCTTTCTTCAATCTCCCTGCTGCTATTGGGGGGCCTGTAGTAAACCCCTAACGAGGTGACTACTCCCTTGCTGTTCCTAATTTCCACCCATACTGACTCAGTAGGCAGATCTTCCTCGACAAAGGAAGCTTCTGTAGCTGTGATACCCTCTGGGCTGGAGAGTGGGACTAGCTGGGTAGCTCTTTCTGAATCCAGTGCCGTCATAGTGTCAGAGTTATAAGTCCATGTTCGGGGCCAAACTAAACTAGTCCCAGCCTGCTCTTGACCTTTATTCCCCCACCGCCCCCCACAGACCTTTCCCATTCATTTAGTTATCAAAATGTCTTTTAAACTCTGTAATTGTACCCACATCCACCACTTCCTCAGAAAGATCATTCCACACATGAACCGACCTCTGTGTAAAAAAACCATTCATGTCTTTTTAAAATCTCTCTCCTCTCACCTTAAAAATGTATTCCCTAATCTTGAAATACCCCAACTTAGGAAAAAGACACTAACCATTAACCTTATCTATACCCCTCATGATCTTACAAACTTTCGTAAGGTCACCTCTCAACCTCCTTCCTTCTGAAAGGTAAAATTCTATGCCTCCATGAACCTATAACAGACTCAGGTTGCGCTGCTGTCTGGCGAGGTAGAACGATGATCTTGGACAGAGCAGCTTGTTGAAATGTAAAGTTGGTTTCTTTCCCCCGCTGTGTTACCTGATAGAGCACTGTTGCACAGTTACCAGCTAATCTTCAAGCAATTTGCATTGATTGAATTTAGATTACTATTCAGCATTTCAATTCAATTCTACAGATGCGTGGAATGGCCGGCTGTCGTGAAATTTTTTCATTAACATATTGTGTTTTATTATTGCTAACAAAGTATGGAGCTGGATGAACACAACAGGCTAAGCTGGTGGTACCGCAGCGTCTGCTGTGGCTGTACAGGCCCACACGGGAGTGACAGTCTTGGTTACAGCGACTGCATTTGTGGACACTCTCCTCCACTGTTGCCGTGTTGCTTTCTTTCTGTCAAGCACGCTTTTCCTCAGTGGCAAGCCTCAGTTTCTTCTCTCCTCGCTCCAGCCCTCTGCGTCGTTCCCGTCTCCAGCATGAACGATCTTTTGCAACGTCTTCCCATCTCTCGACGTCCAGGTCCATTGACTTCATGCCCCTTTTGCAGACGTCCTTGAAACGAAGATGAGGTTGTCCTCGTGCTCTCTTGCCACTGGCCAATTCGCCGTACAGCACATCTTTCGGGAACCTACCCAGAAACCTGCCATTAACTGCATTAATCCTGCCCTTGTTTGTTTTAGGCCCAAAACATCAGCTTTTGTGCTCCCAAGATGCTGCTTGGCCTGCTGTGTTCATCCAGCTCCAAACTTTGTTATCTTGGATCTCCAGCATCTGCAGTTCCCATTATCTCTCGTGTTTTATTATTCTTGTTTATCAAGGGACAGCGCACAGGACAGTCCCACGCCCACAACTATTCTGATTCAGTCAAGGAAGCAGAAATTACTGTTTCTCTGCTCCATGGGGCCTGGAGAGCAGAGCACTGTGATATACACCAGACGTCACTGGTATCTGTCTACCCGAGTCTGCGGAGCTCTGTTTAAGAAGACCATATGGGCACCGATGTGTGTCCCTCCACCCAGATTCAGAATTGTCCAGACTCCATCAACATGTGACACTAGCAGCTGTCAAATACTGAACTTTCTGTCACTTTATGGTGTGCCGTGTCTGGATCCAGGCCACCGCTGTGAAATATCAGCGTTAATTCAGGTAGGCCCACTCCCCAAAGCATGTGCTCGTTCCTGGTTCACTTTCCCTTTCAGGATGCTCCATTTCAGTAGTTTCCGGATGTGGAGGGAATGAATTCAGGTCCCCAGTTTAAACGAGGCCAGCTCCGACATGGCCTACTTTTCGTTCTTTATGCTTTCTCCAAATTGTCATTCTTTCTGGTTTCACTTGAAATCCGGGTGTAACTTGGCTGCTTCAGTTTTTTTTCTAAAAGCGAGTATAGTGTTGCTTCTTCGATCAGCGTTAAATTTGCATCCGTTATGCACAATCACCCACGTCTCCTGCGTGTCGGGTAATGTCAGCTTGATTTTATTCTTAAGATTCTACAATGTCTTGCTGTCCTCTTGTTACTGCCTGGAGACAGGAGCCTAATCGGTCGAGTGTGGTCCCCAACCATCCAGTGTCACTTATACAAAGTTTATTTTTGTACTTGTACAAAGTTAGCTATTCAATGGCTTACCAAACTTCATACACAATTTTGACCAGAATATCTTCTCTGATCAGTAATTACAAGGGAAGAATTAACAAGTACCAAAAGATGACCCTGAGTTTTGAAGGAGAGTCTGGTTGGACTCAAAATGTTAACACTGTTTCTCTTTCCGCACATGCTGCAAAGCGTGCTGAGCTTCCCACCACCGTCTGTTTATACTGGTTCTGACGATTGGTCCAGGCTCGCTAACTAGATCCGATTTCTCTGCAGTTTTCTACTCACTTACTAAATGTTGAGATCAGAGAGTCTTAACATCATAATATATTCGGCCCAGCAAGTTTGTTCTATCATTCATTGAGGATATGACTGATCTGATAACTCTCAACTCGACGTTCCTGCCTTTCCATCACAACCTTTAATTCCCTTACTGATTAAAAAAAATCTCTGCCTTAGATATACTTAATGTCACAGACTCTCTATAGTAAGGAGTTCTGCAGATTCACCACCTTCAGAGAAACGAAATTCTTTTCATCTCTATCTTAAGTAGGCAACCTCTTATTCTGAGATTCTCTGCTCTCAGACCCTTCCACAAGGGGAAACAGCATCTTCATATCGATCCTGTCAAGATCCCTAAGAGTCTTGTTTGTTTCAGGAAGGTTGCCTGTCATTCTTCTAAATTCAGAATGAGTATAGGCCCAAAGTACTCAAACTCTTTCATTATCAACCTCGTATCAACAAAAAGATAGTTCCTCCACATCTACTATCAACCGAGTGAACCCTCTCTGGACTACCTCTAATACCAGTTTACCTTTCCTTAGGTAAGGATCCAAAACTGTTCACTATATTCCAGCTATGAACTAACGTGCCTTGTGTAATTTTAGCAAGCCTCCCTACTTTAAGATTCCATACCTGTTGAAACGACGACCAGCATTCCATTTGCCTTCCCTATTATGCACTGAACTTGGATGAGCTTTATGTGATTCGTGCACAATGACTCCCAAATCCATCTGTCTGTGCCTTTCTGCAGTCTTTCTCCATTTAAGTAATGTTCAGCTCCTCTGCTCTTCCTGGGAAACCTCACATTTTAGCACATTGCATTTCACCTGCTACTTTTTTGCCCATTCTTCCTCTGTAGTTCTGAAGCTTCAATCTTAGTGCTTATCGTTGACAGATGATTTTTTTTTTACAGACCGAATCACTTTTGTGCTTGTTCTCTAAGAGTGGTAAGATTCTTAAATTGTAAATATTGAAGGAATGTCTTGATGCTGTCATATGGAACTAGTAGGGAGCAGTCTGAGATTTAAAAAAGGAGTAAGACTACTGTCCAGATCCTCTTTAAAGACACCATTACAGAGATTGTCAGTGCCTTATACTCAGTTGCTAACACAAAATAAGCAGCATCCTGCTTAAGGTAAGAGCGTTTTCTTAATCCATTGGCAAGTAGATTTCCTCACTCCAGAAGTGTGTCCTGAAAATCCCTGACGTGAAAGAGGATGGTAGCACAAACCGAGTCAAAGAGAGCAAAAGGGCAGACAGCTTTATACAACAGGATGGGTGATGAGGTCTGCTCCTGCAACAGTACCCACACACTGGGTTAATATCATCAAGCTGGTGTGGATTCAATGGAATGAGGTTAGAGATAATGAATAAACAGGCTACAAAGAGTCTGAAATTGGGCCACCATGGCATTCCAAAGTTTTGCTGCTGAAAGAGGGAAAGAATAGCCCTTCATGCATATTCCCTGTTGTTGCAGCAAACACTATCTAAAGAATATCCATTCAATTCTCACAGTTTGAGATCATCATGACAAGCAGACAGGGACAAAGTATCTCTCCCCAAGAAAAATTTCAGTTTGTTCATTTCTCCCTCTCAAGTGATTTGTAATGTCCTCTCTGGGGATTAATTCCATCCTTCATAGGCAACACAGCAGGCCACATAAGTAGAAAGTGCAAAAACTTTTCTCACAGAAATGAAATGAAAAGGAAGGCAGTATTGGTTAGGTTAACTAGCACCCTTCAGAGGCCATGGAAATGGAGCCAAAAGTATGCTTTGAATAAATGAATGAGAACTCACATTTTCCCAGTGACTTCCACAACCAATAGACAACCCAAAGTGCATTACAAGTAAGCTGAAGATACTGGTGCACCACTGTGGCTCAGTGGGGTTAGCACTGATGCCTCAGAGTGCCAGGGACCCAGACGACTGTCTGTGTGGAGTTTGCACATTCTCCTCACGTCAGCATGAGTTTCCTCTGGGTGCTCCGGTTTCCTCCCACAGTCCAAAGCTGTGCAGGTTCGGTGGATTGGCCATGCTAAATTACCCGTAGAGTTTAGGGCTGTGCAGATTTGTTAGGTTATAAGTCTGGGTGGAATGCTCCCAGGGTTCGTGTGAACTTGTTTGGCTGAAGGGCCTGTTTCCACACTGTAGGGATTCTACCATCCACGACCTGATACAATATAGGGCAGCCCACAATGAAAGCACAGGAAAATCCCTAAACACCTGCATTTCACCTCTTGTTTCTTGATGGTTTCAAGTTTGAGTGGAATGACAGCACCTCAGACAGTTCACCGCATTGCGTTGGGAGCTTTCTGTCGTCATGTCTCTGTGCTAAGCCCCGAAGCCGTGTCTCTTGGTGAGGGGGCGACCTCCTCATTCTACGCTTGAGGTTAATTGGCCGAACCATATCCATCACGAGAAGGGAGATACATAACAGAAAGGGGTGAATGAGAGAGGGGTTTGTGCATTGTAGTTTTGCAGTGAACATCATGGTGGTGAAGCAGAGCGTTTTGTGGTCTGTTTAGGTTTGCAGTTACATTGAACAATCATTGGATTTCAACTGGAAGGCTGTACTCCCTGGTGGTGGTAGCCAATGGGTCGCCTGGGCTGGTCGGAGTGGACTACTTGGACAGAAGGGTCTGCTCCCATGCCGTATGATTCTAGTTCGTTAACCTCTATGTAGGGCTACTACAGTTCAAAAATGCGATTCTACCAAGCACGCTCACAAGTCATAAAGTCCTAAATAATGAGCTAAAGATAACCGACTCAATAAAATGCTGTGACCAGGCGAAGCAGGTGTCAGACGTATTCATAGACTGAAATGGTTTCCATTTCGCCCAGCGCTGGAATAGAAACTGGGGCTTAATTTTCACAAGGTCTTTAACGTGAGAGCACGTCCTAAAGCCCTTAACAATAGTAATTTAGCACAAGGCTTTCTGGCACCGAGACGTGCCAGGAGAAATTTGTGTTCAAGAGGAGGAATGATTTGGAGAGGGAATTCAGAGTCTGAGCTAAGGTATCTGTAAGCAGAGCAGACAAGCGTAGGCACATTAAAACCAGGGGTGTACAGAATGCTAGAATCTGGAGTATGGACAGCTGTAAGGTTTATTGTTGGTCATTTATAGGGTCATTGCAGGACAGATATGAATAAAACAAATGCAGTCCCATCCAGCTAGAGAGTTTAACAGGGAGTTGGCTTGGGTGGTCTGCTCAATTGAATGTTGTGGACAGATTGAGGAAGAGATGGGGCTGTTTATCCTGGTCATTGTCACAGCTTTTAACAATGGCATTTTAAGCATTGCCCTGGGAGTCTGATTGGCGGAATCGGAGGAAACAAGGATACGAATTTGAGGAACCAAATCTCATTGAAGGCTTTTGGAAACAGAAGGGAGGTTGGGCTATGACTATCAGGGAGGTATTTTGTAGCGATGAGGGGAGCAAAAGATTTGGACAATATTAGCTGAGAGAGTCAGTCAATGACGACGGGTTGGCTGCGTCTCAGGCGCAGTTCAAGGCCACACAAAACATTGTTAGAGTTGGAATGGAGTCTGGAGTTTAGGACACGCGAAACAGGGAGGGTGAGTGTGAAGGCTGCCCGAAGGGCAAGGGAATGAAGTTGTACAAGGAGCTGAAAGGATGGGCTCGATCTCGGCGATTAACGGGTAATCAACAACACTGAGGGACTCCGCCAGCTCCGGTCGATAATAGTGCAGCTCAACATTTTCGAGGTACCGAGATATTTGCTAGTCAGGCCTTAATCTGTGACTGATTCCAAAGCACAGCTAAAATGGCGCTGGTAGAATGGTGTGGTACGTTTTCCGGTGATTTATTTATAAAATCTGAAGTTGCCTTCATATTAGTCCCATTATGTGCAACCCATGGGCATTGGTGGCTAATGATCCCGTTGTATTTGCTTTGTCCAATCATTTCAGAGTGAGCAGTGGCTTATTCTCGGTTATTTGTGCGGTTTGAGCATTAACCATTAGTCAGGACCATGTAATTGCAGTAGTCTGATTCCGGGTGCTAGCAAGTCCTCAAGAAGAGGAAAGATTGAGTGAGGACTCTATGGACCTAGCGGTTAGGATGTACTCCGATTCAAGTGAAGAGCCAAGTTTCTGATATCATTTCGCCCACCAACTACAAACGGACAATATCCGTTTTGAATGTATATATACTCACTGTGAAGGAGCAATTACACCGAGTGACTTTGGTGAAAGAGTGATTGATACCGATTGATTCATCAGGTAAGAATGCGATGTTATTTCCAGAGATTGCTGGGGGAAAAATACTCAGCAGGTCCGGCAGCATCATTGGAGAGAAAGCACAGTTTCGGGTCCAGTGAATTGTACCATCGTAAAGGTACAATTATTAACCTGTACATGCTTCAGGCATCATAGATCACTGGTTAGGAGCTCCTGCTGACTGACTAGGGCACATTTCACTAGTAGGTAGTTTTTACAACACTTACAGGATCCCTACAGTGTGGAAGCAAGACATTTAGCCCACAGCGACCCTCGACAAGCATCCCACTCAGAGGCACTCCACTACCGTATGCCTGTAACCCTGCATTTCCCACGACTAATCCACCTAAACAACACATCCCTAGACACAGCCATTTAGCATGGCTAATCCCTTTAACCTGCACAATTTTAGACAGTGGAAGGAAACTGGAGCGCCTGGAGGAAACCCACGCAGACACGGTGAGAATGATCAATCTCCACACAGACGCCAGAGGGTGGAATCGAACCTGGTCCCTGGCACGGTGAGACACAAGTTGCTAAACTGATCCACTACTTGCACAGTAAGACTGACGTTGCTTTTCACGGTATATGTTTACAAACACTTCACTCCTGGCTGCTGTGTATAACAGCCCCGGCTACAAAGCCAAGTCTGCGATACATCACATCATTCTGCCATTTTAACGCAGATATAAAGTAGTTAGATCTTTAAAATACACTCGCAAGTTGCCAGTGGCTACTGCAGGTTGTTGTTCATGGCTGCGTGAAACCATATTCAACCTTTTTCATTGAACCAGGAATGGAAGGCTCCGGTTCTAAAACTTTTTTGTTGTTTGCTGGGTTGAATGGGGTGCAATGATAAGCTTCCAACTGTTGGCCGCGACAACTCCCTTAGATCGAATTTATTGGAATTAATAAAGACGTGGCAATCCTTGTCGAACAGCAAGTTATACCCACTCCTTGTTCACCAGGGGACAGATTCCTAGGCTGAGGAGGGAATGGAAAAAAAGTGGGATGCTCAAATCATACATTTAAAAACTTTTTTTGGTTCCTCGGCATTCTCCCTGTTATGTCGTACGACAGCTAGCTTTAATAGAGAATGCATTTTTTTCGCCTGCTAAATAAATGACAGGCTCCAGAGAGGTTAAATTTACGAAGTTACTTTGCTTCCACATTCACACGTCATTTTCTTGTACTCACTGAAAGGCAAAGTGACTCACCTCCAGTTTCTGCACAGCTTGGCTCTAATTGTCACTCACCTTACTGAAGATTCGCCGCCGTCCGGAGCACCTTCCTTACCACATGAATGAGAGGCTGGAAGAATAAGGCTTTTGTTTTCCCCAAACATTTGGGAGGGGAGGGGGTACATTATTTTACCCCCAGGAGGGCCACACAGCATGCAATTAAACTTACAAAATTAGGCATATGCTGTTAAGCTCCAAAACAAACCGGCCTCAGTGTCGGCAGGGTAAAAAGAGTTAGAGCATTTCTGACAAACAAAAATGTTAAGAAAACGGGTTGGATGAATGTTCAATGCCTGGCCGCAGCCAGATTCGCCTTGTGTCCCAATACACTGTAACATCACTTGGAGGCGAGACGGAGGAATGCCAAACGTGGACCAATTAGCAGTACTCTGGGGGAAGTGGGGGGATGGGGGGTGTGGGTGGTGCGGGGAAGGGTGGAAGTAACTGTGGCCATACCTGATTCACTGGACCCGAAATTTTCAGGAAATGGAGTAGAGTCCGTTAGACAGGGCTCGCCAGCGGCATCTCCGCCTTGCTTTCCCCCATTCATTTATTCTGAGAGTTTCAAGCGTGGCAAATACAATGGCCGAGAAGGGAATGCTACACAGGCTAGAAACGCTCGATCGCTAGAGAGAAAATTTTTAAAAAGTCGGTGCAGCGAAGGGAGAGTGTATTCGACTCCACTCCGCGTTGTGCCTCCTCATTTACCTCATCCTTCTACACGGGAATTTAAACCGGCTTGTGGTGTCCTTACAGCCTCACTGTGAAGCTGACTTTTGTCCCACCAAGAGATTCTCGTTGCCTGAAGGTTTGAAAAGATGCAGTGAACAAATCTGCGTTTTACACCACCAACCACCACCCCCAACACGCCGGGGTCCTCTCGCCTCGCCCGCAGGAGCCGGCTGGTTTTGCGACTGAGCTGTCATTAACGGCTTTTAAGTCGTTCTTAGTTATTTTTAGTGCGGGGGGGGGGGGGAAGTTGTCCAGTGGGGGTCAAATACTTTCGAACTAAATTCCAACCACGGCTATTTTAATTCGGTCATTAATCTGTTTATTTCAAATGGGTTAATGATTGCAAGCAAACTAGGGTTGGCAGCAAGTTAAACTAATAGTTTTGCCAGCTGCACTATAAATAGCACAGTCCTCTAGATTTACATCTGAGTGTTTGGAAGTGACCGAGAGTCATCAAGGTTGGGGGGCGTGGGAGAGCGGATCCTGTGCTTTAACCAGTTGCGCAACATCGTGCGGATACCGAACTTCACATACTACGTGCTATCATCCACAGCGCCCTGAACCAGTCTCTCCTCAATCCCAGATAGAATTTTTAAAAATTCTTAATCACCTAGCTGGTCATTGTCACTTTGTGTGAGGGTGAGTAGTCAGCATGTTTCGAACAGATACATAACATGAATTGCAATTTAAAATAAAAAAGCCAAATATAATGAACACTCGTGGTATTCCCTCTTCTTCCATTCTGGCCAATTATTGATGGGTGGTTATTAGTATGCAGTGTTCTCCAAATGGGAAAGTCACGAGAGTGGTGACACATTGGGTTAACGGGAATATAATAAGCAGACTTGTCCAGGCTGCATCTTGCAACATTTTAAAGAAGTGGATTCTATGGTTATTGCGCAAATTTCAGATCAAGTGTCCGACATTTGTTTTAACGTAGCGTCCAGCAGGTATATAATGCACAGTGAAGTGTATCAAAATATTTTAATACATCAGTTGTGGTAGGCCATTTGATTCGTCGAGCCTGTTGAACTATTTAGTAATCTAATGGTCAATCTTCTGCCTTAACTGTGCACTCCCGGGATATCTCCACACCCTTACTTATTAATTATACTGATTACTCAAAGGTCTGATGACTTCTGTCTTCAATATACGCAGAGACTGAGTTATTGCTTTCTGCGGCAGAGTATTGCAAAGATTCACTACTCTACAATTGAAGAGCTTCCTCACTCTCTAGGAACTGAATGGTTAATGGCTCAGTCTGAGATTGTGACCCTGCGTTCTGGGATCCCCGCAATTAGGCAAAAAAAAATCAGTACCTACCTTGTTAAATGTCCGAGGAGTTTTAAATATTTCTGAATACATACCACCCATCCTGCTTTGGGATCGGAGTTTTCTGAA
The DNA here is from genome assembly GCF_030684315.1 of Stegostoma tigrinum. Classification (NCBI taxonomy): domain Eukaryota; kingdom Metazoa; phylum Chordata; class Chondrichthyes; order Orectolobiformes; family Stegostomatidae; genus Stegostoma; species Stegostoma tigrinum. The sequence goes on from NC_081363.1 coordinate 82,897,796, forward strand.
CACAAAGAATAATGGGCCGAGATTAGTCAATCTTCCCGGAACGAGAATCGCCTTGTCCACGGAACTAAATGAATGTTTAGTGATGTATAAAGTACAGTCAAAACCATCTAAACACAAAACATTTTCCAATTTCTCATCATTCCAAAAAAACCATCCTCGATTAATTGTTCCCACCAAACACTGTCTAGGTTTACCTTCCTATTGTATTAACACATGGTTATTTTCCTCACATTCTCCTTATCAAAGTATTCTTATAAATTAGAAATAACTGAAGTAGAAATGTTGACCTCTGTGGTACACTACTAGACCCAATCTGTCATATTAAAATAGCCTTATTTATTCCTACTGTTCATCCAGCCTCACATTTTATTATCTTGGAATCTCCAGCATCTGCAGTTCCCATTATCTCTATTCCTACTGTCGGTTTTCTACCAATTAACCAATCCCCAGCCCACACTAACATTTCATCCCAGCCCCACGCTCTAATTTTGTGTAATAAGCTTTGAGTAACGTTGCTGAATTTCTTTCGAAAATCCAAATGCACTGCAACCATTTAACTACCTAACTCCCCCTAACCAGGTTATGAGTTGCACCACCAAAAATCTACAACACAGCTTTTGAATCTGATTTTCCTTTCATTTGTGCTGACTCTCGAATAACATATGGTGTGCCAAATCTTTCAACTTCCAGCAATCCAGATGTACCAAACTCCATGGGAGTTGCCTGTATTTTTAAAAATTTCAACGAGCAATTCTCCTGATCCCCGAGGTCCACCCCATACATCACTCTGAGCTAGAGTCAGCAGCTTCAGACAGTTCTGATGTTATTACATTCAATGTTACCCAGGAAATGTTAGACAGAAAATATCTAGCCTAAATCCTGGGTAACTGAAGAGCTAAATAACACAAGTCTTTTCCCTATGGTGATAAAGAGTTTAAAAACTAGACAGCATATTTTTAAGGTGAGAGAAGAAACATTTAAAGGGGACTTGAGTGTAACTTTTTCCACACAGAGTGGTTTATATGTGGAATCTACTGCCGGAGGAAGAGGTTTTGACAGGTACATGAATAGGAAAGTTTTAGTGGGATGTGGGCCAAACACAGGTAAACATGTCTGTAAATGTGTAAACTAGTTCAGTTTGAGAAACTTGGTCGGGATGGAGAAGTTGAATGGATCTGTTTCTCATCATAGAATTCCTACGGTGTGGAAACAGGCCCTTCGAACCAACAAGTCTACACTGACCGCCAGAGCATCCTACCCAGACCCATCGCCCCATAAACCACCTAACCTACACATCTCTGCACACTATGTGCAATTTAGCATGGGCAATCCACCTAGTCCGTATTTCTTTGGACTGTGGGAGGAAGCCTGAGCACATGGAGGAAACCCACACAGACACGGAAAGAATGTGCAAACTCCACACAGACAGTCATCCAAGGGTGAAATTGAACCCGGGCCCCTGGTGCTGTGAGGTAGCAGTGCTAACCACTGAACCACAGTGCCACCCTGTGCTGTATGACTCTATCAATCTATAAATGCTGGTCACTCATATTGAGCCATTGATTTCCCTTTTGACAACTTGACTGCCCAATGTGACCCCTGAGTACACATCAAAGCCACTACCCATTCTACCATTGATGCCAAATTAACCCTCAGCCACTGTTGCACACTGATTAACTCCTGACACACAATCATCCCATTAACACATGAGCTACAACCCCAGTCCCACATATACATCACTTCTTACTACTTCGATACCCAAATACATCCACAAAACTGCAACTATCAAGCCTGACTCCTCAATGAACCCTCATTCGTCTCAAACAACGAGCAGCCCTTTCTGGCCTTCCTACTATTCACTGAACCTGAGGCTAATCAGCCATCTGACTGCCCTCTAATCTTACCACTTACCTTTCCTCAACACTCAATACAACTCTATTATCAACTGTGCTGAGATGACCCCTCTATCCTCTATCGCACAGCTACTTTGCCTTCCTACCTCACAACCCTCCATATCCAAGCAAAAACACTTACTACCTGATTCAACTACTCACCTACCCCCTCATTTATCTACCACCCTACTGAAGTATCATGTCACCTACATACAACATCACTTACCTGATTTAGCAACCTACTACCAGACCCACATATTACCTCACCCAATTGCAATCAAAACTACCTGTCAACTCACCCATGTACTGCCCCACCCAACCACAGTGCACATACCTTTCTCCTCAACCACCCTAGAAACCTATGCACTTAAATTACTTAGCACAGCTGCTTATACACTTACTGCAATCTATTTACTACCTACTTAGTCCTTAGTTCAGTCACCCATTCACTAAAATGCAACCATTCACTACACTCAAACTGGGCCCTTAAATATGTAACTAGTGTCATAAAAATGAGGCAATTACTGTCTGTGCCAGTTCCCCACCTAACTCATAAGTATTGAGAGAATCCTTGCCAATTTGCACTCTACACCACATTCTAGGAAAATTGTTTCTGAAACCAAGAAGAAATGGAAAGCAGTAGTAAAACTGGGAAAAGTTGACGCAAATTAGCAATTCAAAATGGGTGCACTTCAGAGAATTTTCTAAGTGTCCATTCCTACAAATCTAAATTGGATTAGAGTATTTGTCTTTTGCTGCTGCTATGTCAAAGAACCTATCTTCTGTTGTTTCTGTCTTCCTTCTTTATTACATAATATCTTATAGATTTTCAGATTCTTTGAAAGTGCCTTAAAGTATGAGAAATTCTAAATGACATGTGGGTGAAGCATTTCATCTTGCATTCACCAGGACAATTGCAAGAATGCCCCAGATTTCAAGCAGTCACTATAATTTATACTATAGGAGAAAAGGATTGGTCTGCAAGTCAAATTGGAATAAGGAAACAACACAGAAAGATAAAATCCCCACACTCCTGAGCAATTTCAGAAAGGTTCAAGACTTAAAACATTCCTTTTGATTGCACAAATTGGGTCCCTCCATAAGTCATTTCCAGCAAATGTAAGTGAGTCGCATTACAAGCTGGAATGAATACCTTAAGTTGGTCTGTAGTTAACAATTAGTACACTCAGGATTGTTCAGCAAGTGCTCTCCAGTTTCAAGATCACATCCAACAATATGTTTTTTGATTTGGCTTTAGAACACAGGCTGGTTCAGTGTGGTCTTCGCTCCGGCTATTACAAACAACCAAAGAGTTTGATCTAATCAGTCTATTGTTTGGATATATGACCTACATTGATGGCATTGCAACAACATGGAAGTTCATGTTTGGATGTTCTTAATTGCATGGTAGGCATGAACAGCAGCACCCTGTTACAGGAAAACATTACTCATATATCCACTGCATTGTAACATGAAATAGATACCTGAAACTGTTGTTCAGATTTTTGAGATGCTTTACCTTTTCAGGGCAATTGGAAGTAGAGAAGGTCTCTGTCATATCTGAAATTAATGGCCTTGGGCCCATTTTTGTGTCTACTGTGATAGCTCCAAATTTGGCATCCTTATATTTATGGTGATGACTGCCAGATGAAAATCTTTGGCAATGAGTCTCTCTATCCAGCACTTTTCAAGTTTTGTGCAACCAACAGAATGCAAACTGAATGATCAAAAAAAATCCATTTGCTATCTTTAAGACAACTCTTTTGAAAACTATGGGATACAGGTCTTCAGGTCAAGGTAATTTATTTGCATTTAGTCCCATTAATTTATCTAGTACTACTTCTCCACTAATATTGAAGGATTTATGTTTAACATTGTACAATCCCACTGGTCCTCCGATCTCATTATATCAGGAATGGAGTAAGAGAAAAAAAATTCGAGAAACTATGCTGGGGCTTCTGAGCTACACAAAGTTCAATCAGATCAAGTAAAACCACTGTGGGTGTATTTGCAATAAAAACACTGCAGCAGCTCAAGTAAATGCTTCAGCAGCAAGATCCATTAGGAATGGGCAATAAATGTTGACTGAGAAAGTTATGGGTACAAACCATCAATTAATGTAAAATACACATTCAAAAAATAAAACAGGAAAACTACTAAAATGTTATAAATAATCTCTGTGGGTCTGTATTCAAGAAAGTGGAAGTTTATGGTCCGTGGTCTGACACTATAGTTAAATTATACCTGAAGAACTGGACACATCAATTGGCCTGGAAACGCTGGCCTCAGAGGAAGGAAAATTAAATGAAAATAGAAATATTGTGAGGAAAGACTGCATTGAGGTCAGTGTCTTGTATCACAGAGTGTGTCCAAATGGTTCTTTTCAAATTCTATTGAATGTGGTGAACAGAAGGCTTGACAAGAGCAATTTGCTTAAGTACCAAATATATTGAGTAATAATAGAAGTCAAAAAAGGAACATTTATTAAGTAAATTAAAAGAATGAAAAAGACAGGAAAAAACAATAAACGTCATGCCCTTCTGCCCCTCGGGGACCCTTTGATCAACAGCTGGTCTGGAGGCTGAGGTTGTTCCTGGCACCGTTCACAATCCCAGTCTGAGGTGAAGTCCAGTGACTTGGAGTAAAACTCTCCCTCTTATACAGTGTAACGAACAGTAAGGCACAGGAGAAACAACTGCAGAAAAAAGCACGTTGATTGAGCCGTCTTCGGTATGTACATGAATTGAGGATCATGCAGCCGTCAAATATCATCACCAAGTTTAGCCCTCCGGCCCATCCTACATAATCCACCCCGATGATATTTGACAGCGCACGTTACAATTGCAGATGCTGACACAAATCCGCAACAGCCACATAATAGCATATAATAAGAGTATGTAACCTACACTACAAGATTAAAACTACAATGAAAATAACTAGCAACGATACAAATAATGCAACAATAGTCTGTATCATCAGATTGCAGTGGCCTTTAGGGATGAACCCTTAACATGTGTATCCCATCTCTGATATACAGTAAAGGCTGTGATGGAACCAGCCAGTCATGCTACCAGAATATCACCATTATTGAATCCCTCCAGTGTGGAAACGGGCCCTTCAGCCCAACAAGTCCACACAACCCTTAAAGCATCCCACACAGACCCATCCCCTCATAGACAATCTAATGTACACATGCCTGAACACTATGGGCAATTTAGCATGGCCAATCCACCTAGCCTGCACATTCGGACTGTGGGAGGAAACTGGAGCACCTGAAGGAAACCCACACAGACAAAGGGAGAATGTGCAAGCTCCACACAGGTAGTCTTCAAGGGTGGAATTGAATCAAGGTCCCTGGCACGATGCCGCAGCAATGCGAACCACTGTCCACTGTACCGTACATTAATTTTCAGTTAATTCTTGAAATAATGAGATCAGAAGGGCCAGTGGGATTGTACAATGTTAAACATAAATCCTTCAGTTAATGTATTTACATAATTTGCTCTAAAATTCAGTATATTCCAGATTCATGTCAGTTAATTTGTGTTTTAATTAAATCTCCAGTTCCCTATCCACAGATTTGTTCACACAGTAACAATAAAATAACTTCATGTATGGACTCAAAACTTCTCCCGCTGTCTTCATCTGTATCCATCTTGAGGATACTTCTCCAAAATGTTTCCTTCCTTGCCAATTGTATGAATGTTTGTATCATTGAGTGGTAACAACTTCCGAATGCAGGTACCCCCTTTGAGCTATAATGTACGCGGTAGCAAACAATACAGCTCTAACGTTCATTAGTATTTACCTTCAATTTATACTTCCTGCCTTTTATTTTTCCCAGGGTTCCCTTACCACAGTTTCCTACACTACCTGACTCTTAACTCAGCCTTCTTTCACATACACTAACTGTCCTAACACTGTTCAATTCCACCTACTGGTTTAAACTCTGGAGTACATGCTTCCTATAAACGCTCAAGGTAGGGTATCTGTATGTGCCCTTAAATTCAGTCTACTATTACTCCTACCAGAGTCCATATACTTTCATTTCTGTAATACTTTGACATAAGAGCCAATCACAATTTTTATTTTGATTGTAATTCTTTTTGCATCCCATACACTAATACTACTTCATAGTTTTAAAGTCAGTTTCTCTATAGATTTTGTGCCAGTGTCTTATTGTTTAAATTATGTTTCTGTGTTCTTCCAAGCCACACTAATCCTTTCATCAAGAAGGTACATGTCTGGGACCCATTCTTCAGTGCATGCTTTTTTGCACTGTCTCATGTTTATTACCTCTGAAGTAACATTTACTTTTGCACACTTACATCACTCTCCCACAAACATGTCACACATTCTTGACTCCCACATGATTTTATCAAATGATTTATGTAGTTTTACTTATCTCTCCACATATAGACCCGATCCCTCAGGCAGTGGATTGATCACCAAATCAGTTCTCTTGAAAGGACAGACAAGGATACAAACAACACCATGAGAAAGCTATCAGTTTACTGCTCTCATCTAAATCTCCTTTTCACTAATGAAACATTTTAACCTGAATTACCACTTCAACACATTATTCTAGCATTTTGTGTCTTTTGGCACCAGTCTCCACCATTAATTTCATCATCTCATTCAATTCTGTAACTTAACTGTTACCAGTCTATCTAATTCCAGATATCGGTGGAGATTTGAAGTCCATGGAACATAATCTTATAATGCTTCTGCCTGAAATGGAGGACAGGTCTTGTGAAAAAAGGTTGAGGGAGGCATGACCTTTTTTTTATTGGAGTGAAGAAGAATGAGAGGTGACTTGACAGAGGTGTACAAGATGATGAGAGGCATAGATAGATTGGATAACCACAGACATTTTCCCAGAGCGGAAATGGCTATCACGAGGGGGCATAATTTTAAGGTGATTGGAATAAGATATAGGGGAGATGTCAGAGGTAAGTTCTTTACACAGAGAGTGGTGGGTGCATGAAATGCCCTGCCAGCGATGGTAGTAGTCAGACACATTAGGGACTTTAAAGCGACTCTTGGATAGGCACTTGGATGATAGTAAAATGAAGAGTATGCAGGTTGATCTTAGGGGATAACAGGTCAGCACAACATCTAGGGCTGAAGGGCCTATGCTGTGTTGTACTGTTCTATGTTCTATGTTCCCCAGCACTGACATGTGTTATTGATGAATGGCTTGATGGGTTAAGTATGCCTCATTCATCACTGCCTTGAAATGTTGAAGTTCTGCAAACTGGTTCCGCCTTCAGTATCACCAATTTCTAAACAAAAAATTTCCATCCGCTCCGTGTTAAGCAGCATGTGTAATTAGTAGTAATCTACTATGGTTTTACATCATCTGTCTCTCCTCCTCCTTAAAGGAAGGAAAAGCCCATCTCTTTGTTAAATTTGCCTTTCTGAAACACAGGGAGTTGCATTTTCAACATTCCAACGTCCCTATCACTTGGATGTTAACAATGAGTCAATCTTATCATCCAGAATTAAAGATTCACTCATGTTAAAACAATATTTGGAAATTCACTCTTGCCAGAAAACGAAATTCCAAACATAGTCATTTCAAGGATTAGAATCCATCCAAGACCAACACAGCATAGAGTCAAGTTAAAAGATAAATTTTTACCAAGCTTTACAATCCAAATTTTTGAACCAACATTTCTCAAGTTTTAGCTTTACACAACCATTGATGGTTTCTTAAAAGGATATTACATTAACCATACATGTCCCACACTGATACAGGCACACAACACCCATTCAAATCACTGTACATTCCCAAAATGCAAGCTAAAATTTCAAAATATCCCAGGTCTTGAGCAACCAACAAGCAAAGGTACATCCAAACCAGACCATAAAGAGTTAACAATTCTACAAGATTCAATGCTTTTGGACAGCACAGAAACCTGGCCTCCAGTTCTCTCTGTTCCCGGTAGTAACTATCCCCCATTCTTTCAGGGATCTGAATCCAGAGTCTGCCACATTCCATCCTGGATTACAGAAGGTCTCCAGGACATCAGGCTGCTTTTCCCTTCTCTTACACATTTCACATCCTCATTGCCAAAAATGTCTTGAATCACAGTGTGCATCCAAGTGGTTCTTTTTGGATTCAGTTAAATGTAATTAACAGAAAGCTCAAAAACAGCAGTTTGCTAAAATACCAACATTTATTGAGTAATAATAAAAGATGAGAAAAATAAAGGAACATTTATTAAGTAAATAAAAAGATTGAAAAAGAGAGGGGAAAAAGAAAACAATAAGGCTCACGCCCTTCTGGCAGTCAGGGACCCCTTGATCGCTGGCTGGTCTGGAGGCTGAGTTTGTTCCTGGTACCATTCACGATCCCAATCTGAAGTGAAGTCCAGCAACTTGGAAATAATCTCTCCCTCTCTTATACAGTGTAACAAACAGCAAGGCACAGAAAAAAAAACTACAGAAAAGCACATTGATTGTGCCATCTTCATAATGTACAGGAATGTTCACAGAACTCATTGAAGGTCATGCAGCTGTCAGCAAAATGTTTTACCCTTCAACCCATCTTATACAGTCGGCTCACCTCAGGTTCAGAATAAAAATGATTGCTGCATTGCTTTGAAAGATAACTAATCACTTAATGAGGTAGATAAGAAAGTGGAGGGAGAATCCACAACAATTTGGAATTAACTTAAAATATGAGTTTAGCTATTGTCAGGAACTATACACCACAGGTTAGCCAATAATTTTTTTTAGAGTAGACCAAGCTATACATGTAAAACAATGAGAGAACTTATTTACACAATGGATTTAAAGTATCAAAATGACCCTTATGTCTTCACAGTCTCATTATAAAATTCCAGGTGATTTATAGAGATATTTGGCCACATAACCAAACCTACAATCAAAAGGGTAGATTTTAAGGACTGACTTAGAGGAGCAAAGAGAGGCATAAGGGCTTATTAAGGAAACTCCAGAACTTAATCCTCACACAGCAGAAGGTAGAGTCACCAATCAGAAAGAGAAAGGTTATGAAAGTTAGGAGAGGTTTTGTAGCTTTGTAGTATGCAGTGATCTAAGAGGTTGAGGGACAGGGTATTACAAATGATATGAAGGTGCAAGGCAAGAGAAGAGTTCAGAACACAAGGATTGGCTTTCATATCAAGGCTTTACTGATTTAGAACCAAAACAGGACAGGGTGATTGTTGCACAGGGTTTGGTGCATGTTAGAATAAAGCAAAAAAACTTTGGATGTGCTAAGTTTTATGGAGGGTAGAAGATGGAACATCAATTACTCAGGAACATTGAAGTAGTTAAGTATAGAATTTGCAAAGGAGTGAATGAGAATCTCTATGTCAGGTGAACTGCGACAAGAATAAAGCACATTAAAAAATTGTGGCAGTACTGTGTCATCTGATGCTTCAAGTCTATTGCATGATTACATGGATTGACTTCTTTTTGCCTGTCTCTAATGGCCCTTTCATTTTGTGGAGATCAAAATCAGCCTTGAATAAAATCAATGGCCAGCCCTCTACAGCTCTCTACAGTAGAAAATTCAAGCAGCAATGATCCTCTGAGAGAATACGTTCCTCTTCATCTGCATCATGTATGGGGACCCTGTTATTTTGAAACACTGGCCCCTAGTTCTAGATGCTACAGTGATTGGAAACATCCTCACAGCATCTATCCAATCAATGGCCCTCAGAATCTTCAATGCTTCATTAAGATCTTCTTAATTCCAATGAGTATAGGCCAAGCCTACTCAGCCTTTCCTCATAATCAACAACTCCATCCAAGGAATCAATCTAGTGAACCAAATCTGAACTGCCACCAATGCAAGTAAACCCCTCCTTAAAGAAAAAGTTCAGAACTGTACATAGTTCACTCAGTGTCAAAACACCCATACCCAGTACAGTTGCAGGAATGTTTCAATACTTTTATAAAGGGTCTTGTAATAAAGGTCAACGTTAATTTTATATTCCTAGTCACTTACAGTACCCGCTTGCTCACCTATGTGATTCATGTCCAAACCCACAAACCCTCTCCAGAGAAGTTAGAGTTTCTCAATTTAAATTATATTCTGATTTTCTATTATTCCTATCAACCTGGACAATTTCACCTTTTCTATTTTATACTCGATCTGAAAAATTTTGCTCATTCAGTTAACCTATCCCCCCCAACTTCAAAGTCTCATTGAAGCGTCACAACTTGCTTTCCTACATTTTTAGTATCATCATCAATTTTTGATGCAATGTAATCAGTCCTTTCACCCAAGCCATTAACATAGATTGTAAACAGATGCCAGGACTGATTCCTATAGTGCTCCACTAGTTGTGTTTTCCCACCTGAAAATCATTAACTTATTATAACTATGTCTCCTGCTAGTTATAGAATCCTCTGCCCATGTTGCCCTCAACCACTTTTCCAGTATCTTTTTATCTTACCTGAGCTAATACCTTTTAGAAATCCAAGTGGATTAAATCTACTGATAGCCTTTATAAACACTTACAGTTACAACTTCAAAGGATTCTTAATGTTTTTCAGACATGACTTCTCTTTCACGAAACCATGTTACCTTTGTTTGATTTTTAGGTGGAATGGAGGAGTAAGAAATGGATGATCACCTTACTGGGATACTAATATAGACCCTTATCTCAATAGTCAGTGAGAAATTTAGAAGAAAATTTCTAAGGAGATCGCAGTTATCTGTAAGAATAATAGAATGGTTATTGGAGGGCATTTTACCTTTCCAAACATAGACTGGGACTGAGCTAGTGTTAAGGGCTTGGATGGAGAGGAATTTGTTAAGTGTATAAAGAAAATTTTATGATTCATTATGTGGATGTCCCTACTAGAGAAAGAGAAATACTTGACATTCTCTTTGGAAATAAGGCAGGGCAGGTGACTGAAGTGTCAGTGGGGGAACAATTTGGGGCTGGTGGCCATAATTCTATTAGCTTAAAAAAGTGACGGAAAAGGGTAGACCAGATCTAAAAGTTAAAATTGTAAATTGGAAGAGGGCCAATTTTGATGGTATTACGTAAGTAATTTCAAAAGTTGATGTGGTGGGGGAGCAGATATTCGCAGGTAATGAAATGGCTGGAAAGTGGAATGCCTTCAAAAATGAGATAACCATTGTCCAGTGACAGAATATTCCTGTTAGGTCGAAGGGCAAGGCTGGAAAGGTGAGGGGGAGCTGGACGACTAGAGATATTGAGGTTTTGGCCAAGAAAAAGAAGGAAGCATATGAAAGACAGCAGGGATTGCATGAATCCCTAAAAGAGTATAAAGGTAGTAGAACTATACTTAAGAGGGAATACAGGAGGGAAAAAAGGGGACACAAGATTGCTTTGGTGAATAGGGCTAACGAGAATCCAAATGGATTCTACGAATACACTTAAGGACAAAAGGGTAACAAGAGACAGAACAGGGCCTCTTAAAGATCAGCCAGGCCAACTATGCGTGAAACCACAGGAAACGGGGGCAAGATACTAAATAGGGGGAAATATACAGCGACAACTTGAAAAGTGTCCAAACCACACAGGAGGAAATCCTGGACATCTTAAAATGCATAAAGGTGGATAAATCCCTGTGACATGAACAGGTGTTCCCTAGAACTTTATGGGAATCTAGGGAAGTGATTGCTGCGCCCCTTGATTAGATATCTGTATCATCAACAGCCATAGGTGAGGTTCTGGAAGACTGGAGGTTGGCTAACATTGTATCACTACTCAAGTGTGGTGGTAAGGAAAGGCAGGAAACTGTAGACCAGTTAGCCTTTCATCAGTGGTGTGGAAGTTGTCGAAGGGGATCCTGAGGGACAGGATTTAGATGTGGGGAAACGCAAGGACTGATTAGGGCTAGTCAACATGGCTTTGTGCATGGGAAATCATGTCTCACTAACTCAACTGAGTTTTTTTAAAGAAATAGTGAAGGGGATTGCTGAAGGCAGAGTAGTGGACGTGAATCTTGTGGACTTTAGTAAGGTGTTTGACAAGGTTTATCATGGTAGATGGGATAACAAGGTTAGATTCAATGGAATAGAGGGAAGACTAGCTATTTAGATACAGAACTGGCTGAATGGTAGAGGACAGAGGGTGGTGGTGGAGAGTTGCTTTTCAGACTGAAGGCCTGTGACCAGTGGTGTTCCACAAAGATCAGTGCTGGGTGCACTGCTTTTTGTCATTTATATAATTGATTTGGATATGAACAAAGGAGGTATGGTTAGTAAGTTTGCAGATGACAACAAAATTGATGGTGTAGTGGACAGGGAAGAAGATTACATCAGAGTACAACAAGACCTTGATCAGATGGGCCAGTGGGCTCAGGATTGGCAGATGGAGTTTAATTGAGATAATTGTGAGGTGCAGCATTTCAGAAAGGCAAATCAGGGCAGGACTTATACACCTAAATGTAGGTTCTGGGGGAATCCTGGAAGAGACTTTGGAGTGCAGGTTCAATGTTCGATGACAGTGGAGTCACAGGCCAACAGGATAGTGAAGAAGTCATTTGGTATGTTTGCCTTTATTGGTCTGTGCATTGAGTATGGGCAGTGGTCCACGTGCACCTTATTTAGGGCAATTAAGTCAGTTCAATAAATGCTTGTCTAGTTAGCAGGATCTGCCTCCCACGAAAGAATGAGAAACTGCTTTGGTGTTGGATATCTATGGATGTCCATGGTTTCATAAATATCTACCCTGATGTAATTTTCTGAGACGTATTTTCACTGTTTTGGTTGAAATAAAGCATCTCCGTGCTCAGAAATGTATGAAGGGAGAGGAATGAGCAAAAACTTCATTTTCTGGTGTTGCAGAGAGGTAGTCAGCCTGTGCTTGAACATTCTGATAGCTAGCACTTAGTTACTGGCATAGTGGTGATACAATTAGAGTAGAAACCTACAACACTGAAGCTAATGTTTGAGAGAAGTGTTTTCAACTTTGCTGAGATGGTGACCATGAAATTATTCTTGCTTGCTCTCAGTAAAAAAAAAACTGCTTCATTAATGCCCTTTATCTCTTTTCAGGAAGGGAATATGCCCTCATCACCTTGGTTTGGTCAACATTTGACACCAGACTCAGCAATGTTAATGACTTATACATTTCATGGTAGGGTCCTGTGGAGTCTTGCAGAACAAATAAACTCTGCATGTAGGTTCACCGTTCCTTGACAATGGAGTCACAGGTATACAACATGAAGAAGTAATTTGGTACACTAGCCTTTATTGGTCAGTGCATTGAGTGTAAGAGGACAGCCCAGAAATAAATAGAGGGAAGAGAGTGACACTGGGGAAAGGTAGGTGGGATGGTGATAGGTGGATGTAGGTAAGGGGTTATAATGATTGGTCAGTTGGAAGGATGGAGCAGATAGGTGAGTAGGAAGATGGACAGGTTAGGTTATGTCAGGTCAGCAAGGCGGGACATGGGATAAGGCTGCAGCTGGAGAGATTTTGAACCTGGTGAATTCAATGTTCAGAGTCTTGGGCTGTAAGCCCCCAAGGTGAAATATCAGGTGTTGTTCCTCCCCAGTCCTGATGAAGGGTTTTGGCCTGAAACATTGATTTTCTTGCTCTTCTAAGGCTGTCTGACCTGCTGTGTTCCACATTTATTGGGTATGAAAATAGGAAGGGTTTAGAGGAATATGGTCCAAAGTTTGGCAAATTGGACTAGATTAATTTAGGATACCTTGTCAACATGGATGAGTTGAACTGAAGTGTCTGTTTCCATGCTCTACAGCTCTACAACTCAATAACTCCTAGACTGTATGATGCTTATCTAAATATCCTATTACTACTTTCTTAATAATGGAGTGAAGTATTTCCCCAATGATAGATGTTAAACTAACTGGCACAATGTGTGGAATTTTCCCATGCTGGCATGGCATGAGTAATGTTGGAAAGTCTGAGCATATCCTGTGACAAAAAAAATGAGAATGACAGCATTGAATGAAAGGTTTGCAATTTTTCCCCTCCAGCTATGAATAGTGATCTCAGAACCGTACTATTGAGCAGCAGTTGCCTTATTTTCATTCATTTGCATTTAATTAATAGCCCTAGTCACCTTATTGAGATGTCACATCTAGTTTTTCTCTACTTCTCCAATAAATTAGAAGGGGAAAATTCCTGACATGTAAATCAGAGTGGGAAAATGGTGGCCCCAACTCAGCAAAACCTCATCCCAGCCACAACCCAATTGCTTTTTCATAAAACAAAATGTGCCTTCACACTCTGTAATAACACACTTTGTCCGTACACATCAGCACAGGCAAAAACCCAGCACTGCTACATCATAATGACTCTTCTCAAATCAACTCAGCCTCCACTTTGACCTTTCAGTTTTTACTTTTGAACTGAGGGGAACCGGGACTGTATGCTTCTACCATGTCATTTTGAGTGCAGGGACATTTATGCATACCTCATATACCCATACAGGATGCATATTATGGATCTTAGATTCTTTTCTAGACCTCACTCTCTTTACCAATTATTTGGAGGCTTCCAAATTCGCTCAACTTCACATTGCTTTCCTAGCATGCATTCACTTGCTTCAACAATGATTCAGGTGCTGACAGTCTCTGTGTCATTGCATTCTTCATGTGCAAAGTTTTTAGCTACCTGCAGCCTGCCCTCTATGGCACACATTGTTCTCCAGCACAGAGGGAGAGGCAGTGGCTTATACTACCAAAGAGATTAACATGTGGTTGTGTGACACCATGTTCCATCAACACTAGACCTGCAGCATGTATATACATTTATGCAACAAACATGCAGTTTGAGGTTCATGACTTGTGAAAGTCAAAGGGGAACTGCATCCATTCAAGAAGTGTCATTACAGTCATTCAGGAAGCTCATCTTATTCCAGTTGAAGGGATTGGTCATGGTAAGTCAGGAGCTTGGCCCTGTTAGTGTCTGGGTATCTATGTTCTTACAGTCTAGAAATTGGATCATGGTCAATTCTGCAGGTCAAGTGCAACCAGGCCAGGAACTACAAGTAGGTCAATTACTGTTGTGTATGGATATTCGACCAGGATGGGGGAGTTTGGTTAATAGTATCAGTCAATATTTCCTACAATGAGACCAAGGGACTGACTATGATGACCATGGAGCAGGGTCTGGTTAGCAGTAATACATGAGCAAGACAGGTAGTGAGCAATCTCCCCTGAATGAGAGAGCAAAGGATTAGTAATTTGGAAGGATAAGGTATATTTAGTGGGCATTATGCATGCAATATTGTAATCCATGAGCTTTGGTAAGAAGTGTACATAATGCCAGAGTTAGATTGAGTAGTGGTCTTTTGAGCATTATGTAGCAGAGAGAACGTGGTACTACTTTTCTTCATGAAACACAGAATATCAATAACTGTCTAGCTGCACCACTGACGTTCTGCGTCAACCTGGATAGAACAATCACAAATCTGCAATTTGTGTCCAGGCTGACCATATGAGGAAAAAGGACTGTGCTTTTTTCTGTCACCTTACCAATCAAGATATCCAGGTACCTGTCATAAAGCAGAGAGCTATTTTTCCCTTTCTCTGAGCCATATCCTCAGTGATGACAGCTGAGCACCACAATGTGAGGGGCAGTCCCTTACTTAGAGTGTCTGAAGTGATGGAGAGCTGGGTTTTAAATGTGGTACCAATGGCATGAGCACTGGAATGTCCAGGCATTGCCAAGATCTTCTGCATCTCTAGCCATGTGATTCCCTGGAAATTTACCCAAGAGCTTGGTTGCACAATTAGTAAAATGAGGAGTGAAGGATTTCATGAGAAGAGTCACTCTGAGCCATGTGGACCAGTACCATGAATTTGTACTGTCAAAACACATTAATTGAAAATGGAAGCATTCCATGCATAATTTTCTTAATCTATCACTATCCTTTCTTGAACGGATGTGTTACATTTGCAGTTTTCAAGGCTGGCACCTTTCTCAAATCATGGAATATTGGTAGATCATAATAAATGCAACTAATACCTATGTAGCCACGTATTTTGGAAACAGTAGGTACAGGCTATGATATCAATGTTGGCATTCCATTTGCTATCCAATACGTTTTTGTCTAGTAATAAAATTTGTTTTAAGTGCTCCCTTCCATTTTGTCCCTTAATTTTCTAATACTCTCACAGCACTCTTACTGTGAACATAGATGAAAAATGTTAGTTCAAATTTTCTTTAGTTACCTGTTTCTTATCATTGGTTCTCTATTCCCACCCTCAAGACACAAACTTTCACTTTAACTATTTGCTTCCTTTTGATATTCATGAAAAAGTTCTTGCTGTCAGTTTTTATAAATTTGGCTAGTTTAATCTGATTTCTCCATCCATATTTTCTTCATTATTCTTTGCAAATTTTTAACATGTTCTTGTCTTTCAGGCCTACCGTTAATCTTTGCAATAGCATATGCACTTTCTTTCATTTTGATATCATTTTAACTTCCTTCGTTTAACTCCCTCCAATAAGAGACTATGTATCCACCACTCTTAGGCCATTCAATGCTGCCATCACTGAATCCCTGCTGTGAACATCCTGGGTGTTGCTATTGATGAGAAAGTGAACTAGACTAACCATATATATGTGGTGACAAGAGAAGATCTGAGACAAGAACACTGCAGTGAATAACTCATCTCCTGAATCTTTAAAGACTGGCCATTATCTACAGGGCTCAAGTCAGGGAAGTGATGGAATACTCCCAACTTGCCTGGATGAATACAACTCCAACCGTATTCAAGGAGCTTGACACTGCCAGGAAAAAGCAGTAGGCATCCACGAACATCCACTCATTCGATAAACAATGTGTGTACCACAGAAATTTAGCAAATATCCTTAGACAGCAGCTTCCAAACCCATGATCACTTCCAAAGAGAAGGATAATAATAACTATCCATCCTGACTTGGAAATATATGGCCATTTGTCTTTGTGGGTCTAAATACAGAACATGGACTGCCCTGGTTCAAGAAGGTAGCTAATGACTGCCTTCACAGGGGTAAACAAGGGCAGGCAATGGATGCTGCCACAGCCAGTAACACCCACACCCCATGACTGAATGAATAATATACCCAAAAATACTGACTTCCCATGTCCACCCAGTCACCTGGCATCTGAAGAATCATCCTGTGCATGGGACATTGCTGGTCAGGAGGATGAAGTTCCCGTTGTTCTGGAAATGAATAAAGAAAAAAATTCCTGGTGCTTTTCTTCCCCACCGCAAAATCCTGGACTTTTTTTTTCTCCCCTCAAAGCTGTAATAACAATATAGCTGAGGGTGCTTCCAAGCTTATTTAGCAAACTCTACTCCCCCCTGCCCCACTTAGTTAAACTTCCTTTTTATTCTGTCACCACATTCTTGATGGATTATCCCTCTCATTTTCTCTGACATAAACTACTCCGCCTGGATCGTTTATTTCCTGAGCCTGGATTCTGCTTCCTCAATCAAATTCTAACCATTTTCCCTGCTATCTAATTTCATTTCACCTCCATTGCAAGCTACTCACTCTTATCAATCTCAAGCTTTCACTTTCAAACTAGTATCTTCAGATCTTCCCCAATAAAATCATCAATCCATCTGTCATCACAATTTCACAATCACTGATAAGTTATAATGCGAACTGCAGATGCTGGAGAATCCAAGATAACAAAGTGTGGAGCTGGATGAACACAACAGGCCAAGCAGCATCTCAGGAGCACAAAAAGCTGATGTTTCAGGCCTAGACCCTTCACAATTACTGATCTCCTTTCCTTGAGACATGAGTGTTGTTGACAAGGCCAACCTATGTTGCCCATTCTTTGTTTTTCCTGAATTGTGTGGCTTGCTTAGGGACATGTCAGAGGGCCCAGGAGTCATAGATTTGTACAGTATGGAAACAGATTCTTCTCTCCAACTCATCCATGCTGACCAGATATCCTATAGTAATCCATTTGCTAGCATTTGGCCCATATCCCCCTAAATTCCTATTCATGTAGCCATCCAGATGCCTTTAAAATGTAATTGTACCAGTCTCCACCATTTCTTCTGGCAACTGATTCCATGCAAGCAAAACCTTCTGCATTAAAAAGTTACCCCTTAGATCCCATTTCTGTCTTTCTTCTCTCACCTTAAACCTATGCCCTCTAGCTTTGGACTTCCCTATGCTGGGTAAAAGATCTATTCACCCTATCCAAGGCACTCATGATTTCATAAACTTCTCTAAGCTTATCCCCTCAACCTACAATGCTCCAGGGAAAATAGTCACAGCCTATTCAGCTTTGCCCTTTCACTCCAACCCTCCAATATCTTTGTAAATCTATTTTGGTCTCTCTCAAGTTTAACTAATTTCCTTAGCAGGGAGATCAAAAGTGAATACAGCCTTCCAAAAGTGGCCTAATCAATTCCCTGTGCAGCTGTAACATGACATCCCAAATCTTAAACTCAATGCACTGGCCAATGAAAGCTAGGGTACCAAATTACTTCTTCACCTTATCTACCTGTGAATCCATTCTCAAGCAACTGTGAAACTACACCCAAAGTTTATTTGCTCCTCAAGACTCCCCGGGACTCCCCTATCATTAAGTGCATAAGTCACATTGCAATGTGTCTGGTGTTACATTTTGACCAGACCAGGGTAATGAGGGCAAATTCCCTTCCTGGGCAGAGATAAAGGACACAAACAATGCAGTTTTTTTTCTGAGAGTAACCAAGAATAATTTCGTGGTCACCATCAAAGAAAAGTTGAAATCATGCCTCCAGAACATTAGCTTCAGTGTTGTACGCTTGTACTCTAATCGAATCACCACTATGCCAGTGACTAAGTGCTAACTATAAATGCCCAAGTACAGGCTGATACCCCATTGCAACACCAGAATACAAAGTTTTGACTCATCCCTCTCCATCCATGCATTTTCTGAGGACAGACATATTTCAACCAAAATAATGAAATTATGTCTCAGAAATTAACAGCAGGGTAGATATTTATGAAACCATGGATATCCAACACCAAAGTAATTTCATATTCATTAATGGGATTAGATGTTGCTCGC
Organism: Stegostoma tigrinum; assembly: GCF_030684315.1. Taxonomy (NCBI): domain Eukaryota; kingdom Metazoa; phylum Chordata; class Chondrichthyes; order Orectolobiformes; family Stegostomatidae; genus Stegostoma; species Stegostoma tigrinum. The sequence goes on from NC_081363.1 coordinate 82,916,682, forward strand.
TAGGCAAGCGTTTATTGCACATACCTAATTGCCCTAAAGAAGGCTTGTAGTGTAATTGTCATTGAGAAATTCTAAAGATTTTGACTCAGCGACAATGAAGGAATTGAGAGAAATCCAAATCAATGCTAAGTTTCAAGCCGGATGGTGTGTATCTTGAGGGCGTGGGACATTTTGGACGGTAGTGCACCCATTCTTCAGCAACCCTTGTTCGTCTAGATGGCAGAGATTGCAGCTTGGCAAGGTACTGTCAGAGAAATCTGAGTGAGTGTTGGAGCAGGCTGGAGGGTCCAAACAGCCTACCCCTATTCCTATTTCTTATCGTCATATAAAGTAGATTTAAATAAACAGTTCCTTCCATTGTCACAGAGATAGTAGGAACTGCCGATGCTGGAGAATCTGAGATAACACCGTGCGAAGCTGGATGAACACAGCGGGCCAAGCAGCATCAGAGGAGCAGGAAAGCTTGACGTTTCGGCTCAGGACCCTTCTTCAGAATTTCCCGACACGACCCAAAACGTCAAACTTTCCTGCTCCTCTGATGCTGCTTGGCCCGCTGTGTTCATCCAGCTTCACACCGTGTTATCTCAGTTCCTTCCATTGGTCAGTCTCAGATTATTTATTTTCCTATTTATATTTGTCTGTTTTTATATAGTCCAAGATCATTCAGAAATCAGAAAACCAAACAGAAAGTTATGAATGTGAAAATATATTCAAAGATCAAGGCCAACAATCTAATCACAATCTGGGCTGTTTGAAAATGTAAATAGTTGTACAGGTTGGTGTGTAATATATTCGCACAGGCCAACAAACTACCGACATTGCTTCAAGACTGAGATGAGTGACAAAGGTGACTGTCCTCGAGAGCCACAAGGTAGTTTATTTATAATATCTCATCCCTAATTGCTTGCTCTGTAAATCAGCACATTTTATTGTGGAATAACATTTTCTTGGCTTTTGCGTGGCATTAAACAGGAAAAACATAGAATAACATTCGGCTAATCCGGAATTCTGCGCTTGCAAATTCAGAGAAAGATTGCATTGGTTGGCTACTGTTTGTCGAACTTCCGGAGTGAAAGAAAGAACAACCTACAGCGCCACTGACGCAGTTCGGAGATTTCGCCAGTTTGCAGCGCTGGCGCATCTCATGATTGTTGGCCCAGTCTTCAACTGCTCAACATTTAAGTTCTGGAATTCCCTTCCCACACTCCACCAAACTCTCTTCGTCGACTGTAAGAATGAGATTGGAGATAAAAATATCAAACGAGAAAACTGGGGTGGCACGGAGAAGTTGGGCTGAAGGGCCTGTTTCCCTGCTGTAAACCTCAATGAGTCTATGGCTCTATGAGAAGTGAAAAATATAGAAGAAGCAATTCAGAATATGTGAAGAATTTGGCAGCTAACATAAATTGGAGTCCAAGTGTTTTATATAGATATAAATAAGAGAAGCTTGGTGAAACAGAGAGTAGATAAGATGATTGCCCTTAAGGGGAATGTATATTTAGCAATAACTTACATTTATCCTCGCCAATACCCAAGTCATCATAAAATAGTAAGACATTTTAGATACTCGAGGGTGACAGCATAATAAAGGGAAAGTATAAAATAGGTTAGCATCCAATGACATGCACTCACTGATGAATAGGCGATAAAGAATGAAATTGCAGAGGTGCAGATCAAAATTTTCTGATGGTTTTTAGATGGAGGAATGGTGCGAGCGAGCTGGGGAATTGCTAATATTGCAGCCTGTACTCAACGGTGGCAAAAGGCTAAACAGAGTAATTGAAATCGAATCCCAATAGTTGGAAAGTTTTTAGAAATAATAATTAGGTACAAACGTATGAGTCACTTAGTCAAGTGCAGATGAATTATGGGAATGCAGCAAATTGAAGACCATCAATGCTTAAAAAAAAGACTGAGTATTTTGATGATGTAGAGAGTGCGTAAAGTTGTTATGATGTACTTAGACTTCCAAAAGACATTTGATAAAATGCTGTACAAAATAACGGACTGAAAAGCTGTAGGCAGCAGAATAGAAGGAAGAGTAAAAGCACAGAATCAAAACTGGTGCAGTGGCAAGAAACAGAGAATATTGGAGACTGATTATTTTTCCAACATGATGAAGGGCCATTGCCTTTCTTTACGCGCTAATAACCTAGGCTGCGATATACATGGTACGGTTTTAAAACTTGATGATAGTGATAGTTCGAAATTTGGAAGTAATACGAACTGCGAGGAGGATAATGAAAACCTTCAAGGGGGTATAGATAGCCTCCTGAACTTGGCAGTAGATTGAAGAATGTAAGTTATTACAAAGAAGTGTGAGATAACAAAGTGTGGAGCTGGATGAACACAGCAGGCCCAGCAGCATCTCAGGAGCACAAAAGCTTTTGTGCTCCTGAGATGCTGCTTGGCCTGCTGTGTTCATCCAGCTCCACACTTTGTTATCTTGGATTCTCCAGCATCTGCAATTCCCATTATCACTGATACAAAGAAGTGTGAACTGGTTCATGTTTAAAGGGAGAAAGAGGAGAGTCAGATAAAGTGGAGGATATGATTCCAAAGGGAATTCAAAAATAATGGCCCCCGAGGGTTTATGTACTCAAATATTTAAAGAGCAAGCTGAGGAAGCAATTAATAATACGTGAGAATTCAGGGAGATATAAATGGAGGCACCAAGTACAAAAGCAAATAAGCAAATTTTAGCCTACACAAAACATAACATTAACCTGAAGTGGCGTACTGTGTCGGTACTGGGCTGTACACCATATGAAGGCATTACAGAGGCTGCAGAAAAGATTTAAAAGATTGCTCAAATGTTGAAGAAATTCAGTTCGGTTGACAGATTGGGAAAACTGGAACCGCCAATCTCGGAGAAGATAAGGGTCTGATTTGATAGAGGCATTGTAAATACCTCGAAATGGACAGTGAAGTTTGCTCAAATTTTCTTCCTTCCGCAGACATGTTAAGAAGCAAATGTCATTAATTTAAGGAGATCGGTATAAGAACCAATGATGAGCAGAGGAAAGGATATCCTTTCTTCCGCAGTGAGTGGTTAGAATCTGGGATGTACCATCCAAGAGTGTAGACGAGGCGGTTTCAAATGTGGTTTTAGAAAGCGAACTGAATGGTTATGTGATTTAAAAAGAAAACTGCAGAGAAACGAGGCAAAAACAGGGAGTGAAACTTAAATAATTTAAAATTGCAGAGACACAGATGAAAACGTTAAGTCAAAATTATTTTGTGATTTAGGCATTGTATAATTTTGTGCTGCTTTAGAAGTAGGAGTGGACCGTTTAAATCCTCATGGACGATCTACAACACATCGAATTCATAGCAAGTCTCCAACCTCATTCATTAATATGGCTGACTAACAAATAAAAAGCAAACTCAAATTTAAAATGGACAATAGTGTCACTGCCATTTGCAAACTTCGTCCGCCCCTTGCATCAGTGTTTCTTTTTCTATGTGTTTCTCTTTAAGACCGGCTCAAGTTTCCAAAGAATAATCCCTCTTATAGAGATTTATTAAATCATGAAGGGCATGCATAAATTGAATAGCCAAGGTCTTTCCCCTAGGGTAGGGGAAGTTCAAAACTAGAGGACATATTTTAAGCTGAGAAGGACGAAGATTTAAAAGGGCCCTCAGGGGCAACGTTTTTACGCAGAGAGTGGTTCATATCTGGAATGAACTGCCAGAGAAAGTGATGGATGCAGGTACAGTTAGGAGATTTAAAAGATATTTAGACAATTAGATGAATAGAAAACCTTTAGATGGATATGGGTCAAACGCAATTGAGAAACTTGTTCGACATGGACAAGTGCTATATGACTCTGTGACTGTGTCTTAGGAGCTCTTTAGCAAAGGCTTTTTTCTTCCATCACGAACTCATTCTTCACAAACTGTGTTTTCGGTGTCAGTTCACTAGGCCGGACCTATGTGGCTCAGGTTAATTCTAACAGCGGATGGCTCGTTCCGTCGATTAAAGTCAGTCTCTGTAATCACCGTCAGAACCAAGTTGTGGCCGTGATTCAGTGGAGAAAAAGAATAAGGAGCTAACTGTCATGGGGCAGAAAGCCGTAACAAGCCGTGATGTCCAGCATGACTCACAACACATCAATTCAAAAGACTGTGCATATAACTGTAGCACAACTTCTGAACAGTTGAACCCTCGTCGTCTCGATACAATCGTTTACATTCCAATAATTATTAACGAACATCCATCCTGATGACCTTATAACAGCCTGATGACACATGTCGTTGGACCGACCAAGCTTTTGGAGGCCTCCAGTGCTTCTCGCTTTTCATCATTTGTGCCGGCTGCTGGAAATGATTTTGTTTCTGTAACCGCCTTAAGACCGAATTAATGAAAACATGTGCGTTATTCAGCCGGGATTAGTGACCTGTGAGTTGATAGGACAGCTTCCGCTCGGGCTCTCGCTGTGAATTTACACCATGTGAAGAATTGCTGATCTCAATCAGTCCCGCGGATCGTGTGTGTAACTATAGCTGAGCTCTGAATGGTTATGTTAATAATCATTGAACACATTCCCAGACAAGACCCGTCAGTGTGAGTCTCTCGCATCAGAATTTGCAGGCGGGAATGCATTTGCAGTTGATTATCCCCACAAAGCAGGAGGGTTGTTCTCCTAATGTGATTGCCTTATAATTCTTGTTTTAAAGCCATGCTCTTTGGAAGTAGCTTCGGAAATCGGTGCACATGGTCTGTTTCGCTGCAGCGGCTTGTTTGAAGCGTGGAATGCAACAGAGAGAATGCAAAACCACCAGCACTTTCCCTTGGAACAAGGTAGAAGGGGATTACGAGTAGACATTCTATTAACTTTGACTCGACATGCGAGATGCAGGTCAGAAGAAGACCAAATCGGATAGGCAAAAGGAGAATTACCTTGATGCAGAAGAACATGGTAATTTTGAGTCTTCCATTGCTTTATTAACTAGGTTGTAATATTACTGTCTGTAAAACTGCTATTTTACATCAACAAAACCAATTTGTAGAACAAAAATATAAAACTTTAATTGGATCATCGAATTGCTTCAACGCATAGATTCTTCTTAATCTTTGCCTCTTTTCGCACTTACTGATATTAATCTCTGGACATACCACCGGCGCTTTGAAGTTCCCTCGCTGTTTTAAATCTATATCATTTCATTTACCTTCTGACTTGAACTGCCAGAGAGGATAATGGGATGATTTAAGAAAGATAACCAAAATCTCATGTAAAATTATCCTGTTCAATTTGAAGAATTGCTAACCTGGCTAATGTACTGTTTGCTGCAGTTGTCAGAGTGAACGTGCAGCTGTTGATTCCAACCAGCCTTCCGACAAAATATTGCTGCCGAAAAAGAAATTGCTTTGAAAAGCTCAGCAGGTCTGGCAGCATCTGAGGAGAGAAGTCAGAGTTAACGTTTCGGGTCCGGTGATCCTTCCTCAGGCCCTTAACTTCCAGCATCCGCAGTTCTTTCATTGCTGCAGAAAACAACGGCGAACCGTAATGCAATGGTACCTCAGCGTCCAGATCACTCTGAAGGCAACATGTTCATTCAATCATACTGATAGTCTGTAGTTTGCACGTATTTAAATCATGCCCTTTGATCCCTGAGCATCTTAAAACTGTCCATTTCTCTTCAGAGAATTTGAATTCAACTATCGGCTACAATGATATGGGGAGTCCCAGACGTCCACGATTATTTGAGCGAAGTTCAACAAAGCTAAGGTAGATAAGTCTATGTTCTTAATAAAGCCGTGGCGTCTAGTAACTCCGCAAGACGTCTCCCGCCGCTACATCAAGAAAGTCAGCTCGTAGGACATAGAACATAGAACATTACAGCACAGTACAGGCCCTTCGGCCCTCGATGTTGTGCCGATCTGTCATGCCGATCTGAAACCCATCTAACCTACACTATTCCATGTACGTCCATATGCTTATCCAATGACGACTTAAATGTACCTAAAGTTAGCGAATCTACTACCGTTGCAGGCAAAGCGTTCCATTCCCTTACTACTCTTTGAGTAAAGAAACCACTCTGAAATCTGTCCTATATCTTTTACCCCTCAATGATGTAAATGGTGGAGTGGACTTGATGGGCCGAATGGCCTTACTTCCACTCCTATGTCTTATGGTCTTATGGTCTTCTGGTCTCAATTTAAAGCTATGCCCCCTCGTGCTCGCCGTCACCATCCTAGGAAAAAGGCTCTCCCTATCCACCCTATCTAACCCTCTGATTATTTTATATGTTTCAATTAAGTCATCTCTCAACCTTCTTCTCTCTAAGAAAACAGCCTCAAGTACCTCAGCCTTTCCTCGTAAGACCTTCCCTCCAAACAAGGCAACATCCTAGTAAATCTCCTCTGCACCCTTTCCAAAGCTTCCACATCCTTCTTATAATGTGGTGATCAGAACTGTATGCAATACTCCAAGCGCGGCCGCACCAGAGTTTTGTACAGCTGCAGCATAACCTCTTGGTTCCGGAATTCAATCCCTCTATTAATAAAAGATAGAACACTGTATGCCTTCTTAACAGACCTGTCAACCTGGGTGGCAACTTTCAAGGATCTGTGTACATGGACACCGATTTCAAGGATCTGTGTATCATCCTTTTCGTTAACACAAGCACCACTGTCATCGTGATAGGTGCACGCATTTATAAAAATAAAGTGCAGTGAACGAGAGGGGCGATGAGCTGGGAGCCTCACTCATTTTTCGCTTTTTGTTTCCAAAAATCCAACAACTCTGCAATATTCTGCTTTTATCTTGGAACGGTCAAGTCTGAAGGTAATAAGACAGGGATGGTGATTCAGCTGTGATTGACTGGGACAGTAATGAAGATCAGTAACTTTATGGAAATGGAAGATTGTGTTTTCTGGACCTTGAGTAGACGTGGACTTGGAGAAAAATAGACCAGTTCAGCTGCTAAGACTGGGGTTCAACTTGAAACAGTATCTACGAAGAATGTAGAAATGGTTGCAGGACTGTACACTTCGTAACAGAGACTGAAACCTGTCGATTCAGAATACTATTATGATCAATGTGGCAGCATTCGCTACAGGGATCGGAGTTGGTTCAATAATGCTTATCATATGTATAAACATTACAGACGAGAATGTGTGTGCCTCTGGGCGCAGGGATGGGAGAGTGATGATAAGTTATTTTGTGGCTGACGCGAAGATTGGCCAGGTGGTTAGAGTGAAGAAGAATTCCTTAAATTACAGGAGAATATAGACAGATTAGCAGATCAGTGGCAGATTGAATGTAAGACCGAAAACTGTGATGAGATGCACTTTGGTCGAAGTGACCAGGCAAGGGGTACTTAATGAATATCAGAACACCAGGAAGCTCATTGAAACAGAGCCATCTTGGGTTGCTTTCCCATATATCTGTGAAGGCAGAAGGACAGATTAATAGGGCAGTTAAGAAGGCATATGGGTCACTTATCTTTAGTTGTCATGGCATAGATTTTAAGAGCCAGCATGTTATGTTGGAGCAGCACACGACTTTAGTCAGGCCACAGATAGAATACTGTACACAGTTCTGGTCGCCACACTATAGGACGGATGTGATTTCACCGGAGAGAGGTTGCCTGGGATGGAGGACTTCAGCTAAGCAGAGAGGCTGAGAGGTTGTTTTCTTTACAGCAGGGAAGGCCAAGGGGGTACTGACTGACGTGCTTACGGTATACAGTTATGAAGGGCAGATATGAAACAGCTATTCCCCTTCGTTCAAGGATCATTAACAAAGGGGCATTATTTTAAAGTGATGGGCAGAGGGATTGGGGGCATTTGACGATTTTTTTTCGGCCAGGGTTGGGGGTGTGTGGTGGTCCAGATAGGGTTGGGAATCCAGATAGGGTTGGGAATTTGGAATGCACTACCTCGAAGGGTAATTGAAGCATGAAATGTCACAACCTGCACAAAAATGAAAGTACGTGAACAAGCACTTAAAATGCTGTAACATTCAAGACTATGGGCTAAATGTTAAAAAAGTGGCATTAATCTAGATAGCTCCCTCTTCTGCGTTGTATGATTCTATGAGACAGATAGAACATAGAAAAGTACAGCACAGTACAGGTCCTTCGGCCCACAATGTTGTGCCGTGGAATAATCCTAATCCAAAAACAAAATAACCTAACCTACATTCCCCTCAATTCACTGCTGTCCATGTGTATGTCCAGCAGTCGCTTAAATGTCACTAATTACTCTGCTTCCACAACTACCACTGGTAAACTATTCCATGTGCTCACAACTCTCTGGGTAAAGAACCTCCCACTGACGTATCCTCTATACTTTCCTCCTTAAGTTTAAAACTATGACCTCCCACTGACGTATCCTCTATACTTTCCTCCTTAAGTTTAAAACTATGACCCCTTGTGGCAGTCAATCTTGCCCTGGGGAAAAGATCATGTTATGCATGGCATCTTGCTGCTGTGGAATGTTATTCATTGACCCCAGGCATAACTTAAAGCATGAATTGGAGTTTTGGCATGAATTCAACAAGCAAAATTCCATACTTTAAATCTATAAATGATTTGCGAGCATCAACCAATTGGCATTTGATCTTCACTTTGCAATCCATTGCTTGCATTTAGCGTTCAGTTGCAGTTTCAAGATTAAAAAATTTGTTATAAATCTGTTCCAAATAGCTAACTAATACACCCTAAATGCACATCATACTGGCTTATTAGACCCCATAAATTTTGGGCAAGTCTGCACCAGATGAGTGCCTGTCCTTTGCCTGGTGTCTGCTCCATGTTACCAACTCTTGTGTAACTTTGTTTACAGATTGTAGCTCAGTTGTTTATGCACCCCCTTGTCATTCATTGCAAATAAATAATTCACTCAACACCTAGCTTGGAGGTACCTTACAAGACCCCTCAAGCCGTTATCTAGGGAAATAAGCAAACATCAGGCTGTTTCATTTTGCACGAGGCATTGTGCTGAACTGATTTCCAAAAGAAAATCTTATTTCTCAATTTTGAAGCTAATTTCACTTTCCCAGAAAACTGTACCTCTTTTAAGTCTAAGATGTAGATGATGGGACTTTCCCCTTGCCATCCCTGATCTGATCAATTTACAATTTGCAAGCTGTCTTGCTGTGTGGTTCATTTGTCAGTACTGGAAGATAAATGTATTCATGTGCAGGACCCTGCTCTTTGCAGACAGAAAGCGCACACACACTGTGCTTGCTTCAACTAAACAAAATATATGATAGCTCTTTGCTGGCTCACATCTCATGACAAATCATTACAAACCTCCCTGGTCTAAAATTTAAGCAAAACTTGGTAGTTGATTGTCAGTCATCATTAGCTGACTCATCATCAGTGGCAGCTGCTCTACAAATCAGAATCTACTTGTCAACAAGCCATTTGTCTCATAAAGTATAAACGTTGGTTTCCCCTGATATTGGCATGTTTGCCAATTGTCCTGATGAGGGCAACTGGAATATTTCAACAAGAGTTTTTTTTTTCAGCAATGCTCATGTCTTTCTGATCTGTTGGTACACATAACCTGATGAACCTTCTGCAGTTCTCCTCAGCGAGCACTGGACAAATATCCTTGTATGGTGAGACTCCTGCAATCATTTATTGCACTTCTTTCTGCTAACCGAAACATCTTTATGTTGCTCACAAGTCAACTGACACACTCTATCTAAAATTACCTCAGATATTATTATTTTATGTAACTTCATGAGTACCTATCTGCATTAAATGAATAAGGTGTTTTGCCATCACCTACTGTAACCAAAACTGGCAGTTCATGTACCAATCATTAATCGAATGCCAAATCTCACATTGAGCAGAATGGTCAATGAAGTCAATAAAAATCTGATTGGCTGCGTAACCAAAATGTTCCTGGCAACCTCGAGCACCAAGAAAAATCTAGGCTCTGTATACCCAGTCTCGTTCTCTTTATTGCAATGATGGTTTTTCTTTATTGACAGTTATGTTTGATCTACTGGTAACAACGGACTCACTTCACTTTGGGCACCCAACAGCCCACTTTTGCCAACTACCACCACCTCATTTGCAAACACACAGATGCAGCTTACCTCCACACACGTGTCCAATTCACCATAGCTTGGTGGAAAGAAAAACAAGGAACTTTCTGTACGATGGGCACAAAATGAGCAGTATAGTATATTTCAGAATCACAAAACTATAAGTCAATTGTCCAGTGTACATTTGACTCAATGGGGCATGATTGAAATGTATATATAAAAAATGAGAGTGTAGACTGAATTGGTAGGAAGAAACTTTTCCCCTTGATGGAGGGGTCATTGACTGGTGGCGTAGATTTAAGTTAAGGGGCAGACATGATAGGCCTAAGGGCCTTTTTCTCTGTTGTACACCCATACGGCTTTATGACTAACTTAGTTAGTGTTGTATTCTGCTCTCGTTTGCTGGTCCCTTTTAGTTCATGAATCATATTTTTCCTTCTGTCCTTGTCATCTCTTCTCTGTTTGAATGTATTTCTCGTGTGGATTGTGAAGATTTAAATTGATTCCCAAACTCTTAATCAATGCCCTCTTCCACTGCTATTGGTACCCGCCAGCTGGAGTGCTTTAAATGTGCATGTCCATCACCACTTTACTGACTGTATAGGCATTAAACTTGGCTGAAATATAGCACTTTTGTTTCTGTGTGGACAGGTCATGAGTTCAAAATCCAATCCAGGACCATCAGCATGTTGTCAAGGCTGACCCAAGTGCCTGGTATCGTGCCTGAGGTGGCAGATGTTCAATAGAGAAGACAGCACTCCCAGGTAAATGCAAAATTGCATTGTGTAATGAAAGAAAGTGTAGGCCTGCTGGTACCTTGAACTATGATTTATAAGTAACAAAAAATACTCAACCAGGCCGTCTTATTGTTTTGTTTTGAGGTATTACAGTCCACAATACATGATAACACTGAAATTCAAAGTATACTATTTGTTGGAAAAGAGGCTGTGATATCTAATGGTAGCTGAAGTTGCCATTGAAATATAATTGATTTTTTTCCTTTTACTTTTGTGGAAAAGTTTTGGTGGTTGTCATTGCCTCTGAAATAATTTGACTTTAAAATGTTCTTTAATGTGTCTATTTTGTTATAATTCAGATGTTTTGCATTCACATATTTGCCGGTTCTGCTTCATGCCGATTTCCAAATCCTTGCTCTAGACATGTGGATCTTGAATTGTCTGCACAATATATTCAAATCCCGGAGGAGATGTTAAAATGTTGCATCCCACAATGATTGCAGCCAGAACCAATGATGGCAACAATTGCTAACATCTCAAATGTCATTGCCAATGAATATGGAGAGCTTGGCTTTCTAGGGACTTGACACAAGCATTTAGAACAGTTAAGAAGCTCGACTAGTTATGAACTACAAGCTTCATCAGAGAGTCATAGAGCTGTACAGCATAGAAACAGACATTTTGGTGCGACTCATTCTTGGCAACCTAAATTAATCAAGTCCCAATTTCGAGCATGTGGCCCATATCCCTCTAAACCCTTCCTGTTTACACAACTATCCAGATGTTGTAAATGTACCAAAGTCCACCACTTCCTCTGGCAGCTCATTCTGTACACAGATCACCCGCTCCATGAAAATGTTGCCACTTTGGCCCCTTTTAAATCTTTCCCCTCTCCAATTAAACCAATGCCATTTAATTTTGGAATCCTCTACCCTGGGGAAAATACCTTGGCTATTTACCCTATTCATGATTCTCATGATTTCAGAAACTTCTGTAACATTGCCCCTTAGCATCTGAGAGTCCAGGGGAAATAATCACAGTTTATTCTGCCTCTCCCTGTAGCTCAAGCCCGCCAGCACTGGTGACTCCCTCGTATGTCTTTTCTGAACCCTTTCAAGTTTCACAGCATCGTCCCTATAGCAGAGAGACCAGAATTGCACACAGTATTCCAAAAGTGGCCTAACCAATGTCCTGTACAGCTGCAACATGGCAACCCAGCTCCCATATACAATGCACTGGCCAAAAAAAGGCACGCATGCCAAAAGTCTTCTTCACTATCCTGTCTACCTGTGATTCCACTTTCAAGGAACTTAAGAACCTGCACTCCATGGTCTCTTTGTTCAGCAACACTCCCCAAGAACTTACCTTTAAGTGTATTAGTCCTGTGCCATTTGCCTTTCCAAAATGCAGAACCACACATTTAGCTAAATTAAACTCCATATGCCACTTCTCAGCCCATTGGCCCCTCTGATCAAGTTCACATTTCGTTCTGAGGTAACTATCTTCACTGTCCATTACACCACAAATGTTGCTGTCATCTGCAAACTTACTAACCATGCCTCTTTAGTTCGAATCCAAATCATTTCTATCACTGACAAAAAGCAATAGACCCAGCATCAACCCTTGTGGTACACCACTGGTCACAGGCTTCCACTCTGAAAAGCAACCCTCCACTACCACCCTCTGTCTTCTATCTTTGAACCAGTTCTGCATCCAAATGGCTAGTTCTTCATGCTTTCCATGTGATCTAGCCTTGCTAACCAATCTACTATGAGAAACTTTGTGAAAAGCCTTACTGAGGTCTATGTAGATCATGTCCACTCCTCTTCCCTCATCAATCTTCATTGTTACTTCTCCAAAAAAACATAATCAAGTCAGAGAGACACAATTTCCCAAGAACGAAACCATGCTGACTATCCCTAAGTTTTTCTCGTCTTTCCAAATACATGTCAATCCTGTCCCTCAAGATCCCCTCCAATAACTTCCCACCACTGATGTCAGGCTCACCAGTCATAGTGCCCTGCCTTTTCCTTACCACCTTTCTGAAATAGTGGCCAATGTCCAGTCTTCTGACACCTCACCTGTGGCTATCAATTATATAAATACCTCAGCACCTTGCCAAGCAATTACTTTGCTAGCTTCCCACAGAATTCTAGGGTAGATCTGATCAGGTCGTCGGGACTTATCCATGTTTATGCATTTTTAGATGTCCAACACATCTTCTTCTGTAATATGGACATTTTTCAAAGTGTCACTATTTATTTCCCCACATTCTCTATCTTCCATATCCTTCTCCAGAGTAAACACTTGTGCAAAATATTGATTTAGTATCTCCCCCATCTCCTGCAAGGCTGCTGATCTTTAAGAGATCTCCCTTGTTACCCTTTTGTCTTTAATATATTTGTAGAACTCCTTTGGATTCTTCTTAAGCCTATTTGCCAAAGCTATCTCATGTCATCTTTTTGCCCTCCTGAGTTCCTTCTTAAATATGCTCTTCCTGTAGTTATACTCTTCTAAGGATTCACTCAATCCTGGCTGTCTATACTTAATGTATTCTTCCTTCTTTTTCTTGTTCAAAACCTCAATTTCTCTAATCACCCAGCATTCCCTAAATCTATCAGTCCTGCCCATCACCCCAACAGGAACATATTGACTCTGAACTCATGTCATCTCATTTCTGTAGTATTCCTATTTTCCAGCCATCCCTTCACCTGCGAACATCTGCCCCCAATCAACTTTAGAAAGATTTTGACTAATACAGTCAATATTGTCCTTCCTCCAGTTTAGAACTTTAACTTCCAAATCCAGTCTATCCTTTTCCAGCACTAATTTAAAACTAGTAGAATTATAGTCACTGGCTCTGAAGTGTTCACCCACTGACACACGGGCAACATGCCCTGCCTTACTTCCCACAAGTAGATCAGATTTGCACGTTCACAAATAGATACATCCACATACTGAACCAGAAAAGTTTTATTGTACACACTTAAAAACGTGCTCTCCATTCAAGCACTTAGCACTGTGGCAATCCCAGTTAATGTTTGGAAAGTTAGTGAAACCCACAATAACCACCATATTGTTCTTACAGATAACTGAGATGTCCTTAAAAATTCGCTTCTCAATTTTCGACGATTGGGAGGTATATAGTACAATGCCAATAAGATGATCATCCCTTTCTTATTTCTCAATTCCACCCAGATAACTTCCCTGGCTATACTCCCAGAATTATCCTGCCTGAGTACAGCAGTGATGTTACCGCTAATCAAAAACGGCAACCCCCATCCTCTCGTGCCTGCGTTTCTATCCGATACACCAGAATTGAGAGACACTGGAAAAAAACCTCTTAACAAATTGGTGGTGGGTTTGTTGGGGTGGGGACAGTGGGGCACTGTAGTGAATTAATTGTCAATGCAAGGAGGTTCCGGAAATATTGCATTGACGTCAAATGTAGTTGTTGATTTTAAGAACACGATGTCTTGGGCTTCACCACATAGTAAGTCCAAGTTTGTGGATACATTAAGTACAAACGTAGCACCAAAGACGATTTCATGAACTGGTCAATCGTTACAATTCGCGCGAGGCCGAAAATGTGGCTCTTCGGCTGTTCTATTATCAAGGACACGAAAGATTCCCTGTCTCAGCCCCTGCGGTGTCAAACTTGTCTCCCATAAACCACTACTTACGGATTCATGTCCGTGATTAGCTTTTGAAGAGACGAAAATACTCGTAATGGAAATTCCTAGGAATTCCAAGAGTGATACATCTTCCTTTTTCAGAGCCTACAATATAGCATTATCGTCAGTAGAAAACACCAGCTCACGTCAATCCCTTCAAATTGGTCATCTTCTTGCTCTATGATCTAATTATTAACACATGAGGAAACTTCCCGCTTTCTTATGTATGTTTTGTTTGCAACGTATTTTCTTTTAAAAAGTCAATCTTTGATCAAACTGAATGTCGATACCTTTTGAGTTGTGGGAGTGCTACAAATGTGAAATTCGTTGATAGAAATTACATTGAACAGTGACCCTTCAAGAGCAGATAGTCGGGATGCTGTCCCTGGAATTTATAACATCCCAAAATGTGCAAACAGAATTCAAGATGGTCAATACGTTTAGCAGGGTTACAGATTTCAGATAACGAAGTTTCAGAATTGGAAAGGGGACATTTTTATTAAAAAATAGATTAAGTCCAAGTTATTTAGATGAAGGGAATGAGCAAACTGACTGGCGGTATCATGTATGTAATGGGGCTCAACAGTATCCGGAAGTTAAAGAGAAATAACAGAGTGGTAGGCCAAGTGTCAGAGAGTTAAAAGTTGCCTATTGTCTAAAAGCAGCTAACTGGCCAGCAAAGTTCTGCTATTCCCACCCAACATCTTTCTATCCTTTCTGTGTAGATTTCGAAGTGTCAACATGTGTTACTATCGTTGCACAGGCAACTGAACCACTCATATACCTTTCTATAGGGGAATAATTCGAAGTTGTGAGTGTTGTATAGAAACCACAAGCAGTGGTTGCTTGGAATAGTTCCGAGCAGAGGCAATTCAATCGCGTATTGCTAGGAAGAATCCAGTACCGTTACTACAGGTTCGCTTTTGATGCTTATTTTCCGTCTAGTTCAGTGGTGGGACAGTGCCTTTATTAATGCAGACATTCAAAGGAGATCCCAGTTAAAATCTATGCAGGAACGGGAGGTGACAATCAGCAGAATTGCTCTGTTATCCTCGGCTAAAAGCATTCAATCGCATGGAATGGGGAGAGGTGGGGAGAACGTTCTAAATGGAGTATTCCAAGGCCTACACAGTACAGGGAAGACAAATGCCAGCAATATTTTCTGACGAAGGGCCTAGGCCCGAAACGTCAGCCTTCCTGTTCCTCTGATGCTGCTTGGTCTGCTGTGTTCATCCAGTTCTACACCTTGTGGTCTCAGATTCTCCAGCATCTGCAGTTCTTACTATCTCTGTCAGCAACATTTGTCGGCTTTAAGTCACCTGAATGCGAAGATCAAAACAGAAGGGCCCAGACCCGAAAAGTCAGCTTTCGTGCTCCTCTGATCCAACTTGGCCTGCTGTGTTCATCCAGGTCTACACCTTTTTCTCTCAGATTCTACAGCATCGCAAGTTCCTACTATCTCTGAATTCATTTCTAATTGCTTCGGCGAATGTGATGAGTAGGCGGACTGATCATCCAGGGGAACTGAAGCGAAGAGATTGCAAACGCAGAAAATTTACGATACAGGAAGCCTCTACTGTCCATGTCGGCCGAAAACCAGTTCGCCACTGTCATCTCTTAAACTGTGGGTGGCAGCATTTCATGGGTTTATAATGCAATGAAGTTTGAAGCGTCTGCCACATTTTAAGGCAGCAACTCTACTGATAGCAGTGTCTTCTGAGAGAAAACAAAGCCCAAAACTATTGTCTACATCTACATCGCCTGGCTAAGGAGAGTCTACCAGTAGATTTCAGCTCCTTTCGATGCAATCCATAATGTGATAAAACTCAAGCAAATCTCCTTCGAGCCTCCCAAGTTTCAAAGAAAACAACCCCAGATATTTCCACTTGACTGTGGAAAAAATGGTCCGTTCGTGGCAGCAGCCTTGTACATTACCCTTGACTCTCCTGCAGTGTGAGCAATTCTTCCTGTACAGTGGATTTGACATAGTAATCTTTCTGAACCCAATAAAACTTGCAGTCCTTTCCGCTCTATGTAAAGCGTTGGCAGCTACATGTTGTAATTTGACAGAAAGACGCATGGAAATGATGCAGTATGGGTGTAAAATAAAAGTGATTCAAGTTGCAGAGGTGACTTGGCTCGGTCGTGGCATCCCAGACTTCATCCTGAATTTACGAGAGGGCGGAACCGCAGATTCGCTGTCACATCTGATTGAGTAATGCGAGGAAAGACGTTGATTTCGTACAGCGGGGCTCTGAGATTCGGTTCAAATCATCGGCTGGATGGGTGGTTTGAGAAGCAGTGTGATGCCAGCAGGGTGGTTTCAATTCCCGATCCCTGGCTGAGGTTGGCAGGAACGACTCTCCTCCTCAACCTCAACCTCTCCCCTCACTTGAGGTGCGGTGGCCCTCGCTTTAAATCGCGACCAGTTGTCTCTCTGTCTAATCAGAGAGCAGGCCTGGTGAGACTATAGCGACACAATACGCTTTTAACTTTTAACATCCGTTATGCTACTACTAGTAGAAGATCAATGGAGGACTCCTGGCTATCAGCAATCACCACAACCCCCTCCACTCAAACTCATACCCCTGACCTCCGCCCAACCAGCCCAACTCGAGCCTGCCGACTGCCTAGCTCTGCGTGTGTGATGACATTTCATTGGCTGCTTGGAAGTTTGAGCCGCCCCAAGATCTCTTGTGCTAATGTATAAATGCAAGGTTCCAAGTTCAGAGGAAGCTTCCCAGTGCTTGTAGACCTGAGGCCAGAACTAAAACCCATCGCAGTTCACAGAAAATTCACTAGAGCAATCCCAGGTTGGAGAATGGCGACAAACAGCCAGGAAGAGTCCAGTAACCATACCAAGAAGGAGAGGGACACCGATTACAGTATGGTGGTTTTGGAGAATGCATACCAGTTCTGCGGATTCAATTTGAAGATTAATCGATTCATCAACGCGAATCTTGGCTATTCTGCCTATGTCTGGGACGCAGTAAGTAGAAGCGATCATCCTGTTAGACGCAATTTTGTTATACTTAACATACCTGCTTGTTTGTCTTTCACCTCAGTGGACAGTTCTTTTTTAAACTTTAGTTCTTTAGTTCGGGTAGCCAAGCGATTTGTATAACTTGCTGAACGGGTCCATTATAACCTGGATGTTCTATCATTTCAGGGCATTTTTCTTTGTCAGTACTTTGAGAAAGAGAACATCAATTTTATTGGGAAGAAGGTGATTGAGCTGGGATCGGGCACTGGAATCGTAGGGATTTTAACGGCTTTACTTGGTAAGTTTAGGAACAACAAGTACAATATCATATTGGTAAAGTTAGCAAGCAGCACCCTTAATAATTGCCAGGTGTGTCTATATCGGGGAAGTAGGTATGGCCAGTCTGGGATGCTTGGAGGATATTGACTAATGGCCCGGCTACTCCTCCAGGTCGAGTTGGTAGGAGTATATTTAGAGGATTCAGTCCCATTTCTGTAGTCGTTTGGTTCTTCTATTCAATTAGAAACATTTCCACAGTTTATCGACTGTTGATGAAACCATGCCCAACGGACTACATTGGCTCTCGGATAAATGACGTTTAGACTTAAAATTTCCTTCCTTATTTTCGAATCCCATTATGGAATATCCCTTGGTCTCCTTTATAATCACTCGCATTCTTGCAAGATATTCCTACGCGATTTGAGACTACTCCCTAAATCTGGTCCCTCCAACCTTCCGAACTTCAACGTGAGTCGCTCTAATGTTAGCGGGTGCCTTCAGCTGCTATGCCGTAAACTGTGGGCGTTCCTTCTTAAACGTAGGTGTCTCTGTAAAGGCCACCTCTTCAAGTAAGCCTTTCGTCGTCGATACTCCATGACGACGTCGTCTAGCTCCAGTCCTGAGTTTAAGAATAAGCGGTAGGCCATTTAGAACAGAGTTGAGGAGAAACTTCTTCACCCAGAGAGGTGAATAAATGGAATGCTCTGCCCCAGAAGGCAGTGGAGGCCCAATCTCTGGATACTTTCAAGTAAGAGATGGATAGAGCTCTTAATGATAGTGGAATCAAGGGTTATAGGGATAAGGCAGGAACAGGATACTGATTGTGGATGATCAGCCATGATCATAATGAATGGTGGTGCTAGCTCGAAGGGCCAAATGGCCTACTCCTGCACCTATTATCTATTGTCAATTGTCTATTGCCTATTGAATGCAAATGATTCCATTATGATTCCGAGAAGAGGACAGTTCTTCTTAAATGCCTCGTCAATGTTTACCACTCAACCAGTGCCACTAAAGCAAGTAACGTGATCATTTTCCTTTTACCGTTGTAGTAGACTTACGTGTGCAAATTAGACGTGAGTCAATTTGACATTGACTTGGCTTGTGGGTGTGTTGCTGAATTAACATTTCCATTTGATGTTTAGAAATCCTAACCCCAATCTTTCTGTTGACCCATCCCTCTTTGCTCCATAAAGTGGCTCTTACAAACCTTCCTCGTCAGTCATCTTTCGTTCGTCTGTGATATATGTCCCATAATGCAGCTCGGTGTCAGATTTTGAGTGGTGATAACTCCTGCGAAGTTTGTACGCGCCTTTGCCGACGGCATTGCACAAATACAAGTTTTTGTTGCAATGGTACTTGAATGATCAATATATCTAGCCAAAATTACTCAATTATGCAAACAAGAAAGAAACCCAGGCGGCGAAACAAAATAAGTGTGCAACTTAATTGTTTCTTTGTCAGCGAACAGCGATATCATAATTGTTTGTAGTCTTTGTTGCAAGTATCCCCTAAAACAATATAGCAAATATAACAGGGAGGGAGACATGATGCGCTTTTGAATTTGAGAATTAAATGCTAGGCTTCCGATAATTGTGTATGGAATGCAAACCCTAATAATAACCTACAATTTTATAGTCTCAATAACTCAGGAAACGTCACCGGCATTTCAGTGGTGCACAATATATCAAACCTTTCGATCACTGAGAAGTGGATTATTAGATGGGAGCCTAGGAGCTTTGTTAGACATAGATTTGGGAAAACATTTTAAATTCGAAGGCTGAGAACGTGAAAATTTTAAGGAGAGGAACTGAAAGATTAGAGCGTTGAGCCCTATAACGTGGAAAGTTTCCAGCCATATCCCAGCTACATATACCATGGTTGATCCAATCCAGCCAATTTTTCCCAACCGCGATTTTAAGATGCACTATCCTCCAATAACCTGCTTACCCCTGCTAAATCGATCAGCCTCCAAGAATCATTGCTGCCTTGATTTAAACTTGGTCAAAATGTGTTGAATTATTAGGCTGAGGTGAGAGTGACTGCCTTAATATCAAGTCAACACCACTAATATTTGATTAGAAGGAGATTTGCCAAAATTACTGTCAGTGGGAATCAGGGTGAAATTACTTCCTCTCTCCAATGGTCAGATTCAAACCTAGCACGAAGTAAAGTGGAGTTGGTTGTTGGAGGTCAATACCTCAACTCAATTCAGCAATGGCTTGAACCCAACAATGCTCTGCTGTTTTAGCAATGAAATTGCTTTCAATATAACATCAGATGTGGGAACGTTCACTGATTACGCAGTGCTCAGTGTCACCACTGGCCAGAAACTTAAATGAAACAGTCACTGAAATACTATGGCTACAAAAATGGGCCAGGGTTTGCGTAATCCACAATAAGTCACTCACCTCCTGACTCCTCATATAGCCAGTCTACCAACCAGAAATTAATTCCTTTTTGATTGAATATTTTTCATTTTCCATGAGTGTAGCCCCACCAACACAGGAAGGTAGTTCAACACCATCCAAGTTAAACGCACCAGCTTTGATGCCGCCTCGTCCACCGTTGTGAACGTCTACAGCCTCCAGCCGAACGGCTGGGGTATGCCCCAGTGGCAACAGCAAAGGACATGGCGGAAAATGACCAATTACCTCTTCGACAACACTTTCCAAGACTTGATCCTTACCAGGTGGAAGGACAAGGGCAGCAGAAGGATGAGGATGCCACCATAACAAAACTTCTTCAAAGCATGTGCTAATTTGACTTTGAAAATATATCACAATTGCTTCATGGCTGGCTGCCTAAAATCCAGGAATCTTGCTGTCTAGGACTCCATAAGCACCTTCCTCATGTGGACTGCCAACACTACCGTCTCAACGTAATTAGGAATGGCATTGTCATGGACACTCGCATCGCGTGAAGAAATTCATTTTGAAACATGGGCAGAACAATTGTGCACGAACACTGAGGCCGAAAGAGCTCAACAACACGAACAGAACTCGCTGGGAAAGAAAATCTCACCTGGCCTGGCAGCATCCGTGCAGAGAAAGCAAAGAATATAGAATACGTCAGAATAAAAATATGTCGTGAAGTAAGTATTACAAAGAGGCATATGAGCTAAAGCGTTTTTTTTCATGCGACACCAGGCATCAATGTAAAGGCTATAAGTTCACATTGAACCAAGCGTTCCCCACTGTGCACAGACAAGCAGTCTGAGCTGCTGTGCTGGGGTTTTGATGATTTCAAAGCAAGTGGTTTAGGCCACGCCCCAGTACAGAGTGCCCCCTGGTGGAGCAACGGAACCTGTTCAGGGCGGGCTGTTCACGTCCGCTTTTGTGCTCCTGAGATGCTGCTTGGCCTGCTGTGCTCATCCAGCTTCACACTTCATTATCTTCATTGTAGTCGTTTCTTGTACTCCAAAGAACCCTGTAATCGAATGCATATCGAAATGAATCTCGATTGATTACTTTATCCTCTTTCTCTCTTCCACTCAGGTGGAGATGTTACCATAACAGATAAATCGATTGTCATGAAGCAAATCGATAACAATATCGCCATCAATGTGCCCGCTGCCTGTAGACACCGTATCAAGGCCCGTCCCCTGATGTGGGGAGAAGACCACACAAACTTCCCCACTGGCTATGACTTCATCCTGGGATCGGATATCACGTACAGCTCCCTGGCCCACCCGGCTCTACTAGAAACATTGCGTTATCTCTCCCGGCAAGGAACCACAGTTTACCTCTGTTCCGAAATACGAACCAAGAATGGCTGCCTCTCTTTCCAGAACGAACTCCTGCCTCAGTATTTTACCTGCCAGGTTCTTGCCAGGTCAGAGAGCAAAGATATAATTCTGCACAAATTCACCAAAATTGGTGATTCAAGCCGTGGAGATGGGGCCGTAAGTGAATGCAAATGATTTCTCGATGCCTGGGATTGCACTCGCCTCTACATGGTTGACATTATACCTCACCCTACTACCACCTACTCCGCCTTCAAAACAAGAAATGTTCACTAATCTATTTTACAATTACGCCCTGTCTCTATTTCTGCCTTCCTATCAGGTGAAATAAACGCACAAGTGTTGAGTGTTTTTTACACATATTGACTGCAGCTCGTTTCCCTGTGTGAGGAGAGAGGGGTGTTATTGGCGGCTCAAGCCGGAATGAGATTATCAACAGGCCACCCTTTCTGATTCAAATGGAAATCGTTATGCAAGTGCTATGAAATACTCCGGTTGTACCAGGAAAAATTATCTTGAAATAGTTGCAGCCAAAAGTTCATTATTACTTCAAGAGACTCCATTTATCTAATCCCACCCACCCCCACGACATGTCAGACTTTTAAAGTCAACATCATCACACGTCATGGGACGCCTTGCCATTAACCTGTTCCCTATCAATACTGTGTGCATCGCTAAAACGATGGGATAACATTCCAGAACGGATAATTGGAATTGACCCAACAGTAGTAGCCCTGCATATCAGAGGCGGCCGTCAGTCCAGAGCTCAGCTCATTCTCATGTGAACAACGTAGTACTTCAGTGTTTTCCGATTGCTGCCGATAGTTAACCGATAATCCTCGTGAGAAAAAGAATATTATCTTGTTGGAGATATTTATCGTGACATGATGCTATCAATTAATTTGAAGCCTTCTAGCTCCTTACAAAGCAGTCCATTTTTAAAAAGAAAATCATATGAATGCAACCATTTATACAGCAGCCTCCCTTTCGGGAGAACGATAACCAATAAAAGAGTATACCCACTCCAAGGACCGACACTCGTCCTATAACATCTAGAAGAATATCAAGTTGATATTTTATATGCGGCGATTTTATGCTCTGAATTCACTTGACGCAATGTTATCGCGTGTCCCAAAACATTGGTTGGCACTACTTCTCATGATCGAATCATACCATGAGCTCTTGGTATCATTCTTTTAAACAGTCTTGTTAGCAGTTGCATATAATTTACTTCCACCATTGTAGGTAAGAAATTAGCCAAATAGTCAACTGTTCTGGGTATCCATGCGTTGTTTGAATTAAAGCCTTCGACTTGATGGGGATTTAATGCTTGATCTACATTTTAAGTAACGAACTTTGCCAATTTGAGATAAATATCTTTGATTTAGACGTAGCCCATTTTGTTTGAATTGTTCATTAATTACATGAAAATTTTGCAATCTTAACGAAGGCCTCACAGTTTACACTCCATAGTTCATCCTCCCTACGAGATCCAAATGCATACACTGCACTGACGACATCATGTGAGCAGAACCCATGTTGCCGAGTGGACCCTTCAGCCCCAGAGCCCAGAAGAATCAGTCTTTATTGCTCCGTCAATATCCAAACGTTTGCAAATTAGTTCCTAAAACTCCAGTGACCACCCTTCACGCTCCCCATCTCATTGTCCATTATTTACAGTTGACAACACAATGGCCACAGTACAGTGCGCCTCACTTTCAACACCTCCACATTCACATGCTAGCGATCATAGTCGACGATGCATACTCTCTCAACTGTTCGCATTTCTCCTTTCGCATGTAGTGTCTGTAATACACTGTTCAATTACAGCAACCTGGCGCTGACCGCTATCCACCCGCCCCTGCTCGATATGTATTCCATTGTCCACTGCTCGCTACTGTTCGCACCTTATTAAAACCTGACTGGTCAAACAGTGATATCCTCCCCCGTATGTACTGTTGCCGACAGCCCACTAATTGCTTGCACCACTCGCACCTAATTCCTTTACCCATATTAACCACACACCATCGTGCTCACCGTTATTTTATCCGTGGTCCACAGCCAACAACCCACACGACCCCTCATTATTCACACACCGCTAAGCACAACTTAATCACCATGCCTCACGATCCACTCGTTACAGTAGCAGGTTACGTTGTCGTTATCCCATCATACAAACCTTACAATCGTACACAGCTCTGCATTCATCCAAAGTCTGCACCCCATAACCCACACCGGAATGTTCACAAAGCACTCTCCAAAACCTCTCTGTCCCAACTGCCCACATCTATGTCAGAGACAACAAAGTGTGGAGCTGGGTGAGCACAGCAGGCCAAGCAGCATCCTAGGAGCGCAAAAGCTGATCTTTCGGGCCTGGACCCTTCATCAGAAAAGGGGGAGGGGGTGAGGGTTCTGAAATAAATAGGGAGAGAGGGGGAGGCGGATCTATGTATTCACAGGCCACGTGCTCACTCAGACTCCATTGCTCACTGCACCACGCTGCTCAGGTCCCGGTCTTCACAATGAACTACTCACGCCATAACATACCCCCAATCTGCATAACAATGTCCACATCCTTCCTTCTCTCCTGTATTCTTCACTCTTGGTTCAACACATGGGATGATGTGGATGGCATTGTGTCAACTCGTCTGTTCACATGCATTCGCCTAATCTTCACTATTTATCCCTTAAAGTCCACATCCTTCGGTCCACGCCATTTTGCCTACGACTTTCTGTCCACGCGTAGTATGCCGGATACTTAATTAAACAAACCGTTCTATTCAATCTATGTGGTCTACATTATAACAGAACCTAGACGGTTTGTGTCCCAATGATTTCCTTTAACTGCCATGCAATCCTTTCGAAACACCATAAAGGCCTATGCATTCCAAACGGCTTAAAGTCACAAATTGTGATCTTCATTCACCAAATGGTTCAAAAGCCTTATTAGAGCTGAATTCAACCCCTATATCTGATCCTTCTGGATCTGTGTTGCCAACTGAGCCTCCTCTCATCCACCCCTACCTTAACAGCCCACCTTCAAACTGTGGATAGAGGGCGTCTGAAGAGAAACAGTAGCCAATATCAACATTGTCTCTAATCTTGGCTGTGTTCTGTATCTTGGATTCTCTTCTGGGCTGCTGGTAATAGTTTGCTGGACAGAAACAGATATAGGCTAGTGCGGTCAAACTGGACTCTTCATCACGGAGGTACATACCAACCAGGCAAACAGAAACGCTATCTCTTTCGGTGCCTCTGACCTTTTCGGTCTAGATAGAACTCAGAATTATAATTTGCAAAACAAAACAAAACTTTGAAAGTTTGTATTCAACCTACTCCCTGTTTGGTTGTACTATTAAGTTCTGTGAGTCAGGTCAATTTCTTGGCAATTCACTCAGAGATGTGCTTTCTTCCTGTATCCAAGCTTCATTTTCTTTTACGCGAATTCCAACAACCAGTGCGGTTTTGGGCTATTTAGTCTTGCCACCATGTCAAGTGCTTTGGTTCTGTCGTGATGAAAGTTGAACTTTTTTCGAGTACGAGCTGCTTGCTAACCATAAGAGGAAATGAAAGTGAAACAATGAACCTGATGCTCCAATGGTGAATGGTCTGTGCGCAGCAGTCTAGCTATTATCAAGTCAATCAGCTCCCAATGATTCCTTGAACTGTTATACACCCAATACGCCGTCTTTTGCAGTACATACTGCAAAAGCTAACTCTAAAAAATGTATATTTGAAAGCAGCCATATACGGTTGTGAAGTGTTTACCGTTTTCAGCCGATTCCCAAACGACGGAGTGTCATGGTAAGATTGATATGAGTGCGGATATGGAAACAATAAAACAATAGTATATAACGCAATTAGATATGTAGCTTCCAGCTCCTGCTTCGCTGAAGGAACAAAAACGGTAGAACCACTGGGCTAATAACTGTCATTTCTATGCCGTAGTTTGCTTCTAGCAGCACCTCCTGCAATTTCAAGACCCCCACACCCACAACTCTCATCTTCCAGCCCCCAGCCTCCCCCCACCCGCAATTCCAACAATGATCACAGATGCGAAACCGATAGATATAATCTCTACATGGTAAATGTGTGACTGTCATCACTATCTCAGAGACAATGAACTCACGCCCGATATCATCGATGAAGAAAGGAACAAAACTTGTTTATGGCGACAACGGATCTTTAATGTATGAGACAATAAATGATTATTCACTTGAAAATTAAACGATACCCTTTTTATATCCACACGCATTCATTTGCAAGTAACAAGACAAATAGGGGAATGAGGAGACTTCTTTACAGTTCTTTTCGTTTTGAATTCTGCTAATCATATCGCAGGGTCTTCGAACGCCGTGATTGTCAATTCGGTAGCTAGTGGGCTGGACCTAGGCATTAATTTACAAGATGGAATCTAGAGGAATACAGCAGATCAGGCAGCATCAAAGGGGCAGGAAAGTTAACGTTTCGGGTCGCGATCTTTCTTCAGAAATGGGAAGCGAGCAAGGAGCTCAGAAATAATTAGAGGAGGCAGGGGCTGAAAAAGGTAGGTGGGATGGTCAGAGGTGAGTGCTGGTAGGGAGTGGGGAGGATTGGTCAGTGAGGTGGGGCAGCGCAGATCGGAGGGAGAGAGGGTGGACAGATTGTGTCAAGTCAAGGAGGCGGGGTTGAGAGGGAGGGTTGGACGTGGGATGAGCCAGGGAATGGGAGATTTTAAAGACGGTGAATTCCATGTTGAGGCCAGCGGGCTGTAGGCTCCCGAGGTAGATTTTGAAGCGTTGCTCCTCCAGTTTGCGGGCGGCGTCATTGTGGCACCGGAGGGGGCCTAGGATGGACATTTCATCCAGGGAGTGGGAGGGGGAGTTGAAATGATTCACGACCGGAAGGTGTTGTCGAGTACAGAGCCAGATGCTCTACAAAACAGCCTCCACTTCATCTCACTTTTGTAGAGGAGGTCACGTCGGGAGCAGCAGATACAGTAGACCAAGTTAACCGATGTGCAGGTGAACCTCTGTCTGATGTGCAAAGTTTGTTTTATGCCTCAAATGGAGGTGAGAGGAAGGTGTAGGGGCAGGTGTAGAACTTCCTGCTGTTGCTGGGAAAGGTGTCTGCGGTGATGGGGAGTGTGAAGCGGATGAGGGAGTCACGGAGAGAGCGTCCCTACAAAGGGCAGATAGGGGTGGGGATGGAGGTATGCCTTTGGTTGTGGAGTCCGACTGTAGGTGCTGGAAGTGGCCCAGAATGATACGTTGGATGCGGAGGTTAGTGGGGTGATATTGGGGTGATATGTGAGGACAAGGGGGATTCTGTCTTTATTTTTGTTGGGGGAAGGCGATAAGGGCAGAAGCGCGGAAACGCAAGAGATGTATTTGAGAGCATCTTCAATCACTGGAGGGTGAAGTTATGTTCCTTGAAATAAGAGACCATATGGGATGGGAGTGGAACTCCCCGTCTTGAGAGCAGGCACAGCTGAGGTGGAAGAATTGGGAGTAGGTAATTTCATTTTTGCAGGAAGGTGGATGAGGGGAGGTGTAGGTCTAGGTAGCTATGGGAGTCGATGCTGCCTGTCCTGCTGTGTTCCTCCATCACTCACCCCTGCATCTGCAGTTCTTGCTATCTCCTTAAGTTACAAGCTTTCTTTTCAGACTATAACAGGATTGTGTCCTTCCACTCACAGAGGGAGAAATAGCCTGGAGAGAGAACTTTTTGCAAGCTTTTGGAGATCTGGATGCCTCTGCTTTCTTCTTTCAGTTCATTAACAGAACTATTAATTTCGATCAATCCAACAACAGTTGCTGGGCAGTTTCATTTTCTATCAAGCACCTGGTACAACTAGTCTCACAAAAGTATCAACTTCAGTTTCTACAACAATTACATGCTTTCCTGTACCCATCGATAGAACAGCATAGTGTTCTACTTTTCCTTGGTGTTATAACATAAAACTAGTTGATACTCTGAAACTCGAAAGTTCAAATTTCAATCTTTCAGTGCATATTTCAAACAAATTAGGAGTCCTCAGAATGGGAGTTTGGCATGGTGAAAGGATATGTGACAAACCCCGAATTCCTAGAATCCAACACGTGCAGATTACGTAGTTTGATGCTAAATTGCCCATAGTGTCTCAGGATGAGCCAGTTGGGTGAATTAGGTCGGCTTACGGTGATAGGTTTGGGGAGGGGTGGATCTATGTGGGATGCGCTTCGGAAGGTCAGTGTGGACTCTGTGGGCTGAATGGCCAGTATCCACAGTGTAGGGTTTCTATGTTTTTGTATTTGTCCGAAGGAAATGCCCCAAATAACATTAGGCTCTAATTTAAAAAGAAATGGAAAGTTTAATGTCTTCTTCCTGGTGTGACAGTATTTGAATCACTCTATGCACTATTTCATAATACTGGGCCTACTGTCACGTTTAGTGATAATGGGAACTGCAGATGCTGGAGAATCCAAGATAATAAAATGTGAGGCTAGATGAACAGCAGGCCCAGCAGCATCTCAGGAGCACAAAAGCTGACGTTTTGGGCCTAGACCCTTCATCAGAGAGGGGGATGGGGTGAGGGTTCTGGAATGAATAGGGAGAGAGGGGGAGGCGGACCGAAGATGGAGAGAAAAGAAGATAGGTGGAGAGGAGAGTATAGGTGGGAGGTAGGGTGGGGATAGGTCAGTCCAGGGAAGATGGACAGGTCAAGGAGGTGGGATGAGGTTAGTAGATAGGAGATGGAGGTGCTGCTTGGGGTGGGAGGAAGGGATGGGTGAGAGGAAGAACAGGTTAGGGAGGCAGAGACAGGTTGGACTGGTTTTGGGATGCAGTGGGTGGAGGGGAAGAGCTGGGCTGGTTGTGTGGTGCAGTGGGGGGAGGGGACGAACTGGGCTGGTTTTGGGATGCGGTGGGGGAAGGGGGGATTTTGAAGCTGGTGAAGTCCACATTGCTACCGTTGGGCTGTAGGGTTCCCAAGTGGAATATGAGTTGCTGTTCCACACCTCCATAGGACCTAAACCCCACCTCTTCCTCCGTTACATTGAGGAATGTATTGGCGCCGCCTCTTGCTCCCCAGAGGAGCTCGAGCAGTTCATCCACTTCACCAACACCTTCCACCCCAACCTTCAGTTCACCTGAGCCATCTCCAGCTCATTCCTCACCTTCCTGGATCTCTCAGTCTCCATCTCAGGCAACAAGCTTGTAACTGATGTCCATTTCAAGCCCACCGACTCCCACAGCTACCTGGAATACACCTCCTCCCACCCACCCTCCTGCAAAAATTCCATCCCCTATTCCCAATTCCTCCACCTCCGCCGCATCTGCTCCCATGATGAGGCATTCCACTCCCGCACATCCCAGATGCCCAAGTTCTTCAAGGACTGCAACTTTCCCCCCACAGTGGTCGAGTACGCCCTTGACAGCGTCTCCCACATTTCCCGCAACACATCCCTCACACTCCGCCCCCGCCACAACCGCCCAAAGAGGATCCTCCTCATTCTCACACACCACCCCACCAACCTCCGGATACAACGCATCATCCTCCGACACTTCTGCCATCTACAATCCAACCCCACCACCCAAGACATTTTTCCATCCCCACCCTTGTCTGCTTTCCAGAGAGACCACTCTCTCCGTGACTCCCTTGTTCGCTCCACGCTGCCCTCCAACCCCACCACACCCGGCACCTTCCCCTGCAACCGCAGGAAATGCTACACTTGCCCCCACACCTCCTCCCTCACCCCTATCCCAAGCCCCAAGATGCCTTTCCATATCAAGCAGAGGTTCACCTGCACATCTGCCAATGTGGTATACTGCATCCATTGTACCCGGTGTGGCTTCCACTACATTGGGGAAACCAAGCGGAGGCTTGGGGACTGATTTGCAGAACACCTCCGCTCGGTTCGCAATAAACAACTGCACCTCCCAGTCGCAAACCATTTCCACTCCCCCTCCCATTCTCTAGATGACATGTCCATCATGGGCCTCCTGCAGTGCCACAATGATGCCACCCGAAGGGTGCAGGAACGGCAACTCATATTCCACCTGGGAACCCTGCAGCCTAAGGGTATCAATGTGGACTTCACCCGTTTCAAAATCTCCCCTTCCCCAACTGCATCCCTAAACCAGCCCAGTTCATCCCCTCCCCCCACTGCACTACACAACCAGCCCAGCTCTTCCACTCCACCCACAGCATCACAAAACCAGTCCAACCTGTTCTTCCTCTCACCCATCCCTTCCTCCCACCCCAAGCCGCACCTCCATCTCCTACCTACTAACCTCATCCCACCTCCTTGACCTGTCCATCTTCCCTGGACTGACCTATCCCCTCCCTACCTCCCCACCTATACTCTCCTCTCCACCTATCTTCTTTACTCTCCATCTTTGGTCCGCCTCCCCCTCTCTCCCTATTTATTCCAGTTCCCTCTCCCCATCCCCCTCTCTGACGAAGGGTCTAGGCCAGAAACGTCAGCTTTTGTGCTCCTGAGATGCTGCTTGGCCTGCTGTGTTCATCCAGCCTCACATTTTATGATTCTACTGTCATGTTTAACCTGGTTTGAACCCCATAAATAGAAGTTGCATAACCCCAGCTATCAAACGGGAATCTTGCTGCAAAAATCATGCCCAAAACATGATGTGTTATCAGCATAAGACAACTCTTAGATGAACACATATCAACAAACCCATCACCAGTGAATTGATGCAAAATCTAATGTACAGTCAGGTGGGGTCTTTGGCACTGTGGCAGTGTCCTTACTCCTGGGCTAAGAAGGCCTAAGCTCCCAGTTCCACTTTCTTCTAGTGCTATGTCACAACATATGCGGATAAATAGATATCGAAGTTCTTGAACAAAGTGTATCAAAACTAGCCCAAAATTATTATGTTGAACCCATCCCCATCA
Source organism: Stegostoma tigrinum (assembly GCF_030684315.1). Classification (NCBI taxonomy): domain Eukaryota; kingdom Metazoa; phylum Chordata; class Chondrichthyes; order Orectolobiformes; family Stegostomatidae; genus Stegostoma; species Stegostoma tigrinum. The sequence goes on from NC_081363.1 coordinate 82,946,985, forward strand.
TTATATTGTTGAATTTTACATTTGATTGTCTGTTCAACAAGTTCAATTTGTACTTATGTATCCTCACATTATTCATGCTGGGCAGATTCTTGGGGCCCAAACAACATTTTTTTTCCCCATCTCAAGCCCACACAAATGCGATATTCATTTGGGATGGTGGGATTGTGGTTCTAAGGTAATCACACAGCAGGAAGATCAGTAGTCCCATTTCTACTTGCTTTATTTCAATATCACATTTTCTGTTAAATAATTTCAGCGTTTCCAATTTCATTACACGATCAGGATCCATTCCATGCATAGCCCTGTTTAGTTTGAAGGCAGACTTCGCCAAACCCCTATCTACTCTGGGCGGTCTATCTTCAATCCAGAAGCATCAATTAACACGCTTCCTCAACATCACTTATGTATCGAAGGTTTGAGTTATAAAGAAGCGCTGGATAGGCTGGGATCTTTCTTCACTTGAGGGTAAGAGGTTGTGAGGTGACGTTATAGAAGCATATAATACACTGAGGAGTACAGATAGAGATAAAAGTGGCTGTCTTTTTCACTGTGAGTGGAGATTTCTAGACTAGGGGACATATTTTTTAATTTGAGAGGAGAGCGATTTGAACAAAAAAGACGCTAGAGGCTTTTTATACAAAGGGTGGTTCACGTGTGGAATGAGCTTCCTGAAGAAGTGGTGGATGCGGGTACAAATGCTACGTTGAAAAGACATTTGGATAAGTACGTAAATAGGAAAGGTTCGGACGAATATGGGGCAGGAGCAGGCAAGTGGGACGTATTTATTTTGGGATTATGTTTGCCATGAACTGTTTGGACTGAAGGGCCTGCGTTCGCCAGGTTTGACTCTGTGATACTATAAGAGGGAGGCACAAGGATCTTCCACTTTATCAGCTCCCAAGAAGCTGGCTGAATGGTAGGAGGCCAGCACTGACCAGCCTTTCAAGCTTTTGTTTTAAGTGTGTGCCTGATGGATTCCCCTGTCAGGGGACTTGGCAATGAGAACAAGCTGGCATGGAGTATAGAAGCAGATTGTGAGAGTGTCTATTAGTTTTGTAAGTGTGTAAAGTGCAGAGCGAGTGTTGGTCCCTGAACAGTTTGGATGTGAAACTTTATAGTGGTGAATCAATAAATGGCAGAGTTGTTCGACACAGTTCACTCTTCGGTGTCAGTGTCATAGAGCCATACAGCGTGAAAACAGGCCCTTTGTTCCAACTCGTCCATATCGACCAGATTTCCTAATTTAATCTAGTCTCATTTTCCAGCATTTGGTCCACATCCCTGTAAATCTTTCCTATTCATCTACCCACCTTAGCTATCTTCCAGAAGGCAGACAATAGAAAGACCACCTCAGGAAAAGCTGCCAAGTTAGGGACGAAGTGTATCCAGGAGCCGCAGATGAGGTCCATTGCAAGGGCAACTCTATGTCACTGTGTGTCTGTTTCTCCTTGTCGCCAGTGTAAGAGCTGCTGAGGGCCAGAACGAGGTACGGGAAGTGCCAATAAAGTCAGGGGAGCAGCTCTGTTGCACTATTAATACAAGTGGTCTTCAAAAGATATCTCTTATCCACATCAATTATCCATACCCTAATCTCTCACTGCGCTTTCTACAACACACCATCACAATTTAATTTAAGCCTGCTGTATACTTCAGGGTATACACCCCAAAGTGCGTCACCATAAAGATCCATCCGCAAGTACAGTACATAAGCCACTTTCCACACTATGTTCCTTATGCTATTCTGGTAGAGACTTGAAAGACCTTTTTATTCTCTGTTGTAGACCTTTATGACTGTAGAACACTCCACAGTCCAAAACGTCACATTCTCACCCTGCTGCCCTTCGAAGTGTTCAAACATTATTGCCCATAGCGCATATTTGAAGGTTCGCATCACACAGCCCTGGTCCACTGGATCCAACTTAACGTCCATCTCAAGCTGTGCACATTGTTACCATCTGCTGGCCACTCTCCACACTATCTGAAATGCTGTAACCCCCTCTCCTAAATCCACAAGCATGTCCAACCTACAATGAGTAGGATGGTGTGCGCGCACCAGCTTGCTCACTTCACATTGCACGATTTTCTATGCATCCTGCGGTCACATCACACTGTCCAAACGATCTCGTCCACCCACTACTGCTCACAGCCTAATTGCCACATTTCCTTGTACTCACTTCATTCTACACACTTGACCTATCACCTTGCCACACATGGGGCTCTACACACCGCGCTGCCCATGCAGACTACATAGCCCATCCCAGTGTACACACCACACTGTCTCACATCCTTGTCCGCACTTCGTTTTATTTGCCTACAAGGTTCTCACGCAAAAAAAAAAGTTGGTTCGTAAGTCATACTCCGTTGCCCACGGTGCACTATCCTATCCCACTGTCACAAAATCGAATGTCAGCCCTGCCCACGCTGTTTCCTACGTCGACAGCGCTCAATTCCTCTGGCATTAATACACTTGCGCAAAAACGCATTCACTTCCTTACAATTCCCTTGAATGAATCGGCTACAACCTTGTTTCTGTTTACAGAGCAGAGTTGATTAGCAAAAATAGACTGAATGATGCGTTTCGATTCTTGTCGTGGGAACATGATCCAGCAAAGAGTGAACTGCAAACTTCCGCAACTCAAACTGAACGCGATAAATTCTATGCATTAAGTTTAAAGACCATTTGTGAAATACACAAGCTTGCCCAATTCTTTCAACGACGTGTCAGAGATAACGGGGACTGCAGATGCTGGAGAATCCAAGATAATAAGCTGTGAAGCTGGATGAACACAGTAGGCCAAGCAGCATCTCAGGAGGACAAAAGCTGACGTTTCGGGCCTAGACCCTTCGTCAGAGAGCTCTCTAATGAAGGGTCTAGGCCCGAAACGTCAGCTTTTGTGCTCCTGAGATGCTGCTTGGCCTGCTGTGTTCATCCAGCTTCACACTTTATTATCTTTCAACGACGTATTCATCGTCTCACTCATTGGGATTGGGCATGACGTTTAATTCAATGATCTGCCGGCCACATTACTTCGAACAAGCTCTGAAATAGTTTATCTGTAAAGTTATTTCACTTTGACTCCTGCCTTAAACACGTAATCAGTTCTCACGGGACTGCTGAAGTGGCTCGTCTCCTGCTATTAATTTGCATCCATGTTGCCCTTAAATTCGTAAGATTCTGTTTCTGCTGCTCATTGGCTTTATTCACCTTATTGCAGGTATCACGCAATATGCATTTGAATTAGATGCTATTTCACCCAACAAGCTTTCCTCTTCACTTTTCTTAAGAACTAACATTAGCTTAGTCAACATCTGACCTATTTCAAAGCCTGCTATTACTATTCAGACCACTATCATCTCATAGGGTTTGCATCATCTTTCCCACTACCACTGGTGGCTACATGTTTTGGGTATAGCAGTGCTAGTCATCCTTGTGAGGGCTTCTGAGCTGTTTGCGTTTGGTGAAGTGCATGGTTCTCAAAGATTCATTAATTCGGGCTAATGTACCCTTTTCCCAAACTGGTGGAGATTTTTCTTCATTCGTGAGACATGGGCATCGCTGGTTGGCCCGCATTTAATGGCTGCCTCAGGTTGCCCTTGACGACGTGGCCAGTGAGCTTCTGAACAATATCCGCTCCTCTGCACGTGAACAAACGCATGTGGCATTCCATCATCTCCCTGAGACTGACACTCAAAAAGTTACTCAAAAGTGGCTTTGGCGAGAGAGACCAGAGTGACATGCAAGGAATTGGAGAGCTTGCTGTCAAAACAAGAACGTGCAAACCCCAATGATCCGCATTTAAACAGCTACCAATCACTGTGACAGGTATTCAAACAGCGCCATAACAACATCGCTGTCATTCGCGCTGGGAATTGTTTTGGCGCGTGACATCTGACATGTGGTTCGATGGAATTTAAGGACGGTTAATGTGATAAATGTCTTCACCAAGTACATCAACAGAAATAACCCAGTTGAAAATAACTTGAGAGCTCTGTGCTGAAGAGAGGAAGACGAGAGTCCAGAATTGAAGACCCATGTATTCCAGCACATGTGACGCAGTGCTTAGCAGCATCCTTCGAAATTTATGTCTCCATTTATAAAGCCGAGGATCCAGCATGCGCTTTCAATCGCTTTCTCAACTTGCCCTGACATCTTTAATGCAGGATGTACATATACCCCCAGCTTTTTATTTGCTCGCCAGGTTCAAAATGGTGCCTTTTATTTCCCATGGTCTCTCCTCGGTCTTCCTACCAAGACGTGTTACATTCCGCTTCTCTGCAATGAAGATGTCCTCTGCAAATCTGTCAACGACCTCGTCACGGCTCTCAATACTCTCGTCGTCTGAAAAGGTTGCAGTTGCGCCTTGGACCCGCCAACTTGAGTCAGTATTGTACATGCATTACTCCAATCAAGAAATGTATTGTTCCTGTTGCAAAACCCTGGGAACAATAATGTTTGTGTCCCTCCAGTTCCAAAACCCAATGTTCACCACTTACATTGTTTTCTGTTACTCAATCATGTAGCACAGGGTACTAGAGTAAACGGAAACTCGCATTGAAATGCGGGTGTTTATTTTCAGGACACTGTGTTCTGTACTTCCCTTCGCCAGCACCAGTTCCCTTGTAGCATTCCATATTTTTTAAGCGTCTCAGGAATATCTCAGGCTCCAACTCCTCTGGGATCCAGGCGGTCCGAGCGTACGTTTCACCTTCTGAGTAAAACTCCAAGCGAAGCGGAATAAGAGGCTTCTGTTCTCGCCGCTTCAGATAGGAAATTAACTATTGGCGACCAAAAAACAAGAACAGGCAGATTGTTGCATCCATTTGATCTTCAGTCACTACAATCGGCGCTATGCTTGAGCTTTTTCTTGCGTTCGGTTGAAATACACATCACCCCATCAATCAGTGGAATCAAGAGTTATGGGGATAAGACAGGAACAGGATACTGATTATGGATGATCAGCCATGGATCATAATGAATGGTGGTGCTGGCTCGAAGGGCCGAATGGCCTACTCCGGCACCTATTGCCTATTGTCTAATCGCTCCCCATCCTCCATCCTCGACTCTTTCCCCATCACCTCGTATAAGAAAACAGTTGCCACTGCTTCCTAGTTGACGGTTGACTATGTAGCGTGTGGAATCGTATCCGAATGTCAGAGCTTCAAAAAAGAACGAGATGTATTGCAGGAGAGCCAAGCGCGTGAATCCCAGCATATCTTTGTATATTTGCGACCGCGCGTTTCTCTCCCAAATCATCCTTTCCCACCAATTGGATTCGCTTCCTGTTGCACATGACCGCCCATTCTTGTACTGTTTTGGTGATCGGGGTTTTGAGGTAACTGTTGGCAACAAATAATGCAGGTAAACTTGCGCAAAAAGATTCCACAGACTGATAAATGCAATTACAATGCAGTTCTAAGGAAGGGTCACCGGACCAGAAAGGTTAACTCCGTTTTCATCTCCACAGACGCTGCCAGACCTGCTGAGCTTTTCCAGCAATTTTGTTTTTGTTCCTGATGTCCAGTTCTTTTGGGGTTTTTTTTGATTAAATACAATTCTAGTGTCTGCTGCCACCATCTCCCGATGAATGTAAAATGACCCAGGTCAGTATTTTATAGTAAAACATCCCCCAGCCATCACCAACGCTCTTCCCTGAGTGGGTACTGGTGACTCATGTGAAATTAACGAGGTTGCTTGAGGAGTGACTGCGTTTCATTGGCTGTAAAGACTTCTGGCGAACTGCAGCGACGCTCTATAAATGCAAACTCATCTGCGCCCAGAAATCTTCGACGTGCTCTCTACTCCTGCTGCTGGACAGAATCCCGCCGCAGTTCCCAAAGGGTCAGAAGAATTCCAGAGGACATTTGGGGAAAAAAAAACGATGACTTATGCCTGGAGGGTAGACGATGTGGCGAGAGACGAAGTTGGCGTGTCGAATCCCATCGTATACGAGAATAAATACGAATTCTGTGGATACTGTCTCAGAATCTCTCGATTCATCAATGCTAACCTCGGCTTTTCTGCTTATGTCTGGGAAGCTGTAAGTCAAGGGAATAATAGAGTGCAGGCAGAGACCTCGCCCCTGTCACGTCTCAAATTGCAGACTCTTGTCACGGTGTTTCTGTGCGAGTTGTGGTGATGTTGACCTTTTCCTTTTCTGAAATAACCGCCTGGATTTGAGGAGTACACCCGCAATCCGTCCCATGTTGTCCACAGTTGTTACCAGGACTGGAGGGTTTGAATTATAGGCAGAGGCTGGGTAGGCTGGAACTCTTTATTTTGTCCTGGAACATTGGAGGCTGAGGAGTGATCTTAGAAAGGTTTATAACCTAATGTAGAAGGAGAAGAGGTCCTTTTGGCCACGGTACGGGAGCCTAGAGGGCATAGGTTTAAAGTGAGAGGGAAAAGATTTAAAAGGGACGTGAGAAGGCAACATTTCCTCACAAAGGGTGGTGCCCATATGGAAGGAGTTGCCAGAAGAACCGATAGAAGCGAGTACAACAATAATATTTAAACCACATTTGGAGAGGTAGATGGCTCGCTACAGGCGCAGGGATATGGGTCAAACGCAAGCAAATGAGACTAGTCCTTTTAGCAAACCCAGTCCGCATGGACTATTTGGGTCGAAGCATCCGTTTCTATTATGTACTTCTATACAGTTAACTGGGTAGTTCGCTTCCCTCACCCTTTCCAGGCAGCACAATGTGTGCATGTGGTAGTAATCTCTGATTTACTCAGAGTTCTGTGAAGCTAGTTAAATAATCAGCCCTCGCTCTATCGATGGGGTGTGTTTTACATTTTGTTCTTGCAATCCCCCTCCCCTTCCCCTTCCCTTTCTCTTTCCCCTTGAGCGTTCCTGGTCTGCGCTGCTCCACAATCATAAGAGCCTGTCTCGTTTGGATGAAGCCAACATTTTCCTGAGGTTGGGAGGTGGGTAGAGATGGCATCGTTTCTAACGCCAGCCCCATCCTTATGGGATCGTTCACTTCATAGGAAGGTCCATATTGAAACTAGGACTTCAACCTGCAAGGACCAGACAGAGTAGGAATCTTCCACATCTTTGACATTCAGTACCGCAACCCCGGCGCTGCATTTGCTACGTGGCGAGTAGGATTGGGGCTTTGAGCGATATGGGCGGTTCGGAGCTGGCGGAGGTCAGTTCAATTCCTCTTCTTCGTTGCTCCTGGCGGGTATTGCATCGGCACGTCTACCCGAGGCCACGGGGAAGGGGGCGATTGTTGTTAGAGGAGCAACGGTTTTCTTCAGTCTTCTTTTTCCTCCTTTTGGTTGGGCGTGTGGTGGTGAGCGGACGGGAGGGTGGTGTTGTTTAAGGGACGACCAACAACCGGCTTTTTACTTCTAAGGCTCGTGTTCCATATTTTCAGGGGATTGCTCTCTGCCAGTACTTTCAGAAGGAGAAGATCAGTTTCACTGGCAAGAAAGTGATTGAGCTGGGATCGGGGACGGGAATCGTAGGGATTTTAGCGACTTTACTCGGTAAGTGAGAGAATTGTCCTGAACCACACAATTGTTAATATCGGGCACTAATCGGGACCACAATGACAATGGTGTACCCGTGAGCAGTGTTACAAGCTAACACTCACGGATGACTGAGATATGAGAGATAATGGGAACTGCAGATGCTGGAGAATCCGAGATAACAAAGGGTGGAGCTGGATGAACACAGCAGGCCGACCAGCAGCTTCTGTGCTCCTAAGATGCTGCTTGACTGAGATATGATACCGGTTAAAGTCCCTGGCCATTGGTAAACATGAATTAAGATGATTGCACTCTCTTTGCTTCAAACTTTAGAATGTAAAGTTACGTTTTTAGCCCTGCAAGCTTTCCATACAACACGCCCACAACTATTTCTCCATTTTGACTGCTGGAAATGATCTGGTGTCTCTACACAAAGCAATGGCGGAAGCTGTTTTCCCACGACCCAAACCAGAGGACCAGCGTGGCCTTAAAACGTGTCAAGTAGAAGGAAAGCCGAACCTTTTCCTCCCAGCACGTGTGAAAATTTCTGGAGACAGTGGCGTCTGCAATTATACAGTCTCGCTGCAGTCCCCGTGGACTCCTCGAGCCACTGAAATGCAGCCACTCCTGCGGGTATTCTCCCACGTTTTCGGACAGGTTTCCTCCAGCAATATTGAAGTCGTCGCTGACATCCTGTTGGACTAGTGTTGATTGACCGAAGAGCGTTGTGGATGACTCAGGCGTGTTTCACCATCAGAAAGCAGCCTGGATGATTCTATATTCATCTGAAGTGGTGGTGGTGGCAGTGTACATTTACCTTCTTGTAAAATCTGTGCGTAGCCTGGTTTTTTTCTTGTCAGCTGTTATTGGCCAGTCTTGTGTGAATGAAGTTATGAGATATTGTACCCTTGCGCCTTTGAGACTGTGAATGCAAGAGACAAGTTTCCGGTTAGGCCTATGATTATGTACCGTAAGCAAATGAGGCTATAGCTGTTAAAGAAATCCACAAGCACTTCGGGTAAACGGAAGTAAACAATGACGTAAATGCGTATAAGACTGCAGGCGTTGAAATAATGACAGGCGATGCTGAAATTTTTCAGCAGGGCAAGCAGCAATCTTGGACAGGAAACCAGTTGAACTTTCAAGTCAATGAAGTTTCAGTTATTGATAAAGAAGATGAAGGTATTGGGCCGATGACATTGCTGTAAGGAGTTCCTCCAGTGATGTTCTTGAACTGAGATAATTAAGCTCTAATAACTACAACTATCTTAGTTGAGCCAAGTGTGGCTTCATGAAACACAAGGTCTTTCCCCGATTCCCATGGTCTAGTTTTTGTTTCGTTCCTTAATACCAAAATAGCTACGCACCACCTTGATGTCAAAGGCAGTCACGATCATTTTTCCCGTGCAGTTCAGTTCTGTTGACCATGCTTGGAACAATGCTTCAATGATGTCGGGAGCTGAGTGTCCCCAGCAGAACCAGAAATTGTTTGTAAACGAAATGCTTATTCTTCTGTAATTCCAGTTCAAAAGCTCCTTCTGTCACTTTGTTGATAAGCAAGAATGGACTGATATACCCCAATTAAAGATATCTGCAAACATGTACGGCTTTAGTAGAACAGGACTACGCACTGGTCCTAAGTAAAGATATTGTTGCCTTGGTGAGGGATAGGTTTCAAAATGAAAGTTTTCCCTGTAAATGCAGGCTATCAGCACCAGGTAAAATAATAAGGCATAAAACTTCTGGGCACTTCGTGGGCATTATTTAGTGATAACTCTTTTTTGAACGTTATTTTTTGCTTCCTTATCACAAGTATAAGCAGCAATCTGTGGCAAACAATTTAAGGGGATTGATTTTTCTCTTTCCAGGTGGAGATGTAACCGTGACAGATAAACCGAACATCCTGAAACAAATAGAAAACAATGTCTCCATCAATGTTCCTGCTGCCTGCCAACATCGTGTGAAAGTACGTGCCCTGACATGGGGTGAAGACCAAATTAAATTTCCTACTGTCTATGATTTCGTACTAGGTTCGGACATTGTTTATAGCTCAGTTTCCTACCCGGCATTAATAGAAACTTTACGCTATCTCGCCAGGCAAGGGGCCACAATTTACCTCGCTACTGAAATACGAAGGAGTAATGATTCTGCACTTTTCCATGAGAAACTCTTGCCTCGGTATTTTAACTGCCAGGTCGTTGACAGTTTAGAGACAAAAAGCATAATTGTGTGCAAACTGAGCAAACTTGCTTCAACTCCTGAGGGTTGATTCGTAGGCAAAGACTGAAAACGAGTGGGTGCTGAACATACAGCCCAGGTCGAAAGAACTCCTGTTAATAGTTCTCCTGTCTTTATTGCTCCACCGCAACACTTTTAGTTCTTGCTTATAGATACTTACTTTAAGCAACAATTTTTGATTCATTTCGTACTGTTTACTATGTTATAGCATATATGGTAACTAAAAAACAGCTGTAATATGTCATTTCCACCTTAAAACTATGTGCAAATTTTAAATCATCGTTAAGAAACGAGGATATTCAAATGCATGTAAAGATCATTATAAGCACAATCCAGTATAATTTCTTCGTAGCATGGGATTTCTTTGTCTCAGTCTTTGAGGAGAATTCTCTTAGAACCCAAATTTTTCTTAAGTTTTCTTAATGCTGAAATGTCACGCTTTTTGGTAGTGTTACAAATGATACCTAAATTCACTTTTGTTAATGTAATCAATGCTTCAATTTCTTCATTAAAGTGTCACTTCCTTCACATCCACCTATCACTGCCTTTTGAAAAGTCTGCAGAAATAGTCAATAATCAGGTTGAGTTTATGCTCAGTCCATTCTGTCCCTTTCTGCCATGTATTCTGACTTTCCAGATCCCAAATCTTTTTTGATATTGCATATCAACCATAAAGATTTACTTTTTAGCAGGTCAGGAGAATAGCATCTGGCTGTTATCCACGATGAAGTGTGAAGTAGTAATAATATATTGGTAACACGTAGGTTTTCAATTCAATTATAACATGATAACTGCTGGGGTAAATTTCAATTTGGCTACTGTTGGGCTGCTCCCTGAACAGTCAAATACCAAGGTAAGCTAATAATTGCCAGTTATTTTAAAAATATCTACTTTTTATCCATAGTTAATACTTGACTTTCTCTGATCACGAGCAGCACAGTGTATGCAAGTTGTTACCATTAAACAGGGCCATGCATACCAATAAAACTATTTTATGAATATCGTAGCAGCAAAGTTTGATCTTTTCTACATCTTGCAAATGAATACCACTGTTTTACTCCTTCGTCTAACATTGCTAAATTCAGCTCATTTTATAACAAATAAAAACTAACTGAATACATCGCATTTCTAAAACAAAAACAAAAAATGCTGGAAAATCTCAGCAGGCCTGGCAGCATCTGTGAAGATGTGTCAGTTCTGAAGGTCACCGAACCCAAATCATTACCTCTGATTTCTGTTTCCTACCAGACCTGCTGAATTTTTCCAGCAATTTCTGTTTTCGTTTCTGGTTTACAACATCCACAGTTCTTTTGGTTTGTACATCACATTTCCAGTCAGCTGGCAGATTCCATTGCATTGGTACTGTGTTGGCTAAGTAGACAATTAGATAACTTAGTTCTGTCTAAGTTACATTCACAGTGATGCCAATTCTACAATAAATTTAAGATATTTCTAATTTTGTCTAATGCCTCATAGTTATACATCCATCTCTTTTCCTGAATAAATAAAACAATCAAGAATTATTTAAATGCACATTTGTAATGTCATGCCATACAAGACTATATCTTAAATTCTCGAAATTGGGATCAGAATAAGTGGGTGTTTTCTTGACCAGTGCAGACTCGATGGTCCAAAGATGTGTCAAAGATCTCTAAGACTTTATGATTATATTATTTGTTGAATGTTATGGGGATTTTCATTACTGCCACCATTACAAGCAGTGTGTTCCAAATTTATCGACCCTAATACCAATCTAAACTAGTTCCACCTGCTTGAGCTTTACTTTAAATAAAATGGCAACAGTTGTCAAATTCTTTAAGCCTCAAGTTTGTAAACTATCTCTTTTCTTTGGTTAGTTATCAAACTCTCTGTTAAAATCATGCAGCTGATAACCAACTTAATCCCTTCGTCAGTACTTTTTGTTATATCATCATAAAACTCATGCACACTCTTAATTAACACAAACCTGTCCAAGTGCATACTGACATTCTACTGATTAATGTTCCTAAACTTGACATTACTGTTAATGTTAACCTACTCAGTTTATAATTAGAGAATTGTCCTCACGTTCCATTTTTGAATAAACGAGTCACATTTGCCTTTTTTCAATCCTTTGGTGCTTTTTCTTTCTGAGTGCAAATGAAATACTGTAATAAGTCCTCCAACTATCTATTCCTCCAATTCGCTTTAGCAATCTCTGATGCCAGCAATCCATGACATATCAACCTCTGGCAGAGACTGGCTTACCATTGGCTCATACTCCTTAATTTTCTTCCTAACCAATATTTTGAGTATTTCCACTTTCACTGATACTTTGTGAAAATCTTATTCCTTATTAAATGTCAAAACATGCTACTCATTAAGTGTCCTACTATTAAGTAGCCTTACTTCATGACTCCCACGTGTACAACCATCTTTGTACCTCATAGAATCTATATAGCCTCTTGGATGTTGATAGAAAGGTTTTTGTGTTTCTTTTACAATGATTGTCATTAAAATCCCATAAACACATCGGGTCTCTCTGTCCACTTCACTGCACTTTTACATCATTTTCGATTTATTTATTCTTGGAGAATTCTATCAACATGCTTCATGCTCTTATTTTGTTTTATCTCACTTGTCATCTAAGTAGTTGTACTGTGGTTTCCTGATCATTCACTGTGTTTGAACATACCTTGTCAGCACCTGATGCAATTTTTCCTTGAAGATCAGTCTCTGTGCTATTCCAGTTTATATGCTATCAACTTGGTTCAATTTACTGTAGCTAGAACACTGTAGCTAGATTATTGTTCTGGAGAAGAAAAAGTTGAGAGGAAACTGGATGGGTGTCTCAATGGAGCAAAAAGGGGAAAACTGCTCCTTGTGGTGGGAGGATGTAGAAGCAGAGAACACAGGTAACTGGTGAAAGAAAGAATGCTGAAAGTAAGAAAACTATTTCTAGGCAGCAAGCGTTTGGGATCTGGAATTTTTTCACTGAGACTGTGGTGGAGGTTGGTTTTGAAGAAATTGGATTATTATCTGACAAATTTGAGCATGTAGAATTACAGTGAATGTGTGAGAGAATGACAGGAGGTATATTATTCAAATGGACACCTGGCCTGATGTACAAAGGACCAAATAGCATTGTTCTGTCCTTTAAGAATACTGTGACTCTGTGACACATGGTCGAAGCTGCTCTGCTGTTAGGTGGCCTGTGTAACCAGATCCCAATACAAGTAAATTCCCTGATTTCAAGATCGGATAGCTCAGTAAGAAAGCTGAAATTCTGAATGCAGCCTTTTCACGAGAGAAGACTACAACAGAAATGGCAAAAATCATTAGACATGTGAATAGCACAAGCAAAAACCATTAAGCACCATGTAGAAAACCTTCCATTGTCATCAAGGGTTTCATCAAAGAATTCTGCTGTGTTTGTAGATGTGAAATCCAAACAATCCAATGCCTCATGGGCCAGCAAAGGCACACTGTACAAACTCCTCCAAATTGGTTGGGATTACAGTGAGATTCTGTCTCTGGCTAATGACTGACAAAGGCTAGCATGAACCAACAAAGCAGCATCAATGATGGTGGCTGTGAAGTGATAGGCTACAGACTCCCTCTGAGAGACTGGGCTCAATGTCACAAAGGATTAATGGCATCTGTCACACTGCAAGGCCAAAGTTTTGGTTTCATACTATCAAAACACAGGTGAGAAAGTAGAGTAAGTGAATGGTTAAGCCCTCAGATGGGCATTGTGGTGCAAAATGTTTCTCTCACCAGCTTACATAGTTCTCATGGTGTGTGTCATCAGAATCAGTATTTTTCCACTTCAGCTTAACCAGATTCCATGGGAAAATGAGGAATTAGTAGCCACTGGCAACTCAAGAGACAAGGGACAGCCTCATTTGCATGATCCTCTCAGCATCATGGAAAACTTCAGTTTTAGTCATGTCATGCTTGCAGGACAGAGGAGCCCACAAGACAGCCATGACTGAGAACAAAGGCAGAGCTGGCAACTCAGGAGCTGAGAAGAAGGGCCTAGGCCCGAAATGTCAGCGTTCCTGCTCCCCTGATGCTGCTTGGCCTGCTGTGTTCATCCAGCTGTACACCTTGCTATCTTAGCTGAGAAAGGAGTCAGCCAGCTGGGGTCCATTTCTGATGCAGAGTCTAGATGGCTGAGTGTGGAGAGTGGGGAGGAATTTCACTCATGCTGGCATTTCTGGCTACTATGGTAGACTGCTGTGTCCAGTGGGAGAGCCCTGTTATATCATCACTCTGGGATTTGCTTCTGGTCTTCATTTGCAGAGTAGAAAGCCTCAGAGGTTCGTGAGCACACCCTGTGTATTTCACCAAACACCTCCTCATCAGACCACAGGCTGGATGTCTCAGTTCATTGTGATAGTCTTGTCCCCTGCAGACAGCACCAGCACAGGTACAGTCACATCAGCAGGAGTTCAATCATGTGCTCACCCAGAAATAAAATCTGTGAGTATCTTACAGTCATGGAGATGTAGATAAGGGAGATAGTGATAGGTGAGCCCACTGGCAGTCAGAGAACTGCTAGCAGACATCTGCCTACTACGCTGTGCCCAACTTCATAGAATCTTAGAATTCCTACAGTGTCAAAGGATGCCATTCAACCCATCAAATCTGTGCCAGAACTACAAAGAACATCGTACCCAAATACAGCATCCCCCTCCACCATAGCCCTGTAACCCCACATTTACCATGACTAATCCACCTAACCTGCACATCCCTAGACATTATGCACAATTTACAATGTCCAAACCACCTAGCCTGCATATCTTTGTACTGTGGGAGGAAGCCAGAGCGCACAGAGGAAACACATGCAGACAGGGCTAGAACATGCAAACTCCACACAGTCACTAAAGGCTGCAATCAAAACTGGGTCCCTGGTGCTGTAAGGCAGTTGATCTTACCCTATCTAAAAAAAACAGCCAAACAGAAGAGAAACTCATCAAGCAGCCATGAACTAGCAAAAGTCTTCCATTCAATGAAATAATTTCTGCCATGTCTCAAGTAATGAAGCATATCACTTAATATTGATGGAAACAGTGAGACTGCCATGAAGGTTCTAGCCCCAAAGAACACACAGTAGTCACCTGGTGTCATCGTAGCCCTGCAGAACGCCACTGGTGCCCTCAGCTAACTGTAGGAGTGTGACCAGCAAGAGCAATGCACTCCAATGAATGAGAAGTAGAGCAGAGTCATGATGTACTAAAACACTGTCAGACTTGCAGCTTGACATCTCTGTGTTCTTCACATGGCACCCTAAGCATTGTTAGAAGCTCACAGCCCCTTTGACTAAATTCCCTCTGGCAGCAGTGGTCACAGAGAAATCTCCTACAGTGAGGCATCAGTCCTGAAAAAAGCAGTCGTTCCAGGCCTAAAGCTGGCAGACACCTACCACAGTAACCAAAGTAGGAAGAACAGCATTCTTTCCCCAGCACATTTGAAAATGATGAGAGACGCAGCATGCCACTGTTTCTAGTATGAGTGAAATTCCTCCCCACTTTACACACCCAGCCTTCTGGACTCTGCATCACTGTGAAAAAGTTTGATTTCATACAGTAATGTAGGTTTATAACATCAAACCAAAAAGACATTCTGCATATCACCCTAATGAATAATGCAGCATACAAATTTTAGTATCAGTCTCATACTAAGTATGCATGCTACTTGTCCCGGGCTTACAATAGTCCAAACTCAGTGTTCAAAATTAGATGTCAATTTACTGTTCGTAAAAAAATGCCAAATAATACTGAGGTGTGTGAGAAGTTATATTAAGAACCAACTTCAGATTGTCAGTCAGGCTTAGTGTGGTGAAGAAACTATATATATTAACTGACAAGGCTCTGTTCCTTCAGCCAGAGGGAGCATGGGCACATATGTCACCTCATTCCTTAACAAGTGTTTCCTACTCAGTATACTTCATAGCTAAGGTGAACTAACAATTATGTCTGTTACACTCCTGAGGTTTTTTTAAAAAGTCTCACCTTGTGTTGTGAAATTGTACCACCACAATTTTCGTATTTGTCCTGAAAAGATGGGGCAAATTTTCCAAATTTGCCTTATAAAAATGTCTACGTAAATCTGGTGACTGTATTGTGCTGCAAAATTTTATTTGCGGTCTCAAGACTGATGAAAATTGTTACATCAATTGCTTTCTATGTTTAAAGTATTTATCATGCAATAGAATTGGACCAGGTGAATCACTTCCTGGAAAAATAATATCACAAAAATAGGTGACTCCTGTGCTCTATTTTATTTGTCAGAAAATGCCATGATCAATCAGTCAAACTGCCTTGCTTGAAATTTAAACAAAATCTGGTAGTTAACTGCCATTATTAACTAACTGGCGCACTCTCTATAGTAAATATCGCTACCTGTCAGAGTCCACTTGTCAACCATCAGCGCTTTTTTCTTACACAGTATAATCAGCTTCTGTTCTACTAATTGATTATTCATATGGATGGTATTAATTAAAACTGAGTCACATGAAATGTCCTTGTACTTTATTCAGGCTTTTATATACACAAATGTGGATCTCATAATGTTTCATCTTCAGGGGTGCATGATATTTAACATGAAGTGATTAAGTGGCACTCACAGCTTGAGATGTGGAATTCTTTGTGTAGACCAAGGAGAAATGCACAGAAAACATATTTTAAATGATAAGGCACTGACACACAATCCTTAGAGAAACCGACTTTAAAACAATGAAAGCGGTATTGGTGACTTGGAGGTAAAAATTATAATTGAAGATACTGAAGAAATATCCACAAAATGTACAAAAGTGAAGGGGGAGCTGGAAAATCTTTTAAGTACATGCATTACCTGTTGCTAGTTAAGCATGAGCCAGTCTTAAGCTTTATCATCTGTGTAATCAACTTGCAACTTTTAAACAACACTTATCGGCTTATGTATGGTCTAACTCATCTCTTTTAAACATATCAAGGTGTGGAGTGCAGTGTTAGGCTTAAAAACAATATCTCCAAATCAGATTGTAATGGGTTAATTGTTAAGGGCAAATTAGACTTGGCAATAAGCAATTGAAAGAAAACACACGAAAACCAAGCTTAGTATAAAGTCAGCCTGTTTTGGCTGGAAAGTAATTGCAATGACTTTGCCTAGCCTTGGGAATAGGCTGTCATACAAAGAACAGAGACACGTGGACCTTTTTTTTGCCCAAAGGAATGCTTGGGAAATGTATTCAGAGATCAAAATACAGCATGTAATATCAGAATAATAACAAAACTGGGGACTTTGCCCTGCCAGAGGACCTTTCAACATTGGACTGGGCTCACAAGACTGACATGGTGGGAACTGTGATAGAACTCCAAGTGCCAGCCATCACCCAGGAGTGTCCGACCAGCAGCAGACAGTGTGACTCAAGTGAATATCTCTGAAGTAGTTTAGGCTAATAGATTCAATCATTAAATTACATATATCTAAAGTAGATTAAGCTAAAAAATTTGCTTTGTATCAAAGCACACATGTCTTCGTGTATTCATTTCTATCAGATCTTTTATCAGAATCCATTAGGCACTTTCAACTTAACAATGCAAACAGTCATGTGACAACAATTTTCCTTGAAGTGCTAATTACTTGTAATCTGTGCCCTCAGATTCTCAATCCTTCCACTACTGGGAACAGCTCATCTGCGGGATTCTGTCCAATTGTCCTTTAATTTTGGACACCTTTCCACTCATTCCCCTCTTTTCCAAGGAAAACTGTTTTAACATCTCCAATCTACAGATGTAGTAGAAGTTTCTGGAGAAATTCTACTGAATTTGTTCTGCACCATCTCTCTCGTGCCTTCAAATGAATCCTCCCCATCTTGATGACTTTGTAGTGTCAACACAAAGATTGGTAGGCAAGTATGATGTGGAAAGGATATGGGGAGTTTGCAGTTGGATATAGTTAGTTCAAATGAGTACGCTGAAATCTACAAAATGGATAATAATGCAGGAAATTGTGAAGTTGTTCTCTTTGGCAAGAAAAATCATAAAGAGGAGCACCATTTAAACTGGAAAAAGACTTCAGAATTGCAAGGTACAGAGGGATTTAGATGTTCTAGTGCATGAGTTACAAAATGATAATATGTAGGTACCGCAAATAATCAGGAAGGCTTGTTGGATGCTATATATTGTCAAGTGAAGAAATGAATGTGAGAACTGAGATACTGACCTTAAGTTGGACAGGAAAATGATGAAATTTCATTTCCAATGTTGTGTACAGTTTTGGTCTCCTTACTTAAGGAAGAGCATAAATGTGTTGAAGGTGTTTCAGAAGAGGTTTGCTATCATGACATCTGGAATGACTGATTGTCTTATGAGGAAAGATTGCACAGCATGGGTTTGCTTCCATTGGAGTTTAGAAGATTGAATGTTGTATAAAATCCTGAATGATCTGGACCAAATGGACATGGAAGAGATCTTTCCTCTTGTGGGTCAGTCTAAAACTGAGGATGGCTGATTTCAAAGTAGGTGTCACCATTTTAGGATGGAGAAGAGGAAATTACTTTTCTCTCAAAAGTGGTTTCGGAACTCTGATCTGAAGTGGTGGATGGGCTATATTAAGTATTTGGAACAGAGGCGTAGATTAATTCCTGCATTCAATGCAATCAAAGGTTATCAGGGTAGATAGATATTTGAAACATAAAATTGGAACATAAGTAGAGTGGCTTGATCTAATTGAGTGGCACAGTCAGCTTGAAGGGCCCACATTGTATACTTGCCTCTTTCTTTGCATTACTGAACTTGTTGTGGAATTTGAGATGTCCAAATTTGACGCTTGGGTTTATATTGTGTGATCAGCCTGGCTATTTTGTTATCCAGATTTGTATAGCAAATTAATGTAACTGAGTGGTTTGCAAGAGAATTTAAAAGGTAATTAACAGGCAACTACACTGTTGTGAGTTTTGGAGTAACTGAGCATGAAATGTAAGTGAACGAGATACATTTTTGCAGTGAACAGAGAGTTATATGGTGCAGCTGTACTTTCCAATGTCCTTTCCCTGACTGAATTTTGCTATGTGCTTGTGATTTGACCTCACAACTCAAGGATCATTAGTGCAGTGCTTACATTCTCGTCAAGTAACTATGGCTAACCCTTTCTTTTCATTAGATGTTTTAATCGGTTAATTCGGTGGAATGGATCACTATGAAGAGACACAGAATAGAACCCTTCAGAAACTTGCATAACTAAAGTATTTTGAAAGATCAGTGAAACGTTTTGGGTCAATAGTAACAGCTCAATGTGGTTCAAGTGTGGAATAGAATTTCATACAAATGGATGCATGTTAAAGTGCTGCTGCCTGACAGATTTACCTACATATCAAAAGTTGCATTTTGATTCAGGCTGTACTCCTTCCAATTCAAATCATGACTGCTAAACAATTATCACTTCTGCTTAATTCTCTTCTAGGTATACCCACCTTGAATAAGCTTTGTTGTTTGCCGTAAGGGGATTTCTGTTTTAATCTTTTAGCTTGTTCACTTTGATGGAGCTCCACTCCCAATAGTGTTTATAAAGTATTTGCTAAAACTCGCTTTCACAGCCACATCTCTTTCCTCAGTGATTGTCACTGGCTTGAAGAGTAATACTAAACTCAAAATGTTAACTTTACTTCTCTCCACTGATGTTGCCAGGTCTGCTGAGTTTCTCCAGCATTCTGTGTTGTTATCATTCATTCATGTTTACATAAGAACACCATTCATTTGGATTGGTGGAAGTAGGACACCAAATCATTGCCGTTTTCAAAGGATAGAATGACACAAATGCCGACTTTATTTGCTACATGTTTCCAAAATGATGACTGAGTTTCTACTGATACAACTATGTTTGGGAATATATTTCATGTAATAATCAATATTTGCAGAAGAAAACAAAACTTGATATCAGGACGCATTGCAAATTTCTTTAGCTCAGTCCACAATAAAAAAAAGACGTTATTTTCTTTTTCTTTCTTTCTCTTCCAACAACATTGGTTTATGGAAACTGACCTTTAGACTCCTTTCTATTGCTACACCTTACTTAGTTCCATTCTTCTTCTGATTACTATACGGGACATTCCCTTCCTTAATCACATATATCTCTGGGAAAGTATATTTCTCCGTTATGATTTAGGTACCCTCAAATATTGCAGCATGCATTCAAAACTTTGATTTGAAAAGAACAATACATCAATAATACCATGCACACAATGTTTTGTAAGGAATACCAATAGTCAAAGTACATGTACTACAATTGGGTTTGAAGCTACTGGTTGTCATGAAATTTCCTGTGAACGAAATAGCGGGAGGGGAGAATGTCAAAAACAGCATTGTGTTATGGTGATATGAGAATCAAATCCATCATATAATTCTAATGCTGCTGAACCAGTATGTAAATCCACATCACATTTAAGATGTCACCTATAACTGAATTGGTTCCATCGTTCCTTCAACATCACATGTGGCACTCTCTTCCCCAGTGAAAATTTAACTTTCCACACCTTTTTCATGCCAATTTAGGCTCTTGCCTCAAAGCATTATGTCAAAAAAGCACTGAAAGTAAAAACATTCTGTGGAAAACATCTAGCTCTATCTTGTGCGACTATCCCATTACAAAATTATTCTCTAGTCCAATCACAAAAACAATACAACATAAATTACCAGCATTCAACCACTACCCCTCATGTCCCAACTGCCACCTATTTTCTTAACTCATATTTCTTCATCCTGAATCCTCACCTCATTTGTAACATATATTAATGATTTAGACGAGGGAATGAAATATAGTATCTCTGCATGTGCAGATGACGCAAAGCAGAATGGGAGGGTAAATCAATAGGAGAATGCAGATATGCTTCAGTGTCACTTGGACAGGTTGACTATCTGGGCAAATACACAGCAGATGAAGTATAATGTGGATGATTGTGAAGGCATCCAATTTGGTACAAAAAGCAAGAAGGCTGCATTGATAGATCAGGAATGGGGGAGGTGAAAAGTGATTTGGTTTTCCACATATACTAGTGACTGAAAGTACGTATGCAGGTGCAACAGGCAATGAAGAAGGTACTTGGCATGTTGGCATTCATGGTGAGAGGATTTGAATACAGGAGCAGGATTGTGCTGCAATTGTACCAGGGGTTGGTGACTGCATCTGGAGTATTATGTGCAGTTTTGGTCTCGTTATAAGAAAATAGGAGCAAAATTAGCTACTCAGCTCCTCAAACCTGTTCCACCATTCAACATGATAATGGCTGATCTACGGCCGAACTTCATATATCTGACTTTGGCCCAAATCAGTTAATATCTTTTGTTATCCCCTCCTCCACCATGGTTGAAAATTTCATGATTGCCAAATTAGAATATAACAAAACTCCCTTTTATTAGTAACTCTTCAACTCTTACGAGGCACACAAGGAAGACATTGTGTAACTATTTGACTAGAGTCTACATACTAACCATGCATGGTCAGGTTCACTCCAATGAGTTATTGTCTTCTCATATTCTGGACTCAGCATCTCCATCTTGTGATGGTAGGTCTTGAGTTATCACTTTTGATGTCTACAATGTGGCTTATTTTATGTATTCTCCCCAGTGTTTTAGACTGTTTGATGTCATGCCTCCCTAGCACAAGGCCTTCATAATTCTAAGCTCATTTGGCTCAGGATCCTGTTCGCAGGAAACATTTGTTTCCATGTTCCTTTTATCAGCCTTATACTACCAAGATTGAAGAACCTTCAGCATTAGCCATTTTCCTCAGTCAGTTGTCTAGCTTCATGTCCCCATTTTCGAGCAAGCTGACTAAATGTCTTCGTGAAGTTAGTATTAGTTCCGATCATGCATCATAAGCTTTAATTGCTAGCCATGGAGCCACAGTTATCCATAAGAGCGCACGTAGCTTCACAAAAAATGATCTCACTTAAATTTAAACTTAATAACTGAGCTGGCGTCAACTACCATTTGTTGAAGCTAGTTCCAAATTTCTATCACCCTTCAAATGTAGATGTGCATTTCTCCTGAATTGTCTGCCCCTAACTGTCAGACTCTGCCCCCCGGTTGTAGAATCCCCAACCAGTGGAAATAACTTATCCTTATCTCTTCTCTTGTTGATATCTTGAAGACTTCAATCAGATTATTATTTCACCTTCTGGATTCTAGATAAAACAGACCTAATTTCTATAATTGCTCCTCATAACTCAACCCCTGAAATTCAGGTATCATTCTTATAAACTTAAGTTGCACTCATTCCCAAGACGAGCATATCCTTCCCAAGCTGTGGTGGCTGTATCTGCTTATAATAGTTCAAGTGGAGTCTAACCAGGGTTTTGCATAACTGCAACGTAACTTCTCCATCATTGTTATCCTGTCTTCTGGTTATAAAGGCCAGAATTCCACTAACTTTCTTGACTATTCTCTGAGGAAGGATGTTCTAGTTCTGGAGGAATTGCAGTAAAGGTTTACCAAGCTTTTGGATTTCAGCACTGGCATGTGAAGAGATATTGGATAAGTTAGGGTTGTATTCACTGGAATTTAGAAGAATGAGAAATCTATAAATTTCTAACAGGTCTAGACAGGGTAAATACAGGAAGGACTGCCCGTAATGATCTCAATGTCTAGAACCAGAAGGAAGACAATTTGTTTTCACCCAGCCAGTGGTGAGTCTATGGAATTCTCTATCACAGAAATTGGTTGAGACCAAAATATTGGATGGTTTGAAGAAAAAGTCTTAGGGATAAAGCAGTTAAAAGGTATGGGGTGAAAGGAAGAAAAGGGTACTGATCAGCCATGAACACTTTGAATGGAAGAGTAGGCTCAAAGGGCTGAATGGACTCCTCCAGTTCTTATTTTCCATATTTCTCCAAGAATAATTGTCATGCTTTGACAAATGTTTTGTTACTATGATGGACATTTGCTCATTGACATATCCAGAATTCCTCTTAGTTTTGTTAGCCAAACTTAGGATCCCTCAAGATTTCCTGAGCTTTGTCATCAAAGGTACATTTGTCAGTTATTTTATTACCTCCCTCTACCCCTTCTTCAAGCTTACTTTGTTCATGACACCAGTTTCCTACTCTTTCAATCATATTCCAACTAAACTGCATGCCACCCTTATTTTAAGCATCACCCACATGCTGGATAATATTAAAATGTAAATTATCAACTCAGAGTTTTCCTCTTTCCTTTCCTTAAAAATGTTAACTTTCATCTTTCTATTTTGGCACACTTCTGCCATCTTACCAATCTCCTTTCCAAAATCTGTATCACTCTTTCCTATGAATCAATCTTTGAGCATCACAATTACATTTTCACCACCATCTCACCATATGAATGATTTTAACCACCTCCACAAAGATGCTGAATGTGACTGCAATTAAATGGTTCTATCACTTATTATCTCTATGGCTCTTGACATTCTTTCCTTGTGCATATGTTGAAGCCCTTGCACCCCAAATGCTTGAGCACTAATACACAGCCAGAGGATTTGTGTAATAGTTCCTCATCCTTGCATGATTATCCCTAGAGTCCTATAAATTTATCATTGGACCCATACTCTTTCTCATCTATTCCAAAGCACTATCATTGACAAAATATCAGGTTCCACTTGCATATTGATCTTACCCAATGTTGCCCAGTTCTAATCCACCACTGTCACTCTCCTTCCTTCTGCTACCTCAGTTGTCAGTAGATCTGACTGTCACTAAAACTCAAATAATATGTAACTTCTTCTAATTAATTATTGAAAGAAAGAAGGAGGGTATTTTCCTCAGTCCCACTGTAAACTCTGATCCTACCATACCAAAGTCATTCTACTCAATTAATTTAAAACATTTTTGCAACCATATAGTCTTTCTTTCACAAAGGCCACCAAATATAGTTACTGTTAATGTTTTAGATACATGGGCCACTGGCTGTAATTCCTGATATCCAGGCAGCGAATAAGACAGTGAGGAAGGACGGAGACAAATTGAAGGATATGAGTGGATGCCAGATACGAGAGAGAGAGAGAGAGATAGATAGATACTAGATGCAAACATGTATAAATAGAAGTAGATGGTTCAGTAAAGTAGTTTGTAAGCATTATGTTTAGACGGTAAAGTACATAGTTTATTTAATAGTTGCAAAGTACTCTAAACTAAATAAAAGTTAAACTTATATCATTGTGGAAAAAATTGAAGGAAAAGCAAGAAATGAAGTGGTGCTGGGAAAGGTACTTGGTATCTGAAGCTTCTGATTTTATTATCAACTTGTTTCTTGGAGAATGGGGATTGTTTGAGGGATGGATCTTGATTGCAGTACGCTCAGTGGAAGAGCTTGATTTGAATTGTTCAATAAAATGGAAATCATTGGGTCACTAGGGGTGACAACGAACAGTTGGGGAAAATTAGGGAACGGGATTGGAAGAAAGTCGAGGGTAATAATTTCTTCGTAACCACAATGGAAATTCATCTTTTAGGTAGCTGTTTCCTTCAGAACAATATGCTAAAGCCACCCCACCTCCTCGAAAGTGAAAGCGGTTGGAGGCGGTTGTGGAGACCTTGGGCCGGGAAGGGTGCGGTGGTGGAGTAGGTGCAGATGTAGAAAAAGAAGGAAATTGGGGCAAAAAGAGCCGACAAAGAATAAAATAATCTTAAGACATTAGAGAAAGGTATTTCGTCAACTTTCGCAAGTGAACTGTCATGTTCAGTATTCCTTATGTCGGAAAAAAAATGGTAAACTTCTTGACAAAGGCTGTTTCGCTGGTAGAGAAAGCACGAGGCATCTCAAGCATGGGAAACTATCTGAAGTTTCTGAACTTCCCAAGTAAGAACCAGTAAAAGTGTCATTTTACTATACTGCACCTTCCTCTGCAAAGATGTCTTCAAGGCATTTGCGTACAGGATGCTTAATTTCATATCTTTAAACAGAAATAAGCGCAGTATTGATGGCACTTCATTGGAATTATCTGAATCCATGCTATATCCATACGTCACTTTGTGATGCCAGGATGCTGCAAAATTATTTTTATTAACTCTACTTATGGGCCATTACACTGTAGTTCTGTTTGAAGATGTGTTTCTTTCTTATTTATTCCAATACAAAGCCATCTTGTTTTAAGACATCATGATTATATAAAATA
The DNA here is from genome assembly GCF_030684315.1 of Stegostoma tigrinum. Lineage (NCBI taxonomy): Eukaryota > Metazoa > Chordata > Chondrichthyes > Orectolobiformes > Stegostomatidae > Stegostoma > Stegostoma tigrinum. The sequence continues at coordinate 82,971,811 of NC_081363.1, forward strand.
TCTGCAATGTTTGGATCTTCCTGATCTTTGAGAAATAGCTGATTTATAAATAGGCGCCCAACCTAGATTCTTGGAATTTAACCGATTAGAAGCTGTAGTCGTGAAATGTACCTGCTGCCGGCAGATGCACATGTCCGAACCGTAGAAGAGAAAAGCCTCAAGAACGTTTGTTTTAATGGCGTTCCCAAAGACCTAATTTAAGTATTCAGATGGATTGCCTTTAAACAGCAAAGTGAAGCATGAGTTTAAATGTTGAGTTAGCCAATTACCGCAAAATCGTTCGTGTAGAGAGAGGCAGGGCCGTGCTGTGATTCAATAGCCTTAAACTTAAATGAGTACAAACAACAAGCTATAATTTAAAAGTCCCCCTGCAGTGGATTCGATAGTGACCAACTCTTAGTTGAGCACATAGATCGGGTTCCAACATTAAGAGGTGTGGAAAATAGCAGAGGGCTTAGTGGATGTTAGAGCAACAGGTGGAAATGGGAGAGCTGAATTTCTCGTGAGAGTGAAAAGCGAAGCGAAAATTGTATCCAGAATGGAGACTTCTATTTTTTTCTGCTGCATAGCGCAATTGAATTTGCATCTGACATACAATCCCCTTATGCACAAGATGCTGCAAGCGTCAACCCAATTACTTAATCCATCAATTAAATTTTTAAAAATGTAGCGCTCCGTTCCAATGTGTCTATCCGCTCATCGTTGCTATGGATCGAATAACAGAAACCCTTGGATCGGATGTCTTTGCTGTGATTTAATAGCGTTATCGTTTGTGGGCTTTTATTCGGGAGAGAGCTGGTTGTTAATTATTTTGCCTGCGTGAATCACGAATATTTGAGAGCGAGTAAACAGGCAGGAACCAAAGAAGTAAGGGGAAAACAGTAAAATAAGTTTATTCAAACCGACATTTGCAATTATTGCCAATCTATGACTCCAGAGTGATGCAAAATGAACAAATAGATGACCACTCCTCTCTTGCTTATCTCGCGCGTTTTTTGGTCACTTTGTAAATACAGATAATCCCGGTTGTATGAACGAGCTCACTGTCGAATTGCCTTGTTATAAGCTCTTTGTGGAAACTCTCGGTCCCCATTCTGGCAGGCATGTTAGTAGACAAGTAAATGGTGGTGTTTTCATTGCAGCAATGCACAAGTGTCTCTATAAGACCTGGGAAGAGTGAAGGGCTATACACAATATCCGATCCCAGAATGAAATCATAGTCGGACGGGAAGTTATCCTGATCGGTGCCCCAATGAAGGGCACGGACTTTTGAACGATGTTTGTACGCGTCTGGGATGTTAGCATCGACATTGTACTGTATTTGCTTCAAAGCATCGGGCACGTCCGTAATAGTGACTTGTCCACCTGGAGAAAAGAAAGCAATATCAGTAATACCATCTGATCCTACTGAGTACAGGGTCCAAAATACATTGTGATCAGCGGGAGTGAACAATAATAACACTATTGGAATGAATTGGATATTCGGTATGATGTGGACTGGACTTAAAGATCTAGGGACCAGCCTGCCTTATACTATGGCACAAATGGATCCCGGTAACCAACACTTTCCCGCCCTCCAAACACTGCCTGCAATATGCAATAAGGTTTGGTGTATGCGTCATAAAATGGGATCATTCGATGCACGGATAGCATGAGGGGAAGCAACACCGATTCTCTAACTCCATCTACCTTCTGTTGATCCTGGGTGTTGGAGTATTTATTGTCCTTACTTTTAAGTTAACCAATCTCTCTGATCAAATGGATATATTCAGGTTTGCGAAGCACTGCTGCAGATCGCCTTTTCGTTAGTTCTTGGGATGTGAGCGCGGCTATTCCCAAAACGGCGGCCAAGATATTTTCGGTGAACCATCTTCCTAAACTGTTGCATTCCTCGTGGTGTAGGTAAATCCGAGAGAGCAATCTGGAAGGAAGTTTTCAGGTTTTATTTTGGTTTGCGGGGTGAGGGGAGATCGTGATGCTGACTGGAAAGCAACAGAATTTCCAAGTCAGGATGGCGTAATTGTTTGCAAGTATTATGTAGCTCAGGTTCAGTTTCTGGATGTGAGTTTGCTGGCTGGGCTGGAAGGTTCGTTTTCAGACGTTTCGTCACCATTCTAGGTAACATCACCAGTGAGCCTCCGACGAAGCGCTGGTGCTATGTCCCGCTTTCTATTTATCTGCTTGTGTTTCCTTGGGTTGGTGATGTCTTTTCCTGCATTGGTGATGTTACATCACCAATGCAGGAAAAGACATCACCAACCCAAGGAAACACAAGCAGATAAATAGAAAGCGGGACATAACACCAGCGCTTCGTCGGAGGCTCACTGATGATGTTACCTAGAATGGTGACGAAACGTCTGAAAACGAACCTTCCAGCTCAGCCAGCAAACTCACATCCAGTATTATGTTGACGCTGATATCTCCACGCATCCACTACCCCTCTCCTTGTAAGTAACAGAGGATCTAGGGTTGCTGTTAGAGGAACCTTGGTGAGTTGCTGGAATGCATCTCTTGCAAATGGTAAACAAGGCTGACTCAGTGCCCCAGTGCTGAAGGGTGCGAATAGCATCTTGAGTTTTCTCGGAGACTCATTCATCCTGGAAAATGCAGAGTATTTATCGCCATTCTAGCTTGGGCCTTGTAAAAGGTAGAGAGTCATTGGGTAAGAGGAATCAGGAGGTGAATTACTCGCTAGAGATTTCTCAGCTTCAGACCTAATCTTGCAGCTATAGTTTTTTTTATCCAATGGTTCTAATTTAATTTCCGGTCAAGACCAACACCTTGTGGATTAGTGGTGGGAGATTAAGCAATGGTACCTAATTGGTCCTTATCACATTAAACGACAAAAATTACAGAGTGAATTAAGTGAATGTGATATTTACAAAATATATGTTCAACACTTTCTCCATTCCCTTATTTCGCATTATTAATTCTCCACTATCACTCCCCAGAAGATCAACGGTCACATTAGTTTTTCTTTTCCATTTTAAGTACTTACAGAAGATCTATCGTTTTTAAATGAATAATTTACTTTGATTGCCCTTTTTGAGCCGTCATTGCTGATTCTAAGTTCTATCTGCTCATTTGAAAGCAACCTGTCATGACAGACATGTTTTTGTCTTCAATTTGGCGATATTCTTAACTTTCTTACTTATGGACAGATGGTGAATCCTTCTTTCTTTCTCACTGAAATACATATTTACGAAGTGATATGAAGTGCCTCTTCCAATATTTGTCACTGCTTCTCGACTGTGGTATATTTTGACCTAATTTTCCAATTCACTTTAAGCAGCTCCGTCTTCTTCATACCCTTGTAATTGTTCTTATTTAAGTTTAAAACATACACACCCAAATGGAATATGAAATTCAGTCTTGTTGTGAGCATTGACACCCAGCCGTTCCTTTAATTTGATGTCATTAGGTAATTATTTATCGTTAATAATTAACACGTCATGAACAGCCAGCTCTCAGCTATGCTCGTGAGCCTGCTGCTCCTGGAATTTGTCCTGAATGTGTTCTCTTAATTTATTCCTTGCAGGCTATCTTTGGCAATCTGACTAGTATAACCTATATGTGGAATATATTGCTTTATGACTAGTCAAATGCACTGTGTATCTGCTGGAGGAGAAGTCATTTATAGAACTACATAGGTGTTAGACCAACATTTATTCTAATTCATATGTAACAGGCTAGTTCAACCTGAGCTGTCGATCCCTCTCCAAGTCTCTCTCATGGTTCAAGAAAGCCGACTACTGTGCCCATTAGAAATATCAATTAATTGTAAGGATTACAGAATCAGAATGTTGTGTTGACTCAAAAGACAAAAGATAGATACTTCTCAGCATAGGGGCAGAAATAGTGTGGAAAATGAAAAGTAATTCAGAGGCCAATGCATTACTTTATCTATAAAATGAGCATGTGAAAGCCTCCTGCTGGAACATGAATTAAAAGATTGTAGCTTTCATGGGGGTGTTGACTGCTTCCTTGGAGGATGATAAAATCTTCAAGAATGGTAGACAAGGCCATTGAAACTGTCAAGGGTTTGAGGATGTGGGGGTGTAGTTTAGTTGGGGTGAAGGTCCACTGGAACAGACTTAACTTCTGATCAAGAAATCTTTTAAAAACTCAGTAAAGTGTGTTGTAGATGTTAGGTGGAAGTCACTACAGTATCACTACTCTGCAGAATGGGTTGGAACCCAATGACATCTGCGAGCAGCTGTTGACTGTTTAGTATAAACACTGTGATTTGCCTGAAAGAGTACAAAAGGAGAACATTCACTTCAGTTGTTTGATGCACAAGGACCCTCCAGTCAGAAAAAATAAGTTGTTTATTAGACTATAGCTCTTGTCGCTTGCTGATGTAACAGGTTTAAAATGTGAAATCATGCCTTTTCGTACTATGAAGTACTAACTTATGGTTTTAGACTTTTTTTCATGTTATAGGCCTGTCCCGAGTTTGTCGCTGGCTCTGGAAACGCATACCAGAATCTTGCTAGCATGTTGGGTGCTTCCCAGTTTGAATGATAAAATGACATCTAAGATATATAATGTGCCAAATTTGCGGTAATCAAAATTGATCATAAGCATAGCTGTATTTACTGTAAACAGTGTCTTCACAATAGAAGATCAGTTACAGCAAATCAACTGAACAGAACAGCAACTGAAGGTTAGAAGTAACGCATAACTACTACCAAGTAGATCACAAGAAAGAATAAAAGAGATGCAAGTATTTTGAACAGTTGTGTTTGCCATATACGCTATATATGACTAGGAATATCATACTAATGATGATTTAAGAATATTCAATAATATTAGTATGCATTTGTAACTTTTGGGGGTGGGGGGTGTGTGGGGAACAGCATGATAGCAAGTACAAGGCTAAACACAAAGAAAAGCCATTAGCTGGAACCTTCCACCCCAACCTTCAGTTCACCTGGGCCATCTCCAGCACATCCCTCACCTTCCTGGACCTCTCAGTCTCCATCTCAGGCAACCAGCTTGTAACTGATGTCCATTTCAAGCCCACCGACTCCCACAGCTACCTAGAATACACCTCCTCCCACCCACCCTCCTGCAAAAATTCCATCCCCTATTCCCAATTCCTCCGCCTCTGCCGCATCTGCTCCCACGATAAGACATTCCACTCCTGCACATCCCAGATGTCCAAGTTCTTTAAGGACCGCAACTTTCCCCCCACAGTGATCAAGAACGCCCTTGACCGCGTCTCCCGTATTTCCCGCAACACATCCCTCACACCCCGCCCCCGCCACAACTGCCCTAAGAGGATCCCCCTCGTTCTCACACACCACCCTACCAACCTCCGGATACAACTCATCATCCTCCGACACTTCCGCCATTTACAATCCGACCCCACCACCCAAGACATTTTTCCATCCCCTCCCCTGTCTGCTTTCCGGAGAGACCACTCTCTTCGTGACTCCCTTGTTCGCTCCACACTGCCCTCCAACCCCACCACACCCGGCACCTTCCCCTGCAACCGCAGGAAATGCTACACTTGTCCCCACACCTCCTCCCTCACCCCTATCCCAGGCCCCAAGATGACATTCCACATTAAGCAGAGGTTCACCTGCACATCTGCCAATGTGGTATACTGCATCCACTGTACCCGGTGCAGCTTCCTCTACATTGGGGAAACCAAGCGGAGGCTTGGGGACCGCTTTGCAGAACACCTCCGCTCAGTTCGCAACAAGCAACTGCACCTCCCAGTCGCAAACCATTTCCACTCCCCCTCCCATTCTCTAGATGACATGTCCATCATGGGCCTCCTGCAGTGTCACAATGATGCCACCCGAAGGTTGCAGGAACAGCAACTCATATTCCGCCTGGGAACCCTGCAGCCATATGGTATCAATGTGGACTTCACCAGTTTCAAAATCTCCCCTTCCCCAACTGCATCCCTAAACCAGCCCAGTTCGTCCCCTCCCCCCACTGCACCACACAACCAGTCCAGCTCTTCCCCCCCACCCACTGCATCCCAAAACCAGTCCAACCTGTCTCTGCCTCCCTAACCGGTTCTTCCTCTCACCCATCCCTTCCTCCCACATCAAGCCACACCCCCAGCTACCTACTAACCTCATCCCACCTCCTTGACCTGTCCGTCTTCCCTGGACTGACCTATCCCCTCCCTACCTCCCCACCTATACTCTCTCCACCTATCTACTTTACTCTCCATCTTCGTCCGCCTCCCCCTCTCTCCCTATTTATTCCAGTTCCCTCTCCCCATCCCCCTCTCTGATGATGGGTCGAGGCCCGAAACGTCAGCTTTTGTGCTCCTGAGATGCTGCTTGGCCTGCTGTGTTCATCCAGCCTCACATTTTATTAGCAGGAACATATCAACCCTTATGATTTTGCTTTTTCACAATTATGTTGTTGTTGCAAAGGTTGTTCACAAAGGTGCAAGTGAGCTAACTTACCCAGAAGTGCTGCCAAAATTCCCACAATTCCAGTGCCAGAACCCAGTTCAAGCACCTTCTTCCCAGTAAAATCAAGCTTCTTATCCTGAAAGTACTGGCAGAGTACAAGTGCCTGGTAAAAGAAACACAAGTGTGCAAGTTAGAAGGACAGCATTGGAACAGGGAGCCATTGATGGGAGTAGACATTTTGGTAGAAAGATATGTAGACAATTTCCTGTAACGGGCAAAGCAGTTTCTACAGAGTCATACAGGAAATTTTAAAAAATTGATTTCAGCAGGGAGTGTTGGTTGTGGAGAAAAAAATCAATAAAAGGAAGAAATTAGGATGAAAAGGGAAGGATCCCCACCGAGATTTTTTGTCACCACTGTGCTTACTGCATTTCCACAAATTATTCATATTTCACGGCTAGTTTCGTTGTAATAGCAGTGTAGTGATTATTATGAAGATGTGTTATCCAAGATGAGAATTTATAGCTTTGACTGGATGTCTGTACTGTGCATGTATATTGAAATTTTCTGAATGAACACTTTATGAAGCAAACTGCGTTGATTACAGCAGAAACAATATTGCATTTATAAGGAACAGGCTGCCTGAATTTTCACGCAGATGACATGTGACCCAGTTTTCATGTGAAGAAAACGGTATTGGATTTGATCAAAGGCAGGGTCTGGAATAACTTACCTAGGAGCAATAGCCTCTGCCCTTCTTTCCTGACCCTCCACCCCATTAAAGTTTGTGAGTTGGAAACTCACTGGAACACTTTGCTTGCACGAGTGAGGGGGATTCCAAAATGGAAATTTAGAAGCTATACTACTGTCTTCAGTAACACAATGTCAACTAACCATAATGGATCCAACATGGTATCCAGACGCTAACCCTTTACGAGCTAAGTGAACATTCCTCCTGTCAATCTGTGATACCTTTTCCTGAAATTCACAAGTCATGGATAACTCTTCATTTTTTTTGTACATATCCGGTATTTCAAGATTATGTCCATGCATGTGATATGCATTGTCTGCCCGAAGTGAATAGCAGTTTACTCTGAATCAGGAGTAAGGAGTATTGTGGAAGCAACAGACTGCAGGCAGGTAGACACCTTTCACAGGAAGACGCTAAGAGAAGCAGACTGCACCAGTTGTTGATAGGATATTAAACTATCAGTACGATTGATTATAGGAGAGTACACGCTCAGTGGCAGCAATGGCATTCTATTTAGTTGCAAAAGTGGCTTTTCTGGCCAAACGACAGAGAACAATTAAAAGTTCATCAAACTTCTTTGGGGAGCGCTCAGATATAAATCAGGTGACTGTAAAAGTGAAATCGTTCCTTCCCTTTTTCAATTAAAACTGATCATATTTTTCTTAGACAGTCTGCATCTTTTCGTTTTGCCGTGAACACGTTATTTTGAGGATTCTTCCGGCAGTTTCTGTGTCCTAACCAGTAAACTGCAAGATCCACTTCGGGAGTAGCAGGGTTTGTGGAGACTCGGTCACTCTGCATCACAGTTTAAAGCGGTCTTGCACTTCGACAGGGACAAAAATGCGTTTGCATAGCGCCATGGGCGCAGAAAAACGCTTCACGGGAGCGTTCTCAAAACACCTTGCGGCGTTGTTGGCAGAAGTCACGGCCACCGCTCATAAAAAATATAAAAATTATGTTTGCGTAAGATGCCCAAATGGAGACGTGTTGCTGAGGGCTTGGTGAGAGAGAAAGAGAGGCAAGACCGTGATGGGGCGCGAACACAACGATGAGAAGCCTAGACGGAGAGTTGTAGTATCATTGGACTGATTGGCAAATATTTTTTGCTACTTTAGGGTTGACGTAAATGATTCCAGGAAACCATTCAGCTGTAAACACTGAACTTATCCTGAAAACATTTATGCTAAGGTCGGCTGCCCCTCAAATGAGGGAGTCAGTATAGAAATTTCAGGTCACTATAATGACAAGCAGTGTTCAGCAAAGCCACAGTAAGCATTCAAGTGGCTAAATAATCCGCTCCATTAGGCTACAGTGACATTGTCTCAGAATCAGACCGGGAACTGTCTCTGGAGGTATACGCGCACCGAAACCAGCTGCTCGTCCAGCGAAGGTAGGCAGCATTGCAACGATCATTTGCACAGGTCGAGAATTTACGTTTAGAATTATACAGTGAATTTGCACGAGGTCACTGGACTTACAGGTCCCCAGACATAAGCAGAAAGACCTAAGGAAGATCCTTTAAACATCGCGATCTTTAATGTGTGCCCACAATACCGATACACCTTCTCCTCTACCCCGGTGTTGTTATCTTCGGCGTTGCTCATCGTCTCTGATTTGAAATAGATTCTTGTCAAATTGCCCAGCAGTTTCCTATTCTTCCCAAAGTTGTATTTTTTTTGTTAAACCGGTTTCAACTCCAAGCAACCACGACAAAGCAAAGGTGTTATCTAGGAATAAAGAAAGAAATGAGGAAGATACGAATGCGGAGAGGCCTGGTAATAGTCAACGGAGCTTTAAATATCAGGACAACACAGCAAGATCCACAACAAATCAAAGGAGATGGATGAACTGTCAAATAAGACAATGTTTGCGCAATCCACATAATTCCAATATTGGCCGTTGATCCCAGGGTAGGACAACATTTCATTGCTATATTTAAAACCTTCGTGTCATCTACCATATGTCAATCTGAAAGACGTATGTCGAATATTTCAAATGAAGTATGCTACATTTTAAGTATGCGCGCCATTGGCAAATTTCAGCAAATTAATTGCAGAAAAGTAAATGTATTTTCTTCGCGTTTTGAATCCGTGAGTCGCTGCTGTTGACCTTAATGGGTTTGCACATATTTTCTAATCGACCTCTTTCAGCGATGTTATTACACACCACGGAACCAGGCGGGACTTCGAGCCCAGGCCTCCTGGGCCGATTGGTTAGCATGGCTATATGTATCCAAATTGTCTCCGTAAAGGTTCTAACGAGTTGAACACATGTCTGTGGTCGTAAAGATCACTGTTGGAAAGCAGAGCGAGCAGCTTCTTCAGCTGCTTTCCATCTTAACCCTAACCAAATCCTAACCTTTTGCTCTACTGATCATTGTTTTCAACCGCGTTAGTACTGCCAATCCCGAGCTTGCTGGTCACCTCAGCCTCTAATTATTGCCGCCCTTTTTTATACGCCGAAAATTATGATACTCCATATTACCCATTTAGGCTCAATAAAACGACAGCCGTATCAGTTAATCTGCGCTTCAAACCCCCAAGACAGCTCCTGTAAAATGGAGCACGAGCTCTGCTTTTAAAGCTTTTAATGAATTACAATCTCCCTGAGTGTTTGAATGCATATTCCCTCACTCCTTGTTGCTGCTCCATCATTCGTTTCCACGTTCCTTCTCCCTGTTTCTTTCCTGCGATTCCTGCTTGCTGTTTGGAACATTGGCTTTTCTTTCCCCTTCAGATTTGTTCAAGGGTAGCTCGGCCACCCGGGCATATTCAGTCAACTGTACTTGAGCATCACTGCTCTTGCCGCTGGCTGGAGCAAATGACATTCAACAGACAAAGAAGTAGATTTGGATTTGCAATTCTTTTGTTACCTGGTATTCTCGACAATACGAAAACCTTCTATGCAATCAGGTATGAGGCAAGATGTAATTGTGTTTCCTGGTCTGAATTGCTATTAGATATACAGCATTTCAATTGGTAGATGCTAGATTTTCAATTCATGCTTTTTCCTTTATTCTATTCAATAGAAATTGTGAGGTCTCAGGGGCCTTCAGTCTCTCACATGCAATTGTTATTAGTTGAGCAGCCCATATCATTGGAGCCAAAGCGTCGCTAGGGAGAATGAGCGAAAAAAAAGTACCCTTGTGAGACTCAGTAACAATACTGAAGGTGTACAGCGCACGTTAAGATATCTCATTGCCACCACAATGGTTTTGATCTATCTTTGTTTCCGGTCGGATATCTGCAACAGACTGGCCAGGGGCTCACCAGAGCATGTGCAGTTGTGGACCTTCGCCAGTCTGCAACCAGTCCAAATTATATAATCGTAGACTCCCCGACACTGTCGATGCAGGCTATTCGACCCATCAAGTCACGCCGACCCTCCGAAGGGCATCCGACCCAGACCTATCCCGCAAACCTATTCCCGTAACTGTGCATTTTCCGTGCTAATCCACCTAGCTATTACATCCCTGGACGCAATGAGCAATTTGGTATGGTAATCCAACCAACATGCGCATCTTTGGACGTCTCCAGGCCTCACCACACCAAATCTCGCCAGAATTTAAAAGAACAAGTTTTGTGCTCATGGTAGTAAGATCATTCGTGATGGCTACTGAGAAAGAAAGAAGTGTGAATTGGAGCTCGCAAATCAACTGAATCCTCTTTCTTTTTACGACTGTGGGCATTGAGTAGTTTAAATATTCGTTATTAATAACCTAGGAGCAATGCACTATTATGCAATGTTATCTACCAGTCGCTTCAGAACTCACCCAATTGTCAACTGATCTAAGAGATAGCAGGAACTGCAGGTGCTGGAGTCAAAGTCAGCACAGCATGAAGCTGGAGGAACACAGCAAGCCAGGCAGCATCAGAGGAGCAGGAAAGTTGACGTTTCGGGTCGGGACCCTCTGAATAAGGGTCCATACCCTGTTGTCAACTGATCTAACTAACGTTAACCCGCAAAGCCATTTCTTTCCCGCAGCTTTTTTTTTGAGAAAACAACTTCAAATTTCTCGGACAGTACTCAGGACTGACTGTTAAGTTGGAGACACTACACTCTATAACGAAACAAAAATATTTTTATTTCAGTTGACTGCACAGTCCTTTTCTCGCTCTGATTTGTTTTTAAATATCCACTCGAGGGATATGGATGTTCCTGTCTAGGCCGGCATTTATTGCCCATCACTAACTGTTGTTGAAAAGGTTGTGGCAAGCTGTCTTATTGATTCATTGCAGTCCTTGCAATGTAAGGGCGCCCACACTACTGTTAGGAAGGGAGTTCCGAGGTTGTGACCTGGACAGTTGTCGAAACTGCAATCATCAGCAAACCACTCCATCTCGGACAGTTTCCTGAAAACAAAAAGTCTTGCAGCCATGCCCTGTGATTTGAACATCAGACCTGAAATAATCACATTGGGTACAGATGTAACCAGTGGAGAAATTTCCTCATGATTCCCATTTGGTCTGAAAAAGAATCACATTGGACTCGAAATGTTACCCTTGTTTTTCTCTCTATTGATGCTGCCAGAACGGCTGAGTTTCTCCAGCACTTCGTGTTTTTTTAGTTATTATTATCTCATTGACTCTAGTTTTGCTGGACAGTCTTGATGCCTCAGACAATGAAATTTTGCCTTAATGTCAAGGATTGCCACCTTCAGTTCCCCTCTTGAGTTCATCACTTTTGCCCAAGGTTTTGACCAAGGTTGCGTTAAAGTTCGAAGCTTAGTGGACCTTGTGCGATCAGAATTTAGCACAACTGAGCAGGTTATAAGTGATGCTTGATACCAATCTCTACAACTTCAATTACTTTACTGATGGGACATCGTATGTCAGGTATGATTTATCGAGTATTAGTATAATCGGCTGCTCTCTAACTAGAATGTGGGAGACTCGTTCTAACTTTGGTGCAATCATCCTGATGTTAGCAAAGAGGACTATGCAGGATGACAGGGCCGTGTACGCCAGAGTCATGACATTTTTCTGACATTTCCTAATTAATGTTACTTCAGCTAGTTTTGTTCCTTGTAGCCATTAAATACAACTGACCTGTTAGGCCATTTCAGAGCCAACTACATTGTTCTAGAGTCACATGTAGGCAATACTAAACGAAGACAGCAGATTTTCATTCCCAAAAGGCATTAGTGTGTCAGAAGTCCGTTTTTTACGGCAACAGTCTCATGTTAAAAGTTAAAATAACGTTTAATTTCAGATATACTTCACGGTCTGCAGTGGTGGGATTTGAACCAAGGTTCCCAGTGTACTAGCATGGGTTTCTGCATTATTTATTCCACTACCAGTACAACAACTCTATCCCTTCCCAGCTGCCAATTTCTCTGGAACCACAATTGGCGGTTCAGATATTGTGAGGAGACTGCCATCTTGTTTACCAAATTGATGATAGCCAGTGTCTCTATAAGGATAAAATGCATTTACTGCCTCTTAATTTAAAATCTGTCGACCCCTCATGGTGGTGCACCTCGTTGATTTTCCTTCTTCACAGCAGAAGGACTTGTGGGAAAGGTGAATAAAGTTCAAGGTGGGCTGGGGCCAGAAGGTGCTCGTAGGTGGAGGGGGTGTGTGGTAGTACTTGTTGGTGGTTAGACGAACGGCATTGCCGAGAAGCGTTTGACTCTCTAGCAGTTATGGTAAAATTGTTTGCAGTCTGGACTATGACGATAAGCAAAAGTATGAAAGTATCCTGCATCGGACTTCAGCTGCAGTTGCACCTTAATGTGTTGAATCCTCGTCACATCTGCATAAACCAGCATGAGGAATATTGAAGTAGCAGCACATATCGCTGGAATTGTGCAGACTGAACAAATTACATGCGATTTCCAGTCACAGTCATTGGATGTGGCAACTCTTTAAGTTCCTGAGACTGTTTAATTAACGGTTCCATGAAAATCTCCTTCATTAAGTGCATTATCCCTTCCATGGATAAAAATAACCTGAGAAGTCAAGTGTCTGCATCAGCTGTCTTGCATTTTAATAAAACATAGATGCCCATAAAGTTACTTAAAGTAAATACTTTTCGCTATCCCTGTAAAGAAGAGAACGAGGGGCTAAGCTCTTGACATCGAATATCTGACACATTAGTCACGTTTGCTTGATCATGAATTCAGATGTAGCCTATACCAGTGCTTTTGCTAACTAACATGAGGAATAGACATGTCGTAAAGCACATGATCTCAAATATAGGCATTCACACACAAATACACCTTTTTCCTTCTACACTTCTTCTATGTTCCTTGGTGACTGATATGGAAAGGCTCAAACTCAAACAAATTAAGTAGTCATTTTATACACTATACTTTGGTTGTTGAATGGCGAAGCTATAAATGATTTTGATGTAAATGAGCATAGGTGAAGCACATTCTTAAAGCAGAAAAACAATTTACTCGAAAATGTAACTCGATCATTGTTTTTAGTCAGCTACACTTGTTTTTAGTCAGCGATTATAGTGAACTCTACAAATGAGATAATTAAAGTTCTTAAGATTAAAGTGAACTGTCTGCTGCAGTTTACCTACTGCCCAAACAGCCAGATCTCATTGGGTTTCTGAATAATTTTCACGTTTTATGAGTTAAGCATTTACTTTCAAGAATTTATAACAACGTGAGTTGACGTGATTGAAATAAGTAAAACACTTGGAAGAAAGCAAGATAGTAGTTGCCTGGGTGGAGTAATCTAGATTGCAATCACATAATAAGGACTGAGTCCAATTAGAACTGAGATTAGGAGAAGGTTCTTCACTCAAAAATTCGTACAGCTAGGGAGTTTTCTACCCAGACGGCTGTGGATGTTCTGACATTGAATATGTTCAAAACAGTGGCCAACAGATGTGAATGAAAAGGGAATGGAGAGAGAAGGGATAATGTTGGAAATGGAGTGCAAGCAATAGATCGGGCTTTATCTGGTTAAATGGTGAACCAGGACTGAAGGGCCAAATGTCCACATCAGCTCTGTTTTCTATGTTCTTTCAGACTAATTTAATGCTCAGAATATTTGGTACAGATAGATTGTAGCTTCACAAAGCACGTTCTGTTTTATAAGATTACAAGAAGTGAATGTTGCCCCAAAGTATCCTACGACAGAAAACTGGGTACATTCACATGATTTTAGCTGAAGAATCGCACGTGATATTAAAAACACCCTGAGCTGCGAACATTCAGTCCAGTTGATACAGTGCCATTGAGATTCTGTAATCACACTTTGCATTCAATTTCGGACGATACCATAAGCGGATAAATGCATAGTTGTGACGAAGTAAAGCAAACACAACTTTTCCTACAGCTATATTAAGCTAAGAAAATACCTAATAAAAGTTGAATATCGGCTATTATAAAATCTCAGTGCTGATCTCATAGTGCTACCATAACTTATTCTATTGTAAATAACAAAAAAGGACATTTTTTCTTTTTTTTCCTCCAATACTATACGTAGATTTTTTCACTTCTGCGTGTTGTTGATTTCACCGAGATCAATTTAAACTTAAGATTCAGCATACATCAAGCACAGAAGCAATAGCATTCAATACCGAATCGGTGAATAAATGCTGTTATGGGCAATTCTTGCTGTTGGGTTAAAACCAGTTTCATACCAATGCACCTCTAATATTCTGGCATGTTTCAAATCACATAGATGCACATTGTCTTCAAATAACCGTTAATAATTGTTTAAATGCAAGAAAACGGTATTCTAAAACAATGAAAGACATGAGTGTTTTCTGGGAAAAGAAACGTGATGTCAAGTGCTTTTATTTCATTTTGCACTGATCGGGATAAATGCAAGATGCCGTATTTCAAAGGGAACAACAATTTATACACCATTAGAAAAGTGCTTAGTCTACCTCAAATTGCGACAAAAGAATGAGGCATCTCGGTAGATTTGATCAATAGGTTAAGCTGTCACTGTTTAGAAACAGCATGATTAATACTTTCAACTGAAAGGGTAAGTCAATCACTTCAGAAGGTCTTTCCGTTTACGACACAAATAAGTGATCCTGTGCCAGAATGATGCAGTATATGAAGGCTATACATCTGCGTATCTCAGGTAAATTGTACCAAACGCCATGTCCCTTCTTAGCCCAGTCAGGCTACCAACTGTTCTTAGTTAGCCCATGTTTACGAGACGCATTGCATTGTATCCAACATTAAATGTGATTCTGTCATTGTATATCACACACTGAACGGCACCAAGTATGGTATGAATTTTACTGCCAATTTGACGTTCAATCAGGCTCGTAATCTGACTTCCTGATAGACGCTGCATACAGCAGGACGCATATTAGTGTCTTCTGAAGCAAATACAATATTGTGCCTTCTTCGACTAAACAATGGCATCATAATGAAGTGCTCCCTGTGCACTCCCCTACAACAAGGCCTCAGTAAATCCAAACCAAATAATATTTTGGAATTTGCCAGAAGTCACATGACGCCAGGTTATAGTACAAAAGGTCTATTTGAAATCAGAAGTTTTCGGAGCGCTGTTCCAGGAACAGCACTCGGAAAGCTTGTAGTTTCAAGTAAACCTGTTGGGCTACAATCTGGCATCGTGTGACTTCTGACTTTATCCACCTCAGCCCAACACCGGTGCCTCCACACCTTGGAAGTTAACTAAGAGTTTGGAGCGATTCCCCCTTGGTGCATTGATCATGGTATGACTCAAACAGTCACAGTAAGTTTTCCTATGAATCAGTCCTCTTTTAGCATGTCTCATAAATGATTATTTCCTTTGACCTTCAGTATTCTTGCATCTATCCTGAAAAATGCATGAAACAAAGCATTGGCAGCCTGTCTCCTTTTTTAACAATGCCCAAGTTCTACAAACTAAAGACTTGCATTTATGTGAGGCTGGATGAACACAGCAGGCCCAGCAGCATCTCAGGAGCACAAACGCTGACGTTTCGGGCCTAGACCCTTCATCAGAGAGGGGGATGGGGTGAGGGTTCTGGAATAAATAGGGAGAGAGGGGGAGGCGGACCCAAGATGGAGAGAAAAGAAGATAGGTGGAGAGGAGAGTATAGGTGGGGAGGTAGGGAGGGGATAGGTCAGTCCAGGGAAGACGGACAGGTCAAGGAGGTGGGATGAGGTTAGTAGGTAGGAGATGGAGGTGCTCCTTGGGGTGGGAGGAAGGGATGGGTGAGAGGAAGAACAGGTTAGGGAGGCAGAGTCAGGTTGGACTGGGTTTGGGATGCAGTGGGTGGGGGGGAAGAGCTGGGCTGGTTGTGTGGTGCAGTGGGGGAAGGGGACGAACTAGGCTGGTTTTGGGGTGCGGTGGGGGAAGGGGAGATTTTGAAGCTGGTGAAGTCCACATTGATACCATTGGGCTGCAGCATTCCCAAGCAGAATATGAGTTGCTGTTCTTGCAACCTTCGGGTGGCATCATTGTGGCACTGCAGGAGTCCCATGATGGACATGTCATCTAAAGAATGGGAGGGGGAGTGGAAATGGTTTGCGACTGGGAGGTGCAGTTGTTTATTGCGAACTGAGTGGAGGTGTTCTGCAAAGCGGTCCCCAAGCCTCTGCTTGGTTTCCCCAATGTAGAGGAAGCCACACCGGGTACAGTGGATGCAGTATACCCCATTGGCAGATGTGCAGGTGAACCTCTGCTTAATGTGGAAAGTCATCTGGGGGCCTCGGATAGGGGTGAGGGAGGAGGTGTGGGGGCAAGTGTAGTATTTCCTGCGGTTGCAGGGGAAGGTGCCGGGTGTGGTGGGGTTAGAGGGCAGTGTGGAGCGAACAAGGGAGTCACGGAGAGAGTGGTCTCTCCGGAAAGCAGACAGGGGTGGAGATGGAAAAATGTCTTGGGTGGTGGGGTCGGATTCTTCCTCTCACGCATCCCTTCCTCCCAACCCAAGCAGCACCTCCATCTCCTACCTACTAACCTCATCCCACCTCCTTGACCTGTCCGTCATCCCTGGACTGACCTATCCCCTCCCGACCTCCCCACCTATACTCTCCTCTCCACCTATCTTCTTTTCTCTCCATCTTCGGTCCGCCTCCCCCCCTCTCCCTATTTATTCCAGAACCCTCACCCCATCCCCCTCTCTGATGAAGGGTCTAGGCCCGAAACGTCAGCTTTTGTTCTCCTGAGATGCTGCTGGGCCTGCTGTGTTCATCCAGCCTCACATTTCGTTATCTTGGATTCTCCAGCATCTGCAGTTCCCATTATCACTTGCATTTATGTGACGGTTTTCACTATTGCAGAATATCACAGTATTCTCTGCAGTCAAATAATTACCTCTGAAGAAACGCATGTAGGAAACACGGGCAGACATTTTGCAAGCAGCAAAGTTTGGCATATGGGACAAATGGCCTAATATTCCGTTCGATCATTTTTGTTGAGCCTAAAGTGCTATTTTCAATCTCATACATTCTTCTTGTATGGAGTCAGATGACACCAGGTCATACTCCAACTGGTTACAGACACGCCGCCTGATGAAGGGGCAGCACTACAAACACTTGTGATTTCAAATAAACATGTTGGACTATGACCTGGTGTGCGTAACTTTTGGTATTGTTCACTCCACTTCAACACTGGCACCTCTACATCAATCTTTTACTTTCACAGAAAGAACAGGTTAGTGTTTGATTTAATGTCAAGAGGTACCTCTGACAGTGTACCACTGTCTCAAAACTTCCCTGGAGTGTTGTTAGCTTTCTGAGGACAAAATTAATGGCCAATTTCTACGTTAGATGAATCTGGTTTACTATAATATTTGCATGTGGTACCCACGGAAAATATCATTAATTCACTAAAATGATTGACCAAATATCTGATGGTTGATCCTATTGTTCAGCATATAGTTTCCCATTGATAATTCATTTCCTCATACAGCTAGTGGTGGGTGTTAAAGTGTACGCATCAAAAAATGTAACAGCTTGTCATCATCCCTAATTCATTTAAGAATAATGAAATCTGTTGTGCTGTAATGACAATGTCTACATGCGTCATGCAATTATTGATCGGCTATATAATATGTCCACATGGATTCACACACTTCTCGTATGCAATTCCAGCAGAGCGTCATCTTTTATTATTTTAGCTACGACTTTATTTTATGAAATTAGCATTCCTGCACCTAAAATAGCTTTTAGCTTTCAAATTTCTCTGTTGGTATGATCATCTAAAGTTATAATGTGCCTTCCTCCTCATTTGCTGGTATCTTCATTTTTGCTCTTATCAATTACCCAGTGCCAG
The DNA here is from genome assembly GCF_030684315.1 of Stegostoma tigrinum. Lineage (NCBI taxonomy): Eukaryota > Metazoa > Chordata > Chondrichthyes > Orectolobiformes > Stegostomatidae > Stegostoma > Stegostoma tigrinum. The sequence goes on from NC_081363.1 coordinate 82,990,149, forward strand.
TACTTTCTGTCAGTTCTGTATTTCCGCACCCAGAGCACAGGCCTGGGCACTTCTGTTCTTGCATATCAATTGCTTAAAAACAAGCTGGCCCATTCATCAGGAAAGCATCATATTCTGCGCGTTTCAATTGGTTAGTTACAAATGTTTCGGCTGTAATCAGCAAAGCGAGATATTCCGCCCAAGGGACATTTTTGTGATCTAGCATGCTGAGTGTTTGAGTATTTCAGCTCTGATGGAAGTTGGCAGGGAAAGGTCGACAAGGACGATGAAGGATAGACTACTACAGCCTGCAAAATGATCTATGCTATGTCCGAATCCTGAAATCGAATACTAGAGGATCATGCCAGCCGCGTGTTAAACTTAGGGGCGTGATTAAGAGCATAAGACGTAGGAGCAGAACTCGGCTATTCAACTCATCGAGTGTACTGCGTTTCGATGAGATCAACGCAGATCTGCTCATCCTCGACAAAACTCTCGCACCTTATCCCAATAAGTCTTGAACATAATCAAACCTTCAATCTGGTCAGCCCTCTGTGGTATACAGTTCCTCAGAATCACCACCCTATAAAACAGAAATGTTTATCATTATTGACTGAAGTTGACTATCCCTTAATCGGACACTGCGCCCTCTGGTCCTAATCAAGGAGAAACAACATTTCTCTGTCTACCCTGTCAAGCCTTCTTAGAAGCTCTTATGTTTGGGGAAGGTTTGCTCTTATTCTTTTTAACACCAACGGGTATAACCTCAACAGACTCAACCGCTCCTCGTAAGAAACTCTTTCCATGTGGTGTCAGCCTAGTGAACTTTCGCTAGATTGCCTCTAATGGCAGAATATCTTTCCTTAGATAAGGGGACCACAACTGTTCACAGTATTCCGTGTGTGATCTCAGTAGTGCATTGCATATTTTCAGCAACTTTTTTTAATATTTACGTTCCACGCCCTTTGAAATAACCGCCAACAGTCCATTTGCCTCCTTTTTTACCCACTAAACTTGGATGTAAGCTGTTTGTGATTCATGCGCCAGCGCCCCCAAAATTGCTGTCTGCTGCAGCCCCCTGTAGTAAGGAGCAGATTTTCGCAGTGAATGGACACTTCTAGTTTTGCTGCCCTTGTCTGGATTTGAATACACTCCTCAGCGTCGTCATTCTGAGAAGACGTCAAATCGGCGTCAAACCCAACGCTCATGTCTCAAACGTAAAGATTGTCCTGTAGTAGTCCCTGGTAATGGCTTCAGTGCAGCATTCCTAATGTAGTTGAGCGGGTATCTCTCCAGTACTTCTCGACCAGGAGCTATCAAATACAAGAAGCAGGCAAAGGCGGGGTGGGGGGCAGGGATTTTGGGCACGCTGGTGATGGGGTACTGTCACCCTCTTCTATCAGACACCATCAAAAGTTGGAAAAACTGCTGTTTTTAATCTTCTCCAACTTGACCAAGTTATAATATTGTGGCTGGGCAACCTAAATACCTTATTCGTTCAGCAGAGGGGTTGCGGAGGTTGCGGGCGGACGGAGATGGGGATGGGGGATGTTGCTGTTCAGAAGCTGCTGCTTCCCCAGGCCTACTCAGTGTAATACCACTTTGGCAATGACAAGTTAATGCAAGCTGTGAAGTTATGGCATGCAAAGAATTGCTGAGGCCAGTGGGCCTTCGGAACGTGTGTAACAGCAGCTGAACTGGGAGTTGCTTGCTAATGATCACTGAAAGTGGTGAAAATACCAAGCTTAGTTAAGTTCGCGATTCCCACACAGCAGAATATGTCAGCAGAGCTGACTTTACAACCAACTAAAATTACAAGGTCAAGCAGCCTTGACCTTCGGACTTAGTATAATTAGATTGTTTTATTTATTGAAACGCGAGCTGCTGCCTTGTTTATTTCTCTCTAATCTCAGAAATATACTTCCCTCTACAGCTGGGCTATCTCTTCATTTCCATGTGTTTTAATCTTTTAACATTGCACTTGCTTATGTTTTTTTCAAACTGAGAATTAGGAAATTAGTGAACTGAAATGAGGGAATTGAGGAAGCTGAAGCAACAATAATGTTAGAGTGAAAACATCAGAAACAGTTGGAGGCGGGGCCAGTAGCTGGGTAAATCGAGACACACGTTAATCACTACATCACTCAGAGATGTCCTTCAGCGGACGTGGCGAGAGACGCCTAAGTTACACTCACTAACCATAAGACCATAAGACATAGGAGTGGAAGTAAGGCCATTCGGCCCATCGAGTCCACACCGCTATTTAATCATGGCTGATGGGCATTTCAACTCCACTTACTCGCACTCTCCTCCCAGCCCTTAATTCTTTGCGAGATCAAGAATTTATCAATCTCTGCCTTGAAGACATTTAACGTCCCGGCCTCCACGACCTCTCACAATTCATGCTTGGTATATTTAAGGCAGAAATCAATAAACTTGTAAAACATAAAGAGAAATGAAAATAATGTGGGGGGCGGGGATGAAGACGTTGAGGAAGAAGGCCAGCTATGATTTAGTTAAATGGCAAAAGAGGCTTGGGGTACCAAATAGTTAACTCCTACGCCTCCCTTTCCTTGTTTCTACGTTCGTACGAATGAACAGTGAGCCTCTAGCAGAGCGCATCACACTGTTTTTGCTACATTGGTCGCAGCTGGCAACCCAAGTCTTCGTGTTCGCAGTTCATTATCCATATTCACTTGACCACGCGCTGTCATAATATAGATTCCACAGTTTCATTGCCCCTTAATTATTACACTGCATTGTTAATGGACCATTGTCTACAACTTAACATTCACACTCAACATTCGACTGTGCGTTCACATTGCACTGATAACTACTCACTCCTGTGAACGTAGGAAGTAGGAAAAGGTGTAGGCCACTTGCCCCTTGAGTTTCCTTTACCATTTAACTAATTCATGCTGGCCTTCTTCTTATATAATATTTTCCTGCATTATATCCATTTCTCCTGATATTTTAAATTCTAAATATTTGTCAATTTTTCTCTTCAGTATAGCAAATAACTGGACATCCACTTATCTTTGGAATAGAGAATTCTAAAGATTTATAACACAGAGATCAATAAATTCCTCCTCATGTCAGCCTATGTATGTATATATTGTCCAGCAATTATTCTGAGATTGTGTCCCTCTCCCCTAGGCAAGAAAGCATCCTGCATCTATCCCCTCGAGCCTTATAAAAATGTTTTTGCTTCAAAGATATTACCTCTCATTCTTTGAAACTCGAGAGAATACAGGCTCAGTCTCCTTAATATTTTCTCATGCATTAATCCACCATTCATGACAAATGACAACACCTTCCAGTTACGAACCACTTCAATCTCTGCCCCCCCCCCACCCCCAAATCCCTGGACGACATGTCCATCCTGGGCCTCCGAAATTTTCACAATGACACCACCCAGAAACTGAAGGAGCTGTACCTCTCTCAATGTGGACTTTACTAGCTTCAAAATCTCCCTACCCCCCGACCTCTTCCCAAGACCAACCCTCCCCCATCCCTGCCTCCCTGACATGTCTATCTTCTCTCCCACCTACCTGCTCCTCCCACCGCACTGACCAATCCCCATACTCTGTAGTGTGCATTCACCTATCACCATCCCACCTTCCTTCCCCAGCCCAACCCCCCCATTTATTTCATACCCCTCTTCCACTCCCCCCTTTTCTAAAGAAGGGTCCCAACCCAAATGGCAACTTTCCTGCTCTTCTGATGCTGCCTGGCCTGTTGTGTTCCTCTAGCTACACACTGTGTTATCTCATATTCCAGCATCAGCAGTTCTTATGATCTCTCCAGAAGAGTCATAGAAGTTTCGCAGCATAGAAAGATGCCCTTTGGCCCATTGTATCTTCGTCAGTCATCAAATATCCAATCCCATTTTTGAGCATAGCCTTATATGTTCTGGTATTTCAAGTGTTCATCTAAATGTTCTGAAAATTAATGAGGATTTCTGTGGCTATTACCCTTTTTGGCACTGCAAATACAAGTCTGGGGGATTTTTTCTCCCTCAAATTCCCTCTAATACTCTTGCTTCTTATCTTGGCATATTGGAGTTCAGAAATGAATAATACATCATCTAGAAGAAGCCTTGCCACAATATTGTACAGAATGATCAGGATTATGTATATGTATTGAATAGACTCTGTCTCCACTTGTCTTTTATTCCTTACCCCATCTCCCCAACCTCAGTTCTGCAGAAAAAGCAATGTTTTCCTAACTATTATCAGCTCTGAAGAAGGGTCACTGGACCCGAAATTTTAATTCTGGTTTCTCTCCACAGGTGAGGCCAGGCCTGCTGAAATTTTCCATTAATTTATGTTTTTGCTTCTGGTTTCTAGCATCCACAGGTTCTTTCAGGTTACTTTGAGTAGGCCTCACATTTTTTCCATCGCATTTTCTATTGCCTTTCAGCAATTGCCAAAAAACTTTATGTACTCAAGCCCTGCACCGTGGACAGTCAATAATCTTTCATTGAACACTGAAGCTCAAAATTGTCCCTATCCCATGCATTAAATTAAAACATCATCATATGTTAAAAGGCTTTTTCATTCTTTGCATCTAGATACACTTTTTTTGTTATATCCAGAATCTAAAACTGTAACAGATCTCCCTCCCATCAAAAAATGGTGGGGATTGAACATGGAAGGAGGGGAACACAAAATGCCTCCAACATATCATTATCATATGCACCATTCCTATCATATCTTTCTGGAACACAACAGAACTTTCTTTCAGTGTATTTTTCTTTTAATATTTTGCAAAGACCATGTATGTGCCACCTTTGCAACCCAAACTTTCTTCATCAAATTAGTAAAGTCTTAGGTGAAATGAAACAAGTTGATGTGACAGGAGTTATTTTGCAGGAGTTATACTGCATTGCCAATCTTCAACTCTTGCCTACAGCTTCCATCAAGTAAATAAGGCTATCATTGTGAATATTAGTCGACCACAGTCTTCCCTCCAATCAACAGAATAATCTCAGACTTCATCATACTATTTGATATACAAACAAGATGATCCCTTGGCACAGGTCGAATTGTATTGGGTTGCCTAAGTGGACACCATCTGGAGCTACAACTGAACTGAACTTTGCTCTTTGATATTGGCATCTTCAATGTCATCAAGGTATTGAACACAAAATAAGTACAATTGGTTCAAGGTGCTCCTTTCAGCCATGCCTCGCCCCAGGAATCTATCCTAACTATCTTGAGGAATGCTTTGATAGCCCATGTCATGCCTTTGTTAGTTATGAGAGTTTGAAAATAAAATTCTCTAATGCAACTACAGTTGTCCACAACTTTCTTTCTATTGACTGTTTAATCTTTCTAATGACAGCTCTTGTTGACTTTGATGATCATATGCCTGCTTGCATTTCATTGGTGAATGGTGGGTCGGGGAAAGATATTTTACCCTAGTTGCACAAAACAAATTCTGATCACATCTGAGTAAATTTTATATACGAACAAGTAGCCTTTTCACCTGGTTCTTTCTTGGGAATTTCCTCTGCATTGGGGCGTGCAGTGGTCCCCACCTTATGAACAGTTATGGGTAATATCAACCTTCGGTAGAACGTTGATTGGTCAATCGTCTTGTCCAATCTTTTTTAATGTAACTTATGGAAGTTTATTTTGTATAGAGATGAAAACTTGAGTAAAATGTAACATTCTGAGTGTATCATTGCAACCAAAAAGTACAGTGCATCCACCTTTGCAAAATATATTTCAGAGGAAACATTCAACTACTTGGGGAAAGTGGATATTGAACCATAGAGCACACTGTTACAATGAGAACGGATCTACATATAGCTATTTATAGGGCTTCCATGCAAAAAGCTCCATTTGTTTCTTGTTAAAGGCTTATTGTTTGCTTAATGCTACAACTGATTAGACATAGATTGCAAAAGCAAAATACACAAGATTGTATGAGATTGAATTCTGCTAAAGCTTTAAACTGACCTCAGTGTCATTGTCATTGTCATTGTAATACCGAAACAGGTGAGAAGACGAATTGAAACAAAGTAACACAGTACCAGTGTTTTATCCGGTACGTATTCTCTTTAGAGTCAAAAAATAGATAATGTTATTGCAGCACAGCAGTTTACTCACACGGACATATGAGCTTGTACAGTTTTTTTTAGGCAGTTTATTTATGGCTACCTCAAGGCCAAATTAGGCATCACAACGCACGCAAGGAGACAGCACACACTTCAAAGCGATTTCTGCCTCAAAGCAAATATATTGCAAGTATTAAGAGAAATTAAAATAAATAATTCTGCTTCTCACCGACGTGTATGACTGTTAACACGTAAATAATTGGATTTGTTTTTGTTTTTGAATGCACACTATCTGCACTTTTGTGAATGGGTTTATCCAACTTCACGCAAAGGAAATTATCCAACGTTTGATGAACAACAGGCACAAGGTAGGCAAGCTTTCTCCCCCGCAATCAGAGCCACATAATTTATAACTGCTCGTGAATGCCCACTGCGTATGTCATTTAAGTTATTAAGGAGGTAGACAAGGATTATTTCAGGCACTGACGGATAGCTAAGTTGTTTGAAGGTGAACTTGTTAGTCCTGTTTCAAAACATATATTAACCACTCATAAGTAAGCAACACGCAATTCAATCTGAGCAGAGATATAAGAGACATAATGTATAGCCATTGACCTATTAGCTTAATTTGTTCCTTAATGTGGATAATTCATAGGATAGCAATTTTATTCCAATTGTACTAAAATGTGTACCAGTTGGCTTAATGTCAAATAGAAATATAGTAAAGTTGGGCCACGGAAGGAGTCTATTCATCCCATTGTGTCCATACCGGTGGAGGATTTATCTAACTTATTCCACCCTCTCTTGGGTCAAGCCCTGTAGGCCTCCGCACACTAAAAATGAATCTAAGGCTTTATTTACAAATGTGTTAAGGGTTTCTGCCTCCATCGATCTCTCTGACACTGAGCTTACAACTACCACCCCACCCTAAGAGTACCATCCTCTAATCTTTCTCCCCATCAGTACCAGTCTATGGGATCTGTTAATTTGACACTTTGCTGAGGGAAACATATCCCTCTTATTGAGACTGCACCTCAGTTAACCTTCCCTATTCTCCTGCATTCCAAAAAGAGTAAACCAAACAATCGTTCCTAAAAGCTAATATTCACCATTCTTTCCTGTATCCTTGCAAATTTCCTCCACGCTCTCTCTCGTGAAATCGTATTTTCCAACAATGAGTTGAGCACATATTTTCACAGTACATTAGCTATTGTCTAACTAGTATTTAACATGATTCTAGCATAACCTCTCTGCTCTTATGGCCTAGGCTTCACCCAATAAAACGAAGTCTGCAGTATAAATTCCCAATCACCGAATTACCTTATCTTCTATTGCAAAAATCTATTGGCATGGACTCCACCATTCCACATCCCTGTAATTCTCATAATCCTACCAGTTATTCTATATTGGCAGTCTTGATGGTCTCTCCCAAGTGCATTGTCACATATTTTTCTCGATGAATTCCTTCTGACACATTTTTGCCAAACTGACTGCTCCATTGCTAGCTCTCTTCAGTCTACAACATGTTTTTTTTATTAGCCCCAAAGAGACAACTTTCATATCATCTGCAAACTTCCTACTCACTCCCTCTACATTAAAGTCTCAAGCAATGACTAGAATTGAGTCCAGTAGTACAGTACATGAAACTCTAGCACAAGAATATTTGCTGTGACAATAGGAGGGCTTTGAGCAATTCTAAATTTGCACGGGTGTCCCCATGAGGAGGTGGAGGCATGAAATGTTGGGTGAATGGAATCTAGTTACAGTTATCTATCAAGGCAACCGCAAAATTAGTTGGGTGAGTGGTTTGGTTATTCAATGGGCCAGAAAGTACTTTCTGCTTCTTGATTGGGACCTTGAGAGCTTCTATCATAAACAAAGAGAAGTGGAGATTAAAATCCAAAATAACAACAGATGCTGCAAATCAGAAACAAAGGTAGAGATTGCTGGAAAATCTCAGTAGGTCTGGCAGTATCTGTGAAGTGGATTCAGAGTTAATGTTTCGAGTCCAGTGACTCTTTCCCCGTTCTTATGACGGGTCATTGGAGCCGAAATGTTATCTCCGATTTCTCCACACGGTGGAGATTAACTGCGACTTCAACCCCAAAGTCAGTTTTCTAAACTTGGAAGATTTTCTCATGGGCAGTTTTAGTTTGGATGCCCAAATTATCTCAACCAGCATTCAAACTACTTCTTCATTTGGTAGAGTTGCTTCTGCAGTTACTTGTTTATCCAATCGCCTTTGTCCACAGCAAAACCAGAACTTCTTCTCACACAGGTTATATCACAGACAAATGGCAAAGGCACAACAGTCTTCCTTTATATCTGTGCCACATAGACGTGAACACATATGGCACACTATGGATTTAGTTATTCAATGCCAGATATGGATGGATAGCTTCTGTTAAACTCTTGCTCCTTTGTTCTTACGCTTTGTAATAAAAAAAACTTTCATACTGTGAGTGCCACTAGCAAGCCCAGTATTTTCTGTCAACCCACTCGCTAACCTATAAAATATTTCATCCTTGCAATTTCTGCCCGTGTGGGAATGTTGGGACGCTTCACTTACCTTGACGGACCGTGTATGCAGGAAGTGTCACCAGCTACTTCAAATTGAGTTCAGCATTTCGCTAGCCATAGTCAGACAGCATGGAAACAAGCGCTTTGATCCAATTAGACACCAAAAATGTTCCCAAACTAAACTTGTCCCACTTGCCCGTATCTCGCTCAAATCCCTCCAAGCTTTTTCTATTCATATACTTATCCAAATGTTTATAAAGGCTGTAACGGCATTTACATCTCTCACTTCCTCTGTCAGTTCATTCCACGCATGAACCACTCTCTGCGTAAAAACTTTGCGCTACGTATCCTTTTTAAAACTTTCACCTCTCATCTTAAAAATATGCCCCCAGTTATGAGCTCCCCCACACTAGAGAAAAGACCCTTGATATTCACTTTTTCATTACTTCTCATGATTTTACAAACCTCTAAAAGGTCACCCCTCGACATCCTATGCTCCAATGTCATTATGAAGCATGCAGGAGGACGTGTGCTTCCTGGATCACATGTTCTAGGAGACTGAAATCCCACAGGCAGTAAGAATTAAGGTTCATAGATGTTTAGACATCAGGAAGAATAGGAAGAGACTGGGAGTATAAGAATTATCAAAGTATGGACTACTTTGAAATACGTATTCAAATTGGAGACTGATAGAAGTGACAACAACTTGAAGTGCACTACAGAGCATGACGCTAATGGTCAAAGGTCTATACAGAAGTGAACAAAAAAATCGAAATGTGCAGTTCTTATCTGGCAACTGGAAATTAAGGGGACATGAAATCATTGATATAAGTATCGTTGTGAGTCCTTCACAGTAGCTGTTTCCTGGTACAAGTCTAACGAATGTTTGGAAGTTATTACAGAATAGTTTGCAGGAGAAGGCACTGTACCGGAAGTAATGATACACTGTGACAAAGATATGATAAGTATTGTGATCCTAGTCAAGTTTTTTTTGAACTGGAGGATATTGAAAAAGCTGCAAATTGAAGAGTGCAATCTCTTAGGTCATTTCCACAGCATTTTGCTAACAAGATGTGGAGACACAAATTCTACCTTAACACATGGTGTAAGAGGGACATTGTCAGATTGGAGTCACCAAAAAGGCCCTTCAGCCCATCAATATTCTTGGGGACTAGGGTAAATTCTGGGGTAAGAAGATCCAATCGAAAAGGGGTAAGATATATTCTTGTGTGGTGAACATCAAAATGTGAAGGTACACATAGTACATATAAGAAGAATAAGAAGGTATGAGGGCCAATAGATTACAGTGCACATATGTAAATTTAGAAAATCTGGTAAATAATGTGAGTGATGGACAAGGTAGTGAATATGATGCAGTGGAAATAATGGCTCTACGGTTGTAGCTCTGGAATATTCAGATTCAAGACATAAAGTGTTCAAGAAATATTGAAAAGCAAAACAGAACAGTCATTGCAGTAGAGATAGTGGTCAGAAAGCCATTCGATGTTAAAAGAGGGGATTTCATTAAACAGAGAAAAACAGAATCTATTTGGTCACAGTTGAGAGGTTTAAAAGAGAATCTCTCTCCTGGTGCTGTTTAATATGCCCCAGATGGAGAGAGAGAGGAAGAGGGGCAAAACTGCAAGGACTTCACTGAGACATGTGAAAATTTTAGTTAAGATATTGGACGACTATTGGAAGATACCCGAATAGGACTAAGATAGCTGTATATGGATATTCATAATGCAAAGACATAACACGGAAAGAATTTCTGAAAGGTATTCAGGAGAAATTCCAGGATCCTTGTTCTCAGCCCAATTCGAGAGTAAGTATTGCTGGATCTATTACTAAGAAACCAACTGGCTTCATGAAGCAAGTATTGGTTAGGAAGGGGAATCTTGGCTAAGAGTGGCCATCATGTTAAAAAGTTAAAATTGGAGATGCAAAAGACATAGGAAATATCTAAACAAAAGATCTAAATTAAAAGGAGTTAATTTTCTTGGGTGAGACGGAATCCGGTTTTGGGAAAACAGAATCAAAAACTGTCAGGAAAAGCTAATCGAGTAGTTGTAGTTCATTGGGGAAGACATGCTTCAGGGAGAAGTTTGGATCATTAACAGCAGGGGCAGAATGTATGGAATACAAAACTAGGGCTTCAAAATGACAAGGAAGATACAGAATGTGAGAAGGCAAAAGAAAGAGGGCTTTTGCCGGAGAGCACTTGAAAATATTAAGTTGTGGTGAACAATATTTTTCCAGACATGTAACTGTACTGTTTTAATTCATTCACTCGTTTGTAATAATAATGACATTTATATTGGAATACAGAGTGTCATTTTAAATGTTACCAATCATACTAAATTTGAAGAAGTGGCAAATATTGACAGTGATAACAAATGACTACGACAGCACATTGATTGGTTTGTAACATGGAAAGACAAATGGCACCTGGAACTTAATAACCGTACCATGAATTGTTTTAACGCAAGGGATGGGAAAGGTATCACAGACTTAATTATGGTGACCTAAATGGTGTGCAAAGGCAGAGGGACCGTGGGCTCATGTGTATTGAGTTTGAAGGTGGCAGGGCCTGCTGAAAGTGTGGTTGGTGAAGCAATGAGTCATCAGCTTCATACATAGAGGCATTGAACAGGAAAGCAGAGAGGTTTTTGCAGAACTTAAGTGAAAGAGTACTGTGTACTTGTACGCAACACACCTAAAGAAGGATGTGGTTTTCCATGAGACAGTGCAGAAGTGATTGACTAGAATAGTTCCAGGAATGGAAGTTTTAGACATGTGTTCAGGTCAGAGGTGCTGAGGTTGTTATCTTTGGGACAAATAGAGACCCAGGGAGATATAATAGAGGTGCACAGGATTATGATAGATTGGATAATGTAGGCAAGGAAAGCTGTTACAATTAGTTAATAGCGCGAAGCCTGTGGGGCACAAATGTAAAGTTATGATCGAGACATGGGAGGGTGTGAAAGAATGCTAAATTCACTGGATGAGTAAAAGAAAAAGTTGATGAATGGTTTAAAACATGATTTCTACATGGACTTTTTAAAGCATTTGACAAAGTAACCCTTAAAAGACTGATAATTGAAGTTGAGACTTGTGGAATAAAGGGGTCAATATCAATGTGAATCCAAAGAATTACACTTCAAAGCTCAAAACATCATATTATGGTGAGTGGTATTTTGTCAGACAGGTAAACCAGGAACTCAATGTGTATGAGAGTAGTTGAAGCAGAGTCAATAGCTAGTTACAAAAGAAATTTGGATAGACATTTGTGGAACTTGAACGTGCAAGGCATGGGGCTTAGAGAGAGGAATAGGGCTGATGGGATTGAACCGCACAGTACTTGCATAAACGCAATGGGTCTAATAGTGCTGTGGAACTCGATGCCTGTGACTGTACATTGTCCTGTCTCCTTGCCCCTCTGTTGGTTTAAGATCTGACTAAATATCACCTTCTTTGATGTTTCATGCAGTTGTTTTTTGGTATGCTTCTTCATATGGCTCAGAGTCAAAGTGCAGTGAATTATATGAGGCGAATCTACATTAATGGAGCGACATACATGTAGGATGCTGTTGCTGATTAGAAAAACATGCATTGATGATGTTCACTTGCACTATGCAAAAATTTGCTGATCCCAATGAACCCATGGAATGTATATGTAACTTTAGTTGTGTTGGGAATTGCTTGTTGCCGACCACCACAAATAGCAGAAATTCCAAGCCCAGAACTGGAGCCAACAAAGGTTGCCAACACAACTGTCTTTGCAGTTATCTAACCTCATCTAACATTGCAAACATAAGTTGATTTGAAATGATAACATTATTTCATTGAATGTCAAATATATTTCGATTATTGATTTTTTTTCAAACCATTCTGACATTCTTATCTGGACGCTTCATTAAGTGTTGTATCCATTATGGTTTCAATGTTGAAGTAGTGCCCTAATATTGAGCCCTTGTTTTTGATTTTCTAGATCAGTCTATTTAAGGTATGTGGAATGTCAAAAACAAGAGAACCTGGAGGTTCAACAAATCAAGCTGAATGTGAGATGGCAGACTCTCATCATGAAAGCATCATCGCATGGGCGTACGTTCAACATTATTGTCAAAGGAACTTGCCAGAGGAGCAGTATTTTGTGAAGACCATGACTGGCCAGGCTTTATAGACAGTTTATCAGTCACACAGCGATAATACCCCATCACCCACATATTCTGTCATCATCTCATTGTTTTCTCACCATTGTCTGCATTCCATAAGTGCACTGTCCATATCCTGTTGTCTAGACCCTATAATCTCTGCAGTCCTGCCACATCCATTGATGAATGGTGGTGCACAATTGAACACAGACTGGAGGCGGAGTGTTGGCAAACATAACAATTCACAAGCATAGTGGTGCCTAGCGTGTCAGGACAATGAAGCATTTGCAATAATGTTCAGTCAGAAGTGCTGAGTGGATAACTCATCATGGCTTCCTCTAGAGGCTGCTGACATCACTGGTACCAGTCTTCAGCCAAATGGGTTCATTCCACATGAAATCAAGAAACAGCTGGAATCATTGGATACTGCAAAATCTATGGACGCTGACAGCATTTAGTTCACATTATGAAAACTTGCACCTCACAATTTGTCATGTCCTTAGCCAAATACAGCATGAATACTAACATCAATCTGACAATGTGGAAAATTGCACAATAAGCTAGAACAAGTACAACCCGGCCAGTTACCAGCCCATCAATCTGCCATGGCTCATCATTAAAACATTGGAAAGTGTCATCTACAGTGCCATCAAGTACCCTTTCTGAGCAATAGCTTGTTTACAGTAGCTTAGTGTTGATTCTGTCAGAACCACATAGATCTTAGACTCATTACAGATTTACTCCAACCATGGATGAAACATTTGAATTCCAGAAATGATGTGAGAATGACAGCCCTTGACATCAAATGCTGCATTTGACCCAATTGTAATAGAAGGGATACTAAACAGAATTAGAGTCAAAGTAATATCATGGGTGAAGTCATACTGAGCACAAAGTAGCATGGTTGTTGATGTAGTTTATCTGAATTCTAGGATGCCTCTGCAGTTTGTGAGAATAGTTACCTAGACCTAACCCTCTTCAGTACTTCCAACATAAGATCAGAAATAGGGATGTTTGGTCATCTCTACAAGGCCAGTGGGAAATCATTAATTAATCTCCGTGTAGAGCTCAAAGGATATGAGTTGCATTTATGGCAGCTGATGGCTGGTCCAGCTAGAACTCATCACCTGAACCCTTTACGAAGACTCTTGTGGTGCAGTTGTAGTCCTTACATCTAAGTCAGGATGTTCGAGTTCAAGTCCCAATTGCTCCAGGGGAGTGTCACAACAGCTCTGAACACATTGATTAGAAAATAGTTTCCATCCCAGCCTGGATCTAGCTCATGTATGGCACACATAATGGCTCTATTTTGATGTTCAGCAATAAATAATGCTCCTTTCCAGTTGGGCTTCCTGAGTTGTTCCACGGTGTTTGCTAATTAATGAATAATTTCATCATCAGTCATGGCTCCTGAGATATTGAAGCAGTCCATGTCCAAGCGTTACATGATCTGGACAATATCCAGGATTGAGTTGAAAAATGCCACACAAGTACGAGGCACTGGCCATCTCTATCATGAGAGAACATGCCATCATCCCTTGACATTCAATGGTGTTGCCATCACTGCTTCACCACTGCCAACACCATGCAAGTTTCATTGATCAGGAAATGATCCAGCCATAAATGTCCGATGGTTACAAGAGCATTATAGAGGCGAGGAATACTACAGTGAGTGACTCATCTCCTGAATCTTCAAATACTGTCCATAATATACAATGGACAAATCAGGAGTATGATGGAATGCTCCCCACTTGACTGGATGAGAGCAGTTCCAACAATACTAAAGAAGCTTGACACCATCCTTGACAGGTTGGTTGATTGGAACAACATTCACAAATATGCATTCCCTCTACTACTGACACCCACTGGAAACAATATGAGCCATACACAAGGTGCTGAACAGAAATTCACCTCTACTCCTTAGACAGCACCTTACAATTCAGGATCACCCCGACACACAATGTAATCATCCTTTCCACCCAATACCAACCCCTCTAATACAGTCTCACACACATTCACTACAGTTAGTCCTAAAAGCGTATGTGAAAATTGGCAGCAGCATATCAAACCATGACAGAATAAAAGAGAAATATGCCCATGAGAAAATAGCAGCAATGCTGTCAGTGATAGTTGGTTCCCTTGTTTCTAAATCCGGCTGTATTCCAATCAATTTATTTACAACAATATTTAATAATGGAAAAGCTAAAGAAATTTGCTCGGACGACCTTGTTCTTGATCAGTCAATTAAGCACAATTTTTGCCTTCTGCACTAAAATATGAAGTAAGGATATTGGCAGCCAATGTGGGCTTCAAGTTAATGGTACTATAATTCAGAGTACTGTTAACAACTAATTGAACTGATCGGGCCAAGGGTATATGTAATGATGCCTTGTTGGTCACAGGGTGGTTGGGGATGGAAGGATTATAAGTGGGATCACTTTGTTAATCACTCAGTTTTATCCTGGAAGCTAAATCCCGTTGGTTCCCTATGCCTGGTACCTTCAAAAATCTAGAAAGAGAAGAGCAGTAGATATGTGGCAACACCACCATCTGCAAGTTCCTGTCCAAACCACTCATTATCCAGATTTGGAAATATGTCACTGTCTCTTCAGTGTTGTGGATCAAAATCCTGGAACCCCTTCCCTAATAATACTGGGAGTCTACCTACATTAAATGGACTGTAGCTGCTCAAGAAAGCAACTCACAACCAACTTCTCAAGGGTAGCCAGGGATGGGCAATGAATGCTATCCCAGACAATGATATTCATATCACATAAATGATTTTAAAAGAAAAATATCCTCTTGCAAAATTCATGAACTGTACCAGGAAGGCCCTGTCCACTCCATTTCTTCCTTGACCACCATTCAAAACCCATGAAATGTGCCAAGAAAAATTGCTGTCTAAACTATACCCTCATCAGTCACTGGATGTATTAAATTAACTCACAGATTACATTCTACCGTCCGCATTCTAGGGTTTATGCTGCACTGTTCAATTTCCATATTTTTCCCCCTCTTTCCTGTTCTGGGCTCCCGGGTGGGGTTGGGTGCAATCCAACAGGGCAAGGAGGGTTTCTAATTGTCAGGTCCAGCAGCAAATGGGATTTGATATGCAGGAGGTTGCTTTGGGTACAGAAAGGGATTGGGTAGATAAGACCACAGAGAGGTCCAGTCATGTCCAAAAATGGGGTGGGGTGGGGTAGGCTGGGTATCAGTTTGCTGGCTTCAGGGATGTTGCCACTATAATATTGTATCTGTGGCAGGATGGGAGATGGAGCAGGTGTCGGCTCCCAAAGTGGAGATCTCGCTGGAAAAGTGAGTCTCTGTTCAGTGGAATATCTGCTCCAGATATGTTTGAATGCACAAGGGAATAGGCAATTCCTTCAGAGTCTGGTTTAATAACATTCCACAGAGACAGCTTCCATCTATGCTGGTATCACAGTTTGGTTAGCGGAAGTTCAAAAGGTGGTTTGTTCATTAATGAGTGCTATTCAATCAATTACCTCAGTGCTTGCAAAGATGTGCTTGGCATTGAGTCAGGTATGTCTTTCAAGATTCTACTTCCAATGACTGCGTGACATAGAATATTATTTTGACAGTCTAAACATATACAATTTCAAGTGTGTGTGTGTGTTTAAAGCTTCGTTCCACCGCAGTACATCCCAAATTAACCTTTGGTGTGGCTACATTTTAATAAGGTTAATGTGATCGCAAAATAGCAACATAAACAAAATTTGTGTTTATGAAAATAAAAACATTCAGCAAACATTTGTGTCTGCTGACCGTAGATCAACATTCAGTTCGCTATAAAACAGCGCATTAGTGTGTAAAATGTGCTTTTATATCTTTTTAAAACAAAAATATTATTTTGTTCACTCACCAGTTCGTTATTTCATCTGAGTTTTTCCATCTGATGACCTGGTTTGGAAATAGTGATTATATTGTTAATCATCTTTGCACTCAACTTCACTGATATATAGCAACATTGTAGCAAGATTTTCTCAAGTTCATCCTGACATCATGGATTTGATTGTAAGATTAGTCAAATAAACATTTAATTTTCCATTGGATTTCAGTCATTCTGCCCACACAGAAACACAATACAATGTACCTCTCTTCATTCCAACCCACCCCGACACACAATGTAATCATCCTTTCCACCCAATACCAACCCCTCTAATACAGTCTCACACACATTCACTACAGTTAGTCCTAAAAGCGTATGTGAAAATTGGCAGCAGCATATCAAACCATGACAGAATAAAAGAGAAATATGCCCATGAGAAAATAGCAGCAATGCTGTCAGTGATAGTTGGTTCCCTTGTTTCTAAATCCGGCTGTATTCCAATCAATTTATTTACAACAATATTTAATAATGGAAAAGCTAAAGAAATTTGCTCGGACGACCTTGTTCTTGATCAGTCAATTAAGCACAATTTTTGCCTTCTGCACTAAAATATGAAGTAAGGATATTGGCAGCCAATGTGGGCTTCAAGTTAATGGTACTATAATTCAGAGTACTGTTAACAACTAATTGAACTGATCGGGCCAAGGGTATATGTAATGATGCCTTGTTGGTCACAGGGTGGTTGGGGATGGAAGGATTATAAGTGGGATCACTTTGTTAATCACTCAGTTTTATCCTGGAAGCTAAATCCCGTTGGTTCCCTATGCCTGGTAGCTTCCAAAATCTCAATTTATATTTGACAACTCAGAAGATTCTGATAAAATTGAGTAAAATAACTACTCAGGAAAATTTACATTATTGAACACTTAGTCTAACCCCAAAGTAATTTTTTAACAAACGCCATACTTATTTCATGTGCACTCTAACTACACCACCCCCGGATTTCTTCTGTCCTCCAGAACACAAGGATGCAACCTTCATTCTAAGTTGTGCCCCCCCCCCCCCCCCCCCCAGCTCCGTCACTTGCCACTAGATTCAAT
Organism: Stegostoma tigrinum; assembly: GCF_030684315.1. Classification (NCBI taxonomy): domain Eukaryota; kingdom Metazoa; phylum Chordata; class Chondrichthyes; order Orectolobiformes; family Stegostomatidae; genus Stegostoma; species Stegostoma tigrinum. The sequence continues at coordinate 83,007,813 of NC_081363.1, forward strand.
CCCCACCAGACCTCCTCAAATACCTCCCTCACTGTTGCTGGACCCAAGACGAATTTGTGGTCACCAGAATTGAATTCCCAGATCTGACAAAAGAAAAAGATGATGTAAGCCTAGAAATCAGGGAGGAAGGTAATGATAATGATATACTTGCACAAATTAGCATTGAGGGAGTCGAGGTATTAGTGGTTTTAGAGAATCTTGAATTGAAATTAAATCCTTCCAACGATGCTGTAGTGGGAAAGGAAACAAATTGCAGAGGCTCTGATGTTAATTTCTAAATCCTGTCTGACTATTAGAGGAGCCCACAGTTTGGGAGGGTACCTAATGTGGAATTATTGCTCAGGAAGGTGGTAGGTATACACTAAGACATGGCAGATCTAATGTCTGTGAGAGGCAAGCTATAGAAACCAAAGTATCAGTGGCATGGCACGGTAGCTCAGTGGTTAACACTGCTGTTTCACAGCGCCAGGGACCTGGGTTTGGTTCCACCCTCGGGCAACTCTCTGTGTGGAGTGTGGATGTTCTCCCAATGTCTGTGTGGGTTTCCTCTGGGTGCTCTGGTTTCCTCCCACAGTCCGACGAAGTGCAGGTTAGGTAGATTGGGTATGCTAAATCACCTGTAATGTTCAGGGTGTGTAAATTTGATCGATTAGCTGTAGGAAATGTAGGATTATGCTGAAGGTATGGGGGATGGGTCTGAGTGGGATGCTCTTCAGAGTGGCAGTGTGGAGTTTTTGGGCCAATGGGTCGGTTTCCATACTGTAGTGGATTCTATGAATTGACCACCACTTACAAAGGCAAGGGTAGTCATCATGGCTTTAAAAGGGGGAGATCTCGACTAACAGACATAATTGAATGTTTTGAGGTGATGACTAGGTGTGTAGATGAAGTTAGTGCGGTTGTCGTAGCCTACATTGATTTCAGTCACACTTTTAACAAGATTTGGCATTGTACACTAGTTAAGCAGCTAAGACCCGAGGGGGTCCAGTCAAATTTACCAATCTGGATCCAAAATTGGCTTAGTGGTCAGAAACAGAGAGAGATGGCCGAAGAGTTTTTTTATAAGTAGAGAGATGGAAAAGTGAGATGTGAAGAGACAGAAAGAGCTTACAAATGGATATCACAAATTGACCACAATGTGTGAAAATGTGAAATGGTCCATTTTGGACAAAAAAAATTCTAAATGGTGCGAAGGTCTGCAGCTGTGACATACAGCGTGTTCGAGGTATCCCAGTACATGAATAACAAGGTTTATTATTCAGGTAGCAGCAAGTAATCAGGAAAGCAACTAGTAACTTATGATTTATTGTAAGAGAAATTGAATGCAAGAGCAGGGAGATTATAATTCTGTTATACAAGGCATTGGTGAGACTGCATCTGAGTACAGTGTACATAATTAATCACTTAGTGTACAGTACACTGTACTGATGTTAATGCAAATAAAGCAGTTCAGAGAATAGGACGTTACAGAGTACAAAGGATCACATGGACTTGATGTGCCTGCTATTGGATTCCTTGAAGGCAGCAGGATAAATAAATAATGTGATTAAGAAGGTATATGGGATATTTGGTTTTATTAATCAATGCATTGAAAACAATAGGAAATAGATGGCATAAAATGTAAGTTCGGTTGCAGCAGGAATACAGAGTGCCATTTTGGTTATCTTTCGATAGGAAGGATGAAATTGCACTTGTTTTTATTATTATTCACTCATGGGATGTGAGCATTGCTGGCTGACCAACATTAGATGCCCATCCCTAGCTGCCTTTGAACGGATTGTCTTGCTAGGTCTTTTCAGAAGAGAATTGAGAATGGATTTGTACATGTTTAGGAAAGATTTAGTGGTATATGGACCAAATGCAGGCAAGTAGAACTAATTTAGTTTGGGAAACTTGGTGCCTATGGAGGGGTGGAGCCAAAGTGTCTGTTTCTGTGTTGTATGACTCTATAACCACATTGCTGTGGGCCTGGAGTCACATGGAGGCAATATCGAGTGAGGATAGCAGATTTTCTTCCTGAGGGCCATTCGTTTTTATGACAATCCACAATGGTTTCATGGTCATCATTGGATTCTTAATTGCAGATTTTTTTGGATTCATTGAATTCAAATTCTACCACCTGCCACAGTGGGATTCAAATTCTGGTCCTCAGAACATTAGCTATGTTTCAGGATTAAGAATCAACTGATAATATCACAAAGCCATGGCCTCTCCCCAGGGGGATTCATCATGATGTTGTCTGGACTGGAGTAATTCACCAGTGAAGAGAGACTAAGTAAGTTTTGGGGTTGTTTTTCTTACAGACAAGAAGTTAGGAGGGGATGGATCTGATTGAGGTGCAGGCAAGGTAGAGAAGGAGAAATTTTCTCACTTAGTAGTGAGGTGAATGATTGGGGACACCATTTTTAAACAGAGAAGAAGAACATTTTGATTTGATTGTTTTTATTTGATTTGAGTGAACTCTTTTTGCTTCTGCGAGTCGTCAGTATCTGTAAGCTACTGCCTGAAAATATGATAGAGGCAGGAACTCTCAAAATATTTAAGATACATTTAGATCAGCTCTTGAGACGTCACTGCATATAGGGCTACCAACCAATTTCTACAAAATGGAATTAAAATAGATGGATACTTAATGGACATAATGGGCTGAAGGGCCTCTTTCTGTGCTGTCAAAATTCCATGACTTTATGGCTGTATATCACCTATACTTCCCACATCCTAACCCAACCTCCTGCTATTGCACTCGATTTTTGATACTCACTCAAAACCTCTAAAACATTCTGAGTTACTTTACCAATTTATTAACCTTGTACTCTTAGCAACCTGGCTTCTTCTTACTTTGCATGTGACCCACCTGGCACACTGCTCACACCCAGCTGGCACTATATCCAGCTGTCAACTTATCTCGCACCCAATATAGCTGGTATCCTATTCCCTCCACATTTATCTCAGGCAGATGATACCTTACTTTCCTGGCATTTTACCCCCTGCACATCTGACACTTTAGCCTCTCAACATGCTAACATCGCACTTACCATATGTACTAACAGTTTGACAGCAGCTGTCAGAATGTTTACATTTCACAAAATGGCAACAAAAGCTTTGATACAGCGTTTGTGAACTTTGTGAAATACCATGATTTGTGCTCACTGAAATTGCCATTTTTCTGCAGGACTTGGATATTCAGTAGACTGAAGGTCAGGTTATAGTGTTTTGCACCTTCACACTATGTGAATCGTTTTGTAGTATTTTGCACACAAATAAACATCGAGCTCAGTGTATACCATCTACAAGAAAGACCCAGTAGCGCGTCAAACTTCCTTCCGGAGCACATATTGTGGACAAGTGTTATACAGAGATCGCGCTGTTATACCCCCCGTAGCAAATATATTTACATTCTTCTCAGTTCCGTTATGCAGGGTGCTACGTAGAGGTCCAACTTCGCAAAGTAGCTCTTAACTCCGCTCGAGCGTAATTTTCGTTCAGGTTTAGGTTTCTTGTTGGCCAAATTGGCCAGATTGACTGTGTCCACTACAGCTCGAAGTCACGTTGTGAAGCACCCAGAATTTTCGGGAAGTTGGCCGCTCTAGTCTGTCTTGTGAGCTGCGCTCATTCTCTCTCAAAAATAAGAAATCCTTAGGTGTGCATGGAGAGCAGAGCAAAACAATCGCCTTGCCCACCTAAAGTTATTCTATCATTCTATTCCTATATGTTGATGTTTGCAATATAAATCAGTTGAAAGTTAGTGGGCGCCTTTTTTCTCTCTATGTTATGCAGTTTGATCCTGCGGTAGGTAATTCTTAGAGACATATAGATACTCTTTTATGAATAAAGCAGCATTTATTATTTTTTGCGAGCCATTACCGATTTCCTCAACTTAATGGAAGCACGTACTTCAGAGAACCAGTTCACTGCTTAATTGTATCTATGCACCCATTCGTCAACTCAATCGTCAGCAACAGATCAATAAACTGCACTTTTTAAATGACAAGACATAGCATTGCCAAGTTAAATCACCCAAGTTCATTCGACATTGCAACACCTTATCAAATCGAATCAGATTTATGTAGCCCCATTTTTGCCACAGTACCTAGAAGAAATTATGCTGATTTCCACCTCGCAGGACAGTAAATACGTAGGAAAATTAGCTTTCACAGCCTATACTTGGAAAACCAATTAAGTAACTGGAGAATGTAACGTAGAAGTGAACGGCATCATTAGCAGGCGATTGCAGAGTTTACATAGAATGCAAGTAGACGAGTGTGTACAGTTTGCAATATGATACCGGTTAATTCTATGCTACCCTCTTTACACAACTGAAACAGTTAGTTAGCCCAAGGATCCGACACTTGTGTACCAAAGATAATCTTTTATGGAGTGCTCGAGTTGGGATGCGCTCTCATGACCATCAAAGAAAAGCTATCAAGACATTCTGAAAGCTTCGTCTAGATGTTGTGGTATTAACTTCGAATCCTGGAAGAAGATCGCTGCACCTGCCCTAACTAAATTGGAAAGTGTGCAGCCTCTTTTGAAAGTAAGTGCATTATCAAGGAGCAGAGAGACATTGTAAGGAAAAGAAATTGAAAACTAGCAACTGGTCTTAAACTGCGTTCTCCGTGTCCCCCTGTCCTATTTACAACAGAAACTTACAGTTGCAAATCGATCTTATTTACCACCGAACCCCTGTCAAACACTCCAAAAAGGTGAAAATGGTCATCGCCATATTCCTGACTGACCAAGAATAGCAGTTTGCTGCCACTGAGATGAAGTAAAACTATACTTCCTTTAACTTGGTTTTGTACATTTCTTTCCAAATGGTTTTAGAGTTATGCAAACACAAATAACATCTATTTCACTTGCGATTTAGCATAGAAACATAGGGTTTAAATTGACAAAGCTATAAGCAATTTCTTAAACACTTAAATTTGTGAATCACTTCAATATTTGCTAATTTGATTAGTCAGCCTCGAGCAATGTATGCATACTAATTAAATTTAGATATTCAGAAAAGTTAATATGTTTCTCGATCCTCTTGATCTGTTTGTCACATTCATAAGATCTACAACTTGCTTAAGAAAGCAGTCTCAATAATTAGTTACCGTTATTCTTAAAGGACAGGAACTGACGTGACGGAAGGTTGAACCTGTCTGGTTTCATTCGACACTGTCTAGAGCGTTTAAAATTCAAACCTTCCTTTGAATGACTAAATTGCGTTTTAAAACATGTAGCCATGTCTTGATTGATTTATTACACGTTACTACTGCTAACGGTAGCAATGTGGAGCTCCTCCTATTTCTTACAGTCGACAGAATCAAGTTTGGTCAATTTGTAGACAGCTATGTATTTAGTCTCTAATCTGTCCACAACCTGGCAATTAAAATAGCCAGGCAGAGTCACTTCATGGAAAGAAAGAGATCCATTCCCATTTCGGAATTCGGAAGCCAGGTAAATCGTTGTCCGTTGGCTGCAGAGATGCCTCAGTGTATCTACAAGTGCAGTGTAAGAAGATGAAGAATAGACAATATCCGAACCCAAGACGACATCGTAGTCAGTATTAAAGTTATTTTGATCTTCACCCCAGGTCAGTGCACAGACTTTCAAACGGTGCCTGCAGGCAAAAGGGACGTTAATTGAGATGTTGTTGTTTATTTGCCTCAGAATTGCTGGTTGGTCTGTCATGGTAACGTTTCCACCTGAGAACAAAAACATACAAGGATGTTTTATTCATGATTTGCACTTGATTTCATTTTGATCCCGTATGAGATTCACCGAACCAAAACATAACCACCTTCAACGAATAAAACACGTCTGGGAGAGGGTATCATCCCATAAGACCAAGCTTTTTGACCCACTTTTAAACTGATCCTCTGACAAGCTCCCCAAAAGTTAGTGACATCAGTATCATAAAAGCAATCACCATGAGGCATAAATAATGCTAGCTATCAGATATCCAGAAGTGAGATAGATTTAAAACAAACATTTTAACGACACATTTGCTTATAAGTATTTAAGGGCATGGTGATAGAGGGGGAAATTCCTACACTAGACTGTTTCAAAATTAATACCATGACGTTTTCAATATGTCGGTTTTAAATTTGACAAGGAGTTGGGACAAGATGAAATACATCAAAAGGTACGAAAGAAGTGAGTGAAAATTTTGGAGTCTTCCTGAGACTCACGGGAGGTACCATTTGTTCTGGGAAATTGCAAATAAAAAGAGTGCAAAAATAAGCAAAGTAACTACAGGTCAGTCGGTTTAACTTCTAGATTGAGAAAATGTCTAGAAACAATACAATGAGATACGATTAGCGAGTTTGATTTGAGATTGATTTATTTTTGTCACATGCTGAAATAGAGTGTAAAGTGTTGTTTTGAGTGCTGTACAAGCAGATCATGCCGTACAAAGTGCATCAGGGTAGCAGAAGAGACTGTAGAGTACAGTGTTACAGCCGCAGAGAAGGTGCAGAGAGAGAGATCAACACCAACATTTGAGGTGTCCATTCAATCAACTGACAACCGGAGGGAAGAAGCTGTTCTTAAATCTGTTCATACGTATATTCAAACTGTTACATCTTTCACCCAAAGGAAGAGAGTGGGAGAGAGCATTTCCAGGATGGGAGAGGTCTTTGATTATGTTGGCTGGTTTTCAAAGGTAGCAAGAAGTGTAGATGGAATCAATGGATGGAAGGCTGGGTTAAGTGATGAACTGGACTTTAATCACGACTCTGTAGTTACTTGCAATCTTAGAAAGAGCAGTTGCCATATAATGCAGTGATGCATGCAGAAAGGAGGCTGTCTATGGTGCATCTATAAAAATTGGTACGAGTTTTTGTAGACATGTCGAATTTCCTTAATCTCCAGAGGAGGTAGAGGCTGATTGTGCTTTCTTGACCATTGCATAAAGGTGGATGAACCAGGACAGATTGTTGGTGACCATCACTTCCAGGAATTTAATGCTCTCGACCATTGCCACCTCAGGGCCATTGATGCAGATAGTGGCATGCACTCCACACTGATTCCTGAATTCAATGACCAGCACCTTTCCTGTGCTGACATTTTCATACCATGCCACTATGCACTCAATATCTTTCCTGTACTCTGCCTTGTCATTGTTTGAGATCTGACCTAGAACGGTGATGTCATCAGCAAACTTGTAAAGGGAATTAGGGTGTAATTTAGCCAAACAGTCACGAGTGTATACGGCGTATAATAGCAGGCTGAGAATGGAGCCATGCAAAGCACTAGTGTTGAGGATTATCATAGAGGAGGTGCCATTGAGTATTATAACTGATTGCAGTCTATGGGCAAGGAAATTAAGGATCTAGTTACAGAGTCTCAGGATTTGGGGATAAGTTTGTTTGGAATTCTGTTGTTGAGGGCAAAGCTATAGTCAATGAGTAGAAGCTGACATAGGTAGCCTTATTATCTAGATGTTCCATGTCTAGGACCAGAGAGAGATGGCATCTGCCATGGACCTGTTAGAATGTCAGGAGAATTACACAGCGTCTAGGCAAACTTGCACGCTAGAGTTGATGTGAACCATGACTAATCTCTTGAAGCACTTCATAATTATGGAGATCAGTAACACTGGGCAGTAGTCAGTGAGGCATGCTGAATGATTTTTCTTTGGCACTAGGATAATGGTGGTCTTTGTAAGTCAGGTGGATACTTCAGAGTGTAACAAGGAGAGGTTAAAGATGTTAGCAAATGTTGATAGAAGCCAGTCCAATAATACTCATGTAGATAAATCTGGACTAATTAAAGAGGGGCAAAATGGAATTATTAAAGGAAATTGTGATTAACTAAATTGTTTGACCTTTCTGAGGAGGAAAAAGAAAGGGTTGATAAGGGTAATGCTGGCAATTGAGTGTACATTAACTTCAAAAGTAGTTTGATACAGTGGGATACACGCAGTAATACCTGTAAACAGAAGCTGAAGTGTAGAATGGAAGCAATAATAGGAATGGGGATACAATATAGACTGAATGATTGGAAATATTCCTGCAATTTGGCTAAAGACTTGTGCTGCAGAACCTGCCACCAACTACAACCACCTCTCCCCCTCCCCCAACCAAGCAGTTCCAGTACAGCTGCATCATTAACATCTGCTTGACAATATGCAAAAATGCCCAGTAATGTCTTGTGCCCAAAAAAAATGCAGCATATGTCCAACCAATAATAGTCACTCCATCGTTCTAATTTCGATCATCAGTAAAGCAATAACCTGCTCACCGTCGCTAAACTTGAAGTCTGTTAAGGCTACTCAGTTCCCAACCTCTTTGCAGCCTTTGTTCAATCATGGACAAAACAGCTGAATTCCAGAAGTGAGTGCACATAATTTCTCTTGATATTAAAGCATGAAATAATGAGAAGTGGCATCAAGTAGCCCTGGAAAAAAAGTGGAGTCAATAGGATATAGAGGGAAGTCTCTCTCCTGTTTTGAGTCATACCTGGTGCAACGGAAGATGGTTATGTTTGTTGGAGGACCACTACCTCAGTTCTAGGACATCTGGCAAAAGTTCCTCAAGATTAAGCCCTCGGCCCAAACATCTTCAGCTGTTTGATAAATGACATTTCCTCCATCATTAGATCAGAACTAGGGATGGCCAATAACGATTGCACAATATTCAGCACCATTCGTGGCCCTGCAAATACTGAAGCAGTCCATGTCCAACATGAGCAAAACTTGGATATTTAAACCATGCAAATGTCAGTGGATGACAATTTCCAACAAGAGAGAATCTAACCATTGCCCCTTTACATTCAATTACATTGCAAAATCTGAATCCCCCACTATCAACATCCTGAAGAACACCATTGACCAGAAAAATAATTGGATTAGCTATTAGATTACAGTAGGTACAAGAGCTGGTATCTTGCAGTGAACAAATAACCTTATTCGAAAAAGCCTGTACTCCACCTCTGATACACAAGTTTGTAATTTGATGGAGTTCTCCCAACTTGCTTGGATAAATACAGTCCGAACAATACGCAAGAAGCTTGACACCATACTCCATTAAAAAAACGTGCTTGAGTAGAGCTATATCTTCAGATAACGACTCCCTCCGACATTTAGCAGCAGTATTGAGTTTGCAAGATCACTGCAGAAGTTCACCAAAGCCCTTTTGACTTCATTATAGGCTGCACCTTTCCTAGCCATCACCACTTCTTGCATTAAATACCTGGGAAAACCACTACCTACAAGTTCTTTCCACACTCCTCACAATCCAATTTGAAATATTTTGCCATTGCTTTGGTGTTGCTAGGTCAAAATTCTGGAATTCCCTTCCTAATATAAATATGGATCCAGCTAAAATAGACTGCAGTAGATCCAGAAGGATGATTACTATCACCATCTCCAGGGTGATAAACGATGGACAATAAGTAACAGCCCAACCAAAGGGTGGATGCATTCCATGAATGAGTAGACAAAAAAAACACAAGTTCACATTCTGAAATCCCAAATGACAATTAATTAAGTGCCAGTGTAAGTCTTCATTAGATTTATCATAATCATATTCTGGATTATCCGTACACTGGATAACTGCTCAATTGTAGAATCTCATCTCACATTGTCCTTTGCAAGCTTGAGCTCATTGAAAAATATCAGTATCAGATAACGACTCCCTCCGACATTTAGCAGCAGTATTGAGTCATAAATGGCTAAATTGGTATGGTGATTGATATGATCAACGAGTCTTTGGGATGTGTGACCTATATACCCGGCAGCAGTATTAATGGGGATGTTCTCCATCTTAACACATCTGCTAAGTAGAGTCAACTTGCCAGCAAGTCAGCACTCTCCTTTCATGCAGTTGGTTTTGACCTGTATTTTGTATTCAATGTCCAGTTGTGTGCAAAACAAAAACATTGAATAAAATGTTTTTATTTGTCTTTCAGCAATTCCCAAATATTTAGTTGGAGGAACTTTCCGCTCATGCAGTAAATCAATGTTCTTTTTCCAAAAAACATCCAAATAATTATGCACCAACAGAGGAGCCAAGAGAGTGGTGGTAAGGTGCAGCTGGGTGTCATCAGCATGCTGCAAGTTAATGCTGTATTTTGGGGAATGTCAGCAAGGCTGTATGTCAATAGAAAATAGAAGGAACTGGTAGACCCTCGGGGGCACTACGGTAAATGTTGCTGGACCTGGAAGAAAACTCATTGTAAATGATAAATGAAATGAAAATATTGTATATGCTACAAATCTGAAATCAAAACAGGCTCAGCTTGAGAAACCAACCAGCTCAAGGATTTTGTGCAGTTGAAAGGGGGCAGAAACATAAGTTCTGGAAAATGTTAAAGGGTGATTAGAGGTTAAGATTGTAGAATAAAAGGCAAAGGGAGTGGGAATTGTTGGAGAGGAAGCAAGGATTAGATCCATTGTAGGCGCCAATAACAGAATAAAATCCAGACTTTTTCTGCCTGTCTCCAGTTCCAAAGTATGGTCAAGACTTTCATAACACATTATTGTAACATGTACACTGCCTACCATATGACAGTTAAGAATCAAACTAGGTAAGAGCATGGCAGTTGGAATGGTCATGTGTATTCAGTGCTGAAAAACAAGGAAGGATATTTTACATTTTCTGCAGCCAGTAGTTTGTTGCTTGGTCAGAACCATTTTGGTAACTGACAACAGCGAACAACTTGATAGGAGGAATTCAAACATGGAAGTCTTGAAAGAAAGGCATGAATTAGGGAGACAAAAACAAGATACCAAATGTTTGGAGAAAAAAGGGAAATTGGCAATGGGTGAGTGTATATTTCTGGGGCGGGGAAGAGAGATGAGGTTAACAGATGTAAAAGAGTAGAGAAATGTACTAGCATCATCCTCTAACATGGGAAATGCTGAGTGAGTTTTGATGATAAGCAGTTTAATGGGAAATAATGTCGAGCGAGCAAGAGGTAGGTCTCCTCACAAGCGAAACTGGGAGACGAAATTACTGTAAATAGGAAAGGAACTTAAGACCTCAATTCTTGGGAAGGGGCATCATTAGAGGAGGTTTAACTTAGTAGGCCCATAGACAAGAAGGACATGGCAGAGGCAGCCAGTGGGTATTGATCTCTGTGGCAAATAAAGCCTTAAATTCCTGGCACAACTTGTTATAAATGAGAATGGAAGAGACAGGGAAGAGGACATGATGCAGATGATTAAGGAAGCTAAGCTACATCATTAGACATCAGAAGAATAAGGGTTGACTTCATTAAATCTCTCAAATTGCAAAGGATTTTGAGCCAGTAAGTGTTGAGAAATGTGTTTCCTGTCTGGTTAATGTAGAAGACCGAGTTAAGGACTGACCATATAGGACTGAGAAGAAGCGCAATTACCGTAGTCGGTTCCATGCTGAATCTTTGAAATTCTGTACACTGAAAAGCTGCAGGTTTTCAGTCATTGAGTATATTCAAGAGTGAACGAGATGGATAAATGTGATGGTCTTTAAGGGATATTGGGTTAATGAGGACAAGGGAGTTGAGGTAGAACGTCATCCATGATCTGGTTCACTGGCGTAGCATACTCGAAGAATCAATTGGTTTCCGCCTCCCCGTTTCTAATATTCTTAGGTTCATCACACAATAATGTATATCACTAGCACTCAGACCACTTCTTGACTGATATTGACGTTCCTTTATGTTTCTCCACTCGCCAGTAGAATGGCCTATTTTTGATTCAATACCAGGATATAACTCACCTAGCAAGGTTGCTAGGATCCCTACGATTCCAGTGCCTGATCCCAACTCAATCACTTTCTTCCCAGTAAAACTGACGTTCTCTTTTTCGAAGTACCGGCAGAGCACGACCCCCTGAAAATAAGAGAAACATGTTGCTCATGAACTTCTGACTGAAATTTAACAGGACGCCGCTTCCAAACAAAATTGCGGACGAACTTAGTCTCGTCGAATAGGTCAAAGGAAGGTTCAATGCACGTTTCATGAAACACGCCCATTAGTTGCAAAAGCATTATGATTATTTGAGCACCGTCTTAAGACTCCCGAAAGAGTCATGCGGCCGTTTCAATTCATTTGATTTGTTCCCCATGTCAATTCGCGCAGAGCAAAATGTTTGAGAGAGACAAACAGGTATGTAAATGGAAATTGTTGGAAAAGCTCAGCAGGTCTGACAGCATCTGTGGACAGAAATCAGAGTTAACGCTTCGGGTTCCTCAGATCGGTACCCAGGTGATCGGTATCTATTACGGCTCAACATTCCTCGGTGCGTCTACTCTAGATTATATGATTAATAGTCTCCGGTAGAGATTGGCTCCACTTGATTCTGTCATAGCAGTCACAATACTATCACTGAGTTATGGTTAACAATAAATGAAAAGTATCAGAAATTTCACCTTGCATTCAACAAATGATTTTCAGTCCTGAGGAGTGAACTTAATTCGAAAATATAACACTCTTTCTAAACTTCATCCTAAAAGTACGGCAGGCAATTGGAACTTGCAACTCATGTTTATTTCATCATTTAAACATCTGAGTTATTTTAAGAAAAGATACGTTAGTGTGCGCAAGGCATTGGTGTGTGAACACAGTACAATTCACATTGATAGAATGAACTACTTTTAAACTATACCTGACATCTGAAAACTGTACTCATCTTCCTAAGATGTCAAATGAAATGCAACGTGTTCCTGTGCCTCCGCACTGTAATCTCTGACTCCAGCATCGGCAGTTCTTACTATCTCTAAGAGCGGCTTTCTGTTCTAATTTAGTCAAACGCGGTTGTCTTTTACTCTATCCGACTAACGCAGTTGACTCACAGCCTCCCAGACATAAGAGGAGACGCCCATCTCAGCATCCATGTATCGAACGATCTTTAAATTAAATCCGCAAAATTCGAAGTTGCTCTTGCGAATTGCAGGAGTCGAGATGCGATTCTCGCTCTCGCGAGCCTCGGAGCTACCTTGCTCCCGCTGCTGGGTCGTCGTCATGTTTTCTATTCGAACTCCTGAACCCGAGCGCAAAGGTTTCCAATCAAGTTGACGAGGGGTACAGATTTGCGGCAATGGTTGGAATTGCAATTATATATCGAGTTTGTGTCGTCATGGCGTCTCGGATCGCGTCACAGCCAATTATGTGTCATCAGTCCTTAAAGATTTGTGCATAGCAGCCAATTTTGCAACAAGGATTTGAATAATAAGTATGGGTCGTCGTTCTTTCTTGATTTTACGTTCAATTAGCAATACAACTAGGCGCCAGTGTCTCCACTGGCGAATTGTCCCATACCCCAGACACCTCAGAGTTAGAATACTTGGTGTCTCGTTCCAATTCTTGGGGCACAATTTCTATTCTTAACGCAGTACCGAGCGAATGCTGTTCGGCTCACAGCGCACTAACACGAAAGGGAAAGGGCCTCTCGTTGCCAGTGAACGTTCACGATTATGTGGCACCATTTTGAAGCAATGCTTGGGAGCTGGCAAGTGCCTTGATCAATCACTAGCTCTCAATTACCACCGAAAACAGAAGCCCTTCTTGCTAGCTTGCTCTGAGCAAATTCGTCAGTCGTCTCCTGCATGCAAACAAATATTGTTCTTCAAAATACTTCAGAAACGTTCAGTAGTGAATCTATGAGGTTCACCTACATTTCGAGCAGAGACATTCCTGGCCATTGCGGAACCTAAAAGCAATTTTCGAACTATTTCTTCCGCAAATAGAATTATCTACTCTTAAGTTCCTGTGTAGAATCATATTGATCTGGAAACGTCAACTCCCTTTCTGTCTCTACAGATATTGCAGAATTAGAGTATCACCAACCAGCACTTTCTGTTATTGCTGCGGATCTCCAGCATCAATGATACTCTAAATCTTTTTTTTGCGCTTTTGGTGCAGAAGTTGGTAAAACGTCGTTTCTGTTGTCTATTCCCTTTTATTGATCATGAAAACTCCAATAGCATTTCCAAACGCAGGGCAGGGATACCTCTTTTGCTGGTGAGAAAGCCTCCAAATGTGAAAACGGGACACAGTTTCAGGGGTTGTCGGAACCTGAAGACTTCGTTATTTACGTGTGAAATTCCCGAGGAAAAAAAAATTCCGTTCGATTTTTGAATCATACACAAATCTCCAACTTTTCACATGCTGGCCCTTTACCATTTTGAAACTGAATGACAGCACCAAGTCAATAAGCCAAACATCCTCCTGGGTTACTACTATATGATCGTTCATTTTCATTGGGACAAAAACTCCGAATTACCTAACAGCACCCCGGCTGTCTTCAACCGAAATTGGCGGCTCTGATCACGATTGGAGCTTGATATATCCTTCTCATTCAATATTACAAATCTTCAACTAATACAGGTCTCATCAGACAGCCTTGTCTTCAGTGAAATATTCACTTTACCATTCTGCGGTCATGTCTGATTTTACAATAATTGAATAACTAATACAGCAGAGATTTGGGGCGGCGTAAGGCAGAAGTTCGGTTATGTTAATCTCAGTGAACGAAGTTTACACCATAATAAAGATAAACATCCGTTTTTTCAGAAGGGGCCTGGAGGATAAACAGCAGCGCCGATGGATAATAGTGGCAAATCGACTTCAGAACATTAGATGTTGAAGCACTGGGATATATAAAACGCCAGGAGAGAGACCAAAGGGCACAACGTGGCAACTATTAGATTTTCATGTTGATAGAAAATTTTCCACACTCGCATGAAAGGGTATGGAATACACTGAAGCATTGTGCTTTCCAGCACGAAATTCCTTTAATTAATGTCAGTGTTGAGCTACATTTCTTACAGTGACTACAGAACAGAACATAAAAGTACGCGCCCTTGAATAAACTATTACATTTCATGACATTGTTTCCCGACCTTTTTAGGTCTAGATTATCTTAATTGCTTGTCTTCACGTTACTAATGCATTGATGAAAAAACAAATTAGTGCTGTTTTAGGCCCAAAGAGGAATTTTTGTTTTTAAGATTTGGTCAGATCAGTCAGCAACTGTACTCCCAAGAGAAGGTAGCGTGTGGCGATGATATCAATTGAATCTCCGCCCCAACAACCCCTCAGCCCTATCTCGAGTACATTCTGTGCTCTAGCCACCCTCAATGTTTCTCGAAAACGGTGTTCAACTCAGCTGAGATGTCAGTTGAGTACCTGGTTTTACCGTAGGGCAGGGAGAGTTAGGGGTGCTCAGGTGATAGATTGTAGACAGCAGTTGACTCCCTTATCCATGTTTAACTTGTTGTCATGGTACTTTCATGGACTCTGAATCATTGCTGAGAACTCCCAAGACAACCTTATGCCAGGATGTACCCAGATTTGTAATAGTGGTGCCGGGCTCATTAGTTGTAAACTGTAATTCTGCGAATATTTCTATGTCAGTTGTTGTTTTAATAGCCTACGGAACGTTCCTTCATATTTTGGCATAAAACCCTGGGTTTTACTAAGATGGAGTTTGCTGGTCGTTTGATCTAAGTGTGTAATTGTTTCTCCCACTGTTTAAGTTAAAGCCGGGTGGTCCATCCACCTTGGCTATGTTTTTGTGGTTCCCCACTACTTGAATGACTTTCTACAGTCTTTCGGAGGACAATTACGACTCAGCTACATTTATGTGGCCCTGAATGCACATGCTGGCCAGATCATGTAAAAACAGCAGGTTTCCTTCTCCGAAGGAGGTTATTGAGACTCATTCGTCTACCTCCTCCTCCAAGCGCACTCATTTCCTCCGCGCCGCTCAGTTATTGGCAAGTTGTGCAAGTTACAGTGTACAATTCAAGAAACATCAAAACGTCGTTTTGCTGGATTATATCATTTTTCAAAACACTAACTCTCGATTTCGGGTGCTCAATACCAGCTTGATTGCTGTCCTAAATAAAAACCGAAAGAACTGAGGACGCTGTAAATCAGAAACAAAAGCAGAAATTACTGGAAACGCTCAGGCAGCATCTGTGAAGAGAAATCAGAGTTACCGTTTCGGGCCCGGTGACCCTTCCTCGCATTTCTCTCCTATTGGAGACGTAGTAGTTACTGACATTCCAGCGCCTCCGTTACTAACTTATTTCCTGAATGCCAAAACTTCTGGATAGCCAATGTCGCCCAACAATTACAAATTAAGGTTTTCTTATGGCCTGAACATTTGAGGCACTTGCGGCTGTGTCAGTCTCATCATTGCAATTACGAGAGAACGCAACATATTTGGATGAAACTCCACCGTATTTTGACGCTCTTCCCATTGACGAGTACCACAGGCTACTCTGACATGGCCACATCGGTATAATCCATCACCCACAGCACCTGCTAAAATCCTTCCAAGGTAAAAATGTACGTGACCCCCTTTGGTTGACAGAAGGTTTTTGCGGCAAAAGTGATATTTAGTTATTTCATTTTGGTAAGAAACTGATTATTTATTGATGTACTGTAGCTGCTAATGATTCTTTTGACTCCTGCCCTTCAGCGACAACCTATGTGGAACTCTCTTGTATGTAATTGTGTCCGTTCCTGCTCTGCTGCTTCTTGGTCCGTTGTGTCATTTTATACAGTGGCCTGTGCAACCCAGTTGGGCTGGCAGTTAACATCGTACAGTATCCCCTGACATGCGCACTTAAGTAGTGTTGCAGAACGGCAATTCCTCAGTACCGGTTATTTGTCTAATGCAAGGAATTATCTTAGCTCTCTTCAACTCTTGTGCTGCTCACTGCATGTCAACGCTATTGTCCTCTTAGCAAATATGAAAATAGCAAACTAATGTGCGCAAATATCAGGAGATTTTTACCATCATGAGATTTCTAAGTACATTTCCAGAGCTGTTCTTTAAAAAGGAGTTTAAGCAGACATGAAGCAGCATAATCATAAAAACTAATAATTATCGCTAAGATACAAAGTACAGTGACAGCTGTAACAACAGAAAAATCGAGGGAAAGAGTCCATCATACCATAAACAAAAACCCTTCCTGAGAACTCCAGTCACCGGATCCGAAACGTTAACTTTGATTTCTCATCACAGATGCTGCCACACCTGCTGAGCTTTTCTACCAACTCCTGTTTTTCTTTCTGATTTACAGCATCCGCCGTTCTTTCGACTTTTAAGAAAATCGAAAGATTTGGAGGCAATGAAGGAAAGTGTATCTGAGGTGCGAAACCAGACAGTCGCATTCAATGCTGGAGTATTCCCGTGGCATTGTAAGGGCTATGTTTGTTCCTGTTTCTCAACTCTTTTAACTTGAGGCTATGGGCATTTTAGAATCGCCAACAGAGGAAGCAGTGCCTTGACATCTTTCATGTAAAGAGCTACTCTCTGAATGTTGTGATTAGGTCTCCTATTATTCCAGAGAGGAACTTACCATTTTAGGAAATACTCCAGTGAAACATTGTTGAACCTCAGTTAAGGAAAATATAACGTGCTTTTAAGTAAGGGAGTCAATAATCAATATTGTACTCCAAATGGGATTTCACCCATTCCAAATCCATTCACCTGAAGGTTACCATAGAATGTACACTTGTAATTGATTTTATGTTAACTTTTCTGTAATTCATGGAAAAGGCCCCGCAAATTCCATTGAGTAGTACTGCTACTTTTTTGCTTAATTTTTCTTGACCATGCTGCTTTCTCATTGATCCCACCAAATGGATAATTGCAAAATTTCCTATATTATGCTCAATCTGTATCTTCATACCCAATCACTTAACCATTTTCAGTTCTTCGTGGCCACCTCACAACTTTATTTCACCAAGCTTTGTACATTATAAGCATGGAAATTGGACGTACAGATAGTAACAACTGCTGATGCTGGAGTCTGAAATAACACAGTGTGGAGTTGGAGGAACACTGCAGGCCAGGCAGCATCAGAGGAGTGGGAAAGCTGACGTTTCGAGTCGGGACCCTTCTTCAGAAATGGGGGAGGGGAATGGCGCTCTGAAATAAATGGTGGGGGGCGATGTTATCAGGTCGATAGTAGAGCGGATGGGTGGGAGAGAACGACACATCAAGGAGGTGAGGATGAAGTTAGGAAAGGTGATTGTAGGTAGATAGTGGCGGCGATTGGTCAGTGAGGTGGGAGGACCGGATAGGTGGGAGAGTAAATGGACAGGTCAACGAGGCGGCGATGGGGGTGTGGTGTGTCTGGTCTTGGGATAAGGTTGGGGGCGGGCAGATTTTGAAGCTAGTAAAGTCCACATTGAGACCATTGGGTTGTAGAGTTCGAAGGCAGAACATGAGATCTGTCCCTCTCCGAGGCGGAATATGAGCTGCTGTTCCTCTCCAAAGCGGACTATGAGGTACTGTTTGTCATATTCCACATTGAAAGCCTACAACCCAATGGTCTCACAGTGGACTTCACTAGCTTCAAAGTCTCCCCACCTTCGACCTCATCCCAAGATCAGAACCCCCCAAACCCCGCCTCATTGACCTGTCCGTCTTTTCTCGCACCCAGCCGCTCCTCCTACCTCACTGACTAATCCCCACCACTCCCTGTCTACACTCACCTTTACTAGGTTCATCCCCGCCTCCTTGACCTGCCTGTCTTCTCTCCCATCTATCCGCTTCACTATCTATCTGCTATCACCGTCTCCCATCTCTATTTATTTCAGAGCCTCCTTCCCCTAAGTCCTTCGTGCAGAGACATGGTCTCTAATGCATTTCTTCAATTTCATAGCTCTGATATTTCGATATTGCCGTTGTTTCATTCTCCAACCTTGTTTGTAAATGATTTTTATTCAATCATAACACTTATTTTCATTGCTCTGAAAGAATTTGAAGTAGACATAACCTTGTGTATTTAAGAATGTCCTAGTTTAAGCAAGCTCTCCCAATAATCAAACTCCTGGAACCCGCTAACATTCTGCCGAATCGGTAGTGCATTCCTTCCAAGGATCTTTCCAATAAATACTTTAAAGCATTTTACTCTAAAATATGCAGAATACTCTAAATATGGCCTAGTCAGGTTTCTGTATCCTTGCAATAAGCGTCGTCCCTCTTGCCCCGCCCAACATTTGGCTACAAAGTCCGTCGTCGATCAGCTTTAATTTCTGACCATTTTGCACGCTACCACAGTGTTTTAGGCATGTGTGCACGTGAATCCTCAAATCTCTTTGGAGCTCAGCTCTTTCGTTGATGTAAAAATCCGTGTATCTATGTGTTACTGCAAAATAGATTAACTTATATTCACTTGAATTGAATTCAGCTACTCCGCACTTCAATGTTGACAGCCCCTCCTAATATCATCTTTGCTGTAATTCATTGGTGAGGGGTCTTCATGTCAAGCGGATAGAAAGTTGACGCCAGAAAACAAGGTCGTAGAAGCTTGGATGGAAGTCACAAAAGAAGTCTGCTCCCTTGAGGTCAATGAAGGTAGCTGAAAGCAGTGTAATAAAAGGCTGAATGGTCTCTTGCGATCGGAAAGCGTGAGTATGGAATAATTCTAGCGATGGAATTCCATTCAGGGTGTATGGGTGTGAAAAGTACATATAATGGTGAGACAACGCCCAGACTTAAAACAAATACACCACGTTTAACGGTGCTGGGTAATTTTAGAGATAGACAGAGACTGGGCTCCGAGAACAGCAAAATTTGTCAATTTCGAAATACCATAAGAAAATGGTTGCAGCAAGAATGGATATGTTGGCTACCAGAGTGAACGCATAACACTTCCTCTAAAAAAACAGGGTCATAAAGCCGATAAGAGAGCAAGGCCTGGAGGAGCAGCTCAAACCCTGGTCATTCAACTTCACCACACTGAATGAGGAAGCTCTACAGCGAAGGAACAACTAACGCTATATGGCCATTGGTCACCGAGACGCTGCGTGATACCTTCGAGGTGATGAAAATGTGGAGCCACAGACGTCTCCGGGAAAGATTGCACTGCGTAGGTGGATCGAAATTGGGAAACGGAGAGTGGATAGGAGCGTTGATGGATTGATTTTTTTTATTTTAGCATTCGGAGAGGGATGAATGTCTCAAGTTTGAAGAGATTGGTGTTTAAGTTCCAGGCAGCATTGGTTTGTGCGTATAGGTGTATAGGTTCATGTATGCGTTTTTGAGGGCTGAGTGGTGTAGCAATGGTGCATCTCTAAATGAATTTCTCTTAGTACGGAGACATTTAGAGCCACATTATTTAAGATTAGAGGAAGAGCATTCTTTGTAAACGTTCAGTAGTTATATGGGCACTTACGTAAACAGGTCTAATTTGCAGGACAAAATAAACTAGGTTCTGAGATTACAGCGGACAATTTAAGCAAAGAATGACCACAGACGAGATGGTGCGAATGACCTCTTTCTGCGTTGCAGAATTTTCTGATGTATTGATTTTTTCACGTCGGCGAGTAAAAATGGATGCTTTTTTATGGCGCATAAATACTTCTGAGTTTTGTACCTTTCCAGTGCTTTTCCGGTGCATCATCAGGTCGCAGGAGAGCGCGAGAATGAGACAGAAAGTCGCAGTCACTCTCAGATCCACGGGCGAATAAATTGCAACGTTACAATTTTAATTCTTCGAGGCTTATTATCCATTTTCGCGCGTTGAAAGTAACATGCAGTTATCAGAAGATAATTGAGTCCGTTGTACACGATATATTTGTTTTATTCTATCTGTGCATTCATTTGTCACTCAGAAATAGAATAATTGTTTCACGGCCACAATAACACATTATTGACCAGGCTCAGCTTAACCTTAATTCCGAAATTCAATACAACATTTCAACCGTTCGGCGTCAGATGCAGATGTTCTATGCATTCACACTTTGTAGTAGAATGTACGACAGAGACGTGAATTGTTTCGAACCACATACTTGTCAAAACTCTTACATTCTATGTCTAGGCAATTTGCAGTTTAGGGGCTATTTGTAGGAGCTGACCGATATGAATGAACATTGACCAATGGTGTCCCTGGCTCTTTTGCTATCTGTTCTGCGTTAGTCGACAACTTTGCGGCCAAAGTTTTCAGTTGGCTGACGTAATTGTTGCAATGAGCATCTACGGTGGCTTCAACTGATCTCTGTGCGGCGAGTATACAATCACACTATTGCACGCGAACGGTATTTGACGGCAAATTTCGCCAATTAAATATGAATACTAAGTGCACAAACAGTCCAATTACTTCTGCACCAAGTCGACGGTTCCCAGCAGTGCGAATATATCCATTAAATTCAACTGTCGGGCAATGTCAGCGTTCAATGGTTTTCACAGGGAGAAACAGCAGGTTATGTGTCAACTCGTCTCCAGGATTTAAACCGATATCTCTTATCATGACATATATTTACCTGTTTATGTTGTGTTCCTAAATATTGTTTGAAAACTATTTCAAATAGAAGTCATACGTCACAGTGTGGAAAATGGTTCATCGAATCCACACCGACTCTTTGAAGAGCATCCGACCCTAACCCAATAACCCTGCATTTCCCATGGCTAACCCACCTGGCCTGCACATCCCTGGACACTGTGGGCAATTACGCATGACCAATTCACCTAATCTGCACACGTTTGGGTTGTGGAAGGAAAGCGGAGCACCCAGAGAAAATCCACGCAGACACGGGGAGGATGAGCAAACTCCGCACAGATAGTCGTTCGAGGCTCGAAACGAACCCGGGCCTCTGGCGCTGTGCGGCAGCTGTGCTAACTAGGAAGAACGAGCAACAAGCAACTTAATTGTTGGTTCACTACATTAATTTAGTTATTTAGATACACCATCATGACAAACGGAGCTTCTTAGGGAAGATTATGAACCACGTGATAGAATGAGGCGATCCTAAAACAAAGCCTTGAAGATTCTGGATTTTGAATTTATAGAACGAATAGAGAAAATGATCCCCTTATCATGAATTCCAACGTCAGCTAAAGTTTCCACATTTATGTTAGGAACCAGTCCTCAGGACCTCTACCAATTTTGGTCATTTTGTACACAGTAATATCCTTGTCTGCTAACCTGTCAACAACTATGCATTTAAAATACACGGGTAGAAGTACGTCATGAAAAGATAGGGAGCCATTTCCTTTCCGGAATGCGGAAGCCAGAAAAATGGTAGTATCTGGATGAGCGAGATAATGTAATGTTCTGATTAGTGAAGAGTAAGAAGCTGAACTATAAACAAGATCCGAACCCAGAATGAAGTCATACTCGTTGGTAAATCTAATGTGGTCTTCACCCCAGATCAGGGGGCGGATATTTATGCGGTGTCTGCAGGCAGCAGGGATGTTGGTAGCGATGTTGTGTTCTATCTGCTGCAGTGCGTTCGGCTGATCTGTCAAGGTAACATTTCCACCTGACAAGAAGAAGAGAGAAATTATTCACCCACGTTGACGGTTGACCCTGATAGCACGCTGGTAAGCTATTTGACCACGGCACTAAGCGAGCTCCAGCTGAAATCCGGGATTCGCTCACATTGAGCGTTAGGATAACTATGTGTCGAAAAGGCACTAACACAAATGGTCTGACATTGATCAAAATGACCTGGAACGTTAAATGCGAACTTATAAACAAGGAAGTCTGTTCTGTTTTAAAGCTCGCGGGGAAGAAAGTTCATCTCATTTTCCTCCAACCACCTTTCACAAAAAAGAATGAACACCGGGAAGTTGCTTTTCAACTTGAGTAGATGGCAACGCCACTGAGTCAAAAGAAGTCCCTCTCTGCTACTAGATATTACGAAATGGTGATTATCGTCGGGATTTGAACAATCATAGTTGCGCGGAAAGGGATAAGAAATCGTTCATTCCACGAAAAAAATGTAGAATTTCAAACTGTGATCAGAGATAATGGGAACTGCAGATGCTGGAGAATCCAAGATAACAAAATGTGTAGCTGGATGAACACAGCAGGCCGAGCAGCATCTCAGGAGCACAAAAGCTGACGTTTCGGGCCTACATGAAGGGTCTAGGCCCGAAACGTCAGCTTTTGTGCTCCTGAGACGCTGCTTGGCCTGCTGTGTTCATCCATCTACACACTTTGTTATCTAGAATTTCAAACTTGCGCGTTAGTAGGGAATAGTATTAAATAAAATCACTAGTCACCCATCGATTAACCTCACCACAAAGAACAATAGTTGCCTTATAATTCGTAGACTGAAATGACGCAGGAGCCCGGTTGATTTGAAGGACCGACTTTTTGGGCCAGTGGGGTTGCCACTTGCTCATGTGTAAAACCAGCTTTCCGGCGTTCAATCCTTTCGAGAATAGTTTTTGGAGCTGATCAAGACAGATTTTCTTGTCTCTGCTCTTTAAAATAAACCAGAATTACTTTTATTAATCGATCTAATGTTACGTTCCCTTGAAGAGTTCCTGATTTGAAGCAATTTCTGCGCATTTATGCCACTCTGGGTGCCTTGATGGTGCGTTATGTTTTCCAATTCCCTTGACAGAACTACACAGTTAATTCCATCTCACTGCTACTGCTTCGGAGTCCTTAAAAAATTGACTGTTTCAAACATATATTCTGTAGTGCAAGTGCACACTGAAGTCACCATTCAATCTGTGATTACCAGCTTTTCAAGTGATATACTATGGAAAGGGAGTGAATTAAAATGCTCCTAATATCTCTTAAATGATTTTGTCAATTTTTCCTGAAGATGCGTCTTTTTGTTGACAACGGTTCTGCTGGAAGAAGCAGCTCATCCCAATCTACTCGATCAAGACATGTGCATGATTTTAAAGATGGTAGGAACTGCAGATGCTGGACAATCTGAGATAGCAAGGTCCTAACCCTTGATCTAGGCCCGAAACATCAGCTTTCCTGCTCCTCTGATGCTGCTTCGCCTGCTGTGTTCATCCAGCTCTACAACTTGTTATCTCTTATGCTTGATTTTAAAGACGTTTTTGGATCTCGTAATGTTCACGGCTGTAGGGAAAACTGTTACTCTTTATCTAACCTTTCTGAAGTTTGTCATCTCTGATAACCTCACCCTGCACTATCTAACGCCATGATATTTTGTTGCTAAAACGCAGGACACGGAAATAGACAAAATCCTCGAACTGTGTGAATAATGTGTGAATTAAAAACGTTTACCTTAGCTCCTTTCCTACTGTACCTAATGCCTCTATTCCCAAAACCAATCATCCCGTGTGGATCTTATTCCATTAGCTTCACAAATTGTTTGGCCTGAATCGCATATTATTTGAATATATAGTTACATGCCTGTGCGATCCGCGGACCTCTCCCCTGAAAATTCTAAATTTAGCTAATATCACCTGAGATTTCAATTGACTGGAGTAATTCATTTTCATAGAAAGGCCCCAAATGTTAAGACTTTGGTTTGAGTGTTCAGATATTCTGGGTACATTGAGTGGATGTTATCAAGAATGCAAGATCAGTAAAACATCAGTTTCTGACGGGACACGGATTTTTCCAATGATGATCATTATAAATCAGCATTCCCTGTGAATGGGCATCACGCAGTTACAACCATTAAAACCTTTGGCTATCATCTGCATTGAGAATGCATTGCTTTACTACCATTCTTAACTCCAATTTACAGGCTCAACGCGTTCGATGACCCGAAAAAACAACGTAGCTGCTGATATTTGGAATTTATTTTATATTCTGCATCAGTGTTGTTCTTGTGGTGTCACTTATATGCGTGTGTTACAAAGTCAGGAACTGTCATCTATCAAATGGGGCAATTAGCCAGGGTCAATGTTAAATACGTAGAAGCGAATGGGCAGGTTGTTTGACGTTAGTGTGATGAAAATGCCACTCTGAAACTTGCCATGGGTGAGGGGAGGAGCGGGGTAAGGAGGTTCACTGCCATTAAATGATCAGCTATAAAATTCTTCTTCATCAGCACCCTCCAACACACACACGCACACAAGCGCGCGCACGCCTCTCTAACATATCTCCCCTCGTTCACAGAACTTTCGTTTATTGCCTGCATTCAACAAAATCTTAAATCGTTACAAGCCATCTTTCACTCACCTAGTAATGTTGCTAGAATTCCCACAATTCCAGTGCCCGATCCCAGTTCAATCACTTTCTTCCCAGTGAAACTAATGTTCTCCTTCTCAAAGTAGCGGCAAAGCGCAACACCCTGAAAATATTGAACAGATACACACGAGTTTTTTTTATAGGATTAACCTATTTCTCGCATTTGTGATTCACTATTTACCCCAAATCAGTACGGGTCGTGGATGAGAACGATGCTCTTTGGAGCTAGAGGGACGCTGGTAATATTTGTCGTCAATAACAACAACAAAAACAGAAGTTGCTGGAAAAGCTCAGCAGGTCTGGCACAATAATTGTTGTCACCCGGCAACTTTCATTGACTACGGTCTAACGTGTTGACTTGATGTCTCGCTTGCTGCGGTACTGAGTCAGGAACGACATGCTTTCAATTAATTTGCGATTTCTTTTTAAATAATTAACTTATTTTTTTCCAATCAACCTATTCAGAGATGTTATTACACACCTCTGGAACAGGTGGCAGTTTCTCTACCACTTGTATACTTATATATATTATGTATACTTGACCCAAATCCGGTGAGCTGTACCCAGATGATCCCTACAATGTGGAAACAGGTCATTTGGCCCAACAGGTCCATACCGTTCTCTGAAGAGCATCCAGCCTGACCCATCCCCCTACCCTTTCCCTGCAACCCCCCATTTCCCTTGTCTAATCTAACCAAATTGCACACGGCTTGACAGTATGGGAAATGTTGCATGGCCAATCCACCTAACCAGCACATCTTTGGACTATGGGAGGTAACATAGGAGATTGTGCCCACTCCGTGCAGACAGTTGCCCGCAAGTGGAATTGGACACGGGTCCCTGGTGCTGTGAGGTAGCACTGCTAACCAGTGAGCCACAGTGCTGCCCCAGTCATTGTACAACGTGACGCTTTTGTTTAGATAAAATCGGATTTGTCATCAGCATCAGAGTTAATGGGAACGGCAGATGCTGGAGAATCCAAGATAACAAAGTGTGGAGCTGGATGAACACAGCTGGCCAAACAGCATCTCAGGAGCACAAAAGCTGACGTTTCGGGCCTAGACCCTTCGTCAGAGAGGGGGACGGGGAGAGGGTTCTGGAATAATTAGGGAGAGAGGGGGAGGCGGACCCAAGATGGAGAGAAAAGAAGATAGGTGGAGAGGAGATTATAGGTGGGGAGGTAGGGAGGGGATAGGTCAGTCCAGGGAAGTCGGACAGGTCAAGGAGGTGGGATGAGGTTAGTAGGTAGGAAATGGAGGTGCGGCTTGAGGTGGGAGGGAGGGATAGGTGAGAGGAAGAACAGGTTAGCGAGGCGGGGACGAGCTGGGCTGGTTTTGGGACGCAGTGCGGGGAGGGGACGAACTGGGCTGGCTTTGGGATGCGGTGGGGGAGAGGGAGATTTTGAAGCTTGTGAAGTCCACATTGATACCATTCGGCTGCAGGGTTCCCAAACGGAATATCAGTTGCTGTTCCTGCAACCTTCGGGTGGCATCATTGTGGCACTGCAGGAGGCCCATGATGGACATGTCGTCTAAGGAATGGGAGGGGGAGTTAAAATGGTTCGCGACTGGGAGGTGCAGTTGTCTATTGCGAACCGAGCGGAGGTGTTCTGCGAAGCGGTCCCCAAGCCTCCGCTTGGATTCCCCAATGTAGAGGAAGCCACACCGGGTACAGTGGATGCAGTATACTACATTGGCAGATGTGCAGGTGAACATCTGCTTAATGTGGAAAGTCATCTTGGGGCCGGCGATGGGGGTGAGGGAGGAGGTGTGGGGGCAACTCTAGCACTTGCTGTGTTTGCAGGGGAAGGTGCCGGGTGTGGTGGGGTTGGAGGGGAGTGTGGAGCGGACAAGGGAGTCATGGAAAGATTCCATCCCCTATTCGCAATTCCTTCGCCTCCGCTGCATCTGCTCCCTGGATGAGGCATTCCACTCCTGCACATCCCAGATGTCCGCCTTCTTCAAGAACCGCAACTCCCCACCCCACCCCCACCCCCACCGCAGTGGTCGAGAACGCCCTTGACCGTGTCTCCCGCATTTCCCACAACTCATCCCTCACACCTCGCCCCCGCAATAACCGCCCTAAGAGAATCCTCCTCGTCCTCACATACCACCCCACCAACTTCCGTATACAACGCATCATCATCCGACACTTCCGCCATCTACAATCCGACCCCACAACCCAAGACATTTTTCCAACCCCACCCTTGTCTGCCTTCTGGCGAGACCACTCTCTCCGTGACTCCCTTGTCCGTTCCACACTCCCCTCCAACCCCACCACACCCGGCACCTTCCCCTGCAACCGCAGCAAGTGCTACACTTACCCCCACACCTCCTCCCTCACCCCCATCCCAGGCCCCAAGATGACTTACCGTATTAAGCAGATGTTCACCTGCACATCTGCCAATGTGGTATACTGTATCCATTGTACCCGGTGTGGCTTCCTCTACATTGGGGAATCCAAGCGGAGGCTTGGGGACCGCTTCGCAGAACACCTCCGCTCGGTTCGCAATAGACAACTGCACCTCCCAGTCGCGAACCATTTTAACTCCCCCTCCCATTCCTTAGACGACATGTCCATCATGGGCCTCCTGCAGTGCCACAATGATGCCACCCGAAGGTTGCAGGAACAGCAACTGATATTCCGTTTGGGAACCCTGCAGCCCAATGGCATCAATGTGGACTTTACAAGCTTCAAAATCTCCCCCTCCCCCACCGTATCCCAAAACCAGCCCAGTTCATCCCCTCCCCCCACTGCATTCCAAAACCAGCCCAGCTCTTCCCAGCCTCCCTAACCTGTTCTTCCTCTCATCTATCCCCCCTCCCACCTCAAGCCGCACCTCCATTTCCCACCTCCCAACCTCATCCCGCCTCCTTTACCTGTCCGTCCTCCCTGGACGGACCTATCCCCACCTACACTCTCCTCTCCACCTATCTTCTCCTCTATCCATCTTCGGTCCGCCTCCCCCTCTCTCCCTATTTATTTCAGAGCCCTCTCCCCATCCCCCTCTCTGATGTAGGGTCTAGGCCCGAAACGTCAGCTTTTGTGCTCCTGAAATGTTGCTGGGCCTGCTGTGTTCATCCAGCTCCACACTTTGTCATCAGCATCCTTGGATTCTGTAGGTCATAAGAGCCGAGCTTCCTTCTGAAGTGGTTGCTCAGGGCATATCACCAGAGGTTGGTCGTGAGACAGCATCGGTCAGCAACATCGGTGTTATAAAGGGAAACGTGGAGCCTGAGAGCAAGAAAAAAAAACACCGCAAGCCGACATTCGTGGCCTCAAGTCATTTAACCAGTACTAAGAGGCTCTAACATTTATTGCCGGCAAGGCTTGTCGGGAATAGCAGGTTCTTCAATTTAAAATATGGGTGAGAAATTCATGCACAGGATAGATAAGCGCATTGTGGCGGGGTTTTAATCGCAACGGGGAGCATTAGAAAGCAGATTGGTGGGCAGCAGATTCCACTACTGCTCGCCCATTTTGCGCTATTCAGGCGTTTCACAGTCCAGTTGGTGTCAAGGGCCCCCGGGGTGATAATTCCACAACCGATAATTGCCAGCAATCTACAGGATGGCAGGTCCCCTGGTCTCATTAGGAGGCTGAAGCTTTAGCAGGTAGAATCCAAAGGAGGATACGTATGGGAATGATGGCGAGAGCATGGCTGGAGATGGAGATAAGAAGCACGGCCGGCTTTCAGCCACACCCACCCCTCCCCTCCAACCAAACCTCCACTCCACCCCTCGCTCCTCACGCCACCCATCTCTTTTCCGTTGCTTGATCAGCTATGACCTTAGGAAGGGTCCACGGGAACCCTGCAAGAACACATGGTGGGGTTTGCTGGCCGTGCTGCTCCCCACATGGCGAGCCAGCGCCCATTGATCGCCAATTTTAGGTGCTCCAATTGCCGTGAATGCTTCTTCCCGCATCGCTGTGGACGTAGGAAAATGACAATCCCCAGCCGAGACCATACCTTCCTCGAACCCTGCACCCGCCCGAACACACCACGCCGAAAAGGCACTGGATTCCGGAAAACAGTACACATTGCTGAACTCTTTACAAATCGAAAAATTCTGAGAAATTTAAAAAGGGATAGCAAAGCCTTAAAATTAACTCGACATAAAAGACGACAGACCGGCTTTTCCTAGATCTGACAAGTTATTGAACTTACCGCGTCCCAAACATAAGCAGACACACCCAGGTTAGCGCTCGTGTTCCGCGCGATCTTTAAGCAGTATCCGCAGAAAGCGAAGTTAGTTTGATTGATGTAATAGATCGAGGGCTGAATCTTGTCCGTGGTGTCATCGTCATTACAATTCTCCGGGGATCTAATGGTGGTCATGGTTTCCAATCTACTTCCAGACGTTTCTCAGAGGATGCTGACGATTCAGTTCAAACGGCTGAATAACACACGATCGAGCATTTATATCACGCTCCACCCACTGCAAAGCCGCCCGTCCTTGTGATGTCCCCAATGTTCTCATAGCCAATCAAGCGCAATTGCAGTTGTTCGTCAATGAAACATTCCGTCTATTCTGTGCACCGCAAAATAGTCGAGAATTAACGGATCTGACAATGCGCATTGCCAGGGGGGTGGGGGAGAACGGTGCTGCTAAACTTTGCATAGAAGTAATATCCTACTAGTTACTTTGCGATTCGGGAAAAAGAAACTCTCTTTTCGACATTTAATAATGCTATGATCATCAATGCATTCATTGTGCACTGAAGCGAATTTTAGATCCAGACTGCATACCTCTGAATCTGAACCCACGATCTTTAACTCGGAAGTTGGAAAACCGCCACTCAGCCGAAACTTCACGTCTACTTGGTCGAGCCGGTACTTCACATGAGTTTCAGTTTTATAATAACTCACAATGAACTAATATAAAAGTTGCTAATAGTATTCTTAACATTCGAATGACTTCGATTCATAACCAACTAGAAAGGCGCATGAACATATTAATATTGAATCCTTTGGAATGGCTTACGGAGGTTAATACTTTTATTAAAAACAGATGGTACGTAGCGAAACTTTTGTCATATATTGGTCTCCCCTTACTTGTATTGACCACATTGCACCATAACTTTTGCATCCACCTCTGAATATCTTAACGAGATGCTCTTTCACCCACAGTTCTTTCGAAATTCTGCACTCACTGCCTCACAGGAGAGACCATCTCTTGCACTGAACACGTTCTACTTTAAACAGAAATTGACATCAATGCGAGCATTACTCCAACGAATAGGAAGAAGAACGGAGCATGCTGTACTAGCCACCGTGTTCTGGTATTCAGTAAGATCAAGGCTGAGCTCTCAAATTAAAGTTCTCTCCCGATTTATCTGCATATTCCGTGATCCTCCTGGTATTCAAAAGTGTACCGAACATAAACTTCCATATATCATTGACGTTGCTGCCCGAAGAAAAGAGTTCCAAAGATTCACGACGCTCTGGCTTTCATGAAACTTCATCGAATCCAGCTCTTTACCTGAGATTGTGATCCTTACATCCAGTCTCTGCTGCTGGTATCCAGCAATTTTCCTGTCAATCCCTCTGGAAAGACCGCATGTTACGGCCATTTCACGTAGCCAAGGAAGAATTCGACCCAATCTCAACTCATACAGCAGACCTCCCATCCCACGATTCAAGATAGTTGAAATTCTCTGTCGATTTATCTGCATATTCCGTGATCGTCTTAGCATTAATCCCCCTTACAATTCTTCATAGAATC
Source organism: Stegostoma tigrinum (assembly GCF_030684315.1). Classification (NCBI taxonomy): domain Eukaryota; kingdom Metazoa; phylum Chordata; class Chondrichthyes; order Orectolobiformes; family Stegostomatidae; genus Stegostoma; species Stegostoma tigrinum. The sequence continues at coordinate 83,038,390 of NC_081363.1, forward strand.
ATAGAATCCCTACAGGGTGGAAATAGGCCGATCGGCCAAACAAGTCCGCACCGACCCCCCGAGCACCCCCAGACCCATCCTACCTTAACCCACCCCGCAACCCATCCCTGAACACTGTGAGCAATTTAGCATGGGAAATCCACCCAGTCTGCATATCTTTAGACTGTGGGATGAAACCGGAGTACCCGGATGAAACCCACGCGAACTTCTTAAGAATTACCTTCTTCCCCAATTGACGGGACACAAGCGGACAGTGTAGTTGGGCTGTGATCTTTAAAACCCAACATAATTGAAACTAGATTTGAATATTCGAGCAGTCCTTTAATAAAGTTCTAAATACCATTTTACTTCAGAGTTTTCGTTAAATTTTTTTATCTATGAATTTGGTACACCAGTAACCAAATCCCTGCAAACACCAAATTCTACTACTCTCTCTTAAAGAGACACCCTCTACTAGACCCTCCTAAAACTATTTTTCTTATTTCCTACTCATTCCGGAAAAGCAAATCACTTCAGATTTTCTTCATTATAAACCATGTGCCGTATTGTTGACCAATAAACTAGTTAGTTGATATTTCTTTGTATCTTCCTTTTGTGGACATATTCCTGCCCTGCTGTGTATCGCTCCGAACGTGAATGTATTGGATTGTCCCGTTATCTAAGTTTTTTATATAGATTGTTAATTGAGATAGCCCAGGCATTGATGCTTGCAGCACCCCAATAAATAAACAACATTATTTCGGGAATAGCCCATTTAATCCCTCCTCTGTTTTTTGCCTTTTCACAAGCATGTTAAACTGATGTGTTACCATGCACACCCATCAGCCCTGACTTTGCGATTTCTGTATATCAACCAGATCAGGGAAGAGATTTCACTATCAGATGAATTCGTTTCCATTGAAAAATGTTCACGATTCGTCACCAGATGCCCGAGGTATAGCTGCAAATTTTACTTTGTCTGCTCGGATTGTCAATCGTTTTTGAAAAGCTAATGTTAAGAACTATGGGTAATCCTGTTGCATTCTTCCCACGTAATTATTTGTATAGGAGTAGGTCATTTGGATTGTTTGGAATCCTGAAACAGTAGATCGGTTGCTCGGATTAATAAGGATTCGAGCTTAGAATAATAAATATTAATACATTTAACAAATGTTAAGAATAATAAATTCTAAGATCTTTCAATATAAGCGTCAGCACTAGTTAGTCGTACAATGTTCCATCAACATTTGAGATGTATGAACACAAAGAAGACGGGAGCAAGGATTCACAAAATCGAAGTGATTAGTAGTTAACAAGTGTCAGTTTCATGCTGCAACATATTCCATACACAAGTGATGATGTCATAGGACATCATAAATTGAAACATTACACATACTGGGACAAAAGTCGTTTAATTAAAGTGAATGCTGTGACATATTTCTTCCTGGGTAAGAACAGAACAAAGTAAACAACTCTCTAACCTTGAACAAAGATTACAATTGGCTACATTATTTGGCTGAGGTTTTCGCCTATGTTACCCTCTAACGACTCCACACTTCAGCACTCAGTTGACGAAATATGAAGTTGACCATAGCTCACATGTCACATTTTGGTGTGGGGGGAATCGAAGTTAGTCCTGCAAGAAACTACAGGTCCCATACCTCTGAACATAAAAAAAAATCGAAAGTGGTTCATGTGGCCATTGGAGCCAGTTCGGTAAGGTAAATTTGCAAAGGTTGGTGAGGGTGAGGACAAGTCGGGTTTCCCTCTTGTTAGTTCCCTAACCAGACAATTGGGCAATATGCCCTCATGATTTAACCAACATTTTAATGTCCCATCCAATCTCGTATGGGTCTTTGCTACTGTGCTTATTCAAAGTAGTGTCCAGAGTTGAAGAGCACTGATGCACCAATAGAGAAAGGACAGAGGCAGTTAACTGCCCACCTGAGATCTGATGCTGTGAGGCTTCTTGGTGTTTAGAATCAATACCAAAGTCTCAGCACATCTCCACCACAACAGTGTTCAACTCTGCTGCAGAGCTCCATCACGACTGTGTCCAACTCTGCTTCCAACTCTAGTGACATAGCCTGATGATGTTTCACAGTATAGTAAGACATGCTAATGGAAATGCCTGAAGCATTGACTGTAAGTTATGGTTTGTTTTGCTGCACTGTACCTCAGTTCTCCCAATGTTGACACAACATTCAGTGAAGTTAGTAAGCAGTACTTTGCATAATCTATTAAGTGGGGTCTGCTATCCAACTTTATTTCTTGCTCAGAAGTGTTTTTCATTCAACTGAATTGTTTGTTGGACCTTTTAGAGGGCATTTAATGGCCTAATCAGACAAAGACACCTTCAGAATAGCCATTGTCCCCTTTGCCACATTCGCATGAAAGTTATTTGTCATTTATTTTTCTTTGAACAAAACTTCGCAGTTCTAAAGATAACCGGATATGCATGGGGTCAGATAACTTCTAACATCCGTGCAATGTAACATTGTGAACTTGGTGATCCCAAAGATTCTTGTGACCTTTCGCTTATCTTCCTTTTGTGTTTATCGATTATCTATTCATCGTTTATGTTTAAGGAAACCTGGTTCTTGTATAATGACAGTTTATTAAGACCTTATACTGTACAGAAAATGTGAAAAAGAAGTCAACTTCGAAGGTATGCCAATCTTCAACAAAGGATGTAAATAGTCACTGAAATAAAATGCAGAAAATTCAGCACAATGCAGAAAAGTACAAACTTGCCCACTTTGGTACGAAAAATGTTTTTGATAGGCATAGATTGCAAGGCTCTGGGAATGGAAAGGATACTGGATGTCCTGTTTCTTGAATCAAAAAGATTAGATTTCAAGTGCAGAAAATAGGCAGGAAATCAAATAGAATTTTATCATTTATCATTGATTCTATGACAATAAGCTAAGATTTGCTCTCAACATGTTGAGGTTTGTCCTCATCCAACTTTGAAAATTTATCTGACTTTCTCCCATTCATCCCTAGTACCAGTGTGATGATGTCAGGCATTATTGGAAGATCCGATCCCAGAATGAAAACTGGCTTGAGAGAGTACATGTTTATTTAAAGCCTTAAACTTTTCACTTGCTTGACATAAAGCCAATATATAAACATATCTCTGTAGAACGATAGCACTCTGCAGTCACTTGTTTTCTGACAGATCTTGAATTTAGGCCTTTTTTCTTGAAGGACTTCCTGATGATTTTGTTTAAAGATAAACATTCACAGAAGTAACAAACAGCTATTTGCCTCTATTCCAAAAATGAAATTCCAAGGATAATAGTAGTGTCTAAGAATTATACACTGTACAACATCTCCAGTCAGAAGAGAATGAGAAGGTGCCCTAATGAGACGTTTCTATTTCCTCCTACTAATTCCTCCGTAACACTATTCCTATGTTACATGAAAAGTCATAATGTATTTGCATCAAATATATGAGTTTCACTACAAACGTGTTTTACTTAACTCTATTGTATCATGGCATCTGATTTCCTCGACATGTGCCCTTATCAAATCATTCGATACAATATTGTCTTTACCAACTAAATTAATAACTTTTAAATTGTGCAGCTATAATATTAAACTCCAACAAAACAATTACAAGTTATTCTTTCAAAAGACCTCGAAGTAAATTGATTGTGAAGACCATAAATAAGTTTCATCCAAGTTGGTGGATATGTGTATTCAAGGAAGGTTGTTCAACAAAAGAGATAAGTATGCCTTTGTCCACTGTCAAATGTTATGTTAACAGGTATACAGTTCCTTCAAAAACAAAACCTGACAGGATGCTCAGCCCTCACTTCATCCCAATGTAGCATAACAGGCAACAAACCAATGTCACTGGCATCGACAGTCAGTTCCAATCTCTTTTCATAATTTTGTACTGCTAAAACTAATGTGGTTGTCAGCACAGCTTTCAAGTTAGAAACGGTGCTCTGACATTCTTTTCAAAACCTTTGTCTTTTTTTCCAATACATTTGTCAAAGCAGTCATTAGAGTGCTGAAGTTTGAAACAATTTCCAGAGTCCATTTACCAACCAATGGCAGAATGTTGCATTTTGTCTTTGGCATGAGAAAAATGAAAAGCTGTTATTTTCACTTTTCCTGTTATCACATGATCCCATATCAAATGTGACTCAAAAAAGCCAGTTTTGCTTTGTTAGATTCACTTTCAACCTAATTTAAAATAAAATCAGCTACTTGTAACTAATCAACCAGTTCAGTTAAGCGTTGCACATGCTTATCCCATTTGCACTGAATATGATCAAGTTGTTGATGGACTCAAAGCAAAGGAAGGGTCTTGCAATTATTAAGTCAGATAATCAAAGGAAATTTGATGGTGAATTTTCCATTGCAAATGGAAACACTTCGCCTCAAATAAACAATTCAGTATCACAAAAGCTGATATCAGCGAACTCCAGCTACTATGACTTGATTCAATTCTATTCTTGTACTTCGTGACCTCAATCCTCCCCTACTTGGCCCAGCGTCTCTGCATTCAGGCCGTAAGTATTTTGCTGTATGTGCAACAGATCCCCTACGTTAACATCCCAGATGTTACTATCTACAAGATGCACTGCAGAAATTCATCTGCCCTCTGTGTCAAACGGCAAGGACAGATATAAGGGAACACCATCACCTGGAAGTTCCCCTCTTAGCTACTCACCATGCGGATTTTGAAATATATTTCCGTTCTTTCACTGTCACTCAAAATCGCAAAATTCCCTTCCTAACGGTATTGTGGATCTACTTACAGCACATGGGCTTATGCAGTTCAACTTGGGAAACTAAGCACAGGCAATAAAAGATGGTCACCCAATGAGGACCACATCTGAGGAGTCAATTAAAAATTATAACCTGTAGGTAAATAGTTTTTTCCAGTTCTATTCACAGAAATAGACCCATGAGTCTGTGGTAGTCTGTAATTCACCTCCATATTGTAATTAACCTCGATATTGTGTTTCACTCGGCAGCACGGTGACACAGTGGCTGTCACTGCTGCCTCACAACGCTAGGGAACTGGGTTTGATTCCTGTCTTCATTGAATGTCAGTGTGGAGTTTACATGTTTTCCACGTGTCTGCATGGGTTTCGGTTGAGTGTTCCGGTTTTCTCCCGCGGCCCTGAGGATGTGCAGGTTATGTAGAGTGGCAATTTTAAATGCAGGGTTAGAGAATAGGATGGGGTGTTGTACCTAGATGGCATGCTCTTCGGAGGACTGGCGTAGGCTTGATCGGCCGAATAGCCTCTATCTTCGCTGTGGGGATTCTCTGATATTTGGAAGGTAGCATTGCATCTGATCTACATTTGAACTTTTAATTTCTGTTGACGTCTCCAAATCACAGTATCTTCAAATCTTACAGTATAGAAGAGGTCCATTAGCCCATCGAGCGTACGCCAAAAAAAACTACAGTAAATCTATACTAGATAACAAGGTGTAGCGCTGGATGAACAGGCCAAGCAGCATCAGAGGAGCAGGAAAGCTGACGCTTCGGGTATTCTGAAGAATGGTCAAGACCTGAAACTTCAGCTTCCCTGCTCCTCTGATGCTGCTTGGCCTACTGTTTTCATCCAGCTCTACACCTTGTTATCTATAGTTGATCTTTTTTTCTCCTGTCTGATGTATTCATTACGTCATTCATATTGCGTTTCTCTCTGATTTGCAAACTCTGCCTTAAACAATTACACTACAGGTAATAAAACTATCATCTTGTCTTCAATAAGAAAATTCTGAACTAAGTACAAAATATTGGAAATTTGAAACAAAAAAACAGAAAAAGTGGACAGAAGAGTCTGACAGCGTCTGTGGAGAGGAACAGAGTTAATGTTTCAAGTCCAATATGACGTTTCCTCAGAACACTGAATTCTAAACTTTTCCTTTTTTTATCTGCTCTAATGGCATTGTTTATTTAGCTCTTTAAAAATGGTTTTTAATCAAGTTACATGCTTTAGTTAGTTTTTCTCTGCAACTTGAAGCTTAGCCTAGAAATGAAGTCTCTGACTTCATTTCAAAAGGAATGAATTACACATGCTCCTTTGGAACATTTCTAATGGCAAACAGCATCAGAGAAATTCCTTTATCCCAATCATTGGTGCCATCTCCCCAAGGGTTTTGACCCGAAACGTCAGCTTTCCTGCTCCTCTGATGTTGCTTGGCCTGCTGTGTTCAACCAGCTCTACATCTTGTTATTTGAGACTTTCCAGCATCAACAGTTCCTACTATCTCTGTGACAAAATTTGCATATGGCCTTACTTGAGGAACCTTCCAGAATGTCATCTTTCCTTATTAGCAATTGACACTTTGATCAAAATTGCAACACCACCTCCTAATTTACTCACCTTGCTGTCTCACCTGAAGATTGTATTCGCTGCAATGCAGATCTTCCCTCAGCCATGTCTTATTGATGGCAATGATATATCTACATGTGCTAACTTTCAAGATCATTTACATTACTCGTATGGTTCCTTGCGTTAAAATAAATGCCATCCAATATGCTGACCTTTTACGTATCCCAAATTGGTTGAATACACTTTGTTTGACAGACCAACTTGGCTCTTCTTGTCCATTTGTCTGCGCTTCACAGTTAAGCGACCTCTGTTCCACATCCCATTCCCTTGCCAAAATTAGTTTAAAGACACGTCAACAGCACCAACTCTCCCCACTACCCATGGCCACCACACACCACAAGTCCTGCTTGCGGTTCAGGTGCTAATGCTTACACTTGTATGGGCTGTGTCATGTCTAGAAAGGGCCTCAATAATCCCAGAATATAAAGGACTCCTTCTTGCCCCAACTCTTCAGCCACACATCCTTCAAGCCTGTTTATTGCTACGTTCACTCGTATGTGACACCAGCAGTAAGCCAGAAATTACAACCTTTGAGGTTTTTCAAATTGCTACTTAGCATCCTAAATTTTTGTTGCAGACCTCATTCTTCTTTCTGCGTACATACTACGCACTAATGTGAATTGTGACTTCTAAATGTTCACTTATCACCTTCAGAATGCCCTGCAGTTGTTCATCGACAACCTGTTCCACAGAAACATCCTTCTTAATATAGAGTGTTCTACCACTGTATTTGTTCCTCTCTGTTTGTTCCACTTTGTGGAGCTGCTCCTTCAGTACACTCCCAGATGAACAACGTCACTCTCGCTTTTTCCAAAACGCAGAAAATGATCTTTAGTGAGGAGCACTCAGGGATTTCCTGACTGACTACCTAACCTTCTTCTGATTCACTGTGATATGTTCTTTCCTAACAGCACCTCCTTACGCTGCAGTAACCACGTATGAAGGTGTGCCGTCGTGGAACACTCAGCCTCCTCGATGCACTGCACTGCCTTCAGCTGATATCCACGTTTCGAAGTCCAGTGCTCAAATTGATCGAATGGGTGGCAATTCCTGTAGATGCGGTCATTCTGATTGCAGGGGCATCTAAGACGTCCCACATGCTGCAGGCCACGTGACACGCGAATCCAAGCTCCCCTGCCATATCTTTGTTTAAAGACTTCTTACTCTAAATTTAAGACAAATTCGAAATTATGTATATTTTCTTTAAAATGAAGAAGATGGAGCTCCTAATTTTTAATACAGCTTTAAAGTAGACAGAATCAACCTACCCGCGACCTACTAATCAGCTCACTGTATTGTGTTAGTGTCACTTTCGTCAACCTTTACGAATTCTGGGCGGCGGGGCGTGTGTGGGGACACGGGGGAGTGGCGGTGGTGGAGGTTCCTGTTAGGTTTAGTTGCCGTTTTGATAATGCTCAACTTTGCCTTGCTCTTATGGCTTTTTATTAGGAATCTCTGCTGCCAGTGATAACCCTTAGGTTATCTCTACTGTTGCTCCAACTGACCCTCTCGAGTCAGGAAAGAATACAGTCGAGAAAAATTTTGCATAAATCAATGTCCCAAGTCTCACTTAAGTCCGCTTTTAAAGTCTGTTTTATGGTGATGCTGAATTGCTGCACATTCCTCCCAGCCCCTTGTGGGGCAATACAACTTCGCCAAATGGGTCACAAGTCAAACTGAGCATGCATGAGGTCTCGAGTGTCATCACTAATACCAGAACTGTATTCAACCACATAGAGATTAACTCGAGGTCAGTGAAAGTGAATGTCCGTGATATCAAGGCAGACTGAGTGTGGCAATAAGGCGGCCTAGAAAAACTAGAATAAATGGAAATCAGTAAGAAACCCACGTATTGTTTGGGGCAATTGCAAACACAGAGGAAGTTATCTGTGACTGTTTGTAGTAATAATCCCAGCCACAGAACAATACTGTAAAAGATCTTCAGTGTTGTATCCTGAGTCCAACCATCTTCAGCTGTTTCATTAATGTGCTTTCCTCCATCTTGAATCAGAAAAGGGGATGTTCACTGATGATTGCACAATGTCCAACACCATTTTCAACTCCTTAGATGTTGAAAGTAGCCCGCCTTCATATGCAACAAGACTTAGCAAGAATCTTGGGTTGGGATGATAAACGGCAAATAATATTTGTGCTACCCAAGTGTGAGACAATGACAATCGGAAGAGACCCGTTGTTCCTTGACGTTCAATGGCATGAGCAACGGTGAATTTTCCACTGTTAACAACCTGGGAATCACCTTTGATTGTAATCTGAACAAGATTATGTAAACTGCTGCTACAAGAAAAAAAATCAGGGACCAAGGAATTTGGTGCATGTATTTCGCCTTCTGTCTTCCCAATGTCTGCCCGCTCTCTGGGTAGACATGTCAGGAGTTCAATGGAATGTCGGCCGAGCGATTAGAACCGGGCAATAAATGCGGTCCGAAACAATGATGCCCACATTGTCTTGAGCAAGTTTTAAAGAAATACAGTGAAAAGGGCAAAGCCGTTGCCTTTATCTCGCTTTGCAAATCATGAAGTCACGATTAATCTCATCTATATCGCTAGTAATTACCTGAATCTGAACTAAATTATCAATAGTATGCAGCCTCCGCTGCTGAACATACAGGTAGCGCTATGCTATAGTTTCACCAAATAATGTTTAAGTGCTCTTTGCACTGCTGCTCACCTGCTTTCCTCATTAAAAAAGTGCCGATCACTTGGGTCATGGTAATGATACAGTGAGGAATGTGTTTGACCATGTAGTTACAGTGTACTTGATTATAGTTCTGCCGCTATTGCATACCGACTCATTTTACATGTTGGTTGTGTCACGGTGGTAGAAGCTTTTGCCGTCATGTTTTCATACCAACTACTGCTGTTCGCTATTTCAGGACTTGACCAAATCGGTCAGCTGTGGAGCTACCAAGGGCACCTCGTATTATATGTCCATTCTGTTGGCGTGTTAACGGGATTATGATATTTCGTGGGACCCACAGATGACACCATATCACCCCCTCATGCTGCCACACGTAGTAAATCTGAGTTGACAGTAAGACAGTACAAGACCAGGCATGGATTTAGTGACATCGGCTGAATTGTTTGCCTGTTTTAACTATCTCCATATTCATGTCTCTTTTGGAGAATGTTGCTCAAACGATTTTGCAGGCTTGGTTGCTTTCCACCATGCTACTCATGCTTTTTTTGATTTTCAAAGGTCCCCCTGCTGTTCCCGCACAGTTTCCTTCTGGTCCTGACTGTTTCAGGTGCACGTACTCACTCCAAGTTCCAGTTCTGCTTTTAAAAAAGAAATGATAAACAAAACTTACATGTGAAAACACAGCACACAGTTGTTTTAAATTGCAGAATTAAAAGCAAGAGCAGGCGATCTATGATCATATCCTGATCAGCAGCTTTTATGAGGCTCGTGAGACGGTTCAAAAACAAATTTGCTGTGGCTGCTCTCACATCCTGCTCCCATTCTCCATTCACCTCAGTCATTGTAGGCCTGCTGGTTTTATTAGGTTCACGTTATTTTATCCTAATGATTGCATATCCTGGCTTTTCACGAAATTGCTCTTTACAGGTTCATTGAGAAGGACAACATTCGGTTTTCTGGGGAAACGTTGATTCGGTTCAGAACGGGCACTGGAATGCCAAGGGTTTTAGCCACCCTTATTGGTGAGCGAGAGGCTGCGAAGGGACAAGCCGCAACGTCCTACCATATAGAAAACAATATGGACGGCATGACCCGTCCTGTCTGTATTGGGGAAGGGGCTTATTCACTCAAAAGGACATGTGATTTGATCATGTTCTCTTGTAATTGATACAAGTTCATTGCGAGTTCGTCAGTTGCAAAGTTTTAGTTGTCAAATCATCACCGAAGAGAAAGTAAACAGAAGCTAAAGTATATCAAAGGCTTCTAGACGGCAATTAAAGTCTTCAGAGCATGCTGAGAATCAAAGTAGAGTCCATGTGTGAGAAACATCATTATAAACGGGTAAATGGGACCATATTAGAATCTTATTTACTATAAATCAATGCTCGTGCTCTAAAAAATGGCATTCGTTGTGAAAACGACTACAGCTGGCGTTAAATAAGATAATATCTTTGACAATCTCGTGACGTTTCAAGGTGATGTGATAAGACAACACCTACGCAGCCAAAGATAAACGCAGAAAGGGTAACTAAAAAGTAGACAGGTTTTGAAAGGGACAGTAACCAGACAGAAAGGTTGAAGGAGGAAAATTCATTTTGAAGGCGAGGTGACAGAAAGAATCTTTGGCGTTTCTATACAAGAGGAACTATGGAGTCGCTACAGACTCTCAAGAAAGCCGAGGTCTTGGAGTGTTGAAGGGGTAGAACATGCAAATTATGAAGAATATGAGCTTAAAATTTTGTTGCAGACAGCCGTGTTGACAGAATGCTCATCACTGTGTAGCTTAGAATAAAACAAGCCAGTACAATGCCCAAAGCTGTGTGGAGACAAGTTGGCAGACAGCTCGCCTTTGAGTTGGGGCTCTTTATCTACCATGATCCCAATAAAGGGTCAACAACAGCAAACTAAAACATAATTGTTTTAACTAAATAACTAAAACATAAAACATCGCCTGCTCTATAAAGTTTTATCTCTAACTCCAGCATTTGCAGTTCCTGCTATCACTAAAACATAATTGTGTTTCCTCTCTCTCATCAGGTGGAAATATTGGTACAATAGATCAGCTAAGCGTCCTGAAACAAATATAAAGCAATGTCAGAATTAACATTCCCGGTGCCGGTCGACCACGTAAACAAATCTGACCTTTAACACTGATCGAGAATCACACAAACGTTCTTCCGGATTATGACCATCCTTGTTTCGAACGTTGTGTCTTCTTTTCAAATCCATGCCAAATTAATGCAGACATCGTGCCATTTCTCAAATCAAACCACTATAATTTATTTTACTGGTTAATTAAAACATTCGTATCAAAGCAATTTTCCTACCAAAATCCTCTACCTGTATAGTTTAATTGCAATATTTACAGTATAAAGGACAAGGATATTTATATATTCCAAAATTACCAAACGCGGGGTGGCCCTCTAATGCAAAGAATGCATTTCCCTGTCTCTAAATTTAGTACTATGGTTTCTGGGCTTCGCTGTCGCTGGCTTAACTTTGAAGTCATATGTGCTAACTAAGGTTTATTTTCTAAATTTAAGTTCCATTGATAATTTATCTCTTCCTAAATCACACGAAATCTCTCGCGCCGGCTGTTTCTCTGATATCAAGAAGTTACTTGATACCTTCGAGGTTGGCAAGGTACAACTAGCAGGAACCGCACAAGCAAACTTCGGTTTGCTCCTAGCATGATACATTATGTAATTCTTTATCGTAAATATGTATTTTCTGAGCTGGCATGAACAAGATAACCAGCGGATGATGAGTTGGAGATTGCTGTGAAATGTTGGACTCTATCGTAATGTCTTCAGTCCTACCTACCGGTTTGCCTCTTTAATGCTCTAACCGCCTCGTCGTGTGTGAGACTTTACTATTAACATGGACAATCCCTGTTGGTGGCAAGAGGTTGAAGCCATCACATTGTCCTGCACTTGGCACTTGAAGTTGACCGAGCGCTGACGAATGAAGCTATTAGCTGGGTCATTCAAATTTGACAGATCCTTTGGGAGTGAAAGTAATGGAAAATGTTGTCAACCGACCCAGAGGTTAGCAGGAGTTTAAGAACCAGTAACTAACAGAAAATGAATACAGTGCCCCCAGTATATTCTCTACATAATGGTAATTATTAATAGGGTTGCTAAAACATGCATTTTAGTTTTCTCAAATACAATGGTGATGCACATCGTCTTTAGGCGTGTGCTCCCAATGCTTATATTTTCAAGAGTAGTTAAACACATTGCACTCTTTGCGAGCAGATTTTTTTTTTCGTCGAATATGGGTGTCTGTCAGTCAGTTTTAACTCGATTGGCTTTCATTATCAGGGGGATTGAGTTTAAGAGTCGTGAGATCTTGTTGCAGCTCTATAAAACTTTGGTTAGACCGCACTTAGATTACTGCGTCCAGTTCTGGCCGCCCTATTATAGGAAAGATGTGGATGCTTTGGAGAGGGTTCAGAGGAGGTTTACCAGGATGCTGCCTGGACTGGAGGGCTTATCTTATGAAGAGAGGTTGACTGAGCTCGGACTTTTTTCATTGGAGAAAAGGAGGAGGAGAGGGGACCTAATTGAGGTATACAAGATAATGAGAGGCATAGATAGAGTTGATAGCCAGAGACTATTTCCCAGGGTAGAAATGGCTAGAACGAGGGGTCATAATTTTATGCTGGTTGGAGGAAAGTATAGAGGGGATGTCAGAGGCGGGTTCTTTACACAGAGAGTTGTGAGAGCATGGAATGCGTTGCCAGCAGCAGTTGTGGAAGCAAGGTCATTGGGAACATTTAAGACACTGCTGGATATGCATATGGTCACAGAAATTTGAGGGTGCATGCATGAGGATCAATGGTCGGCACAACATCGTGGGCTGAAGGGCCTGTTCTGTGCTGTACTGTTCTATGTTCTATGTTCTAATAAAGTGACTTAAATGTTGCTGCATTCGGTACACGCACATCAAGGCAACGATTTCGTTGGAAAATGTTGATGTAAGAGACATCGTTCAGCTATGGTAAATTGTCCCTGGCAACAGTGTATCGACTGCCTCATGAACTAGCGTCAAGCGTCATTCATAGAACATAGAACATTACAGCACAGTAAAAGCCCTTCGGCCCTCGATGTTGTGCCGACCTGTCATACCGATCTCAAGCCCATCTAACCTACACTATTCCATGTACGTCCATATCCTTATCCAATGACGACTTAAATGTACTTAGAGTTGGCGAATCTACTGCCGTTGCAGGCAAAGCGTTCCATTCCCTTACTACTCTCTGAGTAAAGAAACTACCTCTGACATCTGTCCAATATCTTTCACCCCTCAATTTAAAGCTATGCCCCCACGTGCTCGCCGTCACAATCCTAGGAAAAAGGGTCTCCCTATCCACCCTATCTAACCATCTGATTATTTTATATGTTTCAATTAAGTCACCTCTCAACCTTCTTGTCTCAATGAAAACAGCCTCAAGTCCCTCAGTCTTTCCTCGTAACACCTTCCCCCAGGCAACATCCTAGTAAATTTCCTCTGCACCCTTTCCAAAGCTCCCACATCCTTCTTATAATGCGGTGACCAGAATTTACACAATACTCCAAGTGCGGCCGCACCAGAGTTTTATGCAGCTTCGCCATAACCTCTTGGTTCCGGAACTCGATCCCTCTATTAATAAATGCTAAAACACTGTATGCCTTCTTAACAGCCCTGTCAACCTGGGTGGCAACTTTCAAGGATCTGTGTACATGGACACCGAGATCTCTCTGCTCATCTACACTACTAAGAATCTTACCATTAGCCGAGTACTTTGCCTTCTGGTTACTCCTGCCAACGTGCATCACCTCACATCATTTTGCATTTCTACATTGTTCCATTTGCGGCACCACCATCGAGCTTCGTGAGATGAATGGAATCCTGAACACGGTCCGTCCATAATTGTCATTGATAATGTTGTGGTGAAACAATGCAGCTCCTGCTGACATATCTCCCAACATGCCGAAGGCCGTGAGTTCCAGGGTTGATGGCACTATGACAGTGAAGCAATCCTAGTCTATTAATAAGTCAGGAAGTCTTACTGAATAGTTATTTTGCCTCAATATTTACCCCATAGACTGTGCGATTTTTACGTGGATTTTACTGTGAACCCGTTCACTCCTCCTGAACTGGGGGAAATTGGTGGTGGTTCTTTCCATCTATTGCTATCCTGGCTCTCACAGCGGACGTGCACAGCTCAGGGTATTCTTCTCCCGCTAATATTGTCATGAGAGAGATGCAGTTGTGACAGGTCTATCTGTCGACCGATAAGGGCGAGAGAAAATCGCTTTGTTTTTGGTCTTGTTGGCCCTGTTGGCACTTAATCCAAATAGACAAATAAACAGTCAGTGGACCAGTTGAATATTTATGACAATCCAGAAGTTCAGTGGTCCAAAGTTACTGAGACTGGATTTACAATTCAAATATATTAACTAAATTTACACAAGAACATAAGAAATAGAAGCAGAAAATCGTCTACTGCTCCTTAGGAACTTCTCTACAATTCACAAATAATGTGATTGATTTGATTGCAGCTTCTATTGTGTGAGTATGGGGAACTGGAACTTTAAGCGGCCGATTACGAGGCGTCAGTTTGACGTCACCAATCATTTTTAGGTCGGGAAATTACTTCGTCTAACTTTGCTACCTGTGTAATAAACATCTCCTTAATAAAGCACTTGCTATGTAACATTTCGGCCGATGTTCTTCTTACAAATTGGCTTCGATATCCCTTTCCTGTGTGCCCTCCCTGCAACCAATCCCATCCTTCGTATAACCTAAGATCTCTTGACTAACTTAGACTCTAAAATATAAAATGACCCGACTTTCCATTGTTTGTGAGCAGGAGAAGAATTCCAAACATTAATGACCGTCTGAGAAAGGAAATTACTTCTCAGCAAGGAGTAGCTGTATGCCATCTGCGTGTAAACGTTGTAAAGTAGCAATTCTAAATTTCGATTTGTACTCTAATATCTGTAGAGTAACATCAGCATTCTCTAAATCCATATTACTACCAACAAATGTTTTGTTTTGGTGAATTGAACATTGTTTCCCCGTTCCAATGCAAAGGTACAAGCGTGCTATTATCCAACGGTGACCCCATAATAAGAATCATCATACTCGCATAATGCATATTTTGTAAATAGGGTCACACTTTAACGAAATTGCACCCTGTTTCAGCTCAGTATTAGGTAAATGCAAGAAATGATCCACATATTGCAACATCAAGTTTTAATTTGCAATTTTTTGTCATCATTCATGCTTCTTTTTAGTTATTTGGTTTGAAATTGCATTCTTTTGTTGCAAAAACGTAAAGCTGTGATAGTTTAATCTGCACACCCTGTTCTATTTAAGCTCTAAAACACTATCAAAGATTATCATCTTTGCTGATGACAATCTGTACAATTAACACTCGTCGATGAGTTAAATATGCACAAGACCAGAATATGTCACTATTTCCAAAATCTAAAATACAATGAGATCATAGTCTAAACATTTTCACTGCTTACGAAAGGTGTCTACTTGTCTTGTAATTTATTTCAATCAATGAAAAATAAGTTCCAGTAGTTTTAAATCGCTTGCACGTCAGTTAATGGCAATTGTTTAATGCAGCAAAAATGAGTACCGCCACAGCATAAAGCCTGAATAAAGGTGATTTCAGTTAAAAAAAATGCCTTTGTAAAATTTGAGATAACAAGATGTAGAGCTGGATGAACACAGCAGGCCAAGCAGCAACAGAGGAGCAGGAATGCTGACGTTTTGGGCCTGGACGCTTCTTCAGAAATTTCTAAAGAAGGGTCCAGGCCCGAAACGTCAACCTTCCAGCTCCGCAGATGCTGCTTGGCCTGTTGTGTTCACTCAGCTCTACACCTTGTTATCTCAGATTGTCCAGCATCTGCAGTTCCTACTATCTTTGTAAAATTTCTCAGGTTAAACTATGCAAAGAGAAGAAACGACAGCAAGGTACATGTTTATTGAAAAACATATTTTTCAAGACAGAATGCGGATTCCAATGCATCCTTAGGAGATTAATTTGAGAAGCTTTATTCCAGAACCTGATAGACTTTCAATTCCATCTTCACTCAGAGAATTCAATTCTCATAAAGCTGAGAGTCGAATGCACAGCTTGTGGGGTGCAATGTTGGGAAATAAATAGGCATCAGAAATTAGTGCCCGTGGCGCGGGTGTTTTCTAGTCAGTTTGTAAATGCAATTACTTCCACTTGTATGAAGTATTTCGCTGTTAAACTGCTTAGGCAGGAGGTCGTCGTGAAAATTGATGGCGCCCTCTCTGGCCGCCAGGTTAGAAGACATGTAAACTATTGTTTTGTCGGTGCAGAAGTACAACAGTGTCTGCAAAAGACCAGCAAATTGAGAGGGATTGTACACAATGTCTGAACCCAGAATGTAATCAAAGTCAGTTGGAAAGTTGTTCTGATCGTCACCCCAAGATAGGGCCCGGATTGATGAACGGTGTCTGCTGCTGGCTGGAACGTTAGCTTGAACGTTGTATTCTATTTGATTCAAAACATATGACCTATCCGTCAAGGTGACATCTCCACCTGGTAAAAATATTAATATCACATCATTATCTGAACATTGCTTCGCATCATGAGATATATGATGCAGATTTCTCACGCAAGAAAAGTGGAATTCACGCAATGAATTGAAACGCTCTTAACTATTAGGCTCCTAATGACTTTGAGGCAAAAAGCCAGACAACAGCCGCGTCCACCGACTGTCTGTGTCATAGCTGCAACGCAAGTCTCAAAGGAAGATCAAGTGCAATCAGATATTTGCAAAATCATATCCCTGACAAGAAGAATCAATCCATCTCTAACGGACTGTCCACTTCCCTTACACTAGAGCGCAGTGCGTTGAACAACTGAACTGTTTGTCTTACTAATCCCAGCATTTTGTAATACTCTGATCTTGTGAGCATTTAACAGCGTGTCTGAAAATATTAGATTGCAGCGGTCTGCCATTGTAGACCCCTCAACCCTAAAGATCCTTAAGAATAAAACAGACAAACAATAATTCGGAACGCAGGAGCACGGCCATTAGAACGTCCACAGTCGCGCCTCACTAGTATCAATTGTAGATTTGCTCCAATGCCTTGAAATTTGGATAACAAATCAGCTTTCCCTATCGAAGAGCGGAAAATTGAGAATGATGAACATC
The DNA here is from genome assembly GCF_030684315.1 of Stegostoma tigrinum. Lineage (NCBI taxonomy): Eukaryota > Metazoa > Chordata > Chondrichthyes > Orectolobiformes > Stegostomatidae > Stegostoma > Stegostoma tigrinum. The sequence goes on from NC_081363.1 coordinate 83,055,587, forward strand.
TGAAACGAATACAGAAATTGTCAAAGACTGAACAGGTCATGGCGTCAACTGTGGAGAAAGTAATCGCCAAATTTCAAAACATGAGGCTTTTGCCAGAGCCTTATACCTACGTTATGCGTGAATAACTAAAGAAACATCGCCAGTTTAATTTTGTTCCGTATCTTTAAACAGCGGGAAAGGTCACCTTACCCAGCAGCACTGCTAAAATGCCGACGATTCCTGTGCCAGAACCCAGTTCAAGTACTTTCTTCCCAGTGAAATCAATTTTCTCATTCTCAAAGTAGCGACAAAGGACAAGACCCTGAACGAGCAACAAAACACGTGAATGAAAATAGATTTATAACATTCAAACACATGGTTGCTATTAGATTTACGTTGATCAAAACACATTGATGCTACTGAATTTACATTTCTTTTCAAATCTCTATGACGACATGGGACTATCATTACAGTGCAAGTAAAGACAGTGGCACTTCTGGCCTTGTAGACTAGAGATTTGAAAAACCTTCAGAAAACATAGCGCACAGTGTTAACCGTGAAAACCTACCACGTTAACGAGTGGTTCTGACGTTTTGATCAAACATTTAGATGTTATGCTACCAATGAAACTCTGCTGCGTCTGAATCTCATCAGTCCGTAAGATCCCAAAGTCAGAAAACATCTAAATAACGTATGCCCAGAAGATTCATGATACCAGACAAAGTAGGGGGTCATCAATATCCAAGCGTTACGTACATAATTCTTTCAGAAGCAGAGCGGTTTTGTGTCAGAACAAAATCAAAGTTTCTGGAAAAGCTCAGCAGGTCTGGCAGCACCTGTGAAGTCAAAAAGAGTTAACGTTTCTGATCCGGCGACCTTCCTTAGAACTGGACAAGCGGAACCATATCGCTGTTGCGGGGAGGAAGAGAAAGGGTGAGAAGGAAGTGTGAGAGATGGGTCGAACCTGGTTGAGGGCCCTGTCGACAACGGAGCTGAGGAATCTTCGGTTGAAGAAGGTGGACACTTCGAAGTCTCCCTTGTCGAAGTTGGCCCCATCTGAACCTATGCGGCGGAGACGGCGGAACTGAGAGAATGAGTTGAGTCTTTACGGGAAGTGCGGTGTGAGAGGATATATAGTCCTGGTAGCTGTGAGAGTCAGTGGGTTTGTAGTGGATATTAGTGACAAGTGTATCCTCAGCAATGGAAACATTGAAATGTCGAGGGATAGAAGGGAGGAGTCAGACCAAGTGAAAGTGGAGTGGAAATTAGAGGTGAAATTGATGAAGTTTTCCAATTCCAGACGAGAGAGTGAAGCAGCACCGATGATATCAGCGATATATGGAAGAAAGAGTTGTTTTGGGGACCGGAATAGGACTGGAGCAAGGAATGTTCCACGTACCCCATTCTGTATCAGTTCAGACCCTACTCTGACTTCAACTTCGGGCAGTTCAAAAATACAGGAAAGTGCGTTCTTTGTTTGCTGCAAAGGGAAAGAATATCTAAGACAACCTGCAGAAGAACTTGAAAATGGAAGGCCCAGTCTGAGTCATCAATGTTGGGGCACATGACATCGGCGACAATGGATTGCGGGAGATAATCCTGCTAAGGAAATTACAGAAGTGGGGAACGAAATAAAAAGACAGGATGACTGATTATGTTAATCGTTACATGGATAGCAGAAAGGAATTAACGCGCGATTGAAAAACTGATGCAGTCAGAGCACTTTAGCCCTGCTACGATAGAATAAGCGTAACAGCTTAATCGATCATGTCTACAAAGACTCTGCAAATGAGTATTATGAGCCTTTTAGAAGTGGGAACAATTTCTTCCTATCTACTCTACCAAGCCCTTTCATGATTGAGAAACTTTTTCTGTTAGATCTGTCAGAAGCCTTCTTTTATCCGAAGGGAATAGTACAACTTCTCCAATCTATCCTCAAAATAGAAATTTCTCCTTCCTGCAACCATCCTTCTGGATTCTCTGCATCGTGCTCCCAACATTCCCATAGTGTGTTACCTAGCAGTGTACACGATGCTCCGGCTGAGAGCTACTAATGTTTTACACGAGTTCAGCAAATCTTCCCATCTCTTGTACTCTCTGTCCCTTTAATGCAGCCCAGGATCCTGTCAGCTTTATTAACGGTTCTCTACAACTGTCCTAAACTCTTCAATGATGTGTGCACATATATACACAGGTCCCTCTGTACTAGAACCGTCTTTAGCATTGTACTGATTGCTTTATATTGTCGGACTGTGAACTAAAAGTGTAAAAGAAACGACTGTACCAAGGAAACTACGTGATAAAGAATTTGCCATTTTCAAAATACACGTGATTTATACTGCAAGAATGCTTTATTTAAGTATGCAGGGCGAGGGGAGGTTATGGGGGAAACCAGAGGAAACAATGAGTATGTACAGAGCAATTCTGCCCAGTGAGAGTCATTTGATAGGTATTTCGATTGGCATTAGTTTTGTAGTTCCAGGACAGCTCGTTATAATAACAACTATTGAATTGGTTCCTGGTCAGGTAGCTACAGCCTTGTAAGTGAACAATACAACAAAAACATCTCATCTGCAAAGAAAATTCATCATATGTCTTTCTCCCCCTTCTATGTGTGGAGAAGTAAAAGAAAATCTCAAGTGGCAAGCTACTGTCCCTCACCTTTTGCCTGTAAGCTGTCCCCTCTGAAGAGAAGGGAAACGAAACACCTTCAGGGACATTGAAAGTGTGAACTGGCAACTGAAAAAGAAAGTCTGAGAACTGTTGCACAGCAACCTTGTGTAACCAGCAAATAGAAGAATACACAAGAAACAAAAGGAGCCAAAAAGACAACAACTCTTTCAGATCTGTAATCCACACTGGTGCTTGTCTGACTTCATTTCCTTTTCAATTGATAATATTTGCATCATGTCTTGTCTGTTTGTGTCTCTGTTGTATAGCACGGTGATTTTAAGAAAAGAGTAGATTTTAGTTTATAATTTCTACATTACCAATATTCATTTCTGTTTTGCCTTTGCTTAAAAAATGTTTGCAATAAATAGTTGAGGATTTGTTGATGTAAAATCACTGCGCGTATTCTCTCAATCAGACAATTAGTTTGAATTGGGGCTACTCAATGGTTTAATCAAATTTCACACTAGTGACGGATGTGGGAACTGTGGGGCTTGATTTCTAGTGCAATACCCAAGTGAGTCATGTAGTTCTTCCTATCAAAATACATCATCTCACCATTCTCTGCATTGAACTTCAACTGTCATTTTTCTGCCTACTCCACCACTTTTGTATATCATTTTGGAGTTCCATGCTATCTTGCTCGCAGTTGGCAAAACTTTGAAGAATATTATCATCTGTAAAATCTGAAAACCATGATCTCTATCATTAATACATATCAGGGAAAGCAAGGTTCCCATTACCGACCCCAGGGGAATTCTATTACAAACTTTCCTCCAGTCTGGAAAATATCCATTAAGCATTTTCACTGTTTCCTATCACTCAATCAATTTCATATCCACATTTCTACTGGCTCCGTACATTCCATAAATTTGAGTAATTATGGAAGTTTGTAGGAATTTAAACTAAAAAGGGGAATAAGCAACTGCAAAATGCTTAAGTTTGTAGAGATAAGAATTAGGAAATCAGATAAAAATCAGTTCAAAGTAAGAAAAGAAAGTATAATAAAAGCACAGAGAACATTAATCTATCTCATAGAAGAATAAACTAACTGTTAAAGTATGAGAGAACAAAAACAACTAAAAAGACAAGATTATACTGCCTGTACAGCAATGTACACCGTATTCAAAAGTCGATCATGGAACCTGAAGTAATAAGCTATAGTGAGGAACCATAAGTGGTAACAATAATTCAAGTAAGGCTACATTTTCTTTAAAAAATTGTATTGACAATTGCTCGTGGAAGGTGGTGATATAACCACAAAAGACAAGGATGGAAGAAGCGTGTAACCCCACTAGTCAGAGCTAGCAAAACTAAAGAAATGACACTGCAAATTCAGGGTCAGAAACAGAATCAAATGTCGATTGTAATGAAAGATTTAAAGGGATCTTACTTTTTTAAGAAGTAAAATTCTTTCACAGAAAGTAGGTGTCATTGGCTGCTAGCATCCCATCCCATTACCCTTCAAAAAGATAATGAGCTGCCTTCTGGGACCGTTGCAGTTTATGTGGTACAAGTCAATATGTGGTACTAGGAGGAAAAGAGGCCCAGGAATTTGGTACTGACAGGGAAGAGGCAGTGATAATTTATCAGTTTAGGATGGGGCTTGTAAGAGAACCTGAGGTAGTGTTTAGCCCCGTGTTGCCCTGTATTTCTAGATGGTAGCAGTCGTAGGTTTGGAAGGTGGTGTCAAAGGAACCTTGGTGACTTGCTGCAATATATATTATAGATACTACGCACTGCTTCCATTTTGGTCAGTTGTGGAAGGAGTACCAGTTTAAGATAGTGGGTGAGGTGCCAACAAAGTTTTCTGCTTTGCTCTGAACAGCGTTGTGCTTTTAGAGTACTACTGGAACTGCATTCTTGCAGGAAAATGAAGAGTTATCCATGATGCTCCTGATTTGCAAATCATGGGAAGGCCTTAGAGAGTGAAGTCTTAGTTTCCGACATTCAATTGTAGCCGTAATAATTTCAATGATGTTGATAGTGGAAAATCAATGACAGTAATGCTGTTGAATGCAAAGGGAAAATTGTTAGATTCACTTTTCTTGTCACTAGTCATCGTCTGGTACTTGTGTGGTGTGAATGTTACTTGCCACTTACCAGCACAAGTCTGAAAATTATCCAAGCCTAGCTCCATGTGAGCATAGACTGCTTCTGTACTTGACAAGTGAAAAATAGTCTGGAACGCTATCACATCATGAGTGAATAATTCTCCTCCTTACCTAACGATGGAGGCATGGCTAGTGACAATCCTATTGAATATGTTTGGGCTGAGGACATCGTTCTGAAGAACTCCTGACACTTTGTCCGAGGACTGAGGTGCCCGACTTTCAACAATTGCAATCATCATCATCGTTTCAACAATGATCGTTCTTCATGTTAGTTGTAATGCCAATCAGTAGAGTTTATTTTTTTAAGTCCCTCAGTCTCATTGACACCAGACTTTCCCTGTCTCTTGATCTCATTACCGGACAAATGCTACTTGGTTGTAGAAGGTTGATCAGTCTCACATCACCACAAGTTTTATTCTCCCTTGTTGATATTTGTACAAAGTTAGAATATGTTACGGGGCTGAGTGGCACTGGCAAATTATTGTTTGGTATGAAGCACTTGAGAGCACTATGACAGCCCTTTCAATCGCACTGTTACGATCAAGAGTTGACTGATGGCGCAGTAACTGGACAGGTTGGATCAGGTCTGCTCTTTGTAACCAGAAATTTTCCATAATGCCTGGTAGATTGCAGTATTGTAGCTGTTCAAAAACAGCTTGGCTAGAAGGTGGATGTTCTGGAGCACCTGGCTTTATTACTACTCAGAATGTTGTCTGAACATATAGCTAACTTGTCAAACTTTCTGCGTGGAGGATTAAATTTCAAGTCTTCTATTTTTGAGAGTGAGGCGAGGTAGGGACCAATCTTCATAATGATAAAGTTTGACAGAATGTTGAATATTAATTTAAAATAACATAATTGCAATGCAATAAATTGATGATTATTAAAAGTGCCAAGAAGAGAACTAGCCAATTAAAACTGTTTAGCTTTTTCAGGAAACAGAATTATGAGGAGATAGACTACAGCCTAGTCCTGGTCATCAGCAATGGGCGTTGGAGGGAAGCTATGCCTCAGCTGGAATTGGATTTAAGTAACGCTGACCTTGCTTTCACCTCTAGTGGCACACACTCCAAGATTGTCTCTCTTGAATTCACATGAAAGTGGAAGTCGGAAATAAGTGAAGTTTCAAGTTTAGTCATGCATCTCGTTCACTCAAAGTTTCACACACACTCCACACGCCTGACTCCCACTCCATCCCTCAAATGTACAAACTCTCATATTCCCTCACTAACTTTCTCTAACGTACAACACACCAGCTTACTACCCTTCCACTCCTTCCTTGTTCTACAGATATCCCCACTCTCGCCATCGCTCGTTCCTGCACATACATTCACACTCCTATGCCCCTCACTATCACCCTTCCCCACGCACACCCTCTCACGTATTTCTCCCTACATGGATCCCAACTCCTTCTGACTCACTCAGTCATCCCTGACTCACATACACCTCACTCAGACACCTTACTCGCAAGGCCCCCAATCACTCATGCGTACACCGCTTGATCATTCCCTCACAGCCCTCACTCACTCACCCCCCCTCACTTCACCTTCATTCATTATACACTTCAATCACTCAACGCAACCTGCTCATTCATTCACACCCCTCTCATTCACTCATTCTTCACTCTTTCACCCCAAGTACTCCATCGTCCTTTACTCACTCCACCCATGCACTAACTTTCTTTCAGTATCTTCTTTACGCACACGCACAGGCATACAAAGTGAGGGAGTTTCAGCTACCCCTGCCCTTCCCCTTAACTCTGACCCAAATCCGTGCTGAACTCGTAAGCTCTTCACAGAACAGTTGAGCACCTAAGCTGGGGGCCCGCTCGACTGCCTGCAGTTTCATCCTGTCACCCTGTTTTCGCCAACGACTGCAGCATCACTGTCACCCCTGGTGTTCAGGGAACGCAGGCAGGCAGCTTCGGTCAGTTCACTGCTGCTCCTAATTAGATGCCACTTCTTTTTCCGTGTTTGGTTGCTGTAAGGCTAAAGGAAGGAATCGGTATTTGCTCAAAGTGTCCTTTTATTTCTAGCCTACTTAATCTAATTGCTTGCGAAATGAGTTGCTCCGCCATTGGTAACTATGCATCAACCTCTGGGATAAACCCATAACTCTCCCTCACTAACTCCTCTTTTTCCCGCGCTGGTAAAAACTTACTTTAGAATCGCTACAGCTTGGAAGCCGGCCATTCGGCCTATCGAGCCTACACTGACCCTCTGAATAGCATCGCACCCAGACCCACCCTCTACCAGCTTGCATTTCATATAGCTAATCCCGCTAGCCTGTGGAAGGAATCCTGGGAACCAGGAGAAAACCCACATTGACAACCCCCCGAGTGTGGAATCGAGCCTGGATTCTTGGTGCTGTGAAGCAGCAGTACTAACCATTGAGCCTACCTCATTGATCAATGCTGCTTTCAGTCAGCCTATCTGTTACTTGCTGAGAGCTTTGATCTCTTATTTATTGGTAATAGTGTTTTAACCACATTTGATCACTTTTATGCATGGTAAACGCTATTTAAATATAACTTGCTTTGTTCTTTAGAAAGGGCGAAGGCTATTCGTTAAGGAATCAAACACAAAAAAATGCGTTCGATCTGAATAGATTGCATCTTCACATCTCAAAGATAAATTTGAAAGACAGGACAAAGCATAATTACAAACAGAATATTTAATCAGAAGGTGACTAGTGTCAACTGATTAACAAATTGACATTCGGTTAATATTAGTAATTTTCCAAAGACGGAACGGGAACAAATCCAGAAGTTTTCACTTAACATCAGATAGATGGTTAGAAAAATAATCTGACACTTGCCAATCAGTTATAATATGAAAACAGCTTTTAAAAAAAAATCAAAACATTGCAAAGTATTCTCCCTCTCTCCCTATTTATTTTAGAATCCCCTTCCCCTCCCCCATTTCTGAAGATGGGTCTCGACCCGAAACGTCAGCTTTCCTGCTCGACCTGCTGTGTTCATCTAGCTCTACACCTTGCTATCTCAGATCCTTCAGCATCGGCAGATCCTACTATCTCTATAGACTGAGGAGTCTATTGTTTATGAACTCTAAATGGCTTGGATTCAGGAATCAGGATGTAGTTTTAGAACTTTGTGGAATATGTCAAATTGTAGTTTTTTTTAGAAAAGGAGAATTTTGAGATAGTACAAGGTGACGTAAGTAAATTTATACTGTAGGAATACAACTGTCAAATGAGGTTCAATGTAGATAAGTTTGTCACAATACATCTTGGAAGGAAGGATACAAATATGGAAACTTTGTACTCTTTAAAACGAGGTGGATAAATTGGCAGGTGTAGGGGTGCGGCTGTTTCAAACTATCATACAGCAGGGCAACAGAAAAATAAACACGAAATTTGTGTTCATTCATGGAGGAGGACAGAATTGCGAAGAACAGAGGTCAGGATGAAACTTGTACGGAAATTTTTGCTAGACTCCCATGAATTGAGTTCCATGTTAACAAAGGAGAAGGTTTGAAAAATTCCTTGGATTATAACAAAAGGAAGAGGCCATATCTGTCTAAGAAGAATGATTTGGGGGGAAAAGAGAGAAGTGAGTGGAAACGGAATTTGCTCAAGTTGTTCACTACGGTGGGCCTTGTCAGAATGTTATCACTGAAACCTTACTAATTATGCGATCAGAGCATTCAAGAGAAAGATGATACACCTGTGAGGAAGAAGAGTTGGTATGTTCAGGTGAGTGAGGAGAAATGAATGAAATCTGGTCTGGAGCGTAGATAATAGCTTGAACCAATGGCTGGTCCTCTAAATGCCGTGTACATGTCAGATCATCCAGCAAATTAGTTGTACAATGGTTAGGAAGTATACTTTCAAATCCAAACATTGCGGTTGCAATTGGTTGCTACACTTACAGGTTCCCAGACAAAAGCCGAAACACCCAGGTATGCTCCTTTAAAGGTAGAGATCTTCAGACTGTGTTCACCAAAGTCATAGTTCTTCTCCTCCAATTCGAGAGGGGGGTTGCTTTCCACCATGCTACTCATGCTTTTTGGTTTTCAAAGGTCCCTCTGCTGTTCCCACGCAGTTTCCTTCTGATCCTGACTGTTTCAGGTCCACCTACTCACTCCAAGTTTCAGTTCTGCTTTGAAAAAGAAATGATAAACAAAACTTTCATGTGAAAACACAGCACACAGTTGTTTTAAATTGCAGAATTAAAATGAACGATTCGTAGCAAAACCTCCCCAAACTGAGCGTAGATATGGCTACCATAATAAACCACCAACATTCATAATGAACTCACCATTAACCTCACGTCATGAAGATGAGCAGCGGCAATTAAAATTGATGACACAATTCAATGCCCAGGCAAACCTTAATACTTGCAGGACGCTTACTACGAAACGAGATTGAAATGATTGACAGTCAATAAGCTGACTTGCAAATGAGCGCCTGCTGTAAATGTTGCTTCTGCCATTTGAATTCTTCAGGAAGTAACAAAAAATGGAATGTCAGTGTTCTACTGCAATGAATCAGTGACTCTCCAGTGGCATTGCTCTTTAGAAATCTAGCGTAAGACTGAGAGTTATCGGAAATGCTCAGAGATGAGACACCACAAACTAACACAGAAGATAGCAGAAGCACTGAATATGCACAGGGTTCACATCTGAGAGTGTTGATGCATAAGGCAAGCTGACGCCCCTCTTTAAGCTGTAGGACTCTGCCACGTTAGGAGCTTTGGTAGCTGGAAGAAAGGTTGGAAAGATTTTGCGACATTCTATCTCGTTTTTTTAATAAACCAGTGAGTCTTTGGAACATCGAAAACCAATACGACTTCTCAAGAGAACTCGGTTTCTTTAATTGAAGATTTAATAATGCTTTTCCTAGTTGCTTTTGTTTTGTTTCTGGCGAATTTAAATATTCTTTTAAACAGCGGTGGAAGCTGTTTATTTTGCATGTGAGCGTTTCATGGACTCCAGTTTCACATAAATAACGCCTACAGAAAGCCGGAACATGGAAAATGTATTCGACAATGGCGCGCAATGCGCCAGACAGCTCTTCATTTACATGCAAGTTGAGCCTAGTAGCTGAAAAGTGAAGCTACAAGCGCCATTCAGTGTCACAAAAGAATAATTCCCGAGCAAAGAAGGCCATCGCGATTCAACGTACGATATAACCATGGACGGAACCCCGAAAATCAATATAACCATTCAAAAATGCTTTCCTTCCCTAATGCTTACTATTGTTTCGAGGTGTTCGTTGATTCTTTGGTGGTAAATTCAAACCTCTTTCGGTTGAGGAAGATGCACTTGTTTTACCTATATACATTTATGAAGCAGCTAACTGTCGCACCTCTAGCCCATCTGTCTCCTAGACCATTTGCAAATTTGCCATTTATTATCTGTAGCAATGCGCCGCACAGGCATCTTTCTTACTGAAATTTGTCTAAGTACAAACCAGACGTAAATTTCTTTAAAAATTCTATTGAAAAACAAAAGGGTAAATGAATCTAAACAGATAATCTAAACGAGGGAAATAAATGCGGATAAACTGTGATTTTGACTGTAGTGACACGGATGTTTTACTGTTGTTATCAATATTGAGATAATTGTGAAGATTTTTTTTCCATTCTCTGTAACATAATGAGTACAACTAGGGATCAAATGCTTAGAGTGAACTTGGTTTGTAACAAATGTCTTGTTTCATACTCATCCAACTATTAACACTGGAATCAGCCACAGAAAACAGAAAAGATCCCTCAATTGCATTGGACGGTATTAACCTCCTGTCTTGTCCACAATAGAAGTCCCAGTCACAATCTATTCATTTGTCATAATTCGAAAATATTATTCTTCCGTCATAACCCATACCCTAGTGCTGAGATGTCGAGCCTTGAAACCTGTTCATATTTTCAACTTTTACTACAACTGGTGAAAAGTTGCGGATTGTATCCTGTTCTTCATGCGGAATGTTACGAGTGTAGTGGAGAGCGTCAATGTTTAACGACATCCCTTGTATCTAGTCAAATAATAAAGCCACAAGTTTCGAATTTGTAAAAAAAATGCAAGAGTCAAACAAAGTAAGCGCCGTTACCGAGACACCATCTCAGGTTATCAGTCATACAGTACTCTCAAACAGAAGCAATACACATGAGCACGTAGTTTAAAACTGAACGCTTAAACTGAAGCTTTTCTTTTTGCCATTAACTTCTCCTCAGAAAGTTTCTTGCCATTTATCAGTGTCCTAGAGGTTCCTTCACTTCCTGGGTACAGACGGAAGTGTTGCGGGTCTCTAAAATCAACTTGAAGACATCTCACTGTGCCTGCTTTTCGCCGAAGTAGGAGCTTTCTTGGGGTCTACCCACCAGCCTCCCCCGATCCGTCCTCCACCTGTGGTTCAGCAGTTGATTATAAACGCCCCAGCCCAAGCATGGACTCCATTGCACGGACTAAAATGCCCTGCAGAAATTCCTTTGTTTCCTTACATCCCCTTTGCTTACGGTCAACAACAATTCCCATTTCTTAGACTCTATTTTTCTGTCTGCTGAACTCCCGGCTGGCACCCACCGACTGAGATGCTTCCAGGTCCATCTTCTCCGAATACTAAACAAAGCCTCACTTTGAATCATACAACCCTATGGCAATAGATGTTTGTAAAACAGTCCACTAAATAGACAAGGCTCCTAGCCTTAACGTCTGCATGAAAAAATAAACTATCTAATGAAGATTATCTCCGTTTCATTGTCCTCACATACCTAACTCTGAACTCCTAGGTACATTTGAAAACTCTTTGAACTGCCGCTACTAAAGGCAATTTTGAAAGTGCAGCATTTTAATTAGCTTACTCTTATAGATCTAATCTATAACAAACTCAGTTTAACTTTAAACACCAACACTGAGCTACATACTTCGTAATCTACCTGTGTAGAGATGTTATTGCACACCTCTGGAACAAACTGGACTTAATCCCAAGCCTCTGGTTCAGAGGTAAGGGTATTACCACTGAGCCACAAAAGTCCCAATCAGAAACTAGATGATTATGACAATGTTGTCATCTCAACGGTCATTAAATTCAAATAAAATGAATGGAATATGGAAATAAATGGCCTCTTATTAACCCGCCCGACACTGAAAAATCATTTAAACTGTTGATCCCCAGACAATTGCTTTCATCGAAGAAAGGACATTCGTGCAGATAATTATTCTAACAATAAGAGCGGTGATACAACTAATTCAAATGATAATAGCACCGGACGTGATAAACGGATTGTTTAATAAAATGATGCAAGGATTGTTTAAATTAAGTCAGAATCAACAACGCGTCAAACTCACTTCAAGCTGCCGAACTGCACCTCAGTGATCGTTTATCCTCTCTTTATTGCACCCCTCGAATTCACAAAATGACAAATCTGCACTGGAATAACCGCACCGTGCTCTTGCGTTTCCTTTTCGTTAGGCACAGATGTACATCATGGAGCATATCGCTATTTATAGGCTTTAAAATGGCCAGGCTTTATCGCAAGATGTCAGTTCTTGGCCAATGAAGGAAAAAAAACCGTGAAGCTGACGGAATAGTTTTGTGTTTTCAGTGGGCGGAGCATATTTACATTGCTTACCTAAATCCTGAGAAGCAACATACAATAACTGAGCAAGTAGCTAGGCCATTCTAACCGTAATAAAGTAGGACAACTATCTCGCATTCATCCGTGCTCTGGCTTCCATCAAAAGCTGTCCTTCAATAAAATTGGTATTAAACCCGAGTTCACGAGAATCTATAATAAAAGCAAAATATTTTAATTGCGATTGTTAGCCCAAGACTCATCTCAAACTGAAGTCTCCTAAGTACTCCTTTTTTGTTGTTACGTTAGTCACGAGTTCATTGTTTTCTTCCGTTTTAAAAAAGAGAAGTTTTAGGAAATATTTGATGGAGGGGTTCCCAGCCACTGTTCCTTCGAAATTGGCAGAAGGCTCAGTAACCAGAAGATACAGTAGTATTATTTTACACTTCTGAAGCAGGTAGGGCTTGAATCCGAGTCACCTGGCTCAGTGGCAGGGACAATACCACTTCGTTTCAAGATACAGATTTGGGATGATTAGCAGAAGGATTAGACTGGACATGTTCCTTATTAACGCGGCGAAGTGTAATGACTTGCATGGTTCTAACTGAAAGGCAGCAGATTTTTTTATAAATTATATTGGGTAAACGTTCTAACGGAAAACAGAAAGTTGAGAAAGTAAGAGAAGTGGGAGTGGGATCAGTTGAGAAGCTCTACCAAACATCAGCACAAGCAGGAAGGATCGAATGATCTCGTTATTTGCTTTGTGACTGCATTCTACATTAAGTTAGCACCTGCTGCTGTCAATAATGCTCTCATTAAACGAATAAATTGAAATTATAAATCGTGGAACAATTCATTTATTTTTAGTTGCTTATAAATGCCCACGTTGACCGCTTAGCAGGATTGGTTAGAGGCAGCGCATTACTCCATTAAATTGAGCAATTTTGCAACACTACAAGTTGAAGAGCATTTGGGTTTATGGGACAAGTTCTGAGCTGAGTAACTTTCTATTCTTCACAATCGACATCATATGTACGTTTGTTTTTGTAAACGTTTGATCACAACTATTATTTTTCAGTCCTCGTATTATAAATAAAGCAACATGAACATTTTGACACTTCACCTTATCAAGGGATGCCCCAGTCTATCTTACAAGTCTTTAAATTGTCACGAAAGTAAGCAAACTATCCAACTTAGATCACTGGAGAATGCTATCATTGCATCTTCCGATTACGCTATTTTTACTATTCAAACAGCTCTTACAAACAGATTCGGCATCCTAAGTGAGGTCTTAATGCTCAGTAGACTCGTGGAAGATAGTACTACACGGATGGGTAGCAATTGAATACGGCATTTCTCTGACTGATCCTGAAACGAAATGGTATTTTACCTGCCTCTGAGCCCGGTGGCTCTGGTTTATGTCCTACCTGCTGCAGAGGCGCATAATAATATTACTGAACAGGTTAATTAGGAAATATTCATGTGGAACTCCTGCAGCAATACGAACTAATGACAGCACAGTCTTCCCCGTATCTTTGGGTCACCTTACTTGTTTTCAATTCAGTCACTCTTACATTTACTCTAGGCGCAGTCTGTTCTTATTTTCTTTCCGAAGATTTGTAGAAATTGCCTTTTGCTTGAAGTATTTTACTCCAGACCCGATTCCCATCTCTCGAGCTCACCTGCCTGACCACATGTCATCCTTTAAAAATAAATGACAGGCCGACTGCTTTGTTGTTGCATTATTTTATTCACGAGCGGAAGGAAGGAATCGGTGATTTGTCAACAGATGCAAACAATCGCCGGGGCTTCACGTTGTCCATAGTCTGTGGGGTATTTGCATTTCTGTCTCCTCGAGTCTCGGGGCTTTAAAAGAAACCATCTAAATGCAGACTGTTTTGAAGTGCAACATGAAACTGAACTCTTTTCCAATACTTTGTGTAAATATGTGGGTGTATCTCTCTGTCTGAGCGCGTGCCTGCTTGTGTGTGTCTGCGTGTACCTGGGTGTGTCGATGTGCGTGTATCAGTGTTTGCGTGAGTACCGCTGTGACTGTGTGCGTGTTTGTGCCTGCCAATGTGGCTTGTCAACATATCGCTGTGAGCGTGAATGTGAGTGAATGAGTCTGTGTGTCTGAGCTTGTGTCTATATTTGTGAGTATATGTGTATGAGTGAGTACATTTGTGTGCGCTATGTGTATGTCAATCTGTGTCTCTATATGCATGTATGTCTATGCGTCTGTGTCTGTGCACTTGTCTGAGTCTGTGTTTGTGTGTGTGTGTGTGTGTGTGTGTGTGTGTGTGTGTGTATGTGTGTTCTCGCGCGCGCGCTCTTCTGCTTATGTTTCAATCTGCGTCAACTGTTTCGGACTGAAATGAGGAGGAATTTCTTCTCTTCACTCAAAAGGCAATTCTCTACCCCATAGAGCTGTGTAAACTCACTCATTCGGCATAGTCAACATGAATATCGATACATTTCCAGTTACTAATGCCATCAAAGGACATGGGCATAGTGGGGAATACGATGTTGAGGTCGGTGATCGGTCATCTAGGATGACAGAACAGTCTCCATAGGCTGAATAAGGCAATGAGATGTAGAAAGAGAAGTGGTCTATTTGACAGGAGATAATGGGAACTGCAGATGCTGGAGAATCTGAGATAACAAAGTGTGGAGCTGGATGAACACAGCAGGCCAAGCAGCATCTGTGCTCCTAAGATGCTGCTTGGCCTGCTGTGTTCATATAGCTCCACGCTTGGTCTATTTGACAAAACTGCCATGTTCTTCCTTGCTCATATAACCAGTCTATATCCCCCTGTACTCTTTCTGTGTCATCCCCACCACTTGCCTTCCTGCTTGTTGTTTCTGTCATCTATTAACGTGGTGATAGTACTTCCTTCAAATGTATGCAACCAACTGTGACTCCAACACTGATCCTTGTGAACTCTACTAGTTACAGTTTGCAATCCTGAACTTTCCCCCTTTAGCCTATCCCTTTGTCTTTTATTAGTTAGCAGTTTCTCGAATCGTGCTTAATATGTTACCCCAACACCATGGGCTTTAACCCTAAAGGTTAGTCTTATGTGCAATACCTTACAAAATTCTTCTTGGAAATACAGATATATCCCATCTACTGGTTCCCCTTGATCTATCCTGCTCGTTATTTCTTCAGAAGATTTGAATACATTTTCAGGCATGATTTCCTTTTCATGTAGCCATTCTGACTCTGTTTTGCCATGTGATGCAATTCGAAATGCTCTGCTATTACATGCTTTATAGACTCTTTCTGTAATGGCAGATTTTAGGATAAGTGGCCTACAGATTCTTGTGTTCATCCTCCTTTGTTTTAAACTAAGTGCTTTATGTTGGCAGTTTTTCAATCCTCTGGGGCAGTTTCAGTATCTAAGGACTCTTGGAAATTTATTATCAAAGCACGCTTTTTTTCTGTAGCTACTTCCTTTGCTATTCTCAGATGCAACCTATCGGGGAATTTATTGGACACTGGCTCCATTACTTTCCTTAATACATTTTCTACAGTGATAATCACTGTACTTACTTTCTTTCCTTTTATTCCTGCGAGGGCAAGAATGTTGTACCCATATTTCTATGTTCCTAAACTGGGAGTTGATTGTATCCAAAATATCAGTTTTCATTCTGCATTAGTGTACAAATTACATTTACAATTTGATAAGGAGAGGAATGGGATGAACTCAAAAAATTGTAAAAGAGGCAATACCTTAGGGCGAGTAGGTGAGTAAGAATAATTTCATTACGTTCCACATTACATGGGACAGCTGATATTGTTCGACCGCCCGACTGGCCCCCTTTTGTGCCGTGACCATGTTGCGTGAGAAGTATGTGCGTTGCACAACCTCAGGACAAGGCTCTCATTCATTTAGGACTGAAATTAGGGAAAATTCCTTCACTCAGAGTTGTGAATTTTTGTAGAAATCGTAAGAACTGACGATGCTGGAGTCAGAGATAACACAGTGTGGAGCTGGAGGAGCACAGCGGGCCAGGTAACATCAGAGGGGCCGGAAAATTGACGTTTCGGGTCAGGATCCTTCCTGAAAATCAGACCTTTTTGAAGAACGGTCCTGACGCGAAAAGCCAATTTTCCTACTCCTCTGATGCTGCCTAGCCCGCTGTGCTGCTCCAGCTCCACACTGCATTATCTATGAATTTTTGCAGTTGTTCACCTCAGAAGATAGTGGATGCTCCATTATTGAATATTTCACAGCTGTGGTTTTTAAATAGATTTTTAATCTCTTGGGGAGTAGAGAGGTGCAAAGAGTGGGCAAGCAAGTGGAATTGAGATAAAAGATCAGTCACCGTCCAGTTGTATTGAGGAGGTTCCAGGCATAGAAGAGCTGTTATTTCATATTTCTACTGTCAGGGCGGGGAGGGGCTATAAAATAGGAGTTTGAGGGAATTGTTTTTGTCCTGTGGTTCACCAGTCACGGTATTTTAGGAAGCGACTATGGACGTCACCACGGACATGACCTAAAATATTTTTTCAATTATGTTTGTTATCTTAACCTATTCTGAGCACTGAAAAGTTTTGTTATTCTACAGTGGATGCGGCTAGCGGCAAATATGGACTTTAAGGATTATAGCTTTCATTTGTGATACAGACTTGGCTACAGATCTGATGCCAACAAGTAGATTTCCATAAACTAGTATTTTGAACTGGATAATGATCCAGAGAATGAAATAACCAACTTCTTGTTAACAACGCGAGGTTTCAAGGTGATCCTAAGTAAACCATCTGAGCTATGCAGCTTCCGTTTTTTTTATTTTATCAAATGATGTGGCTTATCTGAAAAACTGAATGAAACGGGTGTGTTTTTTGTGCATGTTGATAGCATAGTTGTTTCTTTGAATGGCTGTCGTTTTGTGAATGACGCACAACCAATGAACTTTTTTTTCATTTCGAGGTCACTGCACACTTCTTATCGGAAAATGTTCTGTGCACTCAGCACTAGTTCACGAGGTTCTAACGTTTTCAAAGTAAGTGCGTTCAACTTGTTCCGGGTCGGTGGAGTTTTCTTTTCTCATTTACCACAGTGTCTCCTGTAATATAAGCAACATCTGCGATCATTTTGTCTTGTTCCACTACACATCTCAGCTGTTAACAGTGTTTGTGAAATTTGCTGTAATATGCAGAAATGTTTTTAAATGACTAAAGTTTCTTCCGGACCAAGTAACGATGGCAATGAAGTTCAGCAGCTTCACAGGAGAATTGGTTCCGAGAGATGACTCGACCAGGGGCTTTAAGAATGTTGGTGTGATTTTCTGCAAGGATTTACTCTGTAATTGAGTTGGAAATTCACCTCGTAATGTCTCAGCAAATTGGTCACTATCTGTCGCTAGGTCGGCTGTTCCAGATGAATAAATCTGAGATGTAATGGTCCTCGCAGATTGGAATGAGGTGGGGTGAGGGGAGGGATTACTTGGTGTTTGTAATCAGAATGAAGAGCCAGTGGCACTATTTTCCAATTTCATAAAGAGGAAATGAACTAATGCAAAATTAATGTGAGTTTTATACCTGCTGTTGGCCTCAGCTTGGGCAGTAAGACTGACATTGAAATACACACGAGCACGCAAGTGTTGTCAGAACTCCACAATCAAAACTGAGGTGAATTTTATTTCTCCAAATAAACGCATTTAAGATACCGTCCTCAAGTCTCCAAAGTAGTTATATCAGTTTTTAAGACATTCAGTACATGTCCTAACAGTCTACACATTATTTCAAGCTAAGTGAAATCATCCAGACATAGTGAAAATACAACTTATTTCTGGTAATGTCTCGAGGACTCTGGGTAGTGATGATGTCGCTGGACTGGTAATTCAGAGTCCCAAACTAATTCATTGTGGACATGAGTTTATATCTGCCTGCTGTAGGTGGTGAAATTTGAATTCAATAAAATACAAAATACATTAATGGCAAGTCTAACGCCAACACTGTTTTGAAGTGAATAGATGGGACTTGGTGCAATCTCAGGCCTTGACAGAAAAGCTGTGGATCTAACATCTACGTAAGGTGGGAAACCTACTAGAAAAGCATTGCAATAGTCTTGTTCCAAAAAAAATGCAACAGTCAGGCGAAGACAAGGGTAGATAAAAGTTTGCAAAGTTGGAAGAAAACAGTATTATTGATGAAGCCAATAGATCACCACAGTGTTAAACAGAGACCCATGTGAGCAAGTTGTATGTTTCATCCTCAGACTTCCTGGCAAGGATAGGAATGGAGTTCGTGACTAGAATAGATATTTAGAAAAACAGAAGGCCCAAAATTCTTGATAGTTTGTTTGATAAAGTTTATTTTCATCCAGCGGTAGTTGTCGAAGAAGCAGCGTGACAGCTCGAAGACGTGATATAAAGAGCTGGTGATAAGGTAGATCTGTTTTCCAGCATTGTTCAGGTAAAATACCCGTAATTTTTGCAAAAGTCATACAATAGCAGTAGGTTGGGAGGGACGATAGATTGGTTCTTGGAATACTCGAGCAGTATTGATACAGAATAAGGAGGAGAAGCAGTGCAGGATATCCCCCGACTGTCGCTGGATGTGTTGGGATGAAACATGATGCAGGCTGTCTCTGCTAGCTGGAAAACAGAGAAGGCATTGAAAGAAGATTGTGTGATTAACCATCTGAATCTGCAGTTTCTTCATTCTTTAAACAGGATTGTGTATTGAAAGTGAATAAAAGGTTGTCAGGGTTAGGCAAGAATTTCGAATTCAAAACACAGGCAGATCAGTCATTATCTTATGGAATGATGCAGCTGGGCCTCGGAGGCCAGATAGCCCATTTCTTCTGACTTGTGTTCAGTTAATTCATTTGTTAGTTAGATGTAACTCAACGTCATCAATTTTGAGAAGAATTGCATCCAGACCCAGAGAACCACAATTAGAAATGTGCAACCATTGCTCAAGGTAAACACAATTCTTTAAAGATGCTCGCACAGCATAAATTACACGGTTGCACGATGGTGTACAATATTAATTTGAAGGTACCTGTGCTGAACAACATATTTAATTCCAAGCCATTTCTTCCAGCAAGGTATTCCTTGCTCAGATTTGACAGTTGTGAAACTTTATGTGTACTAATAAATCAGAATTAATGACTTCAGGCCAGAATACCTTTGCTAATTGTATTGAATTTAATACGCTGCTGGAAGGCTGTGTATCCAAATTTCCACTTATAAAATAAAATATTCAGTAGGACATATGTCCACTGCAGTGTTTATTCGGCCAGTTCGACAATTAGTAGTATGCTTTAGATTGTATGTTCTGACTGAGCCTCTAACATGTTCTAGGCTAACGCAATTGCCACAGACGTACAAATTGTCAAGCCCAAGCCAGCAAGGACATAAATGGGACGGCACAGCGGCTAGCAATGTTGCCTCACAGCGCCAAGGACCCGGGATCGATTCTAGCCTCCGGCGACTGTCTGTGTGGAGTTTGCACGTTCTCCCCGTGTCTGTGTGGGTTTCCTCTCAGAGTCCAAAGATGTGCAGTCTGGGTGGATTGGCCACGCTAAATTACCCGTAGTGTTCGGGTATGTGCGTTATAGGTGGACAAGTTGGGGTGGGATGCTCCACGGGTCGGTGTGGGCTTGTTGGGCAGAAGAACCTGTTTCCATGCTGTAGGGATTCTATGGTTCTATGAATGTGCCGCCTTAAACAATAAAAGATTTGGTGTCCTTACAGCATGTTATAAACTTCAGTTCAATCGCTTTATCCCAGTTCCTTATGGATCTCATGATGAGCTGCAATCTGCCCGATCCTTTACAATCTCATTAGTATCGCTGTGTATGGCCTGAGATATCACTACGACTGAAGGAGAGTCTGGGAGACGTTACTTTCTTACAGCCATTGGTAACTGCTATTGTCATCAACACAATAATTAAATGGAGTCTCTAATTCAGGACTTCTTTTAGCGACAGGATTGCATCCACTACGTCAGCTCACTGTCAGCTTTTGCAGAAAAGACGTGCAAAATTAAAGATATCTTCTTTCAATTGTATAGACTTTTTGTGAGACGTGCCTGGAGTATTGCGTTGAGTTTTAGTCTCTTCATCTAAGGAAGTTTATATTTGTGTTACCATTAGGGTAGCACGCCTTAAATCGAGTTCCTCTCTTCCTAGAATCATATCAAATGTTAAAGTTTCTTTCTTGTGAAATGTGCACAGTACCCCAATTTTCCTGGCTTTCAGATAAAGGTTGATAGAATGCACGGGCAGGTTTCTATACTAAGCAAGAATTATCACCTATTATAAGTAATTTGTGACAACAGGTAAACAGATATAAACCATTGACATCTAACGCTACTAACTGAAACTCTATTCCACTTATAAAGTCACCCTACACACAGAGGTAAACAAATAAGGAAAATAGATCATTGGTGGAGGTAGAAATACTGGAAGATTAGTTCAGTGGCCTTTACTTCCTGTTTCCAATGTAGGAATAATTCTTCTTCAGTTGGTCAGGTGTAATTCTCTGGATGTTCCACTGGTCTGTAAGAACCACAAACCAATTCATTCACGTGAAAATGTCTCCGGTTGCTTACAATTAAAAAGCTGCAGCTTACTGCCAGTGCCGCAAGAAAGGCAATTGGTTTTCTTCAGGTTTAAACCAACCTTTTGACTTCATAGAACAAGTGGCCTCTGGTCAGGGAGAAGATCAGTATTTTTTTCTCTTTCTGTCTCAGGAATTTGCATCGAGCTCCAAGCTTCTCAGCCCGCGAGAACTAATCACACAGTTATTGGTAAGCAAAAGGTTACTGTTATTAATAACTAGTCACCAGTCCATAGACGAATCAACTGCATCTAAATACAAAACCCTCTGCTCGTCTTCATCTGCAAGTCAAACTTTAAATACTGCTGATCATTAAAAATGGTGTTTAACAATGCTTGCCATGGGTACTTGATTGCTACCTTTTCAAAACATGTAGCACCCTAAAAATATCTTTCTGTTTTCAGTGCACAGTTTTATAAAGAAAACACAAAGATAACTAGATATGGTCCTTACCCTTGCCATGGAAAAAGTGCAATTGAGGATCAGCAGACTAATTCCCGTGGCAGTAAGATTGTTCTACATTGAGGAGATTGGACTTTTATTCTCTGGAATTTAAAAAAAATGAAAGGTTGAAACAGATAGTCTTTGAAATTCTGAAACCTGAAGTGGTGTAATAGCTCAACCATTCTCCGAGTTCAATGCAAAGATTGACAAATTTCTAATGCTTAATGGCATCAAGGGGAATGCAAGAAAATTGTAAAGAGATGATCGATCGGGCATAATCTAGAATGATGGAACTGGTTTGAATGGTCCACTTGGACTACAAATACATTCGTGCCTCTTTCTTAGTCAATGGGATTCATCTGCTTTCAGTTGGAATCTTCTTCTGGGAATCCAAGTCAATCAGAGTCTTAAAACTGCCGAACTCAGTTGGTGGATGTAGGGTCTAGGCCCGAAACGCCAGCTTTTATGCTCCTAAGATGCTGCTTGGCCTGCTGTGTTCATCCAGTTCCACACTTTGTTATCTCGGATTCTCCAGCATCTGCAGTTCACATTATCTCAGTTGGTAGAAAGAACACTTTTCTATATACAGTCTTTGAAGACACAAATAATGCAGTCAAACGTAACTATTTTATTGAAGAGCACACTAACACTTTTCTGAGCATTTAATTCAAAGTAAGGAATATATATAGGAATAGACAAAACTTCATAGCAGAGAAGGCAGCCTTTCTTAATGCTATTCATATTCCTTAAGCCCATACTGACTTCTATCTCATTTACTGTACTACTTTCACCTGATATCTCTGACATTTTACCAAATATCATTGTTTAGCCAAAGACGTGAAATTATGCAGTTTGGTTTGGCATGCAGAATGGACTCAGATCACAGCATTACCTTTACTTCTTCGGGGAAAGAAAAGCTTTGTTCTGGTACATAGAACGATTCAATGCATCGATATCCTGTGATTTACATGTGCAGTGTATTGTCCCAACAGGAAAGTAAAGTGGCTCCCAGCAGTTTACTAGTACTCTCTTCCTCCCTAAGCCTCATTTCAGTTTCTGAATTCTGGATTACATGTACCTACGGACTCCACTGATTCTGCGTTGTTTGCCATTGGCCTCTCGGAATGCTAATGTTACATAACATAGACATTACTCCATAATATCTCGTCTGAAACCTAACTTGTTCCAGAGCTGTGCAGGCATCTAAACCTGTTTCATCACTTTCAATAATCTACTCGCTTAACGTTCCCAAATGCATCAGGTGTGATTTGCAGAATTATTTTTATCGCCAATCGTTAACAACGTGGTTTCAATACGTTCACTGAACAAACTGCAAACTATAGGTCAGACTCATTATGCACCTTCTCTTTCTGGGGCGCCTCATTTTTACTGCATCCGTTATTGTATATTCAACTGACGAATTCTTCGTGCGTGGCATTTGCTTTGCCAATGCGACCTCGCAGCGTCTAAAGTGCGTCATTAAAATTAATTGCACTTTCGACCCTTGCTGTATGCTAAAATACGTGTAAAGTGCCAGAAAGCACGCGCCACTTCCGTCGCGTGTATGTGATTCTGTGCCATACTGACTGAATGCGACGTAATGTTTGAGTTAAGCATACGCTTAGCCCTGTCATTCTCCTGTGAACAAGAGCACAAGCGTTTTGTGTGCGCACGGCGGCTACCTATGATGTTAACTAAATAACTAGGAAGATGAAGAGTGGTGCTGGGGAACGCAAATGGGATGGTGACAGATGAGTGCTGGTAGGCAGTGGTGGGGATTGGTCAGTGAAGTGGGAGGAGCGGATAGGTGGGAGATGAGATGGACAGGTTGTGTCAGGTCAAGGAAGCGGGGATGAGGGGGATTGGTCATGCGATGAGGCCGGGGGGTGATGGTGAGGAGATTCTGAAACTGGTAAAGTCCACATTTAGACCATTGGGCTGTAGGATCCCGAGGCAGAACATGAAGTGCTGCTCCTCCAGTTTCCGGGTGGCGCCATTGTGACACAGAAAGAGGCTCAGAATGGACACGTCATCCAGGGAGTGAGAGAAGGAGTTGAAGCGATTCGCGACCGGAAGGTGTTGACGAACCTCTGTCTGATGTGAATGGTTTGTTTGGTGCCATGTATGGAGGTGAGGGTGGAGAAGTAGGGGCAGGTGTAGCACTTCCTGTGGTTGCAGGTAAAGGTGCCTGGGGTGGCAGGGCTAGTGGGAGTGTGTGGAGCGGCCGAGGAAGTCACTGGGGGAGCGGATCTTACGAATGGCAGATTGGGGTGGGGAGGGAACTATATCTTTGGCAGTGAATTCAAATTGCAGGAGACGAAAATGGCGGAGATTGATAAATTGGGTACGGAGGTTAGTGGGCATATCACCCAAGTAAACTCCGTATCCAACATATCATTCTCTGCCACTTCCGCCACTTGCACTCTGCCCCGCAACCAAAGATATGTGTCCCTCCTAACCCCTTCCATAGGGACCACTGTCTCCGTGACTCCCTGGTCCGCTCCAGACTCCCCATTAGCCCCACCACCTCCCTCCCCTCGAACCTTTCCCTGCAACTACAGGAAGTGCTACCTCTGCCCCTAACCTTCCCCCTGCCTCCATCCAAGGTACCAAACAAACCTTTCACATCAGACAGAGATAATGGGAACTGCAGATGCTGGAGAATCCAAGATAATAAAATGTGAGGCTGGATGAACACAGCAGGCCAAGCAGCATCTCAGGAGCACAAAAGCTGACGTTTCGGGCCTAGACCCTTCATCAGAGAGGGGGATGGGGTGAGGGTTCTGGAATAAATAGGGAGAGAGGGGGAGGCGGATCTTCAGTCCGCCTCCCCCTCGCTCCCTATTTATTCCAGAACCCTCACCCCATCCCCCTCTCTGATGAAGGGTCTAGGCCCGAAACGTCAGCTTTTGTGCTCCTGAAATGCTGCTTGGCCTGCTGTGTTCATCCAGCCTCACATTTTATTATCTTTCACATCAGACAGATGTTCACCTGCAAATCCGTCAAAGTGGTCAATTGTGGTCTGCATCCGCTGCTCCCGATGTGGCCTCCTCTACATTGATCAGACAAAGTGGAGGCTCGGCGATCACTTTCCAGAGCACTTGCGCACTGTTCACCACAAACGCCAACACCTTCTGTTCACGAACCACTCCAACTCCCCCTCCTACTCCCTGGGCGACATGTCCAGCCTGAACCTCCTCCAGTGTCACAATAACGCCACCCATAAACTGGGGGAAACCCACCTCAGATTCTGCCTTGAGAGCCAATGGTCTAAATGTGGACTTTACCAGTTTCAGAATGTCCCCACCACCACCCCACCCGCCTCATCTCACGTCCAACCCTGGTTCTCATCACCTCCTCCTCCTTGGCCCGACACAACCTGTCCATCTTCTCTCCCACCTATCTGCTCCTCCCACCTCACTGACAAATCCCCACCACAGCCTACCTGCACTCACCTATCACCATCCCACCTACCCTCCCCTACCCCACCCCTCCTCTCCCTATTTATTTCGGAGCTCCCTTCTCCCACCCCCATTTCTGAAGAATGGTCCTGACTCGAAACGTCAACTTTCCTGCCCCTCTGACGATGCCTGGCCTGCTGTGTTCATCCAGCTCCACCCTGTTGTCTCTATATTTTGCTCTTTACTTTGTGAAAGGACCGATTCATCTCCGTTGGGCGGAGATGTGGGGGAAGCTGGAGTAAACGTGAATCGGTTGCAGTAACTGCCCATGATCTTCCTTTCCTGCAAAAGGGGGCTAATAGAATGGTTCCTCTCAGATAAAGCTAATATGGTGCACTAAATTTCATTCCACTTGAATGACGATGCCTTCTCTGATTGACGGTCGCATCGTTCCAGTACTAACGGTTAGGGATGATAGAGGATGGAAGGATCCTGTGGCCTGATTGTATTACTTATAGAACTGTTGAGAAACTGCATCAACGGTATGACACAGATTCCTGCGTTTAGAGATGAGTTAGCTTTCCAACCGTGACGCCACTGTTTTGTATTTGGTTCAACTGTCGTCCTCAAAGCTGCTTTTACCCATCACTACCAGCCCCCTCCCTCTTCCCAGCGTGAATGAGGCCAAGGACAGAAAGAGAAATTCACTTCATTCTCTCTCCACCACCTTATTTGGAAAATAGTGACGAACATTTGGCTCCTAGGGTCACTGGAGGTGAACATGACTTCAGTAAGCTGTTGTATAAAGATTTGTGGTTTAGCGTTGGCAAGCATTTTGACCAAGATAAGCGAGAAGACTCAGGCGGATGATTATTGCTGCAGTCGCGATATTTAAAATCACAATGAACACTAGCATTTCACAGACCATGTCAAAGCTCTTATGAGACGTGAACAGAATGTTGTAAGAGGGTGACAGAAGGCTGTTTGGATGATGTCACTTAGGGCAGAGGGTAATGAATAAATTGAATGATCTACTAAGGTAACTGAGATTGAATGGCTCACAAAATGTAATAGATAAATACAAGAACAAAATGTTGAAACTTTATCTAGGAAACATTGTGGGATATAATAGTGTACAGAGGCACTGGTCAAAATAATTGTTATTGTTATTTCATACTACATTCCCATAGCAAATGATTTCGTCCAATGAATGGGGGACTGACTCCGAGTCTTTAGAATCAGATCTGAAACGCATCATTTTATGAGCATCGTTAGCGTGAGCCGATTATGTTGAATTCTGCGCAGTTTCCACAGAGTAGTGAACACCTCGGTTCAGAGACTGCGCTCTAGCCTCTGAGAGGGAGACGGAATCCGAGCACACAATCTGTGAGATTATAGAGGGCCTGCTTTGCAGCAGGCGGAGAATCTACCCCGAAGGGTGCTCCGTAGCAATCATAAAGAAGCTGCTAGAGGTTGAACAGAAGCTTGGCGAGCTGACACGAGGGATCCTCCCTCTCATCACTGTTGCTACTACCTGGCGCGCGGCAGCAATGACGGTCATGCTTTATTGCACAACAATAGACAGGACGCGTGATTGGCTAGGGGGAGCCCTGGGACGTCCGCGGAGTGCGTTGGGCGCTTTATAAATGCAAGTGGGCGCTTCGAGCTGGCGCCCTGGCCCCACTACAAACATCGGAGAATTCATTTGAGAAGATGACGACGCAGACGCCGTCCTCCGAACCTTCCAGAAACGACGCTCCCTACGACGAGAGTTACTCTCCGAGCTGCTACATCATCCACAACAACTTTGAGTTCTGCGGATATAATCTGAAAATCGCCCAAATTCTGGGCGCTAACCTGGGCGTGTCGGCGTATGTCTGGGACGCCGTAAGTTTGCAGCATTGGCCGCTTGGAAGAGAGGCAGCCCCTTGTATCTCACATGAAATCAAATGTAACTTTCCCACTCTCTTTTTCTCTATCTCTCTCTCTGTTCTTATTGACGCTGCGTTTATAAAAGTCCCTCTCCCTCTCTCCAGTTTGTAAACATCTCCGATCAGACACATCTGGAGCGGCTACCTGGGACATATATTGAACACTTGCGTTTGATTAGGAGCAATTTCGCTTCTACACGCGTCCTTTCTCCATGGGTGGTGTCAAAGCGCGTTAGATCAGCGGTGAAGCTAACGAAGCCATTTGACCTCTTGCCTGTGGAGGCTCGATATGTCATTCTTGCAGCAAAACCTCTCCTCCTATCCATGCCCCTCATGATTTTAAAAAAATCTCTATAAGGCCACCCCTCAGTCTCAGATGCTCCAGGGGAAATTGCACTAGCCTTTCATATAACCTATCCAGATGCCTTATTAAATGTTAGAATTTTACGCGGCTCCACCACTTCCTCTGGCAGTTCGTTCCATACACGCACCACCCTGTGCTTGAAAAAAAGGTTATCCTTCAGAGATAGTAGGAACTGCCGATGCTGGAGAATCTGAGATAATAAGGTATAGAGCGGGATGAACACAGCAGGCCAAGCATCATCAGAAGAGCAGGAAAGCTGACGTTTCGGGCCTCCTCCAGGTGCTTTTTTAAGTCTTTCCCCTCTCACCTTAAACTTATGCCCTCTAGTTTTGGACTCCTCCAACCTCAGAAGAAGGATTTGGCTATTCACCCTATCCATGCCCCTTATGATTTTAAAAAAAACCTCTATAAGACCATTCCTCAGCCTCAGATGATCCAGGGGAAAATGCACTAGCCTATTCAGCCTCTCCCGATAACTGAAACCTCCAGTTCTGACGATGTCCTCCTATTTTGTTTTCTGCACCCTCTCAAGTTTAACAACATCCTTCCAATACAAGGGCGACCAGGTGTACGCAGTAATCGCCAGGTTAGACAGCGTCTATGGTGGGAGAAGAGGGTCAATGAATTTTTATCAAAGGTAGTGAAGAGGAGTTGATAGGAGTTTGAAAAGTACCACATTTCAAGCAAGAAAGAAGAGTAAGGAGGGGAATCGAACCTTAGAGAAGACTGGTAAATAGAGTTGGTGAGCAGGAGAAAAGAACTATTGTGATGATCGATCCCTCCAATAACCTCGATCCCATTTTGTTTCCTTTCTTTTTCAGATATCTGTTGCAGTCTCTTTTCTTTCAATTAGTTTCGCTTTCAGACCGACACCGTTTCCAGGCGCTCTTCATTCCGTCCTTCGCTCTTTTCCCGCTCATTTTCGCTTAAGAAAGATAGGCGGGAGGCGGCAACCTGTTGGTCCATAGAGCGCCGACCTCCCAGGGAAATTCCGCCCAGAGCACGGTGCCTGAGATCAGGCTAGCGAACGCTGAACTGAGCCCTTGGGAGCTTGGCTGTAGTGTCCGGCTGACAATGGTTCCAGGAGCCTCCCTTATTCTTTGTAAGGAATGAACTGAATGCAGAGCTCACCGGCTCTTTGGTATCAAGTGTCAGGCCCAAGTGTGTTGAATAACTTCATGGTATCCTCTTTTCCAGGGGCTGGCCCTTTGTCACTATTTTGAAAAGAAAAATATTAACTTCAGTGGGAAGAAAGTGATTGAACTGGGATCGGGCACAGGAATCGTCGGGATTTTAGCGACGTTGCTCGGTGAGTGGAGGGTAGCAGGGAATCGTATCACTTTGTTGACGCCAAACGGGAATATGGACAAATGGGGTGCTGGGAATCTCAAAGATCGGGAGTTGTTAGTGCTCCTTGATAAGCTTGAATGGATGAATGAATGAATGATTTATTGTCACGTATATCTTAAAGATACAGTGAAATGTGTTTTGTCGCCACTGTCCGGCATGGTTTTGAGTTACAATTAGGATAAAAAGAAATTGCTCAAATAAGACTTCATCTTCTTATGGGGCAGATGGGCTCCGACGGTTACGATCACTATCTACCGTGCAGGCGCCATCTCGGACCTTCCTTATGTTGGACTAGTTTCTATTCGAAGGATTTGTTTTATTGCTGTAGCCTTTCATTTCTTGTGTTATGTTCAAGGAGAATGTAGATGAGGTCCGCACCGAAGCCTTGTTATAGTTAATTTATCTCATTAGTTAGATGAGGAATATTCTTGACGCTCTATAGAAAAAATAATCGAGTCCTGACCGGAAATCATCCCCTCCATCGATATTACCAAAAGAAAAGGCATATTGCCTGGCTATTTAATCGAAACTTAGTGCATAGGACACGGCTATGAACAAGTATCGACAGCGCATTGACGTGCCAATAATACCTGGCTGTTCAAGTTGATTGCGCAGTTCAAGTAGATTGCTTTTAACAAAGAGATTAGAAGCTTTATCGGTTGAATTTTCTCCAAATCCAGACGGCAATCGTTTCACTTTCTGGTTAGAGATCAAACAGAGTCCGTGAAAAAAAGTATTAAAACAGCATTACTATATGGAGCAGGCTGTGTCCCCATTTGTCAAATCCTGAAAACGATTGAGGTTTGGACTAATGACCATCTCCAACAAGAGACAACCTCCCCTTGGTAAGCTATTACATAGCTTTCGCCGAATGTCACACTATCAATATGCTGGAATTATCACTGACCAGAAACTGAACTGAGCCAACATCTAAGTGCTGTGACAACATGTCCAAATCAAGAATTTGGAATTCTGCAGGGTGTAAATTCCTACTTACTCTCCAAACTGCCCGAAACCTTGAAGGCACGAGTATGATGCCGTATCTCCGCTTACCTGACTGAGCCCACTCCACCAACACATGAGAAACTCAACATCTTCAAGGGCAAAGAGGCCTTACTCATTGGTATGTCTTCTCCATCCACCAGCTTAGACACTCAATCCCTCCATCGCGAAAGTACAGTAGCAGCAATGTACATCTCCAGATGCATTGCCAACTCACCTCAACCTCATTACACAACACTTTCTAATCTTTTGACTTCCAACTTTTTGACCTCTAACCCCTATAAAGACGAAGACAGCGGAAGCAGGCGAGCACCGCTACCTGAAAGTTTCCCACACAGCGTACCCCTCATTTAAAAATATGCCATGGTTCCTTCACTGTGAGGTAGTCAAAATCCTGAAACTCCCTCTCTGACAACCATGTGGGTGCACGTACATCACATAGACTGCAACCGTTCAACAAGGCAGCTGACCACCACGTTTTCAAGAGCACCTGGGGGTGGACAGGAAACTCTGTCTTTACCAGCTTAGGTAAGCGAAACAAAACTTTGTTGTGCCATTTCGCGGCTATTGCAGTTACAGAAATACAACTTAGTAATGTTAATTTTTGAGAGTTTGAATGGCATCTAGCCATTTATGACATCTATTTCTCTACGACACAAAGCAGAATTAAATAATAAGAAGACAACATTGTGATTTTTGAGTTAAATGGTCACCTTGCAAAATGAAGCATGAAAATGTAAGCACGCTTGCCTTTATAATCGAGCATTTAAAACATCCAACACCGGACGACCACATCCAGTAACGGTGCAGTTCCTGCAAGGATAGCAGGATGTGCGATGAAAAGAAACAGCTCAAAGGCGGACAACGGGAGGGAAGAGGCAGAGGTGTAGAAGAGAGAAAAGGCTGAGGTCCGATCGGTTAAAAACACATCCGCTGGTATGATAGGGGGTGGAGGAGCCACAACAGAACAGGGTTGAACGGTGCAGAATTTCATGCATAGTTGTAGCCCTGGAGAAGGATGAGGAGATAATAGGCCGCAGCGCGGGAAGATTAGATCACGAGTATGGAAATTATGGAACGAGCTGTTGTCGGATTGTTAGAGCTTTTACAATATGAAAGTTTGATCAGTGGTTTGTAAGCAAAAAAAATCCTAAAACTTCCAAATTCGTTCAGGTATTTGAAATAAAAATGCAAATTCTGAATTACGCAATGTATGGTCGGTTCCAATGGGCATAACAGGTTCATTCCCCGTTGCGCAATTGGTGAGAATGATTGAGTCGGCCTTCAGGTATCCGGAACTTGAATCAAATGTCATGTGCGTGTGTGTGCGCGCGTGTATACGTGTATTTTTATGTTGATGCGCGTGCGCGCCAGTATGGTTCTGTATTAGAGTGCGCATGTCAACAGATGCGTCTATGTTTGTGTTGGTGTGTATGTGTGTGTGCGTGTATGTGTATGTGTGGCTGCCTGTGTGTATGTGTATGCGTGTGTCTATGTTTGTGTGGGTTTTGGAGGAGGGGCGATGTGTGTTCGCCTGTTTTATAATTGGCTGAGAAAACTGTTATTCTTGAGAAGTGCCGTGAATTGTATCAAAGGTTTATTTCTGCCAAATGGGGGAAATGTGTAAACTGCTTTTTTACACAGAATACTGTAAACAGCGAGCTGTATTGAACACTTTCATAACTTCAAACAGTGCATAAATCTGCCGATAAAGCTGACTTAAAAGTAAGTACGTTTTAATTTTTGTCATTCGAGATGATACTCCGGATAGATTCCCTGTGCTGGTGTACCTATGGAAGTGCACAACCATTGCTATTCAGTGGCCCTTCCTGGCAGAGATTCAGTACGATGCTGTATAAATTGTCATTTCCTTTCTGGTACCTTAGTCCTGACGAATAGGCGTAAAGCTTCGACTTCATTTATTTTAAGGAATGCTTAAGCACAGCACCGTGTGAATGAATACTTCACCAGAGTTTTCTCCCATAGAGTCGTTTCTTTTTGATTATGTGATCACGGTGTCCAATCAGTTCACAACAACAAATTAGAACTGACCTAGTTGTTTTCCCCTCGTTAGGTGGAGATGTAACCATGACGGATAAACAGAAGGTCCTGAAGCAAATCGAAACCAATGTCCAAGTAAACGTTCCCAGTGCCTGCAGACACCGCCTGCAAATCCGCCCGTTGACTTGGGGTGAAGACCACACGAACTTTCCTACTGACTATGATTTCGTCCTGGGTTCAGATATTGTATACAGTTCAGTTACCTACCCGGCTCTAATAGAGACCTTCCGCCATTTCACCAAACAGGGAGCTACAATCTATCTCTCTTCAGAATTAAGAAAGAGAAATGGATCTCTCTCCTTCCACGAAGAGAGTTTGCCTCAGTACTTTGACTGCCAAGTTGTTGACAGGTTAGAGGACAAAGATATCACTCTGTACAAAATGACTAAAATCGATAAAGGTTCTGAGTATGATCTTCCAACAAACGATAGAAATTTGCTTTTGACTGATCTCCACACTGGGGTTCATCCAACCTCTTTATCACTCACTAACTAAGACCTAAAAGAAGTATTCAATATCTCCTCAACATTTTAAATTTATGCTTGTTTCCTACTAATTTATCTACCACCTGACATCATTTACCAGGAATCGATTGTTTTCTAATATCTTGGCCAAATGCCATTTGCCTTCCATGAGGAAAGAGGAATCAAGTTAGTGAACATTATCATACCATCCTGGGAAAGCGGTTATGGCCATAGATTACCCACACGTAGATCTTTAGAGAAAGTTAAATTGAGGAATACACTTCATTTACCTGTTAAGTTGTGAGTTTGTGCTGCTAAAAGAGCAGGCAAGTTGATGTTTGCACCCAAGTTTCCAACATCATTGCAAACAACTCCATATAATTGACCATCTCCTTTGGTCACCAGTAATATTTTCAGGTGCTGTTCAATGTGGCCGATTGAGTCGCTGACTAATGTAACAAACTATCAGACCATTGGCTTGGGCCCTGCCAGCATTGCAAAATCAATAATATGTTGCTGCTAGTAACATCTAGGTTGAGCTAGATCCTAGAGGGTGAACTGAGATACATCCGACAGTGTAGTTGACTTAATTCCTACGAATGGGCTGAGCTATATCCTATCGTGTGAGTTGTACGTTACAGACTATATTGTAGTTTGTGATATATGTCGTAGAGTGTCGGTTGTGAGCTATATCCTATAGTGTCGGTTGAGCTACAATCGACAGGGCGGATTGTGAGCTACATGTTATGGTATGGATTGAGCTATACCCTACAGTGTGGGTTATGAGCTATTTCTTACACTATGGCTGAACCAGTGTCGGTTGAACTAATAACTACAGAAAGCCACCTTTAGGATTCTGTATTATATTATACCGATAGTCGTCGGTCCTCTGCTGATTACTTTCTGTGCAAAGAAATGACTCTTAAACATTGCTTAACATAACTCTATTAACATTCACAAGTCGTTTGCAGAAATAAAATTGGCTGGATGGCTAACGTTTCCGGATCTGAATGCATTGCATTAGTTAAACTAATTAACTGGAAACATACTTGTCAGTATGGGGAATTAGCTTTGGCAAATGAAAGTATTTAAATCTGAGATTTCGCCCCGTTTAACTTCGATGTACTCTTTAGGATAACTGTTTCTTGCTGCCAAAACATAGTGTGTCTTCCTCCTAGCCGAAAGTTCAACGTTTAATTCCCAGCCCGGGTTTTGATGACCAAGGATACACACCGGCAAAACTGGCTCAGTATCTACCGTTAAACCATGAAACATCGGCCAATGGCAGATGCTAGAATTTGGCCCATGTGCTGGAAAGATGATTCTAGTATCCTCCTTCATTGTCCATAGTTCCGGGCTACCAACATCATCACATTGCCAAAACAGATCAGGATACACGACTTCTCGCGTGAACTGTAACAATAAGGACATGTTCGTTGATCAAATGCTGGATAAATCGGCGGCAAGCGTGCGTCAGCGGGTCTGGTACAGTATCCACATGTAGCTGATTCGGAATTGGGATGTGGCTGATTGAGTCGCTGACTAATGTAACAATATGCACTTCGTCATCGAGAAAGGAACGCAAATGCACGTCACTTAGTGCGGCGTTTCATTTTGATAGAAGAAACGCACGATAATATCGTTGCCAGTGCTTTCCTTTAACCTCACCGAAGACTGGAGAATTTTGCTTAAATGGCAATTAACTAATCATAAGTACATAACATAATAAAACCGTCTGCAAGGTGTTTTAATGAAATTATAAGCACAGTTTAAATCGTTTTTGCTTATACACCTGTAATTTCCGTCAGAAAGGGCCGGACAAACTGATATTATATGACCGAGCTTTATGATTAGCAAATTGTTGATATACCACCTTATTAACCAACTCTAACGGCCTTCCTTGAATGACATTCAAATGATGCACCTCTTCTCTCCATTTATTTATTCAAGTGTAAATGCAAACGTTTTAAATAAGCAAAGCAGCCACCGTTCTGCAAGATTGAAACTAACTAATCTCTCGATTATGCTCCATCATTATGTGTACCGTCTTGCTTAAGCCGTGGTATTCACATTGACTTGGAGCCTTGAACAAAGAGTCCAGTTACTACTCAATTGATGTCAATCCGCAAACTCGAATTTTTCTGCTTCTAACAATTACGTTCATCAGTGACAGAATGAATTAAAGTTACAGAATGTAGCAGAGCTAATTATGTCCGCATCTGTAGATTTTCTTTTAAGTTGCACGAACAATAAGTGTTGGATAATGTTATTGCAATACTATTATTTTTATAACCGTTTTCTGAGCGACCTCTGGGCATTTTAAACTCCGTCCCTTATGTTAGCAACAATAGAATTTTCTTCTTTTTGTAAATCCAGAAATACTTTGATTTCATCGTTCATTTTGAACCAAGGTCACTTAGAGACAATTTAAGCAGCTACCATATTGTGAGTCGTAGTACAGACGGTATTTCGGAATTACGGCGATATCAGCACGCAAGTCTTTAATTTGTAAAATATTGTTACTGCCATTGAGCCATGAATCAACAGGGTTTATGTGAGGACAGGCACAATTTGCCAATACTTCTCCCATAGGAATATAATGTCTATCAGATTGTAATTTTATTCAATTTCAACTGCGGGTTCCCATCACCTTGTTCATTCTCCCCAGGATAGACAGTGACGAAGTAGCATTACAGCCTTTTCCTTCTCCCAGTTGCTTGTAGGTAGAAGATAGAAGTTATAAAATGTTTGCAGCACATGCATTCTTTGCACGTGGAGGGAGACAGTAATGTAATGGTAAATCCAGGCTAATTTCTGGGATGTGGGTTCACATGTCCTCTGCCTCAGCTAGTGGAATTTAAATTCAGTAGATAAATCTGGAACACAAAAATCAGTTTCAGTAATGATATCTATGATGGCTATTTTTAAATCATCTAGTTCACACTTGCCTTTTATGGAAGGAATCTGCCGTCCTTACCTGATCTGATCGACATGCGACTCCGGGCCTACAGCAATGCGGTTGATTCTTAACACTCTGATGGACAAAACAGTCAATTAAAAAGGGTGAAGAAATGTATTTTAGAAAGTAGAATGTGGGAATTTGGTATAAACAACTAGTAGGGGTTAATGCGGTGCAGTAGCAGGCAAATCCGTGATATATATAAATCTTTGTGGTATGCAAGACACATTAAGAAGACCATTCATAGAAAACATATACGCACATCACTGGTTTTATAGCCTAATGCTGAACAAGGGAAAATATGCTTTAAAAATGTTAAAATCGCTGATTGGACGTAACAGGGTTGTGAAGCCCAATTCCCCCGTGCATGAACAGAATGTCAGAAATTGGGAACACTTCAAAACTGGATTGTTCTAATATTTTTCTGCGTATCATGAGATCTCGTTTGACTGGTGTTGTTAAACTAGCAGTTTTCCAGGTTCCTCGTAAATATTGACAAATCGGAGGAACAAGAAAGGCCATAAGAATCACCGAGGTCACAATCTTCCATTGAACTGACGTCATTCCTGGCGCAATACGTAGTCTATTATCAGGTTGCGCTTGGGGAAGGTGAGATGTTTTGGTCTTAGACAGAATGACAACTTAACCTTCAGATGAAGGTGGGCAAGGAGGCACCCTGTCCCATGGTCATCAGTTGAAAAAAAAAACTGGATAATTGACACAGCTTAAATCACCAGTCCTTAGAAATATGATATATCAACACGTAATCAAAATCAGGAAGCAGCCCACATCAAGGAGCCGTCTTCTTCATACGGAAGGTCCACCGGAAAGGGGGCGAAAGACTTAAGATCAGCTCCCTAACACTTCGATTGGAGAGCAAGAGGCTGTCTTGACATGTGTAATGAGATCAACATATTCCAGCAACAGTTCATATCAGTGAACTACCTACAGTTGTGATTTTTTTTCTCTAACACCTACACTACTGCTTAACAAATTTATCAACTATCTGAAAATTCGATTCCAATAGTCCACTGCCTATATTGAAGTTTTATCGACCCAAATCTCCAAACATTAACGAGAATAAATTCCAATCATGGAGCAGTTCCACTGAATAAAGGATTGCCATCCATCCCTAGGTCCACATACCGATTCCCCTCAAAAGCAACTCAGCTACTCACATCCCAGACTTCTTTTTTTATCCTGTATTGCTCCACATTAACTAATTTCAGAGAGTTATCCAAATATCTTTTGGATTGAATCTGGCTCAATCGAACTCACATGCAACGTATTTCAGGCATTGCTGATCTGAAAGGTCTCTTGGCCTCCTCTTGGCTCTGCTTGTTGTTTGATGCTCATTAGTTGGAGTCTCTATGATACCCAGTTCTTGTCATATTTAGGCACAGACTGCTGCATATCTGTAGACAATCAGATGTGACTGAACATTATGCAATGACCGGTGACACCCCCCATCTTTGACCGTCCATGGTCATTGATGAAGCAGGTGAAGGTGAGTTGGACTTGTACACAACCTTGAAGATCTCCTTCTGCCACGTCGTGAGCTGAGAATATTGGTCTCCAGAAGCCTCAGCCACGCTCTTCCCCAAGTTGTGCAGAGCCAGTGGAAGCTCTTCCCCTGTTCCAATGTGATTTCAGTTTTTTTGAATATTAGCGCTTGGCGTTCCCTTTTATTAAATATTTTCGCATTAGTTTATTTATCCAACATTGCAGGATTTCTTTGTTTCTGGGAGATTGGCAACAGAGTGAGTGACTAAGAGGGGAGGGATATAAGGTTGGAAATATCATCTGTTGTAGAATGAAAATAGGCCCAAATTGAACTAAAGAAATCCCCATCTGGTCAATGTCATCCCAAGAAACCGTCCTTTTTTGCTGCAGTTATCAAAGACGTTATTCTATCCCAGTAACCACTCACCATTGTCCGACGCACCGCTGTCCAAAGCCAATGACCATATTTCCTTGACCATACACGAGGTTCACATTCCTTTGACCACCTAGAGTGCACTGACAACTTCTTTTCGCAGTTAACCATCCTTAAATCTAAGTGAACAAAACACCACACTGTTCGCATGCACTGTCTGTTCCTACTGTTCAAACACTTTCACCATCC
Organism: Stegostoma tigrinum; assembly: GCF_030684315.1. Classification (NCBI taxonomy): domain Eukaryota; kingdom Metazoa; phylum Chordata; class Chondrichthyes; order Orectolobiformes; family Stegostomatidae; genus Stegostoma; species Stegostoma tigrinum. The sequence goes on from NC_081363.1 coordinate 83,092,559, forward strand.
GACACTCCACAACCAACTACACTAACAAAATGGACAACAATAAATGTCAGCGATCGCTCCCCAAGCCGTATTATATACACACAATTGTCTGCGCTCATTTTCAATGCTCTATTGCCAACAAACTACGGTCGGCGGCGAATAGTACATACACGATAATCCACAACAATCAATCCCTCTCTTAGAACACGAACTATTCACACATCACTTTCCACACTCTACACTCCAATGCTCATGTCCCGTCGATGTCTCGCTGCCCAGAACCTGAGTTTCATTTCTCACAATCCGCACTTCAATACCAAGATCTTGCAATCTCGAACCCACTGTGTGCACCTTACGGTTAGTACCTTTCTGTTCAGAATGCATTGCCTTCCCATTTTTATACCCGCCATACACTTCAGCCCATTTTTCTACAGTGCACCGTCCGCAATCGAGCACCTGCACCCTCCCAGCGCAACCCACTGACTGCACCCCCTTGTCAACACTCTTTTGTCCGAGGTAACTGTGGTTCCTACCACGAACCCCTCCACCGCAACCCCCAACACAGAACCTCCACAGAGGTGATCACCAGCAGCCATTGATCTACTAATTATCTATCAATAGGCTGAAACCGGGATTACTGATCTGTGGGAGAGAGATAATGGGAACTGCAGATGCTGGAGATTCCAAGATAATAAAATGTGAGGCTGGATGAACACAGCAGGCCAAGCAGCATCTCAGGAGTGCTCCTGAGATGCTGCTTGGCCTGCTGTGTTCATCCAGCCTCACATTTTATTATCTTTACTGATCTGTGGGAACAGGAAACTTTGCTTCCAACAGCAGCTGGTTGACCAGAGATCAACAATTCTCTCTCTCTCTAACCACAGCGCCAACCACATCAGTGGCCTCAAGCTGGTACTGCACCCTGCCATACTGGAGGTCATAAGTGCTTGTGGTCGGTCTGCGTAGTTAGAAGAAGGGCCTGAGAAGCCAAGGAAGGAGGGAAGCATTCGCGGACACTCTGAAGGGCCAGGGAAGCCAGTTAAGGCAGAATCTTCTTCCATCGCCAGGCCGGGGGCACAAGTGGCGGCTTAGCTTTCGACATTCATGTCATTGGTTTAATCTGAGCCATGAGATTAGGCCATTTCTTAGGCTTTTATTGACATCTTAGGGCCTGCTTTGGAACATCGGCTGGCGGCCCACTGGATGCATCTCCAAATTATATCTGCATGAACACTGAGGGGCAATTTAGCATGGCCAAGCCACCATCAACTTAACGTCTTTGGACTGTGGGAGGAAACCGGGGCACCCGGCAGGAACCCACGCAGACACCCGGAGAACATACAAACTCCACACAGATAGTCACCCGGGTCTGAAATAGATGCTGTGATGCAGTGCCTCCACTGTGCGTCCGTGCTGCCCCGTGCTCCTCTGCACCTGGATCAAAGCAAGTCTCGGTTTCGTTGCAGAGCAGTCTGTTCTCACGCCAATGCAACCTTCTTGCTAGGCAATCTGTTTTCACTTAACTTTCCAAAATTCAGCAATTACAGAGTCATAGAATCATAAAGTTGTACAGCATGGAAACAGGCCCTTCGGTCCAACTCGTCCATTCTGATCAGGTATCCTAAATTAATCTAGACCCATTTGACAGCATTTAACCTATATACCTCTAAACCCTTCCTACTCATGTACTCATCTAGATGCCTTTTAAATGTTGTAAATGTATCAAACTTCACCACTTCCTCTGGCAACACATTCCATTCACGCATCACACACGGCGTACGATAAACTTGCCCCTTAGGTCCCTTTGATATCTTTCCCCTCTCACCGTAAGCCTATGCCCTATAGTTTTGGGCTCCTGCGTCCTATTAACCCTTAATGATATGGCTTAGAGGTGTCTTTGTTTTTGATAATACACACCGCATCCATTCACATTCGGAATCATCTTAAATAATTCACCGACTCCAAGACAACAGCATAACATCCACCTAAGATAACAAGGTGTAGAGCTGGATGAACACAGCAGGCCAAGCAGCATCAGAGGAACATGAAGACCGACGTTTCGGGCCTAGACCTTCTTCAGAAATTTCTGAAGAAGGGTCTAGGCCCAAAACGTCGGCCTTCCTGCTCCTCTGATGCTGCTTGGCCTGCTGTTCATCCAGCTCTACACCTTGTCATCTCAGATTCTCCACCATCTGCAGTTCCTACTATCTCTGATAACATCCACCTCTTTGGTTTGCCGATGCATTAACATGCAAAGTAGTATTTTATCGATGAATGAAGGGTCTAGGCCCGAAACGTCAGCTTTTGTGCTCCTGAGATGCTGCTTGGCCTGCTGTGTTCATCCAGCCTCACATTTTATTATCTTGGAATTCTCCAGCATCTGCAGTTCCCATTATCTCTGATAGTATTTCATCGAGTTGCGTGAGCAGTTCATCATTTCCCCATTAAGTGATTTCTGCATTTGAAGACGGTAAATATTTCTGCGTCACCATTGTTGCTCATTTCTAGGTTCAAAGTGGTTGAACTCACATTGCTCGCCGTTGAACTCCGTTTGTCATCAGCTTGCTCGCTGATTGTGCGTGCATTGTGGCGTATATCTGAAGTAGGAATATACAGGACATCATATGATTTGCTTTTGCATTTTTGAAGCCAATCAATACAAAGGACAAGTTCAAATAATCCACAATATGCGAAACCATTCTGTAAACTGATACATATCATTCTTATTGTGATTTTTATTCATTTTTATTTTTGCATATTGGTGTGATTTTAAACCACAGATTTTGGGAAAAGTGGAGCAAATAAATCACTATTCATTCAATTCCTTCAGTGGCGGGAACGATTTTAAGCTGTATCACAGTTCTATTGCTTGCAATAAAATGAAACTAACAATTACAGATGACATGCACATTTTCGGAAATGCAAGCAATATAACTTTTGGCTTTTCATTCAGAGAGTTCAATGGTATTCTACACTTTAGCCCAGAAGAATGAATTCCAGCTTTAAGGGTTGCTGCGGGTACCAGAGATATACCAGCATCCCATAGCTCCAAATGAAAAAAATGAGAAGGTCGCATTTAAAATAAAAACCAAGAGTAGGCATAGAGTTGGGGTAGAGTTATTATTAGTGTTATGTTGGAGAGGTTAGTGAAGATTAAGGATACCTTCATCACATTCCAGAACTGGAACGAAATTGAAATCCCGTTCATTTCGAACAGTGGAAGAAACCTGTTCTGTGAATGGCCAGGAACTGAATCAATGCAAAGAGCGATTAATTCTGTTTTCTAATAACATGCTACCAATTAAATTGCGCCCCCTGTGATTTAGCCAGTTTACTTTAAATATTTTTTTAATTGTAAGAGACGGACTGATCGTCATAGCAGTGCAATTGTGGGTTCATCACGGATACCAAACTGAATCATTTCTATCCTGGAACCTTATTTTGCTCCTGGAACTACCTTTAAATTATGTGCCTGTCCGGGGTGGTCTACGCGACGTTAGCAACATAAATGTCTCCTATTCAGTCCCTTTATGAGCTGTTCTTATATATGACCCTCGAGACAAATCTTCGGCTCGCAATTTCCAGTAAGGGATACGTACGTTTAGTGTTTTAACGGGTCGTGCCAATGTGTACCACCAATATTTTTGACGATCCAGGAAAGTGAAAAGGACAGAAAATGGAAGGTAAAGCACGTGATATTTATTCAAATGAAAATGTTAGCAACGCTCGGAAGGAAAACAGTAGATGGTTGTCTATCTTCCGACCCTGCATCAGAAACTAGTCCGCATCGTCTGGAGCTTTTTTTGTCACTTTGTAAATGCAACTACTCCCACTGGTATGAATGAGTTGGCTATGAAATTGCGCCGGCACGAGCTCATTGTGGAATTCAGCCGACCCCTCTCTATACTTCACATCCGAGCACAGATAAATTATAGTCTTTTCTGTGCAGAAGTGCAGCAATGTCTGTATAAGATTCGGAAATTGTGATGGGCTGTACACGATGTCCGATCCAAGAATGATATCAAAGTCGGTTGCGAAACTGTCCTGGTCGCTACCCCAAGCCAGGGCGCGGATTTTGGAACGGTGTCTACAGTCGAGCGGAATATTAGCCAGTATGTTATACTCGATTTGTTTCAAAACGTACGGCCTATCCGTCATGGTGACATCTCCACCTGCCAAAAAAGAAGTCATATTTATCCTCTGGCTCTCCCCAGCGTGAGTTGCCACATATTCATTGCTAAATACGCTCTAAGTCCTTGCCGCTGAACGCACCCACATTACTCTACGACACCTACCTCACCGCATCCACCCCTACTCACATTCCGAATAGTTCGTAGAATCCCTACAGTCTGGAAACAGGCCTTTTGGCCCAACAAGTCCACACCGACCCTCATAGCATTCCACCCAGTCCCATTCCCCTATAATCCACCTAATTTACACACCCCTGAACACTACGGGTAGTTTATCATGGCCAATCCACCTAGCCTGCACTTCTTTGGACCGTGGGAGGAAACCGGAACACCCGGAGGAAACCCACGCAGACACGGGAAGAATGTGCAAACTCCGCACAGACAGGCGCCGTCATGCTGTGAGGCAGCAGTGCTAACCTCTGAGCCACCGTCAATAGTCAATTAAATAGTTATTTAAATTAGCTCAATATTTTGTCTTGCAATTCGATGGCTTCTTTTTTCTTTCTAAGAGGGAATGCACATTAGAAACGATTACTAACAGGAATGCGCAAACAGCTTCTGAATCGCTCGCTGCCTGTCCATTCGGGTCTGCGAATCTTGGGGAGCGAGGGATGTGCAGACGCTGTAAAGTAACAACTGTGTGTTTGTTGTTGCTTACGATTGAGTCAGGGATCAGTGGAATAGATCATGGAGTACGGATGTACATGTCCTAAACAGGATATGTAACTAGAGGCATTGTGACCATGGGGAACGATTGTAGCAAGGAACATAATATAACCTAATATTTAGCAGATGAAATTTAATATCAGGATAATCGAGGAGAGGCTGTATACAATAGCGCTAGAGTTCTAAAAGAGGTACGAGAGCGGAGGGAACCAGAATAGATTGCCAAAATTGTTAAAGGTGGCAAGACAGGTTGAGAAATTGTTTGAAAGGGCAGACAGCGTCCAGTGCTTTACAAAACGAAGAGTAGTCTACAAACTCCAGGATGTTATAGCGTATCTTTCTGAAACAATGGCTCGGCCTCAGTCGAAGCATTAAGTCCAATTCTGGACGACACAATCTTAGAAAGATGCGAAGACGTTGGTGAATGTGCAAATAAGATTTACCAGCACGGTCCCAAGAACGAGGGTCTTCACTTTCATGGATAATTGGGGGAAGAGGGAGCTGCTCTCTTTAGAGAGAAAGTCGACAGCAGATTCGATAAAGGTGTTCGAACTGACGAGGAGTCGAGAGAGAGGAAACAGACAGAAATTGTTCCCATCAATAGAATTAAAACAAAAACGTAGTTGCTGGAAAAGCTCAGCAGTCTGGCAGCATCTGTGAAGGAAAACAAAACAGAGTTAACGTTTCGGGTCCGTTGACGCTTCTATTTTTGTTACTATCCGCAGCTCTTTCGGTTTTTATTTTCTATCAATAGAATTGTCCAGTGTAAGGCTATGGGGAAAGGAAGGAGAGTGGGCTCAGCAAAGTTGCCCGTAGGTATAGGGCCGAATAGAAACGTACTGCGCTCTAAATATTCTATGATCCTATGACAGTAGCATGTAAATAACTAATTAGTAACGAGAGAGATAGCATTTAGAGGCAGCACTATGTTGGGAATAATTATAACTATGTTCTGGGCTGGTTATTGGGCTCTGGAAATTCTATACCATGCTGAGTCACGCCATGCAGCGACGGGGTGCAAGTGGGAACATCATCACACGCTGGCTGTGACTTTTAAATCTGCGGAACTTCAAAGGCGAAATATGTAGCTTTGACAAGGTCTAGTCAAAGAAAGTCCCCCAATAATCAGACACGGCACTCAGCTACAACGCAGTCAAAAGGGACAAATCCCTTATCGTGAGTTATAAGCAATGTAAAGTCAATGGCCAGCAAGTGCCCAGCATCCATCCAGGTCAGTACTACCTTCAGAAGCAGGTGTCCCTTTCAGATTCCGAAGGTTGTATTGTAGTGAAATTTTCAATAACGAGAACAAAGTTGGTTCGAGAACCAAGAGACAAAAGGCAAAACCTTCAGTCCGGCAGGGATTATTAGGAGCGCACATGATCTAGCAGTTTGTTATAACACTATTTCCTGGTGATTGTGTCGTTAATTGTTAGTTGCACGTTGTTATTTTCATGTTAACAGTCTTTTGATTTTCCTTTATGATGTTGATCAGTAAAGAAAACGCACAAATGCATCAGATAATGCAGAGGGGAACCACTGCCTCAGTCATCGGTGGGTCGATTGCTCTTGTTGGTGAAGCGACACAAATTTGGTCGATTTGAAGGTTCCCGTCCAACTATTGTCCGATTGCCCCTTCCTTCTAACATCGAGGATTGTGAAGTTAGTAGTGCACTTTGGGGAGCACGTCACTAAGGGAGGGGTCTCGTAAAGTCTCCGATTGGGCGCTATCCCCTGCGTTGCGTCATGAGGAGCTACTGCTGTGTTCACTTACCCAACAGCACCGCCAATATGCCCACAATTCCAGTGCCAGAGCCGAGTTCAAGCACCTTCTTGCCGGTAAAATCAATCTTCTCAGCCTCAAAATAGCGACAAAGGACAATCCCCTGAGGGGGTAAAAACACCCACAGTCTGACCAAGATATTTATCTGTAAACGGTCACAGTTTAAAGATAATTCTGGAAAATTGGCAGGCTCGTTAAGGCTCACTCAGACACCTTATAATGGAGACATTAGCGAACCCCTATGAGCAATTACAAACTCTTGGCTTCAGTTCGGAGAGGACAGCGAATCTAATGAGAAGCAATTTTTCAAGGGCCACTAACCCTGAGTGCCCTTGCAAACGAGGAACTGCGTTCATTATGTAAACATTGTGCATAGCCGGGGGTGGACATGAGAACTTTTTTTTAGGTGTTGGATTACAGTTTCACTGCATTGCAAGTCTGAGGTGATGACTGTGGACTTTGTGCAGAGAAAAATACTTTACAAACTGAACCACACTAAACGGACCTTGTTGGGTTAAGGGCGTCACTGAGCAGCAAAGGATTATTTCCTGCAAAGGTGCGTACTTCTCGCGATATTTCCACGTAATGTGTCATAAATGTCCCTGTTACTTCACTGTCGCTGAGTCGAAATCCGGAACTCCCCTCCCTAACAGCAGTGTATGTCCCTACATCCCAAGAACAGCAGTAATTCAATAAGACGGCTCACCATCACCTTCCCCGGGGCAATTAGGAACGGGCAATACATGTTTGCCAGGGGGCGGCGTCCATTTCCCAGGAATAAAAAGAAGTACCGCCGAATACACGTGTGCACAGCAGCAGCACCTCGGCAACCGAGTCTGATTTAGAATGCCACAGGTGCAGTGCACTACAGTATATGTTTTCTAAATTACAGCAATGATCAAAGATTAACAAATAATCTGGCTCCCGTGTGACATCACACTTGCGATGAGCCCTGTCTGACAAGGAAGCCAGTTCAGATTTTGAAGGCTGGTGCAATTACAACATTTAAAAAGCTGGTTATATGAATAAGAGGGGATTAGAGGGATATGGGCTAAACATTAACAAATGGGAGTGGTCGGCATGGATGAGTTGGACCGAAGGGCCTGTTTCCGTGCTATACATGACTCAATCAGCTTCTAATCTGCCCCTGTGCAGCCAAATTGGCAAAGGCGTTCATTTTTAATTCCGAAGGAAACTTTTTGTAACAGTCCACCAGACTTACAGGTCCCCAAACATAAGCAGAGACGCCTAAAGAAGCTCCTTTAAACATCGTGATCTTTAGAGGGTGTCCGCTGAATTCATAATTCTTCTCCTCCAACTCCAGGAGGGGATAGTCAGCCGTGCTACAGTTCATCCTCCGTGCTGTCAAAGGGCTTCTCGCCAATTTCCAAACAGACGTCTCCCAATCCAAGACAGAGCCCTGTCAGTTTCGCCTCCGCGGATCCACTCCAAGTTGTTGCTGTTTACTTTACCTAGAAGTAATAAAAGAACTTACGGAAAACTCTGGTGTAGACAAGAAAAGGAGTACACCACTGTAGCTGAGCTTTAAATCTCTGAATATAACGGGAAGCCCCGCATGTGAACGCACGACTATCTTCTGTTTAAAATGGATGTAACAGGCGAAATTCACCAAATGGGAAAATTGGGTTAGAATAGTCATGTGTTTGCTTTTGACAGGCAGAGACTCGGTGAGCCAAAGGGATTTTTTTTCCTGTGCTGTGCATTTCTTTGACTGTATGGACATGAACGGAGGTTGCCCTATGAATAGCTTAAGCGGACGATGCCATTTTGCTGCTAATCAGCTTCACAAGGCTGATAGAGGTGTTATCACAAGCTAAAATCATTCGCAAGTCGAGGAACTGGGAGCATACCGCTTCCTGGGTCCAGTGGGCGAGAAAGAAATACCCCTGTTCTGCTTGGCCCACAAGAGGTGCGGTGTGCAGATGCTTACTCTATGGATCTGGCCCTCTTCTGGTCAGGAGCGGGAATCCACTGTTTAGCGTGGAATGGCAGGTTTGATCCCTGCATCCAAAAGACAATGGTTCTGCATCAGAAAAAAAACATTGCGGCGCTCAGAGTGAATTGTTTTTGCAGAGGGCTGGCACAGACAGGGCAGATACAATGGCATCCACTTGTGATACTCGTCTCCTCTTAGCTCCTAGCTTTCCAGGGCGTCCGGAAATCCAATAAGAATTGCTTAAATATCAATGATAATGAAATGTGAGGCCGGATGAACACAGCAGGCCCAGCAGCATCTCAGGAGCACAAAAGCTGAGGTTTCGGGCCTAGACCCTTCATCAGAGAGGGGGATGGGCTGGGGGTTCTGGAATAAATAGGGAGAGAAGGGGAGGCGGACCGAAGATGGAGAGAAAAGAAGATAGGTGGAGTGGAGAGTATAGGTCGGGAGGTAGGGAGGGGATAGGTCAGTCCAGGGAAGACGGACGGGTCAAGGAGGTGGGATGAGGTTAGTAGGTAGGAGATGGAGGTGCGGCTTGGGGTGGGAGGAAGAACAGGTTAGGGAGGCAGAGACAGGTTGGACTGGTTTTGGGATTCAGTGGGTGGAGAGGAAGAGCTGGGCTGGTTGTGTGGTGCAGTGGGGGGAGGGGACGAACTGGGCTGGTTTTGGTATGCGGTGGGGGAAGGGGAGATTTTGAAGCTGGTGAAGTCCACATTGATACCATTGGGCTGCAGGGTTCCCAAGCGGAATATGAGTTGCTGTTCCTGCAACCTTCGGGTGGCATCATTGTGGCACTGCAGGAGGCCCATGATGGACATGTCATCTAAAGAATGGGAGGGGGAGTTGAAATGGTTTGCGACTGGGAGGTGCAGTTGTCTATTGCGAACCGAGCGGAGGTGTTCTGCAAAGCGGTCCCCAAGCGTCCGCTTGGTTTCCCCAATGTAGAGGAAGCCACACCGGGTACAGTGGATGCAGTATACCACATTGGCAGATGTGCAGGTGAACCTCTGCTTAATGTGGAAAGTCATCTTGGGGCCTGGGATAGGGGTGAGGGAGGAGGTGTGGGGGCAAGTGTAGCATTTCCTGCGGTTGCAGGGGAAGGTGTCGGGTGTGTTGGGGTTGGACGGCAGTTTGGAGCGAACAAGGGAGTCACGGAGAGAGTAGTCTTAAATATCAATATTGTGTTTTTCTGAAAAGATGAGCCATCAGTCTCCGACATAACTTACTTTTATGGTCTCGGCCGCCTGTGGCCGTCAAAGTGGACGCGGACGGCTCTCAGTTTTCGTCTGAGGAAGGATCACTGGGTTTGCACTGTAAACTGATTTTTTTTTCTTCACAGATGCTGTCAGACTAGCTGGACTTTTCTAGCAACTTCTGTTTTTGGTCCTGATTTACAGCATCCGCAGTTCTTTCGGGTTTTTCTCTAGTTCTCTTCCTTAAGTATTAACTTCTTATCTGACTCAGATCCAGCATTTAGAGGTGGATTGGGGAACTTAAGACTCCTGTTAGTTTCGTCAGGGATTTTATTAGTTGCTGTCACTGTTCGTCGTTTTGTCGTGAACTCAGATGTTCTTAAAAGAGATTGGTGATATCTTGCTATAGAGTCATAGAGATGTACATCACACAAACAGACTCTTCATTCCAACTCGTCCATGCCGGCCAGACATCCCAAACCAATCCAGTCCCATAGGCCAGCTTTGGTCCATACCTCTTGAAACCCTTCTTGTTCATGTACCCATTCAGATGCCTATTAACTGTTATAATTGTACCTACATCTACCACTTTCTCTGGCAGCTCATCCCATACATGCACCACTCTCGCCTGAAAAAAGTTGCTCCCTAGGTCTCTTTTATATCTTTCCCCGATCACCTCAAACCTATGCCTTCTAATTTTGGACTCCCCCACTCTCGGAAAATGGCCTTGGCTATTCGCCCTATCCATGCCCCTATGATTTTATAAATCTCTCTGCTGCCACCCATCAGGTCCAGGGAAAATAGCCCCAGCCTCTTCCCTATAGCTCAAACCCTCTAACTCTGGCAACATCCTTCTAAATCTTTCCTGAACCCTTTCAAGTTTCACAACATCTTTCCTACAGCAGGTAGCCCAGAACTGAACGCAGTATTCCAAAAGTGGACTAACCAATGTCCCGTGCAGCCGCAACGTGACCTCCCTTTCGCAGGTACTCCACTATGGCGGGGAAGGCATGGCCACAGCCATAATCCCTGCAAAATGTTGCCCCAGGGTCGTCAGAGGCAGGTCAAATGGAAAATCTTTAGTTATACGGTGGAAAATACAAGGATACATATCTTAAAGGCAGGAAGTTACGGACGATTAAACCATAATCCCCACCAATGGATCACAGATACTGGTCCAAATTCAAAATGTACATGACATCTATCAGTTTCACTTGGGTCTTCGAGGTCCAGTCCTGTTTGGAATCATTGATCTCAGTATACTCAGTAATTCGTCTTCATTTAAAACTCACTCGTTTGCAAAGGCTCTTGTAGTGCAGTGGTACTGCCCCCACCTCGGGCTGGGAGACCTGGATTTAAGTCGTCCCCCTGTTCCAGACATAATGTCTACGGAGAGGTCGGTTGGGAAATAGAAAATGCACACGTTTCTGTCATAAGCCCCGATCTAATACAGAGGGTTAACCCTGCAACACAATCCCACTTGTGACTGGAAAGGGGTGAATTCCACCTTCTCTTGTGTTCTGCATGTCTTAAAATCTCTCCGTTTTCTTTCTTTACAAGTTAGAGTTAACCGAAAATAGATCAGTTATCGTATTGTATGTTTTTTGCAAGATTGTTCTCACAGATAATAATGACTGCTATTATTCCCAATAACAACATAACTATTACATTTCTGTATATTTTGTACTGCTAACAGTAGTCTAAGGATTCTAACCATAAATTGCATATAGCGTAAATTTAAATAGTAATTTAGAAATTCTTTGAATAATTGATAAGGTTTGTTTTACCATTTCCAATGGTTTTTGCAATATGAATATTGTCAGTTCCCAATCCTGTGATAAGCGGATTACAAGAAATAATTTGTACTGCGTTCTTCCATCGAGATTCTGGGTTTTCCAGACTCTTAGATCTCGCAGAACGAAAGGATGCGTTTGCTTAACGCTCCGTGGACGCAGCAGGGGAGGTGGAGGGAGGAGCCAAGAAAGCGGATCCTAAGGAATGAAACAACAGTGAGGAAGAAACAGAACTCACTTCAAGACACCTCGCTGTTCCCTCGGGGATCTGGCGCTGCCTTTGTTTTAGCCCACGTGTCAAATGCACGGAACAGAAGTGCACTGTTGCACTGAATGTGTGCTCCAGTTTTAACCTGTCAAAATCTCGCCAGAAATAATGGCGACCAGGTTATTATCGCAAGATGACGACTGTTGACCAATGGTGGAGGGGGGGGGGGGGGGGGTGGGGAAAGCGCGAACCGGGATTGCTGACAGAAGAGCTTTTGTTTGGAGGACGTAGGTCAATATAAAATCACTCACTGGCAATGCGACCGGTCAGGTCTTTCGCGCAGCTAAACTGTGCTAATCCGAGCCCTGCTTTTCTGTCAACCTGTTCAGAAATATCTCGAATCTCTGCAATAATGATCAATGATTATCGTGATAACCTATTTGGTTCACCAATGCCCTTTAGGGAAGGAAACGGCCGTGTTTAACCAGTCTGGCCTGTCTGTGACTTCAGGTCCACGAAATATGATTGACTTAGCTGCCTCCTGGGATCGCCGAGCAAGCCACTCACATCAAGGACAAAGAGAGGTGGGCAGCAAATGCTGGCTTTGCTAGGGACACAATCAATTGATTACTTTCAATACACGCCCTGGCACACTGAGACGTCTCACTACTCTTAGGATTGCAGGATATATTTGCAATATGCATTTCCTGTCAAAGGTTGGCTGAGGCATGCAGTCGAAGGAGCTTTGCACGACTTTCTGCCATAGGAGTGGTCTTTGCACATTGAGCCTCAGAAGAGGCTGTCCAAGTCTGCAACCACCAGTCCTGGAACTTAATTTCAGTGGAAGTTTATCTACCACCAGCCTTCTGGCACGCAGCTCTCCGATTGTCTTCTGGCACCTGTCGTCTCCTGGTGCTTTCCTGGGAACAGCCGGGAATTGTGCTTGACAGAGCTTCTCAGGATGAATATTGATAGAACCCATCCCCAGACCTTTTTCACCGAAGGCACTGTCCAGAGGAGGTGGAAGACATTTGTTTCCTCTGTGTCAGTGGCTCCATACTGTAATCTGGACTTTTTGGCTCCTATGTTCCTTTAAAGATGGGACAGGAAATCAATTGCTAAGGGAAGGTTTATACACCTGAATCTAGAATTCTAAAGTAGGCAACAGAGCCAGAGAGACAAAATACATTATCATTCATATTGACATGAGGCCCAAGCTACTTCTAATTGACAAATGACTATCTCAGCTGGAACAGTGACGATAAAGTCCAGTTCTGTATTGACAGCAGGCCTTCACTTCTTGTTAGGTTGTAGGGTTATCTTGTGAGTGAGGCCAAAGTAGCAGCATCTTTTTTGCACTGAGGTCCCTAAATGCTGTTCCATTCAGTAAATGTACAATGCATCAGCACTTGGCGTTCTGTGCTCTTAAGGTTTACAGGGAATGAGTCCAATTTGTCCTTGGTCAATGAAGTTCTTACTATTAATTTGAAACTCTACTTCCCACTACAAAGTACAACCCATTTGTTCTATGTGACAGCACAGCACAATCACGAACGATGGTCATCACTTCCATGACCATATTTTGAAATGACAGTATGGGTAAGCTGGAGCAATTGAAAGTGAACTGTCCCACGGTGGAGTTTGGCCTGAAGTGCAGGCTCACGTCTAAGGTTTGTTGAATATTGGGTGAAGTCAGGGGAAAATTCATCGCATGACACAGACCTGAGCAGGCACTACTTGCTGCTCTATCCTAGAAAATGAGTAACTTTGAGATCTCAAAAGATTTTAGTATAAGGGGAGTGAAATAAGCCTTCAACATACAAACCCCTGACACTTAATTCCACTGCTGGAAAAGTGTTTAACAATATGATAAGAACAACAACAAATGAGCACATTTGCACCACACAAATGTCATTCAATAGGATCATGTCTAATCCAACTTTCCTCATACCTACTTATCTGTCTTTTCCCCATAATTGTTGATTCCCCTACTGATCAAGAATTTCTCTAACTCAGCCTTAAATCTACAAACAGACCCTTCTGTGGCAACCAATTCCAAAGACTCACAATCTTTTGAAAGAAGGAATTCCTCCTCGTGTCAGTCTTATATTGGTGCCATTTAATTCTGAGACTGTGTCCTCTTGTCCTAGATACTCGCAGGAGGAGAAACATCCTCTCAGCATTTACCCTGTCAAGTTCTTTAAGAATCCTAAATGTTTCAATGCGATCACCTCCATTCTGTTAAACTCCAGTGAGTAGAGACCCATTGGTAACAAGCTATGAATGGCATATCATCTACTTCCGTGTTGAAACCCTATCGCAGTAGTACATCATTTTTTGTAAATGATATCATTAATAATTGTTTCCTAATAATTGCAGCTGTTGGGAGCAGTTGTATAAATTGAATTTTAGTGCAAACATATTCGAAAGAGGTTTACACAAACTCCAACAATGGGTTAGGAAATGGAAGCTACTGTGAGATTGAGATTTGACAAACAGAAGGTTGATGAAGATCATGAACCAAAGGGCAATGCATTTCAGGCATTGGTACAGCAAAAAGATCCTGGTATTTTACTGGGTTGGTCACTAGATGTTACCTTATGATTCAATGGTGAGAAGGGAGACAGCCTGGCACCCACAGGAATATAGTCCCCTACACCCCTGGGTCTCTGTCCCAGAAAGTGTTCTTTTGGGAACAGGGGTGCCTAGTTGAGGTCCTAAAGCCTGTGGGAGAACCCTGTGAAAACATTTAAATCAGCAATTATTCTATTAGACCTGAAACGTTACCTCTGTACATCATTCCACAGATGCTGGTGGACCTATTGCGTATTTACAACACTTCTCCATTTTATTTAAGTATTTCAGATTTGCAATATTCACAATATTTTTTGCCCTGTACTATCTGTAAGCAGATGAGTTTCATTTTGTTTCACAGGTGAAGATAGGAATAATTGCATTGTTGGAGCTGGAAACTTCAGTTCTCATGTCCAAAGCAGATATTACCTATTTTGTCACTGAACAGGACTGACTTTGCCTCTTCCCAGCAATATCACACTCTCTGACTGAGTAGAGTGCATTTCCAAAACATCCTCGCTCTGACCTTCCAAAGGTAGAGAATGCCAATTGGATGCCCAATTCAAAAAATGGCATTAATCTCAAATGCACAATTAAAAATCGATTTCCTCTAATTCCCTGCCAAGAGTACAGCAACCAGTTAGGAGCAACACTGAAAGAATATGAAATCTGTGGGGGTTTTTGTTTGTTTTTAGATTAGTGGCTTTTGCAAAACATTTATTTTCAACTAGCCTGGAAGAAAGTTGATAAGATTGCATCATTTCATAGTGTCCACTTTTTTGACTAATAAAGAAGGGTTGATGGACTTTGTATTCTTAGATTTGCAGAAGGCTTTTGATAAAATTGCAATCCCCACCCCCGCATCTCACGGCCACCCAGAAGCTGGTTAGTAAAACAAAGTAAACCACATGGGATAGGATGTACTGTACTAGCATGGATTAAGGATTGGATAACAAGCAGAAAACTGAAAGTAGGAATAAATAGGTCATCTCATGTAGGAAGACTATGACCAAAGAGATAATCACAAGGATCAGTATATCCATATATATATATATTTATACATCTTGATGATTTGGAGTTGGGGACTAAATGTAGTATTTCCAAATTTACGGATGTTACAAAACTAAATGTGAATGTATGTTGTGTGGCTTCAGCAGGTTTTAGACAGGCATATTGACTGGGCAAAGAACATAGCAAATCATAGCACTCCCACCACCTTTTTCATGGGAAACTTTTGCGTAGGTTATTTCTAAATTGGACGTATAAAGGGGGACTTGATGAATGATGGAGGACTGACGTGAAGGTGCAGCAGACTATTAGGAAAGCTAACAGAGGGTTAACATTTATTGCAAGAAGATTTGAGTATGGGAGTAGTGAAGTCCTGTGTCAATTGTGTAGGAGGTTGGTACTTTTTAAAGGTTGTGAGGTTTCCCATCTCAAGTACCCTCCTAGGCAGGGCATTCCTGACTCCCACTTCCCTCTGAGGGTTAAAAGGTTCTTCAAGTCCATTCTAAACCTCCTACCTTTAACCTTGGAAGTGTACCCCCTTATTATTAAGCCTCCAACTAAGGGGAACAGCTGCTTTCTATCCACACTATCCACACTCCTCATAATCTTATACACCTCTATTATGTCTCTCTCAACCTTCTCTGGTCCAAAGAAAACAACCCAAGATTACCCAGATTCTTTTCAAGGCTAAGATGCTTCATCCCAGGCAACATGCTTGAGAATCTCCTCTACATGCCCTCCAAGTCCAATATTAATCTAGTGCACCAAACAATCCAAACCAATTTGGATCCATACCCATTTTACACCCTGGCTGTCTTCAAACTCTACTGGAATCGACGGTATGTAAACTGAAGGGTGGGAAGAATAACTGACTGAAGTAAACCTGACCAGTTTTGGCAAGGTAGCCTAGGTGAAAATTGATGTACCTCAAAAGAAGTGAAATTCATCTTCGATAACAAGAGAAATTGAGGAGCTACAAACAGAAGGTTTACCAAAACCTTCCTATAATTTTCTCCACTGTGGTTCATGCCACTATCTGCCGAAATATGTCCAATAAATTTAACATCTTTGCAATTCATTCAGCATGTTCACACTGGAAAAGAGAAGGTTGAGAGGACATCAGATTTTTGCTTTTATGATCCCAAATGGATGAGATAACTCTCAAGGATAAAGACATTCACTTTGTCAAGAACAGTAGATCAAAGGAAGTGTCTTGCCACAAAAATACGGTATTGGCTTCAAAACCAAAATGTGGATACAGTGATTCTACACATTATTGGTAGTGGAGTACACAAGTGTAGTAATGGCAGACCTGGAAGCCTAGGCATTGTTACTGAACAAGGTATCATTTAAATAATGCTTCTGGTACTGTGCCAGCATAACACTTATGAGGGTGTGATGACTGTCAGTTTCTTACCCCAACTTATGTTACAGTTGTGGCATGAGAGGCTGAGGGGGATAGGAATATCCACAATGAGATCAAAAGTTCTTAATAAATAGGGACAGTCATAAGCTGTACAGCTCTGAGGGTCTAGGAGCATGATTTTTGCTTAGGGTACTGTATAGGGGTGACACGGTGGCTCAGTGGTTAGCACTGCTGCCTCACAGCACTAGGAACGATTCCACCCTCTGTATGGAGTTAGCACATTTTCCCCATGTCTGCAGGGACTTCTTCTGGATGCTCCAGTTTCCTCCCACAGTCCAAAGATGTGCAGGCTAGGTGGGTTGACCATGCTAAAGTGCCCATAGTGTGTACATTAGGTGGGTTATAGGGGGACGGGTCTGGGTGGGATGCTCTGAGGGTCAGTGTGGACTTGTTGATTTGAAGGGCTTGTTTCCACACTGTAGGCATTCTATGAAGTCTCATTTGCTTTTCAACAAGATGATGGCTAATCTGGCTATGACTGGAATTCCACTAGGCTGCTTGGGGGTGGAAATCATCAAGGTGTTGTTCAGCAGAGTCTCAGGGTGTAAAGCAGCAAAGACATCCAGGCTTTGACTAAGCAGTCATGAGTAACATTTAGATGTTACCAACACCCTTTGACATTCAATGGCATTGCAATCAAAGATTTCCCACAGTCAGCATCCTGAGGATTACCATTGACTAGAGACTTCACTGCAGTGGCCATATAAAAACATAGGGTACAAAATCAGATGAGAGGCATGGATTCCTGCAAAAGTAATTAATTTCCTGACTCTCCAAAACCTGTCCACCATACATAAGGCTCAAGTCAGGAGTGTGATAGAATACTCTACGTTTGTCTTATCTGCTGGTTCAGTGTTAGGTTTGTTTAGTCTGTCCCTCCTGCCATGTGCTGTTTATGTTTAACCGCATCAATAGCATGGCCTTAATGGAAAGCTGGCTGTAAAGTGATGATACGATTCCCCTAAAAAGAAATTCTCTGGTTATGTTGAGGTGGTGTGACACATCATTAGACTACAGTTTAGTTCATAATCCTCTGGAACTCTCTTCCTTTAAACATCTCACTGGTTTATCCCACACCTCTCACTCAGAAGCATTGTTCTCTAACCTAAGTATGAGAACAATATTCTCACTGATGCATCTTTTCTGCTTTACACCCTTGTTGGTGAAAATGTGTTGCTTGGTAACCATGTTGACAATATTTGACATGAAAAAAATTGATGATAGGTTGAAAGGGTGATAGTTTGTTCAGTTGTATTTGTCTTGCAGGGTGTACAAGAGCAATTGTACTTCATAGGTTTTGACTAATTTCTTTACCTAAGTATCAGGGCTGGGGTCTCAGCTATTTCGGATCTGTATCTATGGCTGAAATGAGGAATTAAAGTTAGAGTTTGCGTATTACTTCTTATACAACCTTGTTTGGGAAAGTAAGCTGTGACAAAAGTTAAGAAGGCCACAAAGGATATGGACGGGTTAAGTGTAAAAGATGCTGGCAGATGTTGTTGAGTGTAGGAGACAGTGAGATTATCCACTTTGGCAGGAAGGGTAGTTGAGAAACTTTACTGGACCAGCCCTTTAAATACAATGGGCAGAAGGGCAGTTAAGAGGCTAGAGTAGGACCAGGTCAGGAGTTCTCAGGAGGTTAAGGGAGTGAAATCTCGAGCTGACGTTAAATAGCAGACCCAAGTCAGATATGGAGATAGAAGGAGACACAGGAAGTTGACATCAGGCTGCTGACCATATGCACTGTAAGACTGAGTGTCTGCCGGAACGCACATGTGAGACACTTCTTCCCACATGAGCCTGACTGTAGTGACAATGAGCCTGTGTGGTCAGATTTGGGAATCAAATGAAAGTGATAGCAGGTCGTTAAAAGAAGCACAAGGGCTCCTGCTGCTTATTCATTCACGTTGAAGTACTCAAACCAGGCATCTAGTGGACTGGGCCATCACTGACAGTCTGCAAATAGGTGATATTAGTGAATCCATATCATCAAAACCATTGTCAGCAGGGCTGGGAGAGTTCTTGAGAAGTGCACCAGTTTGTACACATAAACACATGTTGAGTGGGATCTGCTATCGGAGAATTGATGGCTAAATTCTTGAAGAAAAGAGACTATCTGAGCAAGTGCAGAGCTCTGAAGAACTTTGTAAATTAAAGTAGTTGAAACAGGCTGAGTAGACTACCTAATAAATCCATCAGATCTATTTTTGTTGTACCTGCTATTTAAATATGTCAACTACATTTTGTATTAACCATGTTAATCATTTAATAAGATAATAAAATGTGAGGCTGGATGAACACAGCAGGCCAAGCAGCATCTCAGGAGCACAAAAGCTTTTGTGCTCCTGAGATGCTGCTTGGCCTGCTGTGTTCATCCAGCCTCACATTTTATTATCTTGGAATTCTCCAGCATCTGCAGTTCCCATTATCTCTTAATCATTTAATAATATTGATTTCAATTGTACTTTTAAAGTTGCAGTTAGAAAAAGATAAAGTCTTGTCTGATGGTGTATTGGCATTGTTCAGTAGTTTGTCAGTCTCTATGGAATCATAATATTAATTCTAACATTCCCATTAATTAGCTTGTAAGTTTCTAAATCCATTGTTGCCAAATCTACTCATGGAGCTATGATAAAGAGTTTTTTCAGCAAAATACATGGACAGAAAAATGACTTCAATGGGAGAACTGCAGCAATTCTTGTTGCGCAGTGCATTTGGGGCTTTAGCCAAAGTTACCACATCTGCTTGGAAGAATCCCCAAGTCAAGTATTAGTGTTAACCTTACAAACATTGTGTTTTATCTCCATGTAAGTTGCTTCAGGTTTACAGTAGTGATGTAATACCTTGTGCAAACAATGCCACCCAAAGCTATGATATATAAGGAAGCTAAGATATAAGGCGGCCTAAATTCAATAGCACCAAAACTGGATACAATTAGTGCATTGTATAGCTAGGTTAAACTTCAATGAAAAAAATGCAGGACTATCCTGAACTGGGTCTTGAACCTGATAGCCACAATATCCAAAGCTCAAGGAGCCAGTTAACTCTCCTGATGAAGCATGTCATTCAGGTACCTGATTAATCTGGACAGCCGTAACTTAAGAGTTGAAGAAAGAAACATAGTTGCATTCTTTTTAAGGCCAAATGGTTCAAACCTGTGTAAGTAATTGGAGCATATGACAATGCAAGCTTTGACTGTTTATTACCAATTTTGTGAAGAGTTTCAGAACTGGGTGCACAGTGATAGTATGTCCATGTTAAATATGGATCCTGTGCCTATTTCAGGAAGTTGCTAACACAACACTGCATTTAGCAATAGCTAGAAAGTGCGCACAAATTGAGAACAGCCTTGCCATTGCTACATGTTTCATGTCTGTAATACGGATACAGCAACACCAGCTTAGGACCAGGGCATCTAGGAAGTTGCAACCCAAACAATGGGTTCAGTGAGTTCAGAACTTTTACAACAGATGCTATTATTTAGGTACTTTTCTCAAAGCACTCCATTATTTGATAAAAGCTATGGCATAAATGAAAGATTGGGACAAAACAGAAAGTGGTGCATTTCCTTATTAACAGTACGTTCTTTGCGCTGATATTCTGGTTACTATTTAAAGTAATGTCAACCTTGTGTTATAAAGCAACACAATTTCACGGTGCACAGTTCACTTTATCATTCCAGCCCTGTAGAGGGACTCATTACTTCTGAATGGAATTCAGGTTTCCACTCAATGTTTGTTCCAGTTGTGGTGGTAGGCCCAGACTTTGTCTGGATTTATGCCCAGAGACCCCAGTAATTTAAGCGTAGCTTAAAAGATCGTTTAATTTCGGGCCCAAGTGTGTTTTGAGTCTAACTTCAGAAAATTAAGGCTCCACAATCTTTTGGATCCACCATCAAACCTTTTGCCCTCAAAATTGGTCACATGGCCGGTTTTCAAATGTGAGTGTCTCCAGCCATTTTTGTTTTCGTCGGTCTAATGGGATTGCTTTTAGGGTTACTAAACATTGTGATCAAATTTTCAGGCAAAGCAGGAATCAATTGCTTTATTTTGGAATTTTTCAGCCCTTTTTTAAAAATGTGTGCACACTGTGGCATTATCTATATACAAATGTAAATTATTGCAGGTTGTTTAGAGATCTGAGATTTAAACAGAAAGTACTGGAGATACTCAACAAGCCTATGGAGAGAGAAACAATTAAGTAGTTTCTTCAGATCCGAAGACCAAAGTGAAAACTCATTATGTCTATGGTCTCAAACAGTAACAAATCCACCTTGGAGCAAACAGGCAGCTTGGTGGCGCAGTGGTTAACACTGCTGCCTCACAGCACCAGGGACCTGGGTTTGACTCCAGTCTTGGAAGACTCACAGTCCAAAGATGTGCAAATAGGTGTTAAATTGTCTGTAGGTCTAGGGATGTGCAGGGTAGATAGATTAGCCATGGTAAAAGTTGGGTATCGGGATAAACTAGGTGCGGGTTTTGGGGTGGAATGCCCTTCGCAGGGTCAATGCAGATTTGATGGACTAAATGGCCTCTTTATATGCTTTAGGGATTCTATCCCCCATTACCAGTAGACCAGTTAAAAGAAATAGAAATAAATTATTGCTTCACCTGAAATATGTGTGTTGGGGGGAGTGACAGAAGTGTGGACAACAGTTTCATAGGAGTGACAATCCATTCAGAATGCTAAAGTTGGGGTACATGCAAAGATGTATGTAGTGGTTGCATTATGATGGTGATGGTTGGAAATAGAGGAGCACAATCATTTTAGAACAGAGGCAGGCAGAATGGAAAGTGAGGACAAGGGAGTTATTATCTACCCTGACCTTTATTGTGCTATAGATCCACTCTGGATCTGTATCTCTTCTCTTCAGCTAATAATACTGCCCTGTGCCCTTTGTTCTGGCACACCTGTGATCTCTAAACTCCCTCAACTTCTAGCCTTCCCCAGACATTCCATTTCTGTTCCACTTATTGACCTAACCTCTTTCTACAGTATAAAACACATCACTTCTCTGTTATTAACTGAAAACAGGTGACTGTTTTACACAACACCTCTACTGCATTTGCAACTTTGACCACAAACTATAGGTCACTTGCCTTTTATTTCAATACTCCCTCTTGCTGTCATGCTGACATTTCTGCATTAGCTTTGCTGCAGTGCTCCAGTGAAGCCAAATGCAAGTTGGGGGAACAATCCCTCTTTTTCCATTTCAGCACTTTACAATGTCTTGGTAACATAGAGTTCAACAACAAGTTCAGACCACAAACTCTGTCCTCCATTTTGTTTCCCTGGCTCCCCAACCCCACCATCCTAAAATACCTGGTTTTGCTTTCAGCACAGTGACCCACATTCTACTACAAGGAGCCTCCAAATTAGAATGATCAAGTGTCATATCGTGAGAAAATACTAGAACCTATTATAAAGCACATGGATCATAGAACTTAAGGATCAGAACATAATTAGGCAAAGTGAATATGGGTTTTGGAATGGGAAACTTCATTTCACAAACCTATTGAGTATTTTTGAAATTGTAACTATCAGTGTTAATATCATGGGACCAATGGATGTTGTGTATTCACAAGAGATTATTACACGAAATTAGAGTGTATGCGATTAACAGTAATATACCAGTCTGGACTGAGGACTGGTTATTGCAGAGGAGAGTAGGATTAAATGGACCATTGAGTTAGCAAGCTGCAATTAGTAGGATATCACTGGACATTGGGCATTTACAATACTTACAAAAGTACTTACCCAAATTTGATGTCCAGCAAAGTTAACAGGGAAAGTAAGCTGCAAGAAGCACGCTAAAGGCTGTAAATGAATACAACCTGTTTAACCAAGTGGGTCATATATGACAGATGGAATATACCATAAGGAAATGTGAAGTTAAGCACCTCAGCAGGAAAAATAGAAAAGCAAGAAGTGTTTAAATAACGAGGGAATGGGGATATGTTGAAGTTTTGAAGGATCTCATCTTCCTAAGTTTGAATGCGAAAATCTAAAACTGCTTAATGCTGTCTTGAGGCAGTTGCTATGATCTCACTGTGGCCCATTGTAACAACAGAGGGGCCTATTGAGAATCAGAGGGTCCATTGTGACTTCAGAGGGGCCCATTGTAACATCAGAGCATCCCATTGTGAAATCAAAGCATCCCATTGTTTTATTCTTTGCACCTTTAATCGTCTGGTTCCCTTTCGCATATCACATCATCTATCACCCAATGCTTTATTCATTCAATCTACACTGAGTGTCTCCAAATCCTCCATCATTTCAATGTCCAATTTAACTTTCCTTATCCTGCCTCCCCTGATTTTACTTTTTTACTTTACATTTTATTGTCACTTGAACGCTGCCACCCTTCATGGTCACATCCTCGGCACTGCAATCTCTCTTACACTTGCTATGTCTGCAGTCTCTAACTATTATGACCCCACCTTGCAATAAATGACTATCTCACCCATAATCTATCATCACATTCCAAACCATTTCTGTCTATATTGAGCCCTCTAAAAAAGCCTATTTCTTACAGGCAGCAGATACATTGGCAAGTGTTCATCTAAGCCAAGTACCATCTTGACTTGGAACTATATCACTGGATCTTGGAACTTCATTCCTATCAGCACCGCTGGTATACCTACACCACATGGAATACAGAGGTTCAGGAAGATGACTCACTACCACCTTAACACAGGCGATGAGCAACAAATGTTGGCCCAGCTAGCAACACACACACCCTATGAAAAAATATGAATAAAACATTTAGAACAAAGAAGATAATTACCCCCTCAGGATTGCTCCCTCATTCATCTTGATCATGGGTGACCTTACCCCAACTCTATTTGTTTACTTTTTCTCCACATGCCTTTACACTTTCACTAACAATGATCTATCTATCCCAGAGATAGTAGGAACTGCAGATGCTGGAGAATCTGAGATAACAAGGTGTAGAGCTGGATGAACACTGCAGGCCAAGCAGCATCAGAGGAGCAAGAAGGCTGACATTTCAGGCCTAGACCCTTCTTCAGATTTTCTGAAGAAGGGTCTAAGCCCAAAACATCAGCCTTCCTGCTCCTCTGATGCTGCCTGGCCGGCTGTGTTCAGCCAGCTCTACACCCTGTTATATCTATCTATCCCAGACTTGATACTTCCAACAGTCCTAAAATCCATGGATTTATTGTAATGAAGAAGATTTCCATCAATATATGGATTAAAATATTGATTTCTGTTTTCACTTAATCTAAACTGACTTTCTCTGTAGTACCGGGTTTATTTTTCCATACTTTTTTAGAATAAATGCATAAAAATTTGCAATTCTCCACTCCTCTGTTACCACCCAAGTCAAAAGAAGACAGGAAATTATGGCCAGTGACTCTATATTTTCTGCTCTGACTCCTCCAAGTATTCTAGGATGCATCTCATCCAGTCCTAGTACTTTATTAACTTTAAGTCAGACAGCCTATCCAATGTCTCTTTATGCCAATCTATGTAAATCTATCTAGTCACTGAATTAACTTCTGTTTCTCCATAGCCAGGTTAGCAACTTCTTCCCTGGTAAAGACAGATGCAACTATTTAGTTAACACCTCAATATGCCCCCCCATCTCCATCTGTAAAAATCTATATTGCCCCTGACTGGGGTATACTATTTTTAATTCACCATTCTACTTTTATATGCCTGTTGTTGTGTACTAGATCTGACCGCCTCAAAATATTTTAAGAAAGTAGCTTAGACCCTAATGTTTTCTTATTTCAAAGGCAAATGTGAGGTATCTGTTCCTGATGCAATAAGACTGGTCAATCTACTCAACATGAAGGAAAACACAATTTATTTAAAAGCTAGTAGTTAAAATACAACCAAAGAGAAGGAAATTTAGAATAACTTAATTATTTTGGAAACTTAACAGAATAATAGATACAGTAACTATTACTAGTTAACTGTCACAATATTAATATCCCGTAATCACACCCCTTCGCAAAAAAACGGAAAATTCATATACAGATTTTCACATGCAGATCTGCAATCTAGGAGGAAAACAGTAAGAGAAAATTCAGAGAGAATAGCAGCCAGGAGACATTCACTGAAGCTTCCAATGCTTTTGCAGCCTCAATAGCTTCTGATACTACTTGGAAATCTGATCTATGTGAGCTGGCCATGTCCATTAAGGCTGCATTTTAAAAAACCCAAGGCCTCCCTTACACAATTGGTCTTCAGTAGCTAGCTCTTCACCTCTGCCTTACAATCTACCTTCAACAAAAAAGGACAAAATAACCTCTTCACACCATAGAAGTCTTTGGTGCTCTCTTCTGTGCAAGTCACCAATCTCTTTCAGACGCCCTCTTTGTTTCTCTTATTTGCTTTGTCACCTCCCCTATTGACTCACAATATTGAGCCAGGTTGTCAACTGTATTTTCTACCTTCTGTTTTTGTTTCTTTATCTGAATTCCTAACTTTCTTAACATTTATGGAGCCCTGGCTTTGTTTGCCTTTCTTTCACATTGGAGGGAATATACCTTGGTGTTGGCTTGTTTCTGCTTCCAATTATTCAGCCCAGACCCATCTTATCCATTGAAGTTGGCTTTCTCCAGTTCTTACTCTACATCGTACAATCTTCTTTTGTATACTCTCCCTGATCCACCTCATTCCCAAGAACCAGATTCTGCACTGCTTCATTTCTCATTGTATTGGAAACACACCGCTGTAGAAATTTTTCACAAACACACTCTAGGAATTATTGCACTTCTCTGCCCTTTACACTACTACCATCCCAGGCTATATTCAGAAATTTTAAACCCCTGTAGTGACTGTAGTAAGGTCAGCCAATTACACCTCATAGAATTTGAGTTGTCCCCGATTCTGGACATAAACAGAAACATCAGGCATTATGTTTACTCTGAGAGCTGGCACCGTGGAAGCTAAATCAGTGTCAAGGACGTGTATATAAAGGGTGACTTAAAGATGGGTTACTAACCTTTGTGGAGTCATTTTAGGTCCCATTTTAACTATTCTATAATTTTCTGCATCTTGCTGCAATTTCCTTGCATGGAGGAATTGATGAAGCAATTGAATATGGCTGCGTGTAGGACATGACTCTAAGGGACTGCTGCATTGACATCCCGGAAATGAGATGACTGGCTTCTATCATAACCATCTTCCTGTGAGAAAGGTATGATCCAAACCAGTAGAAAATTCCTCCCCTGATTCCAATCTAGACTTTGCAGGGAGGGAGTAGATGCATTCTAAACAGTTCCCTAGAGTCCTCATATTTACTCCTGATCTGTATTGTATTTATTGCTGACATGCAACCAAACATCTTATGAACTAAAAGCAATGCCTCTTCTGTATATACTATAGAGTCAGGGCATAGAGTCTACAATGGGATATAGATAGGTTCAATGGATGTGCAAAAAAATTAGCAACTGTCGTATTATGTGAACTATGAGGTTCCATTTTAGCAGGAAGAATAGCAAAGCACAATGTTTTTAAGTGGAGACACTGCAGAGTGATGCTGCACAGATGGATCTGGGTGTCAGACATGTTCAAAGGCTAGTGTAGGATTCTGTGTCATTAACAGAATGAGTGTGGCTAACGATATTTCAATATTAACTCTTTCAAAACATAGAACATAGAACACTACAGCACAGTACAGGCCCTTTGGCCCTCGATGTCGTGCCGACCTGTCATACCGATCTCAAGCCCATCTAACCTATGCTATTCCATGTACGTCCATATGCTTATCCAATGACGACTTAAATGTACCTAAAGTTGGCAAATCTACTACCGTTGCAGGCAAAGCGTTCCATTCCCTTACTACTCTCTGAGTAAAGAAACTACCTCTGACATCTGTCTTATATCTTTCACCCCTCAATTTAAAGCTATGCCCCCTCGTGCTTGCTGTCACCATCCTAGGAAAAAGGCTCTCCCTATCCACCCTATCTAACCCTCTGATTATTTTATAAGTTTCAATTAAGTCACCTCTCAACTTTCTTCTCTCTAATGAAAACAGCCTCAAGTCCCTCAGCCTTTCCTCGTAAGACCTTCCCTCCATACCAGGCAACATCCTAGTAAATCTCCTCTGCACCCTTTCCAAAGCTTTCACGTCCTTCTTATAATGCGGTGACCAGCACGGTACACAATACTCCAAGTGCGGCCGCACCAGAGTTTTGTACAGCTTCACCATAACCTCTTGGTTCCCGAACTTGATCCCTCTATAAATAAAAGCCAAAACACTGTATGCCTTCTTAACAGCCCTGTCAACCTAGGTGGCAACTTTCAAGGATCTGTGTACATGGACACCGAGATCTCTCTGCTCATCTACACTACTAAGAATCTTACAATTAGCCCTGT
This sequence comes from Stegostoma tigrinum, assembly GCF_030684315.1. Lineage (NCBI taxonomy): Eukaryota > Metazoa > Chordata > Chondrichthyes > Orectolobiformes > Stegostomatidae > Stegostoma > Stegostoma tigrinum. The sequence goes on from NC_081363.1 coordinate 83,119,686, forward strand.
ACTTTGCCTTCTGGTTACTCCTACCGAAGTGCATCACCTCACACTTGTCTGCATTAAACTCCGTTTGCCACCTCTCAGCCCAGCTCTGCAACTTATCTATGTCTCTCTGCAACCTACAGCATCCTTCGTCACTATTCACAACACCACCGACCTTAGTGTCATCTGCAAATTTACTAACTCATCCTTCTACGCCCTCATCCAGGTCATTGATAAAAATGAAAAACAGCAGTGGTCCCAACACCAACCCTTGCGGTACACCACGAGTAACTGGTCTCCAGGATGAACATTTCCCATCAACTACCACACTCTGTCTTCTTTCAGCAAGCCAATTTCCGATCCAAACTGCTATATCTCCCACAATTCCATTCCTCCGCATTTTGTACAATAGCCTATTGTGGGGAACTTTATCAAACGCCTTGCTGAAATCCATATACACCACATCAACCGGTTTACTCTCCATCTACCTGTTTGGTCACCTTCTCAAAGAACTCAATAAGGTTTGAGAGGCACGACCTTCCCTTCACAAAACCATGCTGACTAACCCTAATCAATTTATTCTTTTCTAGATGATTATAAATCCTATCCCTTATAACCTTTTCCGACACTTTACCAACAACTGAGGTAAGGCTCACTGGTCTATAATTACCAGGATTGTCTTTACTACCCTTCTTGAACAGGGGAACCACATTTGCTATCCTCCAGTCATCTGGCACTATTCCCGGAGACAATGATGAGTTAAAGATCAATGCTAAAGGCTCGGCAATCTCCTCCCTGGCTTCCCAGAGGATCCTAGGATAAATCCCATCCGGCCCAGGGGACTTATCTATCTTCACCCTCAGTAGGATTTCTAATACCTCTTCCTTGTGCACCTCAATCCCACCTAGTCTAGTAGCCTGTATCTCAGTATTCTCTTCGACAACATTGTCGTTTTCTAGAGTGAATACTGTTGAAAAATATTCATTTAGCGCTTCCCCTATCTCATCTGACTCCACACACAACTTCCCACTACTATCCTTGATTGGCCCTAATCTTACTTACGTCATTCTTTTATTCCTTAAATACCTATAGAAAGCCTAATGGTTTACCCTGATTCTATCTGCCAACAACTTCTCATGTCTCCTCCTGGCTCTTCTGAGCTCTCTCTTTCCTGGCTACCTCGTAGACCTCAAGTGCCCTAACTGAGCCTTCACATCTCATCCTAACATAAGCCTTCTTCTTCCTCTTGACCAGAGATTCCACCTGCTTCGTAAACCACGGCTCCCGTGCTCTACAGCTTCCTCCCTGCCTGACAGGTACATACTTATCTAGGACACAAAAACAATTACCTTGTGCAAAATCCTCCTCACAATTTGCTTTCCTACCCAACCAGGTAGTTATTTGCAGGTACAGCAAGCAACCAAAACAATAAATGGAACATTATTCTTTACTATGAGGGAGTTGAAATTATAGGGAGGTCTTGCTACAACTATACTGCATATTGGTGAGAGAATACCTAGAGTACTGCATGTCAGTCTGGCCTCCTTACTTAAGGAGGGATTTACTTGCATTGGATGTATTCAGAGCAAGTTCACTCGGCTGATTCCTGGGCTGAAGGAATTGTCCTATGATGAAAAGTTGAGAAGATTATATCTATAATCTTTAAAATTAAGAAAAAAATGCAAGCTAATGAAATTGAAACATAAAATTTTGACAATGTAGACTTCCTGCTGGGGATCTTAGAACTAGGAAGCAGGTCCATTAATGTGGCAACTCCTATTTAAGGTGGAGATGAGGAAGAAAGTTTTCCTCTCAGAGTCTTTGAATTCTTTTTCACAGAAAGCAGTGGAAGCTGGATCATTAAACACAGTCAAGGCTGATCGAGTCAGAATTTTGGTTGATAAAGGAGTGAGGGTTAAGGGTAGGCAGGCAGAAAAATGCCTTTAAGGCCACAAGTATATAAATTACATTCTTATTGATTGGCACAATGGACTCATTGAGCTAAATGGACTACTCCTGTGCTAATTTATTGCAATCTTATGATTTCTATGCACACAGGGGTGCTGCTGGGAGTATAAGGATAGACCCAGCAATGAGAGGCTCGTGATAGGAGAGCTTCTCGAAACTATATTTTAAAGACTAATTTTACAGTCACTCGGGCAAATACAGATTTAGAAATGGCTTGGATTTGTTAAGGGCAAATTTTGTTCACTTCTCTTGCCACAGACGTTTCAAGAGTTAGTCCAGAAGGTTGATTTGGTGTATATCCACTTCCAAAACTCAATTGATAAAATACTACGTAACACAATTATCAGCAAAATTAAAGCTATTAACTGAAGGGGCCAATAGTGGCACAGGTCTGATATTGACTAGGTGACAGAAAACAGAGTTCAGGTGATCAGTTGCATTTTCAAATCAGAGGAGGGCACATAGAATGGAGGAACTGCGCTAAGTGTACTGATCACTGTGCCTTGATGCAGTGTTAATGACATGGACATCACTGATGTAGATTGATGGGCAAATTCCAAAATTTGTTAATCACACAAATATGGATGTAAACTGTGAGGAGGATAGAGCTAAACCTTAAAGGAAATACATAGCTTAGTGGACTACATAGACAACTGGCAAAAGATGTTGAATGAAAAAAGTGTGAAGTCATTCATTTTGGTAAAAACAGTAAGGAGAGACATGTAAAATAGTAAGTATAATTCTGAAGGGATCCAGGAACAGAGGGATCCAGGATTAAATATTTTAATCAATTTGTTCAGAAATTTTATGAAACACCTCTGGAGCATGTTCGACTCAAACCTAGGCCTCCTGGCTCAGAGACAGGGACAGTAACATTGCAACACAAGAGCCTCCAAGGACATGGAATTATGTGAGCACACATCATTGAGTTATAATCTCCTGATTTTATTGAAAATAGGTTAAGAAAGCAAATAATAAAACATACAAGATCATGGGCTTCATAAATAGAGGAGAATTTTTAAAAATGTAGTTATGATAAACCTTCTAAGAAAATGATTAACCTCAACTAATGCAACTTGTCTGGCTCTGGGTACTGCACTTTGTGAGAGGTCCAAAAGGTATCACAGACAAAAGGGAAAGATGAATGGAATTATTTAATGTTCCTGCTATTCTGCCTGTAACAGAGGTGAGTTTTAATCTCTTCGATATTTTTATTTATTTTCTCTCTCAAAATAGGCCATAGTACGTGCCTCGGTTTATGAAATCCAATGTTAAATGACCAGCAACAAACTCTCTTTCGGATTGAATCAAGAAGGTGAATGTATCCAAGGTTTCAACCTGGCTATAACTGGCAACACATACATGCATACAATTGTACAAGGAACAAGGGAAATAAGTTATAATTACAAAGAGCTTTATAAATGACGTATTAATTCAATTAGAGTCCACCAAGTCAATATCCATTGAAGGTTCTTGAAGTTGGTTGCTCTAGTAGAATTCCTTTCTTTGTAGGAGCACAAATGCAGATGGATGCAGTTGAAGGCATGACAATACAATTCTTGTGGCACAGTAGTAGTGTCCACACGTCTAAACCAGGAGGCCAAGATTCAAGTCCCACTTACACCACTAAATTTTTAATAACATCTCTGAACAGGTTAATTAGGCAAATAAAGAGTATTTCATCACATCACGATATGTGCCTTTCACTCTTTTATGGATATTGAGGAGTCAGAAGGTGAGTTTCTTGCTGTAGAACTGACTTTCTAGCCAGTGTTTAAATGGCTGGTCTAGTTCGGTTGCTGGTCAATGGTAACCTTCAGGATGTTGATAATGAAGGTTTCAGTAATGATAATTCAACAAATGAGAAAGGAATAGAGGTGATTAGACTCTTGTTTGTTGGAGATGGTCACAGCCTGGCACTTCTGTAGATAAAATGGTACCTACCATTAATCAGCCCATGAAATGTTAATCTAAGTCTTCAGATAGGTGGTCGCAAGATACCTCAATATCTGTGCTGCTACAAATAATCCTGAACACTTTGTAGTGTTTTCTTTCAAAATAAACCTGTTTGGCTATCCTATGATACATCTCATGGACAAGTGGAGCTTGAACCTTAACCTTCTGACTCAGAGGCAGGGTCATAACCATTGTGTCACAAGTCTCCTCCTTAACAATTAGGTACATACTAACAGCAGTGGGCCATGTACCCATCAAGCCTGGTCAGCCATTTAATATTATCATGTCCTGTTGAACATTTTTACGTCTTTTACCCACACTATTCCCATTAATTTTTATGACACTGACAATAAAAGTTGTATCACCTTCTATTTCAAGCATACTCAAACACTGAACTTCCACAATCCCCTGGAGTAGAGAACTTCCCTTATTCACTAAGCTCTGAGTAAAATAAAATTCTCCTCATCTTGATCCAAAATGGTATCCTCTTTATTTTTTAAGTTGTGTCCCTGGTTCTGGTCTCTCCATACAGGCCAAACATCTGTGTCTCTGCCTATACTTATACGTATTTTGTAATTTTAATAAGATCAGAAACAGAAACAGAAATTGCTGAAAAACCTCAGCAGGTCTGCGACAACTGTGGAGAGAAATCAGAATTAATGTTTCAAGTCCAGAGACCCTTCCTCAGAACTGCTGGTAGCTCGGAAAATGTTGGTTTATCTGCAGAAGACAGGGTTGGGGGCAGGATAAGGAGTAAACATTAGTGGGGGAATAGAGCCCAAAGAGAGAGAAGAATGGTTAGACAGACACAGAGTGGATAACAATCTGGCCAGGATGGTAAATAGCTATTAATGAGGACTGTTAGGGAGGGAATTGTGATCACAGAAGCACAAGAAGGTGACAATAAGTCAGAGGTCCATCTAGTTCACCTTCTACCGACCTGATAATCACATAATTATACTGTCAATAAGATCACCTCTCATTCCTCAAAAGAGGTTCAGATTCCCAAATTTGTCCTCATTAGGACAGACCTACCATCCTGGGAACAAGTCAGGTGTGCCTGCATTGTATTCCTTCTATAGCAATATCTTACCTGAGATAAGGAGACCAAAACTACACCCAATACTCAGGTGCAGTCTAACCAGGCTCCTATATAACTGAAGCAAGGCTTCATTACTCCTGTACTCAACTCCTCTTGCAATAAATGTTTACATTGCATTAGCCTCCCTCATAGCTTACCACTCTTGTGTGTTATTGACAAGGACACCAAGGTCAAGGTCCCTTTGCAAATCTATACTTTCCAACCCTCATCATTTAAGAAGTATTCTGCATATCTGTTCTTCTTATCAACATGGATAACCTCACATTTTTCCATAATTTATTGCACCTATCATGTTCCTACCCAATCCCCAAGCATGTCCAAATCCTTCTCAAAACATTTATATCTTCCTCACAATACACATTCCTACTTAATATCATTTTCAGTTTTGAAAATAACACATTTGTTGCACACATCCAATCATTATACATATAAAAACTACATATACACATGCATATATATCAATATTAGTGGGACCCATTCAGTTCATTACTCACAGTCCATCAAAATAAGAATGATCCACTTATTCCTAGTTTTTTCTTTCTGTTTGTTAGTCAATCCCTTAATCCAGATGGGTACATTACCTCCAATACTCTGTGCTTTAACCTGGGAGAGATTTTATCAAAAGCCTTACGGAAATCTTAATAGAATACATCCATCAACTGCTCTTTACTAATTTTGTTAGTAGCATCCTTAAAACAAACACCAACATATTTGTCAAGTGCAATTTTTCCTTTCCAAAAACGTGCTGGCAATGCTCAATCAGATCTTTTTCGCAGCAAGTGTTCATTTATTACTTTATGTTCCTAGCATTTTCCCCAATACTGATATAAGGTTACATGTCTGTAGTTGCTTGCTTTTTTCTTCGCTCCTTTCATAAACAGGTGACAGTTGCAAGTTTCCAATCTGCAAGAATTATTTAAGATCAATTGTGTTTTGGAAGGTGATTACTAATGGTTTGACTGTTGCTAGAGCCATCTTCCTTCACCTGATGTAGACTATCAGAGCCTGAACACTTATCAACTTCCAGCCCCATTAACATCTCCAGTACAACCTTCTTAATGACACTAATTTCCTCCACATCTTCCTTCTCCTTAATCTTTACACTCTTCAGCAACCACACTCATAACTGACTTTAGGAAGGGCATTGGAATAGGTGATGTAGCAGATACAGACGTTTGAGCCTAAAATGCTATACTAAGGAATTCCTTCAGCAAATAGTTGTTTGGCCTCTAATAATTACAAAAAGCAAATTGCTTTGTGCTAAGTATGACACCAGCTAGTGGAGGGTTTCTCCCATTAGTGCTAGTGACTTCAATTTTATTCTATATTCTTTTATTCTATACATGTTTCATTGATATGAAGGTCTGTCACTCTCACCTCTGGAATTCAACTTTTTGGTCCATATTTGGACCGGTGTTGACCTGAGGTCTGGAGTCAAGTGATTCTGGTATAACCCAAAATGAACAATGGTGTGCAGGTTACTTTTGATTTTTTTTGGTCCTACACTTATATAACTAAATGTATAGTCCTCAAGCAGAACTTTTATACCACAACTACACAGATAACAGGAAATCTAAATAAATCAGATGTGACATGATTGCACAAATACTCAGTGATGAGACTCCACCACAGTCTACCCTTAATTTTGCTGTGCACCTCCTCCTTCAACTATCTGGAAGCCATATTGTTGACATCTCTGATCAGCCCAAGTTCATACTGCAGCCACCTTCTGGCTGTAAACTTTATCTATTGTGCAATAACAGCACCGTAATATGTTTAACATTGAATTTGAGAAATGTTTCCAGCAATGTGATTTCTTTGAGCTCTATGTGTTGGGAAAAGGTGTTGTCAGAGTTGCAGTTGCTTAAATGTAAGTGATTTAGGCCAAATTACAGGAAACATTCCTCCATGTAAAGAGTTATGATTCTGTGAATTCACATCCAAGTTTAGAGTGTTAGACAGAAATTCTGAACCAGAAATTGCTGGAGTTATAATGGTACATTAACTTTGCGCACCATTATTAGTTTGCGGAAGATCTTCAGGGAGAAATAAATTTCTGCATATTTAGCAGTGTTCTGCTATTAGCTTCATCAAAGTCAAATGACAATTATTAATTGCCATGAAAATATGAATTATTCCTCTCTTGGTCATTTATTGTTTGGAAATAATGTTATATGGACTCTGATGATGATGCAATTTATGGTCCTGAATTGACACTGAACTTTAGAAATCTATAAAGTGATGAAAGGAAACTCGAGGGTCTCACTCCAGCAGGTAAGGAATTGTTTTGAGAGTATTTCTTAATCCTTCTTGTGCGTCTTGGCAGTCTATTGCTCTCTGCTTGCCATTGAAACCTTGGCAAGATTGAGAAGGCAACAAAAACGAGAATTCAAAATGTTTTCACACAGAAATGAAAATTAGACAGGTTTCTTTCAGTTAATAACATCCCGAAAGACAGTATATGTAGAATTTTAAGACTTAACATGTTGTATGTACAGCAGGCTTAAGAGCAACAAGTGACTCTGGATCTATAGTCCCCAAAACTACAGGTATTTCAGGCTTGTCATAAAATATCAACCTTTATCAATTATTCTAAGATTAGTCATCAAATGTATAATCATGTGATTATCAGGGTATTAGAAGGTGAACTAGATGGTTCAGACTTACTGTAGCTTTTTTTATGCTTCTATGATAACAATTCCCTCCCTGACAGAAGTGTGGGTCTACCAACAATAAATGGACTGCCGCAGTTCAAGAAAGCATCTCACCACCACCTCCTCATGTGTAACTAGGGATAGGCAATGAAGGTTGACTCAGTCAGCAATGCCTATGTCCCAAGACAGAATTTAAGAAAACGTATGTTCCACCGTTCTTAGTAACAAGGATGAGTTTACTGGCTCCATACTTCAAGATGAAAGGGTTTGTACATTGTGTGCATCTGTTCTGCTACTCCCTCAAGGACGACTCAAGGAATAACATAGAAGCTTATAATTACAATAGGGTCAGAATTTCCTCTTTGTCTGCTTGCTACGTAATTATTTTTTCCTTTTCTAGCGCTTGTTCTTTCTTCCTACTCCACTCTTTTATACTACCTCTTTTTAATAGTTTGTTCTAAATTTTGTTTGACTCTAATTCACCATACTTCCTCTGTCATCATTCACTTTGTCTCTTTTTAACTGGCTAAGGCAATGAGATCACTTTACTCAGTTTTATCTCCTTGACCAGGGTAACAAGTAAGGTCATTAGATGCTGCACTGAGGAACTCCTGAAACTTTGAATGTTATTTTCACTGATTAAGGCAATAAAACGATTGAGCATGATGTTCACGAGGCCTTAGATGCAACATTGACATCACTGCACTGTTATCAGATCAACATTCCAGTATTTTGCAATTTAAATCACGTACAACATAACTGGGGAGAGAAAAATTAAGTACTGGCGCTCTCTGCCAAATTCATCTTTGCAGCATTTTCTGGCCTTTCACCAATGTTCAAGTTTACATTGAATCAGTGGATGAAGGGAAAAAAAAACTTAGGGGTACAGCTGACCTAGCATTGACAAAGTAAGTTAATAGGTGAAGTTGGAGTAGAGGAGAAAGAAAGGATGTTCAAAACAGAGTAAATGTGTATGCTTGTAAATGCATTGAGCATCGTAAGGTCAGGGAGTGAGATATTAAGTTATTAAGTTAGCAAAGGGACGGAAGGAGAAGGGGTTGCAGTAATAGCTCAGAAGCACACTGCAATGCTGGAGAAGGAAGAATGTCTCAGAGGTTCAAGGACAGAATGAACTTGTCCAGAGCTATGGAAATGAAAGGGCAGGATTACATTATTTGGTGTAGTCTACAGACCACCAACTACTGGAAAGGATGTAGAGGAACAAATCTGCAGGAAAATTTAGATTAGATTCCCTACAGTGTGGAAACAGGCCCTTTGGCCCAACAAGTCCACACTGACCCTTGGAGCATCCCACCCAAACCCTTATAACCCACACACCCCTGAACACTATGGGCAATTTAGCATGGCCAATCCACCTAAACTGCATATCTTTGGACTGTGGGAGGAAACCAGAGCACCCGGAGGAAACCCATGCAGACACGGGGAGAATGTACAAATTCCACACAGACAGTTACCCAAGGCTGGATTCGAACCCGGGTCCCTGGCGCTGTGAGGCTGCAGTGCTAACCACTGAGCCACCGTGCCGCCCTGAAATTACAGTGAAATGTCAACTTTAAAGAGAAGTTATAATGAGGGGCTTTCAATTACCCAAATATAGGCAGAGGTACTGGCAGTGTAAAGAGCGGCAAGGGGCAAGTGATCCTAGATTGTATTCTGGAGAGTTTAATACTGCAGTATGTGTCCTTTCCAACATGAAAGTGTGTATGATTGGTCCTGATCCTTGGAAATTAAGTCAGCCAAATGGATTAAGTGTCAGTGAGAGAACATTTTGGAGACAGTGATTATTGCATTATAAAGTTCAGAATGATGGCAGAGAATGCCATGCAACAATCCAGAGTGAGGGCAATTGACTGGCAGAGAGCGAACTTCAATGGGGCGAGAACAGAGCTGAACAGGATCAACTGGAATAAGAGATAATGGGAACTGCAAATGCTGGAGAATCCAAGATAACAAAGTGTGAAGCTGGATGATCACAGCAGGCCAAGTAGCATCTCAGGACACAATAGCTGATGTTTCGGGCCTAGACCCTTCATCAATGTTTCTGATCAACTAGAATAAGAGGTTGGCAGAAAAAAAACAGCAAGTGAATAATGGGCTACCTTCAAATACCAGATGGTTCCAGTACAGTTGATGTCCCTCTAATGAAAAAGGTAGGGCAAACAAATCCAGAGCTCACTGGATGACAAAGGAAGCAGAAGTTAACATTAGAAAAGAAACAGCATGCTTGTGACAGGTTTAAGGCAGAAAATTCAAATGAGAACCAACAGAAATACTGAAGGTATAGGAGGAGGTGAAACAACAAATGAGACACGCAAAGATAAACTATAAAAGACCAGCAACTAACAAAAAAGGGAAATTCCAAAGTCTTTAAAAGATAAAACCAGTTAAGTGAACGGTTAAAGGAAGAGTACAGCCAATCAGAGACCAAAAAAGAGCATTTACACACTGAGACAGAGGCTCTTAAGCATCCTGTCTACCTATGATGCAAATTTCAACGAATTATGTACCTGAACCTCTACATTTGTACATTCTACAACACTTACCTAGGGCCGTATCATTAATTGCACAAGTATTATCCTTATTTGTATTACAAAAATTCAATAGCTCACATTTATCTAAATTAAAATCCATTTGCTACTCCTCAGCCATTGATCAAGATCTATCTGTATTCTTAGATAACCTTCTTCACTGCTTTATCTTCCAAACATCATTGATGAACCAGAGCCAACTGAATGAAACTGTAGATATTATTTCCCTTCCCAGGGATACTGAAATCAGTGGTAATGTCACAAACCAAACAGTGAAGATGTAATTTTCTACTCAATGTTAACGCAGGCAATGTGTCTATCTACCAGGTCACCAGAAGCAGAAGTTAGAATACGAGGCTTATTGTAAAATCATACAAGAGAGATAAAGGAGACTTGTATTCTCATCCTGGCTTCACATTTTCCCAATTGCAAAGAATCACACAGTTGTAATACGACATGCTGATCTAACAATAAATAAAAGGCTGCTTTCCACGCAGATTCCTGAAGTTCCATTGAATGTCATCATGTGTAGAAGAGGCTGACTTTGCATATTCTGCTGTTGAGGTTTGAGTGTTGAACTTGAGGTAATAGCCAGGCATGTAGGCCACCAGATGTCCTGAGACATTTAAGCATATAAGGTGAGTTGCAACCACTGTGGAAATAGGGATAGAATAAACATTAATCCCAGCAGTACAGAATGCAGTATATTCGACAAAGCACAATAAGAACATGAGGAAGGGACAGAGAAGAAAACATCATTTGCACCATCCAATCTTCCCACTAAAATGAAAAATATTCATTGACCTTCAAAAAACCAAATCTGTCACATGAAGCTTCCTAAAGTGTTCTAAAATGGATCTCATGGTAAAACAACAAAGCAAAGCAGATAACTAATCAGGTAATGTGTCAGAAAGGTAAGGTCTTGTGGAGTTTCTCCCTAACATTCAAAGAAAATCCAATGAGTTCCTCTCATCCTAATCCTCTCAAATCGATTCTGATGAGTAGCAAATCACATTTTACAACCCTGGTCCCAACAGCACTGTAAACTATTTGACATACTCAGGACAGGGATTTTAACAATCTGCAGTTCCAGTTGGATTCCCACTCATTACCACTGATTTCAGTACAGAATGGTGTCTCCAGGCTGAGTCATAACTCATTAAATTAGAAAACCCAAGTCAATACGTTAAAACTGACTTCGAGCAGAATAATTGTGTTAAGAGTGGCACGGTGGCTCAGTGGCTAGCACTGCTGCCTCTCCAGCACCAGAGTTGTGGATTTAAGTCAACCTTGGGCAATTGTGTGGGTTTCCTCCAGGTGCTCCAGTTTCCTACGACAATTCAAAAAATGTGCTGGTTAGATTGATTGGACATGCTGAAATTGTCCGTAGTGTTCAGGGATGTATGGGCTAGATGGATTAGCATTGGTGGGGCTATTGGATATGGTAGGAATCTGGGTGGGATGTTCTTCAGAGGGTCAGTGTGGAGTCGATGGACTGAATGGCCTTGTTTCTCAAAGTAAGGTTCTGCAACTGGTGAAAGAGGTCTGCCAAAATCATGTTGTTCCCAGCCATAGACTGTATGTTCATGGACTTCAGGGCTGCCATGATCATAAGCTAACAAGAGATAGGAGTAGCAGTAAGCTATTCAACCCTTTATGCCTGTACCATTCAATAATACTATGAGTGATTATCATCTTAACTACTTTTCCTGCTAGCCCCCCATAACTCTGGACTCTACGGTTGACCAATAATCTGTCTTGCTCAGCACTGAAATAGTCAATGATCCAATCTCCTCTGCTCTTTGAGGAAGAAAAGTCCAAACGCCAACTATCCTCTGACAGAAGAAATTTCTTCTCATCATATTAAATGGAAAATACCTTATTTTTAAAATGCATTCCTCATTCTACATTTCTCCATGTGGTGGTACACCCTGTCAGCATTTTACCTGTCAACAGCTCTCAGAATTGTATATGTTATAATAATAAATGGTCTCATTCTTCTTAACACCAATGTATATAGGTCCAACCTGCCAAGCCTAACCATTTCATACAAAACAGTCCTTTTAGCCTCGACATTCAGTGAACCCTCTCTGAAGTGCTTCCAATTCAATTATGTCACTCCACAAGTAAGCAGCCCAAAATGGTACACAACGCTATAGGAGTGGTCTTACTGTGCTGTTGAATAGTACAAAGACGTTCTTACTTTAATATTCTATCCTCCTTACGTTAAACGTTGAAACTACATAAGCTTTCCTCATTACTTGCTGTATCTGCATGCTGACATTTTCTGATTCATGTACACAGCCATACAAATCCTTCTGTACCATATCATTTTGCATTCTCTTTCCATTTAAAAATATTCTGTTTTCTATTCCTCCTACCAAAGTAAAAAAATCACACACCTGTCTATATCTTTTTGCAATCATTTTCTATCCTCCTCACAACTCATTCTTCTACTTATCTTTGTATTGTCAGCAAATTTTACCATGATAAAAGTCAATCCTTCATTCATAACATTGATATAAATTTTAAATAGGCCAGCACAGGCCTTTGTGTGACTTGACTCACTACATTTTGTGCACCCGAAAAGGATGCATTTATTCTGATTGTCCATTTGTGTTGGTTAGCCTTCATCCATATTAATATATCACCCTAATACTATGTTCCCCTAATTTCTGCAGTAGCCTCTTCTGTGACCCCTTACTGAATGCCTTTTAGAAACTCAAATACACTATCCACTGACTTCCCTCTATCCACTTTATGATTTCTCTTTCACAAAACCATGTTAATGCAGCCTCAACATATTGTGATTTTCTAATTTCCTTGCTGTTCCATCCTGATGAATGGATTTTATCATTTTCCCAATGGTAGATGTTAGCCTAATTAGCTAAAACTTTTTGTTTACTGTTTCGCTCCTCTCTTAAATAGCTTTCCAATCAGCTGGGACTTTTCCAGTACATTGAGAATTCTGAACGATTATAAACAATACAGCTAATATCTCTGCAGTCATTTAGTTTCAAACGCTAAGATGTAAGTCATCCTGTCCAGGAGGGTTTGTCAGTCTTTAATCTCATCAGTTAGCCAAACAAGTTTGCTCCAATGATAGTGATTATTTCGCTTTTGCCATTTGATCTTCTACTAATCTTAGAATGCTTTGAGTATCTTCTATTGTGAAGCCAGATACAAATACTTATTCAAAGTTCCACAAGATTTTGTTCTAACAACTGTCCCAAATGAAGTGCTCCTTCATTTTCCAAATTAATTTACCAAATTATGAAAAGTAAAACTGTTCACCAGCATTACGATTCTTTATTCCAAGTCCCATTATTTTTTGACACAAACTTTGTCCAAGACTATAGCTACTGTCACGAGGCCAAAAAGCTACTTGCACCCATTATGTTTTTCCTTCACTCTTTATTTCCACCCAAACTGATTCTACATTGTGATACTCCAAACCAAAGTCATTTCTCTCTGCTGTATTCTTTATTAAGGCTTACCCCACCTTCTGTTCCATTCTTCCCATCCTTCCAAAACATCAAATTCTCTTGAATATTCAAGTATCAGCCCTGGTCACTTTGCAACCATGTCTCTATGATGGCTATATCATACTACTTGATAACTATGAAAGGGAATATCCTTACATCAATATCCTAAAAATATTGAAAAATGTACATTTAAGGATGCATTGGCCAGGATTTGAAATGTCCTAGAAAGCCATAGTTTCTTTTAAACAACATGTGCAGTCTTGGTGTCCTGATAAAGAAATATACTCATTACCTGAGTTGCACCTACCTCCAGAATACTGAGTTTAATGATTCCATCACCATCTTTATCAAAGGCATGAAACGCTCCTGAAGATCAAAAAGGACCCAATGAACACATACAAACATATGGACAAAGAGTAAACAACTTGGCCCTTCGTGCTTGCTCCACTATTTGCTAAGATTATTATTTTAACTTCAACTCCACATTCTTGTATGTCCCTTGATAATATGTCATCCTGTAGTTGTGGTCTCACCAATGACCTCTGTAACTAAACCATAGCTTCCATGCTCCTTCATTCAATTCCCTTCACAATAACCCAAAGCATCCAATTAGCTTATAGATAGCAAGAACTGCAGATGCTGGAGTCAGATATAACATACTGTGGAGCTGGAGGAACACAGCAGACCAGGCAGCATCAGAGGAGCAGGAAAGTTGACTTTTCGCGTCGGGATGCTTCTTCAGAAATGGAGACGGGAAAGGGAGCTCAGAAATAAATAGAGGAGGGGTGGGGCTGGGAAAGGTAGGTGGGATGATGATAGGTGAGGGCAGGGAGAGGGTGGTGGGGATTGGTCAGCAAGGTGGGAGGGGCAGATAGGTGGGAGAGAAGATGGACAGGTTGTGTCAGGCCAAGGACCTGACCATTGTAAGAGGTCATCACGACAAAATGGCAATCTGTCCTCATCCAGGAAACATGATAATGGAAACATGGGGTCATGGTAGGCAAACTGTTTGTGTGGAGGATAACATCAATATGGACTAGTTGGCTAAATAGTCTGCTTCAATGTTGTAATTTGTTTAATCCTACAGTTTTCGAGTTTAAATCTGCTAATACGGTAGAGATCAAGAATCAACCTTATGCCTCGTTAATTTTATGGCTCAGTTCCATATTTATCAATTTAGCAAGTACTACAGAAGTAATTAATGCAGGGCAGTTGCAAAGGTCCCATTGTTCTTTAAAATACTTAAGTCTGTCACCACCTCACCACTTTCCACCCATCGCTCTCTGGGGTCAAACATGTTTACACTGAGCTCTTGCTTGCATTATTCAGAATCATGAGACATGTGACTGCCGAAAGATTGAACTTCTAAATTTCCATCTCCCCGTTCATTGTTACCCTTGAATATATAACCAATGTGAGAAATTATTCTCTGATGGCTTTGAAGAATGTATACTGAGGCCTGCAATATAACCTAGAGGGATGTGCCATGTGAACAGCTGTTTAGAAGTTGGGAAAACTAGAAAAATGAATTCCGGGGTATCCTACAGTATTCTTTTGTATCCTGTCCACAGGCAGTCTGATTGATGGGATAAAGGCCTATCGGGAAAAGACAACTGCAGCTCATGAAAGCAACCAAAGAGTGCAGTGGGTCTAGTGTGGGGACAATAGGAGAAATCACAGGGGACAGAGAATACTGATTACAGGGCTTCACCATATCAATGTGGTGCTGATTATAAACCCAGATTACAAAAGTGTTCAACCCAATTCACCATAAAGACTTCAAAAGTTCCTTATAACAGAAGAATATTCATTGCCGATAGTGTTACACTTACGGAACATTCCTTCCAGTCTCACAAGGCAACAGATGAAGCTGTCAAAGTCCAGATTCATATCTTCATTGGCATAGCGCATGGAGATGATCTCATAGAGTTGGCTGTTCAGGCGGAAGCCTGAAGAACAAAGCAGAAAAAAAATTACTAAATTCTCAGATAGTCTCACCAAACATCTCCCTCCAGTTCCAGAAAACCGGACTGGCCATGAAAATACTGTGACAGTAAAAGTTGGTCAGAGGCTGTGAATCTTGCAATAAGTAATTCACCTCTCGACTCCAGACAGCCTTTCTACATCTACATGGCAGCAATCAGGATGGAATCCAGTGATGGAATACTCAACATTTTTCTTGATGAGTTCAGCTCTAATAGAACTGAGTAACCTTGACGCCATCTAAGATAAAACAATTCCTCAATCAGCACCCTACACAACATCTTAAATATTTATGCCCAAACCTCCAATGCACAGTTACAGCAATGTGTAGTGCATGCAAAATGCACCACAGCAACTCATCAGGCCTCCTTTAATAGCATATTCTAAATGTGTGATCTCAATCACCTAGAAGGTCAATGATAACAGATGTAAGGAAACACCACCATCGGTAAGTTGGCCTCCGAGCCACACACCATCTTGCTTGCAAATCTATTGCTGTTCCTTCACTGTTATAGAACACCCTTACTGTGGATGTAACTACTTAGACCGCGTCTTCGAAACCCATGACCCACTTCCATCTAAAAGCACTACGGCAGGCCTGGGAACACTACCACCTGAAAATTCACCTCTGAGCCTCTCAACATCCTGACTTAGAAGTATATGCTGTTCCTTCATTGTCACTGGGTTAAAATCCTGGAATTGCCTCCCAAAGGGAATTGTGGTGAATGTACTGCACACGGACAGCAGCAGTTCAAGAAGGCAGCTCACCACCACCTTTTCAAAGGTAACAATGGACAGGCCCTAAATGCTGGCCAAGGCAGCAATGCTTATGGCCCACGAATGAACAGAAAATCACCTGTATGATATTCTAACTCCCATCAGTAAACTATGCAGATCGATTCCCACTTACCTGCATCATTCACAGCTGTGCGCATTTCATAGCTGTCAATCATGCCAGAATTATCCTTGTCATATTCCTTAAAGATTGCCTGCAAAGAAACAGGAAATAATAATGAAAACACATCTTCATGAGTACGAGGCCAGAAATACAGTTACTTGATCATAGGTGAGGATTGAGGTTGTGGTACAGTTTTTGGCTCTGATTTTCACCATGATGGAAAGCAACCCTCTTACGGCAATAAATGACAAAAGACGTCAAAATCCCAAGTCTTGCTCCAACACCTGCCCTTTCTTATATTTGCAAAGTTGGGTTTGGGACTGAGGGGAGGTACATACATTCCCTGTTCCCAGGGGCAGCTGGCCATTTAAATGGGATTTTGGCATCCCTGGTGTCTGGACCATGGGGTATAGGTTGGCATTGATCGGGCATGGAGAGTGATTGTGTGAGAGCCAGAGGAATATCTTATGTTTTATTAAACAATGAACACAAACCTGAAGCCCCAAAGCAGACTTTCTGCCAGCTGAAATTGGAAACTGAACAGCCTCTTAGGGTTTCTCCTTGTCACCCAGTTCAACGTATTATCCAACATCCTTGTGGGACTGAATGTAGGAACAGCAGTCAGCCATTTCAGAAGACTGGTTTTGCAGAGCTAGGATATCTCTTGCTCCTGCACATCCAGCAAAAGGGGGAAAAAAACAAGGCTGATGTATCATGTCAGCTGAGAATAGGGATAAATGGGTCACTCTCAGATTGGCAAGCTAAAATAGAATAGCACAAGAACAAGCACTGGGGCCATTATGAGATACAACATATAGAAATTACTTGGATGGAAAGGGTTGAATACATGCATGCTAAAATTGCTGATGACATAGATAGATACAAAAGTAAATTGTGAGGTGTGCATAAGAGGTCTACAAAGGGATTTAGTTGGGTTCAGAGAATGGGCTAAAATTTGATAGATGGAGTGTAATGTGAAACATGTGATGTGGTCCTATTTGACAAGAAGAAAAGCAGCATATGATGTGAATAGAGATAGACTGCAAAACCAGGAGGGACAGAGGGATCTTGGTGTCCTGGTACACAGTCACAGAGGTTATTAGTAAGGTAGAGCAAGACAAATGTTTATCATAAAGAGAATGAAATGCACAAGTAGAATAGTTTTGCTATAATTTGATAGTACGTTGGTGGGACTGCATCTGGACTACTGAGTATAGTTTTGGACTCCTTACTCAAGAAAGGTCATATTAGCATTGCAAGTATTTCAGAGAAGATTCACTCAGGGCTTCGAAGGGGTTATCTCATGCAGGTAGTTTGATGGATTGGGGCTGTATCTATTGGAATTTAGATGAATCAGAGATTATCTTATTAAAACATAAAGTATACCAGGGCACAGGTGAATGCTCAGAGATTGTTTCTCTCACGCCAAAGACTAGAACTGGGAGACCCAGTTCAAAATTTAGGAGTCTCCCATTTAATATGGGGATAGGAAGATTTGTTTTCTCTCTCAGAGAGTCATTGATCTTTAGTATTCTCTTCCCAAAGTGTAACGGAGGCCGATTCATTGTGACTGATGAGGGAGTGAAAGGGTGGGGGAGTAAGACAGGAAAATGAAGTCAAAACCATTGCAGATCCAATCCCTAATCTGTACTGTAGGTATGATTACAGATTCAGGCTTAGCTGTGATAGTTCCACTCTCTAGTACGTATACTCAACAATAGAGACGGTAATAATTGCATTTGCTGATGCCTGTGAAATAGTATGTTAGGATTACAGAGAGACAGACAAACACCAGGAAGAAAACAAAAGATCCTGAGGGCAGCCAAGAAAGTCTCCTAAATCAGTATGTAGAGGGGCCTACAAAGGGAGGGTGGAACACTGGACTTCCTTTTAGGAAATGCGGTCGGCCAAGTGACTGAAGTATCAGTCGGAGAGCACTTTAGGTCCAGTGACCATAACACTCTTAGTTTTAGCATAGTTATGGAAAAAGGTAAGAGGAGTCTACAGGTTAAGGTGCCAAACTATAGTAGGGCTAATTTTGGGGCCATTAGGCAGGATCTAAAAGAGGTCAACTGGGCGGTCTGTTTGAAAGAAAAGGAATGACTGGCAAATGGGAAATGAGATATCAAGAGTCCAGGGACAATACGTCCCTGTTATGGTTAAGGGAAAAGCTGACAGGTCTAAGGCTTCCTTGGCTGACGAGGGATATTGAGACACTGGTCAGGAAAAAGAAGCAGCCAAACTTCAGGTTTAAGCTATTGGGCTCGAGTGAATCCCTAGATGGTTATAAAAAGCGTAGGAGCACACTCAAGAGGGAAATCAGTAGAGCACAAAGAGGGTATGAGATAGATCTGGCACGTAAGGTTAAAGATAATCCCACAAGGCTTAGGGTTAGGGTAAAAGTAGCCCTAGGGTTAACTAGGGTTAGAGTAAAAAGGTGGCTAGAAAGAGAATAACTCCCCTTAAAGATCAGCATGGGTATCTATGCGTGGATCCACAGGAGATGGAAGAGTTTTAATGAATATTTCTCCTCAGTATTTAATGGATGCTAAGGAAATAAGGGTAACAAATAGGGATGTTTGTACTCCATATACATCACGAGACAGGAGGTGTTTGCAGCCTTAAAATGCATTAAGACGGATACATCCCTAGACCTGATCAAGTCCATCCTCAGACGATGTGGGAGGCTAGGAAAGAAATGGCAGAAGCTCTTACGGAGACTTCTGCTTCATTTTTAAACACTGGTGATGAGTACCACAAACCCTCCAGTGCTTCATACCTGCCATTTCTTAATTTTGTTCCAGAGCTGCTTAAACTCCATCAGATTAAGCTTTCCAGATCCATCCGTCTGCAGTCAGCAATGTTAAGAAATACAATACGAGATAATACAAGATGATGATAGTCCAGCAAGATAATAATGAGATCATTCATTCTTTGACCGGTGATGGGTCAATACCAATATTATACTCAAATCAATGTACATTGTGCACCAGAAAATTGACTCTGCAGCCTGCAATCATCAGCAATTCCTTTACTTTTGCTGTTGGATTTAATTTGTAAGTATGAAAACAACATAATTAAATAATAGCAGGAAGCTTTACTTTGTTGCACCAAGTCAAAGTCTATTCCTCACGTATGTGACAAATTGAAAGTGTTAGCATCGTTCCAAAGTAATGAGTTAATCAGACTTTTATCTGAATTCCTCACCATTGGGAAGCTATTATTGCGCTTGACAAGAAATCAGGAATTTAATGTGCAAGGAAAATGTAAAAAAATTGTCTTTGGTTTCTGTGGAAAAGAGAAAGACACATGGTGACCTGACTGACGTTTGCAGGATTATTGATAGAACTGACAAAGCTGACTTTGTTTTCGATGGTAAAGATTTCACATGTCAGTGGGTGCAAGTCTAAATAAATTTTCAGTGAGAAGAAATATGTCTGCTGCAAATTTAACTGGGGCTTTTTCAGCTCTAACACTGTAACATGGTCAAGATTCACTCCCTGAATCTGAACGAAGTGACAGTGGCAGAAGCCCCAAGAAAATGCTCAACAATTTAAAAAGACAAAGAAGTTGTGAAATAAGTAGCCAGGGAAGGTCATTGAAGCCAATTGTAAAAAGTAGGTTTAAAGGACAATGGATAATGTTCTGGAGACAAATCTAATCATAAAGGTAGATTGATCAAATTGAATTATTTCAGGGGATTTGTGATATTCTGTCTGCTCTTGTTAGTAAAAGGTTTAATAAACATTCGCACATTGAACATTGTAACTTTACTATTTCAGGTCACTGTATTATCATTAGAAAGTGTATTTCACGAGCACATTTTCCATAATTGTTGGTGGGCTTCAGTAAAGTTAGATCTTAGCAAATTTTAGGGAGAAAAGTTGTTTTAGCGAAAACACAACAAACAGAAACAAAAATAAAGACAAAGGATAAAGGCAAACTTGGTTCAATTTTCTGATTCAAATACAAACTGAACCTAGACTTGGCTCTGTGCTGAGTTAACTGATCGCAAACGAGGATTGAAATTAGTTGCAATCAACATTGGTTCCCAGCACTGGCAGATGGAAATTGGCCGAGTTTCACTCTCTCAATTGCGACTTAACAGTTCTGCAGTAAGTGCATGGACATGGAAATTAGATGAGGACTGCTTTGTGTTCTGCTGTAATATGCCCCACAGTTGACCAATTTATCAAGATTCATAAATGAATATCAGCCACTTGGCAAGGCACTGAAGACTAGTCAATGCCTATTGAGGCATGACCCAATGCAAGTCAGATCCATGAGACTGGAAGAGGAGAAAACAAGAAAACGAGAAGGAAACCAACAAAAAAAAAAATAATGTGGATACATAAGCTAAATCCAAAATTTGGATTATCACACAATAAAGAAGTCAGCTGATCCCTTCTCCAACAAAAAGAACCTGAGGACAACTGTGCCATTCTCACTGTTGTTCAGCCTGGAAAATAGCAGTCTCAATATTGGTCAGCATTATAACACAGAATCTTTGCTGATTTCAGACTGATAATGCACTGTTCCCTTAAGCCTTTGGAGGATTAATGTCACACCTCTAACCAACTTGCATCATTGAATCCTCATGGTACTTCGTTGAGTCGCAAATGAAGGTAAACATGCCTTAGACAATTGCTTGTAAAAAAAAAGCATGTAACTGAGAAGAAGAAAGGATACATCCATAAGGGCAACCATACTGCGACAAGACTCAAGGCCGAACCCTTCAGTTTTCATTTTGTCTGTGAGGAAAAAGAACATCTAATATTCATAATCAATGCATCATGTATCAAAGAAATAAACATTTTAAATCTTATGGAAAGGAATGAAGGGGAAAAGGAACAGGGTACGCTAGGAGTGCAAAACTCCTCTCAAAGTCTGGAGCATCCCACTGCCCATATGTATTATACTGACATTCCCACATAGTCTGGGGGTCCTTTTAACAGTGCACCTTCGACCAGCAATGCTTTGAGGGGTCACTTTTCTTTTAATTAACTTGTTCAGTCATAAAATGACACATCTCTTAGGCAGGTAGGAACTGAACCCAGATCTTTTGGCTCAGAGGCAAGGTGCTGCCAATGTTCCATTGATGCTTTGAGGGATCTAAATTGTTCATTGTTTTATCCCTGATCAAACTGTTCAGTGATGGCAAAAATATAAAGAAGGAAGTCAATTTTATACTGTCCTTAACACAATCTTAGGACATCCCAAACAACTTTACAGTGAATTAAGTAATTTGGAATGTTGTAATTGTAATAATCTTTCAAAAGGCCACCACAGATGAGGAGATCCAACACTGGATCAGTGTTCTACAAACTAAAGCAGTGATTGTTGTCAAACAATGATCTCTGCAAGCCAACACAAGTCCCAGTGTATAGAGAAGTTGGCATCACCACATTCCTGTAATACACAGAAAATAGACTGGTATCAGTCACAAATAAAACCACAATAAGGCCCTAAGAAATAGGAGCAGATTTAGACCACTCAGCCCATATAATTTGCTGCACTATTTCATCATGGCTGAGATGTTCGCATTTTTCTTCCATTACCCTTGATTCCCTTACCAATCAAGAACCTATCTATCTCTGTCTCAAATATGCTCAAAGATTTGGCTTCCACAGGTCTCTGTGGCAATGAGTTCCACAGATTAACCACTCGCTGGCTGAAGGAATTTCAGTTCTCAAGGGCCAACCCCTCACTCTGAGGCTGTGCCATCAAGTTCTGATCTCTCCGAAAAATGGAAAATCTTCTCCACATCCATTCTGTCCAGGCCTCCCATTATTTTGTAGTTTCAATCAGATCCCACTTTGTGCTTTTAAACTCCATCGAATACAGACCCAGAGTCCTCAACCACTCCTCTTATGACAAGCCCTTCATCCCTGGGATCATTCTTGTAAACCTCCTCTGGACAGCCTCCAAAGCTAGCCTATCCTTCCTTCAAAATGGGACTCAAAACTGCTCACAATATTCCAAATGCGGTTTGACCAGAACCTTAGACAGCCTCAGTAGTACATCTGTGATCTTGTATTCTAGCCTTCTTAAATTGAATGCTGACATTACATTTATCTTCCTGATTGACAATTGATCCTGTATGTTAACCTTAGCAGAACCCTGAACTAGAACTCCCTAGTCCCTTTATAATTCAGATTTCTGAAGTCTTTCCCCTTTTAGAAAATAGTTTACACCTCTATTCTTCCTACCACAGTGCATAATCTCACACTTTCCCACATTATATCCATCTGCCACTCCTTTGCCCCTCTCTAGCCTGTCCAATCCTTTCTTCAGCCTACCCACTACCTCAACGCTACCTGTCCCTCCACCTGTCTTTGTGTAATCTACAAATTTAGTAACAGTGTCCTCAGATTTTTTCATTTAGATTGTTAATATATAATGTGAATAGTTGTGGTTTCAACATGGACCCCTGCGGAATCTCACTAGTCCCTATCTGCTATCCTGAAAAAGATTCCTTTGTCACCACTTAAAGCCTTCTGCCAGTCAGCCAATCTTCTGTCCATGCCAGTGCCCTTCTCCTAACACTATGGGGTCTTATTTAGCAGCTTATTGTGAAGCACCTGTCAAAGGCCTTCTGGAAATCCATATAGATCATGAGCGCTGGCTCTCCTTTGTATAACTTGCTCATCACTTCCTCAAAGAATTCTAATAGATTTATCAGGCATGACATCCCTTGATAAAGCCATGCTGACTCAGTCCTATTTTATCATGCACTTTGAAGTGCTCCACAATATCATCCTTAATAATGGTCTCTAAAATATTACCAACCACTGAAGTGGCCTGTGATTTCCTGTCTGCTGCCTCCCTGCTATGATCAGTTTTCTCATCTTCCTCACAGCTTACTCTCATCCACACAGGGAGGAAGCTTCTCAAACGTACTAGCAATAAAGAAATCATGCCCGCTATAGCTCTGCCATATCCACTGGAGAGTACTTTTAGGGCAGCCAGCTCCACAAGCATTCAGGCAAAAGTCTTGAAAATCCGCTACTGTCTGGGTGGCAGAAAAATATCTGTCTGTTTTCTCAACTCTCAAATAGTTGGTGTTCGGGTGGGGGTGTAGGGGAGAAAATGCTACATAAACACTCTGAAGCTCTCCTACAAGGATTGACATTATGACTAGGACGAGATTGTCCCCAAATGTTCAAAATATTGACAACTTTTTCATCAAGCTTTCTGTCCAAATACCTCAATGATGAAGCAAGGTGACAATGCAAAAGAAAACAAACCAAACCTCAGCCTTTAAATCCCACTGCTTTATGCGAAATTCTGCCCCATGTGCCTAAAGCCATGTAGAAACCCATAACAGCAGTACGAGACATTGGGAAGGCCACATTTGGAGTACTATGTAGTATTTTGGTCACCCTGCCATAGGAAGGATGTTGTTAAACTGGAAAATGTGCAAAAAGAATTTACAAGTATCTTACCAAGACTGGAGGGTTTGAGTAATAAGGAGAGGCTGGATACGTGGGGACTATTTTCCCTGAAGCACAGGAGGCTGAGGGGTGACAACATAGAGGTTCATAAAGTCATGAGCTGCATTGATAATGCAAATAGCCATTTTTTTTTCCTGGAGTCCAAAACTAGAAGGCATAGGTTTAAGGTGAGAGTGGAAAGATTTAAAAGGGATTTAGGGGCAATTCCTTACACACACACACAGAGGGTGCTGCATACATGAAACGAGCTGCCACAGGAAGCAGTTGAAGCAAATTATGACATTTAAAACACATTTGGACGGTACATGGATTGGAAAGGTTTAAAGAGATATGGGCCAAATGCAAACAAATGGAAACAGTTCTGTTCAGGAAATCTGGTTGGCACGGATGGGTTGGGCTGAAGAATTTGTTTCCGTGCTGCATGACTCTATGATGACAAGACTCTAAACCCACAGCCCAGGATAGATGTCAACTCAAAACGAGGAACAACCTGCAAGTACATTATCTACACGATCTAAATTCAGCAGTTCAAGAAGATGGCTCATCACCCTTTCACAAGGTCAGTTCAGATGGTCAACATTTCCTGTCCAGCCAGTGATACCCAGATCTCATAGATGAAACAAGTGAATTCGAATGACACCAAAGTCAGCAAGTGAATGAAACAAACATCAACCTGCAGAGGTAATAGTGCATACACTGGGTTTTATCACACTCAACTTTATTCCATCAATTAAGAGTTGATATTAAGTTTCTGATTTAATTGGACTTACGTTTTTTAACAACACGGTTTAGGATATTCCTCAGTTCCAATGCAGAGATCTGCATGTCCTACAGTGAACGAAATAAAACACTTACATTTTGTTACAGGCTTAACCCCAGAGTTTGTCTTTCCTCCACCATAACCTAGCAGCATTTGTTGCTACTCAAAAACAATAATAAACTTACCTCTAGACTTGTTAAAGTCATGAAAAACAATAAATTGACAAAATTTACCAACCTTGGCAGAAATATATAATAACTCTGTCAAGGTACTGACAGCAATAGTATCTCAACCAAGATCATCAACTGATGCCAGGAGTAACTGTTGATTCCTGAAACCCCATTAAAATTATGACATTAGTTTATCTTGCGTTTCCACCTTATTCCTACCAATCCAACACTTCACATTTTTACATTACATTTCATTAAGTGTGCCTCTGCCTATTTCACCAGGCTATATCCTCCTGAACTCTGTCACTACTTACAACATTTCTGTCTGTCATCTGCAAACTTAGATTCATGTGTCACTAACTTATATCATAGAACTTGATCATGTTGGTAAAATATGAATTGTCTTTTTAACAAATCTTGGCTGGATGATCTTTGTCAACACAAAACTTTCCAAGCGATAATTAATGTTAATCTTGTAAATTTTGACTTTAAACTTTCCCCACCAATGACATTAGGTTGATTATTCTATGGTTGCTAACTTTAACCTGCTCCTCTTTTCTGAATAGGGGTGTAACATCTGAAGTCCCAGGTCGGAATAGGCTACTGACCCAACCTCACTGGGAAGGAAGTGTTAATAGCAGCCAGTAATACTTACAGCTCCTGAAATCTGTTCAAAAATACGGCGGAACTGGAGGTCTTCCTCACTCTCCTCCTGAGCTGTTGTTGACACAGTCTGACAATGGAAAGAAATCTAATAAAAACTTAAAAATAAATTGCTGATGTACAAAGCATCAATAACGGGTCTCTCAGCAGCTCAGAAAAGACATTTGCACCAAAAGCCAATTGCGATAAGTGCAAAAAAAATTCAAAGCCAATGTCAGGCCTCTAACAGCAACTTGTGTGACAGGCTTGCAGTATGTCCTGTTGACAAGCCCATAATGGCTGGTTATTCAAAAGGCCTCTGATGGTCCAATCTGGTAAATGCTGATAGCATGCCAACAGGTAACCCCACAGAAGACCACTGACAGTTCTATTCAATAGTTCTTGCATTGCATGAGTTTTAAGTGGTCAAAAGCACATTTATAATCTGACAGAAAACATTATTTGTAGTGTAAAGGTTAAAATTCCAGACCAACCAAAACGTTTGCTTACTTTAGCTGTTCATGTTTTGCCTTTTTAATTGCACCATCTGCAAAAATCCAAGCAATGCTGCAAATCAGCTTCAAATCATCATGCACCTGCACACTGATAATTTTCTTTCTGCAAACTGAAGTATAGACAAGCTTGTAGCTTCTTTCCCAACATGCACAAGCAGAACTGTTTGAGCTGTACTGCCTGAAAGTGATCATTTATTCTTTGCAATCCACCTCTTCAGCACTAACTGAAGATTACTACTTGTGTTTCCGTTCATTTCTGACTGATAAATGCATAAGAAAGGACTGAAGGACACACAATCAATTCTATATAAGGAAATTTTCCATTAAAAATTCCCTTTAACAAACGTGCCTCATATTCAGGAGCTGATAATGAAAGATTCTGGCAAAAGCCCATGATGTAAAAAAAAACTAATGTGAGATGTGAATGCATCCTATCAGAAGTCAGGTTCTGTTGGTGTGTGTGTGTGTGTGTGTCTTTTCTAGAATTCAGCTTTGTTGCTGTGACTGTCTCTGTAGGAGTCAGGTCCTATGGCGAGGCTGTCTAGTTATAGGGGATCAATTCTCCTTGATGTGGTACTCTTCCCCTAGAAGTGAGATCCTATTAGTTACTCCCTCTCTCTCCAGCAGTCAGGCTCTGTTGGTGAGACTGTCACTAACTGGGAATGAGTTACTGTTGGCAAGACTATCTAACTAGGAACAGGTTCCTGCTGGTGAGACTGTTTCTATCTAAGAATGAGATCCTGTTGTTGCGGCTGCCTGTATCTAGGAATGAGGTCCTGCTAGTGAGACTACTCTCTTCAAATCAGGTCCCACTGGTTTAACTATCCCTCGCTAAGAGACTAACCTGGTGAGGTCAATTAATTTCCAGCTCATTTTTCTTCTCCAATGTCAAGCATTGTCTAGCTCTCTCCCGGTTGTTCATTCCCAGATGCATTTGGAAATCACGATGTTATGCTGGACCATAACGTCTATCCTTAAAGGAAGCTCAGAGATATGATATTGCCCTGGTGCTCCTCAACTCTGTCATATCCCAGCACTTTCCCACTTGGTGTCACAGAGATTTTAGTGTAAGTGTCTCTCTACTATTTAAAGTTCCTTGTGAATGGCAAAGAGCAGTGCATAGCATATTTCATTGTACTCCATGCCATGCTAGTACATGGGAAAACCTTAATCTTTTTCCTGTCTTCAGCTTTGTTCTCCTTCTCCGTCTTTGAGTCTGCAGTGTCCTTAGTTCTATCAGAAACAAAGATGATTGGCTAGAGGAAAGAAGGAGTGGTTAGATATGATGAAATGGAGAATGTGGAAATGCAGTATTGTTTTAATGGTGCCATGAGGTACAATGACAAGTTCCAGTCAATTGCTTGAGCTGATTTAACAGAATGAACAGGTGACTCATTAGAGCAGGAAAATACTCTCGTTAGTGGACCTACTCTGAGCTGACTGGTCTCAACCAGGCAGATCTGGAGTTGACCACCACTGCTTTAGAGGAGGGGAAAAATGATAACCCCTGACAACACTCACCATTCAAATTCACTCTGGGGAGGTAGTGAAAGGCACATGATAACTGCAGGACCTGAACCACAGAAGAAAGGATCAAGTTCAGAAGGGAAGAAAAGTGGCAGAAAAAAATTAACTGAAAAGAAACGTACCCATTTAAGAAAGATGGCCATTTTTCAGGTGAGGAAGAGCTGTCTTTGAGGTGGCAGAAAGGCTGAACATTTTCAGAGTTTTCACTCCTCTTTCCTCTCTATATTAAGTCACAGTGCCTCTCTTTCCCAGGTAAGAAGCTATGTTCCAGCAGTTCCTTCGCTTCAGGAATTATAGGACCAATAAAAAGCTGCTTTCAGAAAATCAACATTTGCCTCCAAAGCAGAGATTAAGTGTGTTCCACGAGGAGGGAGGCATTATAAGGTTTCCTGAAGATGTGCACGCTAAAAAACAAAGGCATTTTCAAGCATGCACTGCAATCAGGAAACTTCAGCCACTTCCTGAACTATGCTGATATTAGGTCCTTAGTATAGTTAACATGAATGTTAACATACAGCTGAATATTTATTTACTGGCTCTGATCACCTCATAAATCGGGTCTCCTTTAATGACAACAAGATCATACCCGTTTACCTGTATTTCAGCTGTTACTTCATTTATTTTTACCCCTGATACTGTGTGCATTGAAGTAAAGAGCAATTAATTTTGTCTTTTTAATATTTATCCCCCATTTGATGCTATTTACTACTGTTTTCTGTGTTTATATACGCTATCTATTTCAGTTCCACACTGAATATCATTATCTAAATGGTTGCCCTGTAGTGCTGCCATATCCTCTTGATTTGTAAGCCCACACTTTTCTCTCTCAAACCCTTCTCCCTCTAATTAGTTTAATACCCTCTCTACTAGTTATTCAATTCACTAGGACACTGCCAGCACAATTCAAATGAAGCCCATCTGACCAGAACAGCTTCATTCTATTCCAGTACTGCTGCCATTGCCCCATTAACTGAAAGCCATTGCATCCAAACTAACCTTTGAGGCACATATTTAATTCCTTGGCTTTATATACCCTATGCCTGTTTGCCCATGGCTCAGATTGAAATCCAGAGTTTATTACCCTGGAGATTCTGCTTTTTAATTTAGCACCTGTTTAAAATCTTTCAGCAATACCTCATTTCTAGTGCTATCTGTGTCCTTGGTACACATGTGCATGACAACGACTGGAGCCCTCCCCAAATTCTTCACCAGCCTCAGGGAGATGTCCTTAACTCTGACACTGGGCAGACAACACATCCTTCTGGAATCCCATTCACTGCTGAAGAGATCACTATCTACACCTCTCATTGTACTGTCCTCTGTCGTGACTACATTCCTATTTCCTCCAACCACTTCAATGCCTCCCTGCACTGAGGTGCTGTGGTCAGTTTGCTCATTCTTATAGCAGTCCCCACTTTGTCTGCACAGTCTGCAAGACCCATATAACTGTTGGACAATTTGAGGAGATGAAGCTCCTTAATTGTAACCCCCTGTCTCCTTATACCTGCCTCACCAGCAGTCACACCTTCCTATCCGAGATCACAGACCAATTTCAAATTATCTGGTCTGAGTAGTGTGATTGCCTTCTGGAGCAGGTACTTTCCCCTTCCCTAATCTGGCACAATGTTTGCAGCTGGACTCTAGCTCCTAAACTCAGATCTGAAGTTCCTCAAGCTGAAAGCACAATATTTACTCTGCTCTCCAGCAGCTTCCACACGTTGCATCAGCAACACAAAATGGCAAGCTATCAGAAAAGGACTTATTAAGAAAAGTTTGTTATGAGTCCAAGTCCAGAATGAAACCTGTTCAAAACTAATTCAAAACCAGGCTTGAGAGCATACAGCTAGGACTCAAAATACTAGCAGCATGCAAGGATCTACCAGTCAGTGGCACACAGTTCTAGTGTTTGTTGGCAAATATAAAGTGCAAAATCAGCCATCCAGGGCCAAGTGTTTCTAAGATCTGGAGAGACAGTAAGTTGCCATTGAATTTTGAGGTATGAGCAAAAATGGGATCCTTGACATACTACTGGATGGCCCTTAAAATGTTATTTGAGGAAGAAATCCTTAGTATTTTGAGATGCAGGGTTAAATTTATATTTTGGGTTCGGGGTTGAGGGGTCTCTAGAGACAAGGCTGTTTGGGTTCATAGTCAAGGACAGTGGACCCTAAAGGCTGCAGAAATGGAGACAGATCCTGGTGTACAGTTGTTGGGGAAAGAGCAGGAGGGACAATCATGATCCCATCATTAGGTTGTGAGAGCCTGCACATTGGAGAAATTGGCTATTAGAAAATGAGTAGGACATTCCACTTACTCCATCATTCGCTGAGATGACATCTAAACAGCGATCTCAGCCATATACCTCCTTTTCTCCAAGTTGATTAATTACATTTCATTAACAAAAATACAACAATCTCACAACTGAAAGTAACAGCTGACTTAGCATCGACTGGAAGAGAGTTCCAAACTTCTGCCACCATTTTTGTATAAAAGTATTTAATTTCTTTTCTGAAAGGGTCAGTAAATTGATAGACTGGAAAGAGTGGTAGAAGAGTGAGTACTATCTGCAGAATGGAAGGTCTGTAGACTGCTCAGAAATGGCAAAATAATCCTTCCTTCCACGCACTTACACCATGGACTGAAAACAACCCCATGAACTTCACAATTAGTTCCACTAAAGCACCAAGTAGGAAAGAGACCATGCAAACTGGGAGAGAAAACGCAATTCTTCTCAGAAGCAGGCAGATGCCAATAAATGTAAGTTAATCTGCATACTGAATACAATGAAGTAAAATTTGACTCTCCAATATTCAAAATTGGTGACAGGCAGATGGCAGCTTGTTTAACATCTCTCCTCAATTACATTTCCACCACAATCATCCATCTTACATAACCATATGAAGTCAAGGTCTACCCCAGTAGTATGCTGAGAGACAAACACGCTCATGCAGTCTGGGTGACTCTGGCTGTTGGACACGCAGTCTGCCTGACACATTAGCATAGTCCATCCAAGGTGGGTATTGCGAACACAGACTTTGACTCTGTGACCATGTGAAACAGCAGATAGCAAGCCAGTACACGATATATATCTCTCTCAATTAATTTTTTCAGTAACCTCGGAAAGTGCAAGATGTTACACAAATTATTGGCTCATTACCACCTGTTTTACACAACTGTAGAGTCAAGATCTACCCTCTTCAATTTTCAGGAATGGAAAAGTTCAAAATACTGTCTCCTTCTTACATGTCGGTTGACTTTTGATAGGCAACTATTTTATTCTAGAGGGAAGGACAAGCAAGATTAAACCCACAAATGCTTCAAATCACAAAGTCAGAAACGTTTCTGTAGCTGCAAGGTGAGTTCATGTCCAGGAAAATTGAGGCATTTTTGCTGCACTCTATGCTTTGATCCCAAGTATGCTGATGGCACACTAATTTCTGTATTAAATATGTCTTATGCTCACGAACGAAAGGTGAGTCTGACTTTGGTTGCGGGTAAATTGTTGGAGGTGATTGTAAAAGATAGGATTTATGGGCATTTAGAGTGGCAAAAAATTGATTAGGGATGGTCGGCTTGGTTTTGTGTGAGGAAAATTGTGTCTCACAAATTTGATTGAGTTTTTTATGAAAGTTACCAAAAAGGTTGCTGATGGCAGAGCAGTAGACATTGTTTATTTGGATTTTAGTAAAGCCTTTAACAAGGTTCGGATGGTAGGCTAATTAATACAGTTAGATCACATGGAATTCAGTGAGCTTGCCAGTTGGATAGAAAATTGGCTTAAAGGCAGGAGACAGAGAGTCATAGTAGAGGGTTGCTTTGCCGACTGGAGGCCTGTGACCAGTCGTGTTCCACAGGGATAGATTCTGGGTCGTCTTTTGTTTGTCATTTATATAAATGATTTAGATGAGAATATAAAAGACATGGTTAAAGTTTGCAGATGACACCAAAATTGCTGGCATAATATACAGTGAAGAAGGTTTTCTAACTTTGAAAAGGGATCTTGATCAAATGCTCAATGGGCTGAAATATGGCAGATGGAGTCCAACCAGGATAAATGCAAGGTAATGTGTTTTGGTACAACAAATAAGGGTAGGTGTTATACTATTAACGGTATGGCCTTGGGTAGTGTTGTAGAACAGAGGGACCTAGAGGTGAAGGTACATAATTCCTTAAAGCTTGCGTCATATAGAGATAGGATAGTTAAAAAGGCGTTCGGCACACTTGCCTTCATTGCTCAGTCTTCAAGTATAGGAGTTTGGACATTATGTTGAGGTTGTACAGGACAATGGTGAGGCCTCTTCTGGAATGCTGTGTCCAGTTCTGGTTCCCCTGTTATAAGAAGGATATTTTCAAGCTGAAGAGGGTTCAGAAGAGACTTGCCAGGATGCTGCTGGATATGAAAGGTTTGAGTTATAAAGAAAGGCTGAATATGCTGGGACTTTTTTCACTGGAATGAAGGAGATTGAGAGGTGACCTGATAGAAGTCCATAAAATAATGAGAGGTATAGTTAGAGTTGCCAATAGTTGTCTTTTCCATAAGATGGGGTATTTCAAGATTAGGGAGCACATTTTTAAGGTGAGAAGAGAGAAACTTAAAAAAGACATCAGGCAATCTCTTTCACATAGAAAATTTTCATGTGTGGAAAGAACTTACTGAGGAACTGTTGAATGCAGATACAATTACAACTTTTAAAAGACATTAGGATGGATACATGAATAGGAAAGATTTGGAGGGATATGAGCCAGGACCAGGCAGGTGGGACTAGTTCAGTGTGGGATACTGTTTGGCATGAAGTAGTTGGGCCAAAGGGTCTGTTTCCATGCTGTATAACTCTATGACTCTATCTTGCCCACTTGCAAAGTAGCAACCTCATCCACACAATGTTCTGAGCCCCTCAGTTTGGAAATTAACTGACAGCATTGCCCTCAGTGAACCACAATCTTCTAAAAGTTTTCAGTCAACATACTCCAAGGAAACATACAACAGCCGAGAATAGGAAAGCTCACATACCTGTTGCTGAGCCAACAGAAGATGGTTGGACAGAGGGGGAAGAAACATTATTCACTCAGAACGTGAAAGAAATAAAACAGGAAGAGGATGGTGTAATTACATTAACACATTCAGCATTAATACAAATCCTGTGCAACTTGAATACTTCTTAAAGTTGTTGGGGTGTGTTTTCAGATGAAACACATTTCATGTGGCAGTATTGTGTGAATTTTCAAGCCTGAGATATTTTCAATCCAAGATTTAATCTACAAGCCACAAATCTTCTGTCTTCTCAAAACTGGCCCAACTAAGAAAAGCACTTTACTAGTGTTGGAAATATTTCACTGCCTCAGAAACGGGTTAAAATACTATTATGGTACTGCTGACATCACAAGACCCAGATTTGCACTTATGTACGAGGTTCCCCATTGAAACCAGTGGGCACCACATCAGACACCAAACATTAAGTCAGAAATTAGTGGAAGCAAAGTGGGAAATGGAACCTAACCAATTTAAATGCTCACCTGATCCATTCTACAAATAGGTAGTTATAATTTCACTGACTGCCACCTTGTGTTCATCAAGTTACTTCTGAGGAATGCAACTCTGTGTTTCTTTGACATATCAATACCAAGCTTCTACATAAACTATAGATTGTTAGAATAATTCCATTTGATCCACTTTACGTTTCTCAACCTAGGTACAACACTTACATTTTCGATGGCTTTGTTGAGTAGGAATGACCAATCATGTTGATATTCCACTGCTTCATCACATGTCATTGATGCATAAACAAATGTGACAAAGGATCCTCACAGCCAGAAAACAGGGAATTTTGATCCTATCAGTTTGGGCTGTATTCTAACCAGATTCGAGAAATGGAAGGACCATTTTAACCTGTTCTCCCCTGAGCACCCTATTCAGCACAGGCAGGAAATGAAGAACAGTTGCTGTTCAGGGACATATCACACTTGGCAAGCAAATAGTCATTCAAAGATACATGGAAATTTCCTCAGGCTTCTCTCGTTCAACTTCTCTGCCATCACTTTGGAAAAGGTTTGGTGGAAACCACATTGCCGATCATAAATAGTGGAGCAAGAAAAAAACCCCAAAGCGTTTTCTGGTTATAAGTCCAAATTTTAAAAAGGGTGTTGAATTTATCAAATGAGATCTTTTGGGAACAGAGTACACTGGGAAGGTTCTTGGAAAATCACAATACATAAAATGTCATAATACTTGTGTAGGAAACCAAAAAAGATGAACTCAAAATTAAAAATGGTACAAACCTTGGGGTTGTCATCTAAGATCTGGCTCTCAGTTCCCCTGAAATTAATAAATTACATGTAAATGATATCGTTAAAAATGAAGCCTTTTCATCTAAATTTCTCCAGCCATATGTTGCAGTTAACTTCAGGATGTCGCAAGAAGGCACAGTCAGTTGGACAGGGATTTATGAACAAACAGTAAAGGAATTAAGGGCTACGGCGAGTGGCAGGTAAGTGGAGCTGACTTCACAGGAAGATCAGCCATGATCTTATCGAATGGTACAGCAAGCTCAATGAGCCAGGTGGCTTTCTCCAGCACCTATTTCTTATGTTCTTATGAATGCAGGTTGTGGATTGGCAGGAATGGATTAGTAATTTTGTATTGCCATTTTCTGTGCCAGTTCGCCACTATCATTCCAATCTTGAGTCATTTTCATTGTCATGATGGGCAGCCAACCAATGCCATTCATTGATAATAATGGGCCTCTATTCCTGCCAAATGGGGTTTACATTCAACAATGTGGGTGGCCCACAATGGACTGGATCACGGCTATACCAACTTGACAGGCTCAGGGTATGAAATGGGGATGATGAGTGATGACTCACATAACATGCCACCCAACCCACAATGGCTGCCACGCCCCTGAATGTCCCATGATGGGGTTTCAATCACATGATCACAGATGATCAACCATTTTAGATTAAAAATAAAATTGACCACTTTTCAGTTAGCACTTTCAGTTGAGGTTCCTTCTCTACGTCTCAAACATAAAACTGTAGATCCCATTTTTGTTGATAGGGTTGCCAATTTATCAGTGCTGGTAAACCTTTTTTCAACCTTCTCTCCTCTAAAGGAGTAACCCCTGCTTTTCAAGTCTAAACCTGTAGCTGAATTCCCTTTCCCCTGGAATCATTTGGGCAAATGTTTTCTGCACCCCTCTAAACCTTTTCTCATCTTTCCTAAATTGCAGGGCAAAGAAGTGTACATCAGATCAGTGCTCCAACTGAAGATAAACCAGTAACAGAAACAGAAGTTGCAGGAAAAAACTCAGCAGGTCTAGCAGCATCTGTGAAGAAAAAAATCAGAGTTACCGTTTCAGGTCTGATGGCCCTTCCTCAGAACTGATGGTAGCTGGAAAAACGTCAGTTTATGTGCAGAAAATAGGGAAGGGGGCGGGGTAGGGAGTAACGATAGGATAGAGCCCAAAGAGCGAGAACAGCAGTTGGATAGACAAACGAGTTGATAACGATCTGGCTAGGAGGGTGAATAGTTGTTAATAGGGACTGTTAGTGCCTAACAATAGGTAGTGTGTAATGGCTATGTGATAACAAGGCCTGGTGTGTGGGGTGGGGGCTAGGACATGGGAGAGTTAGGCCCTAAAATTGTTGAATTCGATATTGAGGGCTGCAAAGTCCCCAAGCGGAAAATGAGGTATTGTTCTTCCAGAGATAACAAAGTGTGGAGCTGGATGATCACAGCAGGCCAAGCAGCATCTTCGGAACACAAGAGCTGATGTTTCAGGCCTAGACCCTTCATCAGAAAAGGGGGATGGGGAGAGGATTCTGAAATAAATACGGAGAGAGGATAAGGCAGACCGAAGATGGATAGAGGAGAAGATAGGTGGAGAGGAGAGTATAGGTGGGGAGGTAGGGAGGGGATAGGTCAGTCTGGGGAGGACAGACAGGTCAAGGGGGCGGGATGAGGTGGGAGGAGGGGATAGGTGAGAGGAAGAACAGGTTAGAGAGGCGGGGACGAGCTGGGCTGGTTTTGGGATGCAGTGGGGGGAGGGGAGATTTTGAAGCTTGTGAAGTCCATGTTGATACCACTGGGCTGCAGGGTTCCCAAGCGGAATATGACTTGTATCCATCTTCGGTCCGCCTCCCTCTCTCTTCTTATTTATTTCAGAACCCTCTCCCCATCCCCCTTTTCTGATGAAGGGTCTAGGCCCGAAACGTCAGCTTTTGTGCTCCTGAGATGCTGCTTGGCCTGCTGTGTTCATCCAGCTCCACACTTTGTTATCTCGGATTCTCCAGCATCTGCAGTTCCCATTATCTCTATTGTTCTTCCAGCCTGTGTTCAGTTTTGCTGGAACACTGCAGCAAGCCAAAGACACAGATGTTGGCCAAGAAACAGGGTGGCATGTTAAAGTGGTAGGCAAACAGGTAGCTCAGGGTATTTTTTGTGAGCAGAATGTAGATGTTCTGCAAAGCAGTCACCCAATCTACGCCTCGTTTCCCCAGTGTAGAGGAGACCACATTGTGAGCAGCGAACCCAGTCAATTAGATTCTGTGAAGTGCAAATGAGGTCTTGCAGGTGAAGATGAACCAGTGTTTTATAATGATCTACTAAACCTTTCTTTAGTTTCTTCCTCATGTCTCTAGTAATAATATTCAGAATCTTATTGACCTCCTTAATCATTTTCTTAATATGACCACCACCTTCAATGATTTATGCACATAAGCAACAGGTTTTTAGATTAGATTAAATTCCCTACAGTGTGGGAACAGGCCCTTTGGCCCAACAAGTCCACACTGCCCCATGCAGCATCCCACCCAGACACATACCCCTATAACCCTCACACCCCTGAACACAACGGACAATTTATCATGGCCAATCGATTAACCTGCACATCTTTGGACTGTGGGAGGAAACCGGAGCACCCGGAGGAAACCTACGCAGACACGGGAAGAATGTG
Organism: Stegostoma tigrinum; assembly: GCF_030684315.1. Classification (NCBI taxonomy): domain Eukaryota; kingdom Metazoa; phylum Chordata; class Chondrichthyes; order Orectolobiformes; family Stegostomatidae; genus Stegostoma; species Stegostoma tigrinum. Next base: position 83,156,276 of record NC_081363.1, read on the forward strand.
CAAACTCCGCACAGACAGTTACCCGAAGCTGGAATCGAACCCGGGTCCCTGGTGCTGTGAGGTTGCCGTGCTAACCACTGAGCCACCATGCCACCCCTTAGGTGTTGCTCTTGCTACATTCCTCAATCTGTGCCTTTTATTTTATATTGCCTTTCCTCATTTTTCCTACTGAATTGCATCATTTCACACTTCTCTGCAATAATTTAAGCTGTCACTCCAGCTTGTATCTAATAACTGGGCTTAGGTGTGGGGCGAACCACAAATCTTCTGTGTTTATACAGCTCAAGGCCTATAGAAATCAGGCCTTCAGGCAGCTGAGACTTACCGTTTAGCACCATTTTTCAAAAAAAAACTAACTGACCTACAACAGTCTAATTGTTATCAGAGATTCTAATGGTGGGACTGTCTCATTCAGATAACTTGAGAATAATTCTGGTGTTAGTAACCTAAGTTTTCACCATGGGCGCACACAGTATCAAAGACGGATCTTAAGGCTATTCAAATTTGTGGTTATGAAATAGTGCATCACATTTCTTAGAAACTCTTCAAACTTCAGACAAAATATACTCTTTAATTATTCATTCACAAGTGTCTTTGGCTAGGCCACCATTTATTGAGTCATTAATATCAAGAGGGAAGTTAGGAGTCAACCACACATGGCTGTGGGTCAAGGATCACATGCAAGTCCAACTGGGCAGAGATGACAGATTCCTTCCCTGAAGGACATTAATGAACTGGATAGATTTTTAATAACAATCACCAGTTTCCAGCATTAGGGAAGCTTTTTAATTTCAAATTTTTATTGAATTCAAATCCACGTCCCCAGAGCACCCTTTGGATTGCTAGCCCAGTAACAGTACCACCAGGCTACTGCCTCCTTTCACATATTGAAGAACATGGGCTGATTTTGTCTTGCAGACACTCTGTATGTCACAAAACTGCTTGAGTAGCAGAAAGAAGGGCCACTAGTTGATTATTTTCTTCAGATGGTGCTGACCAATGGTGGAATGTTTGCCTGACAACCTGGGGAGAATTCCTTGGTTCTCTTTTTGAATACTGCAAGCATTGCCCTCCTAACACAGGCCAATGAGTCAGGTGAGATACGGTGCTGACAAGACAGTCTCCTTTTTAATATACTGTTTACAGAGTCACAGAATAATTATGGTGTAGGAAGGGGCCATCTAGCTAACTGTGCCTGTACCAGCTTCCATCTACACACATGATCAGTGAAAGCTGACTTACTCTGACAGGTTCGGTTTTTCTGAGAAGACCCTCAGGATGAACTCTCCTTCTTGGTGAGGATCATATGTGGAAGGGACAATGACGTACTCCCCAGGGGGGAGGCTGAAACGTTGTGTTACCTCACGTAGGTTGATATATGACTTAGACCTGCTCTTAGATGCCCGGTAGAGGAAGAAATCTTTGGGAAGGTGTTGTTTATTACCTTGCATCTAGGGAAAAGAGACAAGTGAATAACCCTGGCTGGAGTAAGAAGTCCAGTGTCCTTGGTTAGCAAAAATTGTTAGGCTTCCAATACAATCCCCATAAAATCCATTCTACCCATAAACATGTTGCAAATGTCTAAAGAAATCAGCCAATAAAACATGCATTTCTATGGAGGGTATTTATCTTAATTAAAGATTCTCAGTTTTGCCTCCTCAAGATCATATGTAGTAGCATTTCAATAGCCCACGGGTTACTCTATCTCTGGTGCAGCCATTTAAATTGACAAATATACCATTACTCATCAGGCCTTCTCTAAATCTCCTTCTGTTATTTCAGCCCATTTGTCTACTTATGATACTCATTTTCAGTCCAACATACATTGTTGTTCATTTATCAGAGCTTAATTTCATTTTATTCATGCCTGCCCAATTATATTAGCACTCTAAAACTTTTTTCAAATCTTTTGCTGTATCCACTGGTGCTCAGGCTACCCAAATGTAACTTTTATATTTGGTTGCACAAATGATGTATTTATAAAACTATTGCTTTACACCATGTAAAACTATACAGCAGGATTTCTCCAGACATTTGTATGAAGCAATTAACACAAAATAGTAACTATGGTGGGCAGGATCAACTATACCATAGTTTCCGACTAGTGAGGGATCGGTTATCTAAATCCAACAAAATTACAAATGTCAAAAAGCATATAATAACCTTTAGGAACAGGCAATACAGGCAAGAAAGAGCAAACCAGGAACTGCAAACAAGACAACAGAAACCAAGTAACAGAAAATATGTTAAAGCAAATACATCACAACCAATGTTACAACAAAGGTACTGTTATTAAAACAAAACAGCAAACAACACATGTTACCCCAATTCATGGCTATCATCTGATTGCTCATTTACCTCTTTGGGCACCTTTATAAAGAAAAGAAAAAACATTAAAAAGAATCAACTCCACACAAGTCAGCATTTGCAAACATTCATAGTATCTTGTCAATTAACCTTAGTGTGTGCCGGGTCTGTACACGTGTGGGTGCAAGGTAAAACTGCCCTGAGTCTCTACTCCTGATCTCCATCCAGTGACTCAGTTACAAAAAGCATGTACAGGTCTGACAAATAAGAGCAGAATCAAGCTGAGCTGTAATTTCCCCACTCCAAAGTGAATTGGCCTCTCTCAACACATAAGAAGAATAGATTGGGATGGGGGGTCAGTCAGATCAGTTTCAGCTTGTGGAATAGTTGGTTCAGATTAGGGCATAGCTGGGTCATGTTGGGCTGTAGCCACATTGAGGTAGAAAGCTATCAGTTCATGTTGGGAGCAGTCAGGAAACGTTCACATGAAGAGTGGTGAGAGTCTGGAATGGGCTGCCAGAGGTAGTGGTGTGAGTGAGTACAATTTTATCATTTAAGAAACATTTAGATAGGTTGATGGATGGGACAGGTATGGAGGATATAGACCAAATGCAGGTACATGGGACAAGCTTAATTGTGAAAACTGGGCAGCATGAGCAAGTTGGGCCAAAAGGCCTGTTTCCATGCTGTAGACCTCTATGACTCTGAAATATTACCCTCATCAAATCTGAAATAAACACGGATCAGCCTCAGCCTCCTGTGACCGTAAGTCTGTATTACAGATCAGTGTTTTCTTACCTGTAGCATGTTTCCAATGATATTTTTTGAACAGAATATTTTGGTTTAGGTTTCTTTATAATTTCAGGGCTTTTTTAAGTTGTGGACTGAAATGAGAAAGAATTGTGTTAAAGATAGTGTTTTGAAAGGTTGGCTGCATGTTTTGAAAAGAAAGTAACCTGACACCCATAAATAAGTGTTCAAACATTCAGTAATTGAAGTGGTTGTGGACAAACAGAGGCTGTGGAGTTGTGTATAGACACAGTTAGATGGCAACAGAGGTTGAGTGATCTATGAACAGGTGACCAGGTACAAATGACAAAAAATGGCCTTTTCCTTGCCAAAACCACATCACTGGTTCGCAGCTACCTAAACAGCTTAGAGCTGGGCACAAGTTACAAAGAAGGGATTTGAACTCCATAAGTTCAGAAGCAGTCTGTCTGTTCTGTGCAGTCAAAACTCTTTACTTCTGAAGGAAACCAGTCAATGTTTCCTTCAGCAGCTTCTGCAAGCTATGAGTTTTAACTGATAGATCTAAGACATTTTTTAAGTGAAGCAGCCACCCCATAGTTCTTACAAACCAGTCAAAGCATTTGATGGAAGCCAGGAAGAAACTTTTGGATCAGCAAGAACCAAATCAATCAAAACGAAGAACTGCAGACACAAAAGCAGAAATTGCTGAAAAACCCAGCCAATCTGGCAGCATCTGTGGGAAGAAGTAGAGTTAGTATTTTATGTCCAGTGACCCTTCTTCATTTTCCTACCCATATCTCTGTAACCCTTGGCCCCTAAATAGAACAAAAACCTTTCCAGATCAGCATTGAATACATTTGATGAGCCAGCCTTCACTGCTCACTGTGGAAGAGAACTCCAAAGACCATCCGAGAGAAGAAATTCTGCCTCATCTTCCTCTTAAATGACAGAATGCATATTTTCAAATGGTGTTCCTTTGAGTGGCAACACCCTGTCAGCATCTAACCTGCAAAGCCCCTTGATTCAAAAGGATGATCACCGAATACTCTACACTCACTGAGTGGAGGCTCTACCTGATCGGCTTTTCGTAATAAGAAAACCCCTTCTTCCCAGGAAAAACTAGTGAACCTTCTCGCAATTGCTACCAATGCAATTATATCCCTCCTCAAATAAGGATGGAGCGGACACGGAAAGAATGTTTCCACTAGTGAGAGAAACAAGGAACAAGGGCACAGCCTCAGAGTGAATGGATAACCCTTTGGAACTAAGATGAGGAGGAATTTCTTCAACAAGAGAGTGGTGAATCTGTGGAACTCATTGCCCCAGAAGGCTGTGGAGGCCAAATCATTGAGTGTATTTAAGACAGAGACAGGTTCTTGATTACAATGGCGATCATGGTTTACAGGGAGAAGGCAGGAGAATAGAGTTGAGAAACGTATCAGCCATGATGCAATGGCAGAGCAGATTTGATGGCTGAAATGTTCTAATGCTTCTCCTATAGCTTATGGTCTTCAGGGAAGCAGAACTGTACACAACACTTGAGGTGTGGTCTCAGCAACATGTTGCACAGTTGTAGCAAGACTTTCCTCCTTTTATATTCCATCCTTCTTAGCTCGTTGCAGTTTATGGGACCTTGCTGTCTTGCAAATATGCTGCTTTTGACATTGCAACAGGGACTGCGCTTCAAAACACTTCAATGGTTATTCACACTTCTTTGGGGTTATGAAAGATAAAATGTAAGTGCAATTCTTTTGATGGCAGCACATTTTAATCTATGAAAACAACCACAACCTTGCTCATTCTGTCTGAAATAACCTGAGCAATGCTAAATTTTGACCAAGTTGATGTGGTGACATAAGTCTAGTTGTATTTTGTAAACCTCTTTTTGAATAGGCTGCAAATATCCCAAACAGCATTTACCTCATAAATAGCAAATCCAATGGTGTGGAAGTTGAAACCCATTCTGCGTTCCTTCCGACGATTCTTTTGCATTAGAGCAACAACAAAGGTGCAGAGGACCTCAGCAACATCGGGGTCATCATCCTCCTCACAGAGTTTCAGTCGATACTGAGGATTCGTCCAGAATGTGTCTTAAAAGAAAGTACGTAGGTTTACAAAATCAAGAGGGGCATGATTAGGATGAATAGCCAAAGTCTTTTTTCTCAAGTGGTGGTGTCAAGAACAGGACACAGTTTAAGGTGGGAGGGGAATGCTTTAAAAGGGACCTAACAGGCAACTCTTTCATGTAGAGTGTGGTGTGTGTATGGAATGAGCTGCCAGAGGAGGTGGTGGAGAAGCATAAAATTATAGATTGGTATGTCTGCTTGGCATAGACAAGTTAGACGAACAGGTCTGTTTCCATGCTGTATGACTCACTAACTCTATAACAGGAGGGAAAGAGTTGGTCTTTGGCTGTTCTGTTTCTGTAGTGTTTAAAACTAAAGAGAAAGAAAGGAATCAAAGGGATAGGGCGTAATAACCAATACAAAGAAAGAAAGGGGAGAATGGACACAAACAGAGGAGACCAAGGAAAATAAAACAGTATTACAAAAGCAAAGAATTTTTTTTAAAAAGGCAAACAAATTGAGAGAATAAGGAAAGGAAAAGAAACACAAAGAATAAAACTCCAGAGTGCAGGAGGAAAAAAGAAAAAACTTGAGAAGCAATAAACCTGGTAATTTATGAGCAGACACCAATACAGCCACAAAAATTTTAGATTTAGATTGCTATAAAACCAAGTATTTTCAGGGGTGGAGCAAGCCAAGCAACTCAGATGGAGCCAACAAGTGACTCCAGTCTCCACAGCACATATTTGATTCTGAACAGTCTCTGAATTAGCTGAGTGAATACTCATTGTATAGCATTGCTATGAAGTTCAAAAACAAGAACAGTCCTTTCTAAACACAGTTGCAGCAGCTTCTCAGGATAACAAAGGTTGGGCAATAAAAAGCTGTCTTGGTCATACCACATCCCAAGGAGAAGTGGAAGAAATGATAGAAAGAATTCACAGAAAGTGAGAACTAACAAAACAGAGGTGATAGAGAGGAATGGAAGAGAAAAGACAACTATTGATAAGAGAAAAAGTTCAGACCCACCTGGATAATTACGGCAGCCCCCAGCTGAACAGCCTTTTACCCACCGTCCTTCATTGATGGATACTGTCCACCTATGGAGCTTGTCATCGCATAGTGCATCTGGTGTCAGGTTACAAATCTCCAGCTTTGTGAAATTCCTCTTAAAATCATCAAAAGACATCCTGTATATAGCATAATAAAGAAACAATCACATACATTCTAAAGTTTTAAAATCCTGTCATCCATGGGCATTCATGAATAAGGCAGGCAGCATTCAGCAACATGACAGCCAACATGCTGCCTGGTGCCAGGAAACTATTTACCATTTACTGGCATACCATGAGTAGTCATTAATTGGGAAGCACACCAAATTCAGTCCAACTTTCAAGAATAACTGAGCAGGCAACAAAAAAAAACGCATGCCTCTAGTTTTCTCATTGTTTAAAGGTGGTGTCCACCAAGTGAAGTTGTTCACGATTTGGAGTTGTGGTGAGGTTTTGTCTTTGTCTAACTCAGTGACATGGGAATGGGCATAGATGAAAATCAGTCCAGTAGCAGAAAAGATGAAGGGTCGGAAGTGTTTTCTCAGAACCTCAAATGGTACAGGTCTTGTAAGAGGATAGTGTTAGTGCTCAGGTTTTCATATGTTAGAGCAAAAGAAGCATTTATCTTAGGTAACTAGATATGGTTTCTGGCTTATTAGTAACTATACACAGGTCACAATATATTAATGGTAACACAAGGAGTAGATGACATTGTTGTCTCGAACTACAACAGACCAGAACTGCCTAAGACTCAAGACTCCCTAAACATTCCCAGCGAAAATAACATATCAGAGGAGGTGAAAGTTCAGCTTAGCTTCACAATGAACTGTTCTCTTCTCTTGTATGTCCAAGTAGCTATATTACACATGCCCGATCAATAGTCAGAGAAGGGAACTTGAGTTTAAAGCAAACCAGGACCTGCCAGAGTGGGAGCATAGGCATGGTCTCTGATGGAGGGTTAACATGAAGGCAGGTGAATAATTTGGATGGAGGCTCAGCAGAAGGTCCAGGAGGAGGACAGGATGGTTAAAGATAATGAGAAAAAGTCTGAAGATTAATGACTCTGGATAGAGTGGTGGTCAGATGTTCCAAAATATTTAGATGAAGGAACTGGGTAATGGTAAGAGCAGTTAATATTAAGGGTCAAAGGCGATGGCAAGAAGCTTGAGAATAATAGAGGGGAGGTGCATGATCTCCAATTACAGAGCCACAGAATTAGTGTCTATTGACACAATTGCTAAGAAAGTGCTACTTGGATCTGCTAGGAAACTTTTAACCTGCACAACAGCAGGTTGTTACGGGTGAAGGTGCTGATATCATTGCATGCTTCTTCCCACAGTTCAGCGGTGGGTTTGCAATGGACTTTCAATGGTCCAGCAGAGAAGGGCTTTGGTCACACAACAAAAGACAGAGGAGGAAGGCAGGAGGAATCAAAACATCATCACTGCATAAGTGCATCAACAGATCAATACATGCTCAGAGACAATGCCAGAGACTGGCCTAGAACTCTAACAACAGGAGCCTCAGCCCCACTGATCTGAAGGGAATCCCATGCCAGTCATCCTCAGGTCAGTGTGCCTCTAACCTTTGAAACCAGTGGCTCATTTAACAGAAATGTATGGCATTTCCCAGGTTGCAATATATAGGTTTGGAGGAGCCAATGAATTCATTCGATTCACAACAAACTCTGATAGCCAGACCAAGAAAGCAGTTAGCCTCAGGGCTGTAGCACAGTTTTCACTACTATTAGCCAGCTGCAATTGCAAGTCAGAAGGGGTGTCATTCCCTCATGTTTCGAATTATCTGTGACTATTCGAAAAGAATCCTGCAAGGTGTGTTTATTTCCCAAGGAGCTCTTATGACAGATACATTTTAAGGAACTCCCTACTGCCACATCTAATTAAGGTTCCTGTCCACGTGCAAGGCTGGATCTTTGATGGCAAAGGCTACTCCTTCAGAAAATGGTTCATGACACCAATTGGTCATCCCCATAGCCTTGCAGAGGAGAGTTACAACACACTAGAAGGATCAACAGTAGAAATTACAGAACATAATATCGCTCAAAATGTGCTTCTGATATGCTCAGAGATGTCCAGGATTGACAATATCTGCTGTAATGTATACAACATAGCATGGAAAATGAGAGGAAATTTGCTTCTGATGAGGATGACAGGGAAGAATGTGAGGAGGAAATCAGGAATTTCATGGCAGCACTTCCAGATGTAATCACCATGGATAGATTGTTCTGATCACTGCCCCTACCTGACCACTATTTCCTTGTTTGCAAGCCTTTGCCTACTCTGATTGGGTCCCCCGCATCTGTCAGTCTCCACTGGAACTATATCATTCATCATATTCTCTACCCCCTCGAAGACAAAGTGGAATTGACATGAAAGAGATGACACCTCCCCACCCCCCGCCCACCCAGGACAATTGCACTCACATCTTCAATGTCACAATTTCACTTCATACTTGTATCAGTGACCTTGGCCAATCTCTTTAGCATGTCGTTTATGAAGAGGTCTTCACATGCTGCTTGTTCACCTATGCTACACTGCCTTGAGATTACAAATCATGCCACATACTATATCCATTAAAGATTCACCTCTAACATATCACATTGTTGCCTACACAGGCGAGCTGTCCTTCAGACCCCTTTGCTTAGCAATGGCTGCCAAACATGAAGCATAACAGTGCAAAATACAAGCTAAAGGTAGGCATCCCAACAAATGCACATAATGTATACAATAGTCAAACGAACAAAATATATTGTGATATATGCAATTGATATATATATCCTAATAGTATATCAGCACTTGTTCCATTTTGTTGCATGCCTTGGTGTAACATCAGAAGGTGATGAGGAGGCAGACTGCTAAGAATGATATGCCCATCACACTATTGCATGTGGGACCATGTACTCAGCTCACACACTTATAATTTGCATTGTGATTGCATTGCAGTTCCCAACACGTAAATAGAAATGACAATCACTTCCTGTCCTGTTGGGAGTCAAGCTCTCCCATTTAATTTCTGACGCCCCCACTTCGTGTTTACATTCCAGCCAAAGCAGTTAAAATTATATGATTTCATTCTCACCAGAACTCTCCATCTTCTTTCATTTGGTGCTGAAGTCGTTGCTTTTGCCTTTTCTCAATCTCAGACCACTCCCGGGCCCTGGATAGAAAAGAAATTCCATAATCAAGCTGGGAAAAGCCCATAAAACTCAAGAAACTACTGTATCCACCATACTCAGTTAAAACTGGAACCAGAAGCTGCCATTGTAATGCTATGCATTCCATGTTAACTCAGAGCAAACATCATTCATGAGCTGACAGTGGTTGCTTCAAAATCAAGAAGGGGCATTATGGATGAGCCTGACCATGACATTGTCCAAACATGGTACAAGTAGACTTTTCAGCATATGCAATAGACACTGAACAGCCAAGCTGGCTCTCACCTTCCCTAGTCAAGGGACATAAAATTCAATGTGATAGCCAAGAAAAGCACTACCGTCCTACAAACAGGATTTGTAACATTAAGTTACCAATACTACACAAAATAGTTATTTGTTTTGAATGCTTTTTAATGTAGTCCGAGGTCAAAAAGTATGAGCTGTATTATCTCGTTTAAGTATTAATCACAGTTACTCCACACAGCGTACATAATACTCACATATTGTAGCAGGATTTGTTTAGCTATTACAACAGATACTTCTACATTCTTTTAAATTGACTGATATTTTCAAAATCTATTCAATATTAATTTCAGGCCATGCAGAACTATCATCAAGTCCTGTTTAAATGTCACTCAAAACCGAATGTTATATAGATCTTTTGGATATGTTATGTTGCCAAATCAATTCCACTTTAGCTCTTCTGTACATGTCCCAAATCTGAAGAACAGGAATGTTATATGGGTTGTACAGCACAGGGACAAGGCTTTCAATTTTACTGGATATTGCAATGGTCAGATAATCATGGGAGAAGCGCAAACTAGAGTTGTGTGTCAGGACTCTGCAGATTCCCTGAAGCAGCTGACTTTGTGAGAATTGCCTGGGGAAGTGAAATTTCCATAAATCCCCCGCATACGGAACACTCTGAAAAAGCCATTAAAATTTGGCAAATGCTGACTTACTTAAGCTTAATAGCTACTGCAACGTCTGGGAGCTATTAAACTGAACCCTCGAATGAGTGATTGAAAAACAAGAGGGGTGGTGGTTTTTAAGGGAAGATTTGCAATTATGGAGCAAAGTTATAACATGCATGGCTTTAAGGAGGGATATCTATGAAGTAGGTCAAAGGTGACTCAAATCACGAAAGAAGAAGCAGATCAGGACCGAAAGTCTGGAGAAACGAAAGTAAATCTGAATCTGGAGGAAGATAGAGGCAAGAGCATTTTTCTGAATGACTGGAAGGAAAAAAAATCATACTTATCACTCCAGGACCCATTCCACTCCACTGCTCCCCATGGATTCCTCAAACGCACCAACTTCACATTCTGACCTTTGTAAGTAACCTGTTGGCAAAATTGTCATTTATAGAAGAAAAATCAGAGACAAGCACAGATTACTAAATACAAACATACAAACGTGCATTAATCCCTTTCCCCAGTGAGCCACCAATAATACCTCCCTGTATCGTTATATTCCACTTTCCTTCATCCCAGCATTCTTCTTACCATTAATCCCTGCACTGCATTATACTGAATTAATCATTGAATGTGTTCCAGTCAGCTCCAGTATATCATTCTCTACACCACACTGCCTTTCCTCAATTACTCTATGTACCACAATATCCTGTGTAATCACTCCCTGTAATCCCACTGTCCCCATTTATCACCTTTTACACTGCAGTGCACCCCTCAACCACTCCCTGCACCAGAATATTCCCTACAATCACTCCCATTTTACTCTCTGTGCCCAGTTACACCCCTCAGTCATTCCCTGTGTATCCCTAGAATTATATCACAAATCACTTTGTGTTCTTCTCGCACTACCCTTGTGTGAACCTTCCTATTATATACGTATTCCAATAATTCAAATGGCTAAGCAGTCAGCTTTGAAAACTTACTTCATCCACACTGGTTACAGAATAGGCATGTCCTCTGACCAAACCACTGGCTGTTCGTGTTTCAAACTGCTGAGGTACGAAAGACTGTCAAAACAGGAGAATCAGTCAGACTGTGCTTATGGTGTGGCTTTAACACCTAACTACCTCAGAGAAAGGGCAATAAATTCTTTCTGCACTATGATCCAGCTCATTGCCTACCCCTTTCCACAACATCCCACTCCCCACTCCCCCACACCACCTCCCCCCCAACCCCCACCACCTGTAATCTCATTTCTAAATTATGATAGAAATCCAGTCAAAGTTTCATGATTGGGTCTCCTCCCTCCCTATTACCCAAACTCCCTCAGGAGCTTATACGACAAGTTATTGAGTGTACCATGTCAGGAGAAGTGATTTTGTTCCTTGCCCGTTACGGGATGAGCTGATGTCAATTGTGACAGATCAAGCCACTCTCTTTTGGTCTCCAAGCCCCTCGATTAATAACAGAAAGTTTCAATCAGGCCTTCCAATTTCCAGTGCCACTTGACAACATATAGAGTCATAGATTTGCACAACACAGAAACAGACCCTTTGATCCCATTCTTCCATGCTGATCAGATACCCTAAATGAATCAAGTACCATTTACCAGCATTTGACCCATATCCTATTCATGTACCTTTCCAGATGCCTCTTAAATGTAATTGTACCAGCTTCCACCACTTCCTCAATCATATCTCTGCACTGAACCGCCGCGTGAGTGCACAGTACTCAGGCACAGCCTCACAGAAGCTCAGTGACTCGTGCAAGGTACACTGCATTCCATTTACGCATCAACCACTACATGAGAAATTTGTACCTTAGGTCCCTTTTAAATCTTTCTCTTCTCACCTTAAACCTATGCCCACTAGTTTTGGACTCTGCTGTCCTGGAGAAAAGACCTTGACTATTCGCCCTATCCATGCCCCTCATGACTTTAGAAACTTCTGTAAGGTCACCCCTCAGCCTCCGACACTATAGAGAAAACAGCCCCAGCCTATTCAGCTTCTCCCTATAGTTCATGTGTCAAGTCAGGACAGAAATGAAGGGTTTGACATGTTCCCTTTGCTCAGCTAGTCACCTTTCAAACAATATAGGCCCATGTGCAAGACAATCACTTGGGCAAGTTCTTGGGGAGCCATCAGGGCTGTAACATCCAATGCCCCAACTGTTAACACTGGTCTTCCAACTATGAAAATCCAATGACCTATATCCCAGTTTGAATCAACAACTTGCAGAGGGGGCAGGAGGAAAGAATAGGAGAAAACATTTTTCTCTTTCCCTACCTAGTTCTGCAATGCCCCACCCCCATATCAAACCTATACACTCTGTGCTGTAGGAAACATCTCCTAACCAATCATATTTCTGCACTGAACTGCTGTGTGAGTGCACAGTACTCAGGCACAGCCTCACAGAAGCTCAGCGACCTGTGCAAGGTACACTGCATGCAAGAAAGCAACATGCATTGTGTTAACATGCAGGTATTCCCATTCTTCAGCAGGAGATTCAGGGAATGCATGCTTATTCCCCTGCTATACACCACATGAACTCTCTCAAATCCCTATTTTATGACAAGCACTTTAATTGAATGGTTGGTAAACTTCAAATATACTGCACATTTTTCAGCACAGTCCTGTAACCAGCTATGAGCCATAAAATGGCAACGAGACAGATACAAATAAAGTATCTCATTAGCATTTTTAGCAGTATTTTGGTGATGTAAAGACTGTATCTTCATTTTTCTTTATTTTTTATTGTGGGGTGAAATGGGAAAAGGACTACTTTAAAAGGCAAGGATTGTTGAAGCAAGCAACCTGAAATTTACTGTAACCATTGGCTGCAAAGCTGCTTGTTCAAATAGTGGGAAAATCTGGAGCCAACGGGTGTGTACAAATGAAGCTTCAGCCAGCTAAAAGTAGCTGATTGGTCTGTGGAACGGCGACCAGTCATCCATGACAAGGAACTTCCACTTGCTATCAGTTATGCGATTGTCTCCCAGGTAGCAGAACACCTTTGGGGTGTGAAAACTTTGGAAGAAGCTATTGGATCTACTAAAGGGAATGAGCTGTCCTCTTCGCTGCAGTAAAAGCATTATCAGGCCTGAAGGCAGTTTATTTTCTCTCAGCAAGTGCTGGAAGCTGTTTTTTTTTATAGCCAGTAAGTCAGAGACTTTGTAGCCGTGAACCAACTGTCCTGTGTCTCCTGCAAAGAAATTTCTGAGAATGGATGATCTCAGCAGACCCAGTGAACAGGGCCAATGGAAATATCTTCTCAGTCTTTCCCTCCACCCATAACATCCATGTTGATTTTCTGGCCTATGTCAGTCTGTTTGTTTGTGGAGGGGGAATTTATAAGGGGTTTCGAGTTTTAATTAGTAGTTATATATGAATGGTTCATGTTTATTTATCTGTGGTTAGAATAAATAGTAATGTTTGTTAAGTACAGAAACCTGGCTGTGCTTTCTGTCAACTTGGATGTAAACATGGGTATATTGGAGAATTCTGCATACTTCATAACAACTATAAAGTGTAACAGTGTGCATATGCATTCTGCAAGATTAGTTCAGCACAGCAGAGAACTCAAGTTGCCACCTGACAGAGCTGGATGCTTCTGCTGTCATGCTGCTTATAGTTGCTATAAGCCAAGTCATGAGAAACATACATTCAAGATGGGGGCAAAGTAAAGCTAGGCTGACAGGATTAAAAGGGTTCTATTGTCCCGTGCAAAGTAGAAAACATTTTTAATTGGGATTCATCAAGCACCAATTGAGTGTACATCAATCAGCATCAGCATGGTATTTCAGCATTCCACCTCAGAATGCTCCCTTTCATAAAATTCAAAGTATATCACCAGATTTGGGCAACTCGAGAAGAAATCCATTTCTTGTTTATTTTACTTTATCAGTAAGGGTAACTCATTGTGTAACTGTAGTGTTCATGTTTATTCATTAGGGTAAGATTTACTATTTAATTATATGACTTCATATTCAGTCATGGTAGATTTACTTACTGTGTGACTGTGCTAAGTTTCTTGTCATTCAGGAAAGTTAGTCAATTATTTTAATCAACCTGCTCAGACACTTATGACATACATCCAGGGCGTGAGGGGCTTGACTGGAACTTCTGGCCACAAAAGCTCTGCAGCAATCTTAGTCACACCGGTTAGACAAATGCATTGCAAGTGCAATCATTAATTGCCTCAAATCACAAGTTCCTTAATTGCCATACAAACCCTGACAGGAAAGTCATCAAAATTCTTGCTCTGATCACCAACTTTGGCCTTGGATCCATCTGCAGCGATTAAAGAGCGAGACAGAAACCTTTGGATCTGTGCTTCTGGCATAAAACCGGTCCCATGAAACATACTTTCCTGGAATAACAGATAGCACCACAGATGAGCGGGAAGGAAAACAGAAAGTGAGTCAGTCAGCAGGATGGGAGAGAGAGAGAGAGATGCAGAAAGCAAAAGAATGAGAGAGAGAGTGAGACAATATGTGAAAGAAAAGTTCATAACAGCAGGAGAGATAAAAACAAGAAAGTATGGGAGAAATGGATAAACCAACAGATATAGCGCCTGAAAAAAAATCCTATGACAAATCCAGGATATCTGGGGCAGCAATATTTTCTTTACATTCATGGACATCAGTGGCAAGCCAACATTATGATGTCCACCCATTTATGTGTCTCTAGTCAATGGTTACTCCAAAGGTGTTGGTAGTGGGGACTTAAGTGAAGGCAATGCCATTGAATATCATGGACAGTTGGTTAGGTTCTCTCATGCTGGAAATGTAAATTGACTGACACAAATATTACATATGTTTTAACTCCCCAAGACTGAATCTTGACCAGGTCTTGCTGTAAATGGAGATAGCTGTTTCAGTATCTGACCATAAGATTCAAAGAGAAAGATGAGGGCAAGCCACACAGTCACAGTAAGGAAGACTTCACTGCAGTGAGACAGAAACCAAATAAGTATTTTGGAAATTTGGTCAATGAGGAATTCAGGGCAAAGGGGCAAAGATATGTTTGAATTAAGATATACTGCAAGAGAAAAGACTCCAGAGCAAAAGATGAGCTTCAGAGGAGTAAGGAGTGGATCAAGAGGACCGTCAGCACAGAAATCAATGGCAGTATAATGTCACGAGTGCAGGTTAACTGATAGTAGGTTTAGTCAGTATTTCAGATCTTTAAAGTGAAAGTTAGCATTTAGTTTGTCAGTATTCTCAAAACTTTTCTTCACTTTCTCTGAGAAATATTTTGTTGGGTTTTCATAGTAAGTTCACACTTATTCCATGGGTAAGAAACAGATTTTGGAGTTACAGGATGACAGGTCAGAGACTAAGTGGAGTATATATCCTAGGGGATATGCGAAATCAAAGACATACTGTGTGCCCCAGGCAAAAATAACTATAGGAAGTGTGACCAGCTGCTCAGGCTAGTTTTAGAACCTGACAAATGGCTGGATATACCACCGTACTGATAAAGAGGTGGTCACATTGCAGATTAGACGTGCACAGGAATGGGTGATTACCAACAGGCTAAAAGAATCAGGCAGGTAGCTAAGGAATGAAGTGTTTCTATAGCCGAAAAAAATGACTCTAGAATGGAGCATCGCATTCCGGTGCTATGTTCAAAGATGTCTGGACTCCAAAGCGTCCTTTTGGGGGAAAAAATCAGCCGTAAACCACGGTCCATACTGATGCCAATGACATAGGCATGAAAATCGATGGGATCCTGAAGCCAGATTTCAGGGAGTTAGGAAGGAAATTAAAAATGAGATCCTGTAGAGTATATATCTCGGAATTATTCCCAGTGCCACATGCTTGTGAATATAAGAACAGGAAGATAAATTGATTGAATGCATGGTGAGAGAGCTGATGTAGGAGAGAAGGCATCAGATTTCTGAAGGCCTGAGGCCAGTTCTGGACAAGTAGGACCTGGGCAAGCTGGGCAGGTTACACCTTAAGAGGACTGGGACGGATAACCTTGCGAGGAGACTTACTAGTGCTACTGGGGTGAATTTAAAATAGCTTGTCGGGAAACGTGAGTCGTAACCCAAATTAGAAGGAAGTGAAGTTGGCAACAGGAAGTTGAAAAGAACAGGCCCGGAGACATGAAAAACAAAGCCAAGCATTGAAAATGCTTCAAAAGAGGATTGATGTCAAAAAGGGCATTCTCCCTGTTTGTGCACAGCATTCATCACAAGGTAGATGATCTAAAGGCACAAGTAGAAATATATGGTCATAATCTAATCGCCATTACTGAGATATGGCTGCATAGTGACCAGGACTTGGAAGTGATTATTCAAGCAGATTCGATATTTAGGAAAAGCAGACAAGACAGGAAAGAAGATGGAGTTGCACTGATAATAAGTACATCACAACATCAGTAAGGGAGATCTCAGGTTGAAATAACAATGTATGGGATTTGTTTGGCTGGAATTAAGAAATAGCAAGAGGGCAACACATTGGTGGCCTAAAGATAACTCCAGCTAAACTGCAGTGGTAGTGTGGGACATGGTATTAATCGGGAGTTGACAGAAGCATGCAGCATGGGCAACACAGTTATCGTGAATGATTTCAATCTGCATATAGACTGGGTAAACCAATTCAGCACTAAAGCAATGGAGGATGAGTTTCTGGATATATTCTAGAGCAGCTTATTGAAAAGCCAACCAGCAGAGCTGCTACTTTGAATCAAACATAATGGAATGAGAAAATGGCTAATTAACAATCTTGTAGAAAAACCATTAGGGATGACTGACTGCAATATAACAGAATTTTACATTATGTTTCAAAATGAGCTAGATTATTCTGAAACAGGGGTGTGAAATTTAAATAAGGGAAATTATGAAGGCATGAGGGAAAAATTGACTGGGTTGGATTTGGAAAATACATTAAAAAGCATGACTATACATCGGCAATGGAATAGTCTTTAAATAGCTTTAAAGAGCTATGCATTTGTTCAAGGTGGAAAAATCCCAAAAGGCCAACAGGAGCTAACCAGAAGACCAAAACAAGAGAAAAATGTAGAGTTTCCTAAACATTATAGAAATTCTGAGGATTGGAAGGATTTTAGAAAACAGCAAGGTAGGACCAAGAGATAATGGGAACTGCAGATGCTGGAGAATCCAAGACAACAAAATGTGAGGCTGGATGAACACAGCAGGCCAAGCAGCATCTCAGGAGCACAAAAGCTGACGTTTCGGGCCTAGACCCTTCATCAGAGAGGGGGATGGGGTGAGGGTTCTGGAATAAATAGGGAGAGACGGGGAGGCGGACCGAAGATGGAGAGACAATGGGAGAGAGATTCCCTGAGGTTGGTCCGGAGGGAGGAGGGTAACTTCTTCAGGTTAGGCATCCCTGGAAGAGGGCACCCCAACCTTCAGTTCACCTGGGCCATCTCCAGCACATCCCTCACCTTCCTGGACCTCTCAGTCTCCATCTCAGGCAACCAGCTTGTAACTGATGTCCATTTCAAGTCCACCGACTCCCACAGCTACCTAGAATACACCTCCTCCCACCCACCCTCCTGCAAAAATTCCATCCCCTATTCCCAATTCCTCCGCCTCTGCCGCATCTGCTCCCACGATAAGACATTCCACTCCCGCACATCCCAGATGTCCAAATTCTTCAAGGACCGCAACTTTCCCCCCACAGTGATCGAGAACGCCCTCGACCGCGTCTCCCGTATTTCCCGCAACACGTCCCTCACACCCCGCCCCCGCCACAACCGCCCAAAGAGGATCCCCCTCGTTCTCACACACCACCCCACCAACCTCTGGATACAACGCATCATCCTCCGACACTTCCACCATCTACAATCCGACCCCACCACCCAAGACATTTTTCCATCCCCACCCCTGTCTGCTTTCCAGAGAGACCACTCTCTCCATGACTCCCTTGTTCGCTCCACACTGCCCTCCAACCCCACCACACCCGGCACCTTCCCCTGCAACCGCAGGAAATGCTACACTTGCCCCCACACCTCCCCCCTCACCCCTATCCCAGGCCCCAAGATGACATTCCACATTAAGCAGAGGTTCACCTGCACATCTGCCAATGTGGTATACTGCATCCACTATACCCGGTGCGGCTTCCTCTACATTGGGGAAACCAAGCGGAGGCTTGGGGACCGCTTTGCAGAACATCTCCGCTCAGTTCGCAACAAACTACTGCACCTCCCAGTCGCAAACCATTTCCACTCCCCCTCCCATTCTTTAGATGACATGTCCATCATGGGCCTCCTGCAGTGCCACAATGATGCCACCCGAAGGTTGCAGGAACAGCAACTCATATTCCGCCTGGGAACCCTGCAGCCTAAGGGTATCAATGTGGACTTCACCAGTTTCAAAATCTGCCCTTCCCCAACTGCATCCCTAAACCAGCCCAGTTCGTCCCCTCCCCCCACTGCACCACACAACCAGCCCAGCTCTTCCACTCCACCCACTGCATCCCAAAACCAGTCCAACCTGTTCTTCCTCTCACCCATCCCTTCCTCCCACCCCAAGCCGCACCCCCATCTACCTACTAACCTCCTTGACCTGTCCGTCTTCCCTGGACTGACCTATCCCCTCCCTACCTCCCCACCTATCTTTTCTCTCCATCTTCGGTCCGCCTCCCCCTCTCTCCCTATTTATTCCAAAACCCTCACCCCATCCCCCTCTCTGATGAAGGGTCTAGGCCCGAAACGTCAGCTTTTGTGCTCCTGAGATGCTGCTTAGCCTGCTGTGTTCATCCAGCCTCACATTTTGTTGTCAAGGTAGGACCAAGAATCTGATTAAGACAGAACAGAATATGAATGCAATCTAACAAATGAACATAAAATGGACTGTAAAATAGCTTCATAAAAGGAAGCCTTTGGCCAAAAAAGTTATAGGCAGAGTCAGGAGAATTTATAACAGGAAATTGTAAAATAGCAGAGAAGCCTTATGTTTCTTCTCACTTAGGAATCTATGAGGAATCACCCAGAACTAGAGATTCAAGCCGTTAGGGAGCATGAGGAGTTGAAGGAAATTAGTAAGACGATTGTACCAGAGAAATTAATGGGAATGAAATTTGATAAGTCCCCAAGACCTGATGGTTTGCCTACCAGAGTGGTCATAGAGAAAATAGATGCATTGGTGATTCTCTTCCAAAATTCAATATATTCTGAGTTATTCCTGTGGATTAGAAAGTAGCAGATGTCACCTCACTATTTAAATAAGGACTAAAGTATAAAACAGGGAAGTACAGACCATCAGCCTTACATCAGCTGTAGAGAAAATACTAGAATCTATAGAAAGATTTTTTAAAATTGAAACGTAGATGACAATTACATGTTTGGGCACAGTTAGCATTGATTTGTGAATGGTGTTCGGTGAATTTGTTAAGAATTTTTTGAAGATGTTACAAACAATATTTACTAGGGAGAGCCCACATACATGCATCCTCAGATTTTCAGAGGAGGCTGATTAGAAAAATTAAAGTTAAATGGGATAAGGGATAGTGTACTAGGATCAGCTAACAGAGACAAAACACAGAATTTGAATAGACAGGTCATTCTCATGTAGGTAGGCTATGACTACTGTAAAATGGTACCAAAAAGATCAGCACTTGAGTCCCAACCCAAAATGTTTCAAGATGATTTGCAGGTGGGGACCAAATATAATATTTCTAAATTTGTGAATGATAATAAGCCAACTGCAAATGTGTGCTTTGAGAAAGGTGGAAAAAAGCTTCAGGAGGATTTGGACATGCTTGGCCAATGCATACTAACATGGCTAATGGAAATTATTGTGAATAAATGAGGATATTCATTTGGTAGGAGAAACAGGTATGCAGAGCCTTTCTTAAATGGTAAGAGATTGGAAGGTGTAGGTGTACAATGGTATTCTTGCTGTCACTGAAGGCTAACATGCAGATGCAGCAAGTTATTAGGAAGCTCATGGAATGTCACTTTTTATTGCAAGTATCAAGTATTGAGCAGGATGGCTTGTTTCAATTGTACAGATGCTTAGTTAAACCACACCTGGAGTACTGTATGCAGTTTTGGTCTCCTTATGACAGGAAAGATATTATTACCGTAGAAGGAGTACAATCGAAGTTCATCAGGCTTGTTTCCAGGATGTCAGGGCAGTACTCTGAGGAAAGATTGCGCCTATATTCTCTCGAGTTTTGAAGAATGTGATGTGATTTCATTGAATCTTACAAAATTCTTAGGGATAGTCAAGGTAGATGCAGCTGTGTTCAGTGTCTGAGAAAGCTAAAGGAAGTCAGCAGGCATAATTTAAAAAGGGCGAAGCCACTCAGATTGAAGATGAGGAGAAATTGTTTTACACTGAAGGGTGGAAACCTTTTGAATTCTCCACCACAGAGGGCTGTGGAAGATCTATTTTTGAGTATATGTAAAGAAATGATTGATAGATTTCACAGAAATCATAGAATCCCTACAGTGTGGAAGCAGGCCATTTGGCCCACAAATCACACCAACCCTCCAAAAAGCATCTCACCCACACATACGTATCCTTATAACCGTACATTTACCATGGCTAATCCACCTAAATCAAGCAGCCCTGGAAACTTTGAGCAATTTAGCATAGACATCTAACCTGCGCGTCCTTGGGAGGAAACCAGAGCTCTCAGCAGAAACCCACGCTAACACGGGGAGAATGCGCAAACTCCACAGACAATCGCCTAAGGGTGGAATTGAACCCAGATCCCTGGCAGCAGAGCTAACCATTGAGCCATCATGTTGCTGATTACCAGTTATGTACAAGCTTGTTGGGAAAGGGTGGGTAAAATGGCATTGAAGTGTTCAATTAGATATGATGTTATCGAATGGCAGAGCAGGTCTGAAAGGCTGAATAGCCTAATGGTATGTTTCAACATATAGCACAAGTGAGAGTGAGAAAGATAGCAGTGGTGAGGAAGACAAGGGGATTAAGCAAAATGGTATGAGATAGAGATAACATCAGCAGTCATGAAAGATTGGGAGATAATATAAAAATAAGACTAAGTATAACCTGTTACAGGTAGCAAAAGTGAATGAGAAAAAGAGAAAGAGACAAGAGAGGGCACAAGTGCAATTAGGATATTCAAAAAGAAGGCCGAGGGGGCGAGAAAAAGGAATAATGAGACAGGGGTTGAATGGAGTACAAGTGAAACTTGCAAAAAGATGAAGGTGGAGAAATATAGAAAAGGTTAGACAATCAGGCATACTTGCTTTACAGGTGGATACATTTAGGAACTGATAAAATTTCTACTACCCTGTGCTAACCCTGGTGATAGTAACTGGTTACATCTAATTTATGCTGCTGTAGCCCTGTATTTATCAGGAGCACCAGAAGCTGGTTAAGAGATACCAGCAGCCCACGCAACAAGTGTTTTTCTTGGGTATTGGGGAACAGGCAGGGAAATCAGGGCATGGCACTGGATGGAGGCACAGGAGAGGGACATCAGGATTTGTTTAACTGTGGCTTCCTGTTCAGCATAAATTCTAAATGCCTGTTACATAGAGTCATACAGCACAGAAACAGACCCTTTGGCAAGTTTTGAGAAGATTTGTAGCTCAGGTTGAGGTTCTGGATGTGACTCAGATCCACAGATCCTTTGATCCAATCGGTCCACACTGAACATAATTCCAAACTAAACTAGTCCCAATTGCCTGCTTCTGGCCCACATCCCTTCAAACCTTTCCTATTTATGCACATATCAAAATGTCTCTTAAATATTGTAATTGTGCCAACATCATCATTTCCTCAGGAAATTCATACCACACGCGAGCCATCCTCTGTGTAAAGAATTTGCCCCCATGTCTTTTTCAAATCTTTCTCCTCTTATCTTAAAAATGTGCCCCTCGTCTTGAAATTCACCATCCTAGGGAAAAGACAACTACCATTAACTCTATTTATACCCCTCAGGATTTCAGAGACTTCAGTCAGGTCACCTCTAAACCTCTTTAAGTCCCAGCCTATCCAGATTTTCCTTGTATTTCAAACCTTCCATATCCAGCAATATCCTGGTAAATCTCTTCTGAACACTCTTCAGCTTAATAATATCCTTCCTATAACTGGGCAACCAGAACTGGGCATCGTACTTCAGAAGAAACCTCATCAATGTACTGTACAATATCAACAAGACCTCCCAACTCCTATACTCAAAGGACTGAGTAATGAATGCAAAAGCAAGTGTGCTAAATGCCTTTTTAACCACCCTTTCTATATGTGATGCAAATTTTAAGGAATTATGTACTTCAACCCCTAGGTCCCTCTGTTCCATAATACAAGCCATGGCCCTACCATTAATTGTATAAGCTCTACCATTGTTTGTTGTACCAAAAAGCAATACCTCTATTTTGAGAAGATTTGTAGCTCAGGTTGAGGTTCTGGATGTGAGTTTGCTCGCTGAGCTGGAAGGTTAGTTTTCAGACGTTTCGTCACCATTCTAGGTAACATCATCAGTGAGCCTCCGACGAAGCGCTGGTGTTATGTCCCGCTTTCTATTTATCTGGTTAGGTTTCCTTGGGTTGGTGATGTCATTTTCTGTTCTTTTTCTCAGGGGGTGGTAGATTGGCTCCAAGTCAATGTGTGGAGCCAATCTACCACCCCCTGAGAAAAAGAACAGAGAATGACATGACCAACCCAAGGAAACCTAACCAGATAAATAGAAAGCGGGACATAACACCAGCGCTTCGTCGGAGGCTCACTGGTGATGTTACCTAGAATGGTGACGAAACGTCTGAAAACTAACCTTCCAGCTCAGTGAGCAAACTCACATCCAATACCTCCATTTATCCAGATTGAACTCCACCTGCCCCAATTTGTTCAAGATCCCTTTGTAATCTTAGAAAACCATCCTCACTATCTACTATCCCACCAATTTTGGTCAATCCACAAACTTACTAACCATGTCTTCTGTATTCTCATCTAATTCTTATGGCTGCTAATGGAATAGTTTAGATTAGATGGGCTTCAGATTGGCTTCACAGGTCGGCGCAGCATCAAGGGCTGAAGGGCCTGCACTGTGTTGTAATGTTCTATGTTCTATGTTTCATGTTCTAAGTCTTGACTGGAAGGGCATATGTGACAGCCTTCAACTTGAGTAGATATCATCAGGATTTGAATGAGTGCGGTAGATAGATGGCAACGTCTTTCGACCTGACTTGTAGCGCTGGGAGATTGCGCACCTCAACTGTGTTAAAGTAACTGTGCACAATACTAGTCCCACTGAATTGTTTCCCGGCCCACAGAGCTTGTGCATATTGAATCCCCAAGACATAATTCACTGTTTCTAACACTTGCCTCATATTGGTCCGAATAAATAGTACAATCAAGAATCAAAGAAACTTCTAACTTGATTTCACATCTCTATTTTCAACCTTATCAGAAGATGATGGCCATAACCAAGTTAACTCCTCTGATAAAATGTTGCATCAATAATTGCCAGATAATATCACCATGTATTCAGCAACACATCATCAAGGGTAATACATGAGGTTTTACTCACACTTAGGTACTCAAACACAATCTAACTCAAATTACAAATCACAGTAAGACACAGGGAGGAACATCATGTCTGAGATATCATATAGAGTGAGGGTTTGATATCACACTGGTAGAGGAGGGAATGTAATCTTAGATGGGAGAGGCAGGAATGTTATGTCACATATGTGGAGGGTCTTGTATAGCAGGGGAGGGAAGGAGCGTCTGATAATCACATGGGGAAGGGAGGAGAAGAGTCTGATATCATATTGGAGTATGGGGTCTGCTATCACATGGGGAAGAGAGTGGGGAGTATTGTATCACATTCATGGAAACTCCTCCTGTAATTAATCAATGCACTATCTGTTCTCTTACTGTTTCTGATATTTCTCCTTGAAGTGCACCAGCCGGTGGATCGTATCAGTAAATAACAGATATACTGTAATAAAACATCTCTCAATCAGTCTGTTTTGGCCACTCTGTGATCCAAGTAAGCAATGGAATTACCATTTGGTGTGTACATGTAATGACAGAATCATTGAAGAAAAGAGCAGTAGCAAGAGCTGGCATACCAGCACACTTACATCAATTGAACAACCCATAAGGGAGCCCCTCTCTGTTGCCTTCTTCAAGATCTTGAACAGATCCTTGGGGGCTTCCTTTATCTCAAAGAATTCAGTAACACCACCAGTAAAATCTTCCATGGCTTCTGTGGTATTACCACCTTTCAGTGCTTCATATGATCCATGCAACCTAGATGACAGGATAGGATAAGAGTCAAAGCATAGCCTAATATTTCTTGACAAGCTAATTCCCAATTATCTGACCTTTGCTCTTTATAATACTGATTCCTTGCTGAGATAGGGTTCCAAGAAAAAACATCACCCTACAGAAACCTACCCAGTCATCCATTTGAGGCCACAGAGGTCGGAAGGTATTAAATTTTAATCTGACCACACGCTGCTTTCTTGTTAAGTGAGTACAAGGATACTAGGGGCTGTCAATTCATCTGAAAGTCAACATCATGGAAAACTCAGGTGAAAACCAGCAATGTTCCTGGAAATGCTTGAACAGCTTTGCTAACTCTGAGACAGTTGAGCAATGACTAGATTAGATTAGATTCCCTACAATGTGGAAACAGGCCCTTCAGCCCAACAAGTCCACACCGCCTCTTGGAGCATCGCACCCACACCCATCCCCCTATAACCCACTCCCCCCGACCCCCCCAGCACTATGGGCAATTTAGAATGGCCAATCCACCTAGCCTGCACATCTTTGGACTGTGGGAGGAAACCGGAGCACCCGGAGAAAACCCACACAGACAAAGGGAGAATGTGCAAACTCCACACAGACAGTTATCCAAGGCTGGAATTGAACCTAGGTCCCTGGCGCTCTGAGGCTGCAGTGCTAACCACTGAGCCACCTGCCGCCCAATGAAGCTGTGAATTTCTTTCAACCAATCAGGAAGTTTTAACCAGCAATACCAACATTGGATATTTAGACTCACTGTGACTGAGAATGAGAGTGCAGTTCACCCCAATGACTCACTTGGCATAGGCCTTCTCCAACAGAGCACTCCAAAACTCATTTCGCTCAGCAGATTTGGTAAAAACCAACTGGTTGTTGAATGTGGGAATTCGGTCATCAACAGTGACATCCACCCAGTCACCGAAACGCCAGAACTGCAATAAAGAGTGAAACAGAGAAGAGAAAAATTTACCAATTTCACCAGATGATCAAGTATTTTTAATCCTCATTAAATATGACATGGCATCTAATCCCACTCAAAACACTAGCAACCACTTTGAGACTACATTACAATGGATTTAAGTACAAAATAGTCACTAGGAAATTCAGGAATCTAGGTAAACATCTGAGGGAGAAAGGAACAGTGAGATATTTTGAATGGGGAAATGAGGAGGAATGGTAGGAGGTTAACGTGGAACTCAAAAAATGGCACAGACAATTGAGCTGTTTCCCTTGTTCTTTGCAAATGTCAGATGGATGCAGTTCCACAAATACCTTGTAGTTATTCATTCAAAAGTAAGTTTTGTCCATTGAGTGGCCAAAAGTTGCTCCTTTCCACCAGATTTTATCAAGTGACTCCAGTTTCCCATCTTCTAAAAAATGGTCATCTGACAGTTTTGACAAGGGATACAATGCTAATTTTACACTTGGGCAGCAAAATAAAAACCAAACCAGTAAGCTGAATGCATGAGAATGTTCTTACTGGAGCAGTCTGGATTTTATCAGATGTGAGCTGCGGATCACTGAAACTCGTCCGGCTCACTTGTCAATTTTCCTGCAGTTATCTGAAGATTCTGGGATATTTAACCAAGCCTTTTAACTATAGAATACACAGAATTGAATTTTCTTCAAGCTTCAGGTGTCAACTGAAATTTTAGAAGATCCAGCCTTAAATTTTCTACAAAGCCATAACCACATGGTAGGGCCAGGAATCTGACAGGTAAAGTGTAGCAGGGTGTAAGGGGGAGATGTGTAAGAGTGAGGCGGGAGTATGACCAGTTAGAACTGCACCTTGCAGAATGTCATCAGTATCCGACTTCAATGACAGGACATTCTTCTTTCAGCACTGTAATAGAAATGATTTGCCCACTGACGCAGACGTTGCCCTTTCAAGTGCTGGCAGCAACACCAAGTACCGGCAGACTTTAATTTTAGTTCTATGCACACTATAGTGATATTCAGGGTGACTTAGAGTTGGCATGAGATCATTTTGCACTATTGAGTTTGGTGAGCGATTTAACTTGATCATGGCAAATCTAATGTCCAACTATCCACCTTAATTCTATATGACCATCTTCAGTTCTGACATGTTCCATCAAACTGACATCAACAGCTTTTTACTAGCAACAGTGTCAGATATTTCCCAATACGTCGTGCCTAGTCACTTCCACATCAACAATTAGAGAATAACAGACCAGACAACTATACACCTAACTTAAGTATTCAACACTCTCAAAATATTCATGGATGCCTCATCCTTCTCTAGGGAATATAATCTGTCTAGGGGAGAAACATCCAGCTATTTGGATTGGAAGGGAAGAAACAGGCCTGTATGTTCCCTGACTATCTGGATAATGTGTCTGGTGTTCCTGGTTTTTCTTTGAGATGCATCTGCATAATCTTTGTCTGTCTATTTGATGCACCTGTGTACTCCCTATCTTTCTGGAAATGATTTGTCTGTTAATTCTCTATCTGTCTAGAGGATGTGCCTGCCTAGGATGATTTGTCTGTGTGTTCACTTTTGCCAGGTAGAGATGTGTGTGTACTCCCTGTCTGTTTGCTACACATTGAGAGATGTGTCTGCCCACCACATCTAAGTCAATCATATGATGTGCCCAGATCAACGATGCCATTAATAATGGTCAGAGAAGGCCATCCCAATGGACTTCCTGTGGCACACGGACTCCAGGAGAGAGGGTTGAATGTTGTCCTTGGCAATTGTAGACAGAGGCAGAGCCTGCCAATGCTGTAACATGCTGCTCCACTGAATCTAACAATAACTTGCTTGCTTCTTTAATTGATATTACTAATGTAAACAACAATACCTGAAAGTGGAAGATTCCAGCATAGTTCTCTGTAAAGTACTGATCACGAGGAATAACCCGGTACAGCAGCTTCTCATTAAGAGTGAGACATGCAATGGCAGCCAGAAACCAGCAATCACCTAGTTAGAAACAGAAATCATCAGGGTCCAGTCAGACCAAACCCAAAATTAGGGCTTAAGCACCAGAGTAATTTGAGATATGACATACAAACTTAAGTATGTTTAGGAGAACATTCTACAAGTCACTACTATTAGTCCTGAGGAAGTACCTTCAGTGACTTTATCCCTGTGGGTTTCCAAGGTTTTTCACCACTGGAGATTTTCTCATATTATGTTTGGCTATGTTGAAAACTAACCATAGGGATTGATTAATCCAATTATTTAACAACTCCATCACTGTATAACTTGACTACCAGGATGGGATGTAAGGAATGAGATAACAATAAGCTTTTCTTCCCAAATTCCAACTTGGAGTTCAAACAAACTTAGTCCTTTGATAACATCTGATATTATGGTAGGGTTTCTGGATAGAGGGAAGATATCCCAGTTTTAATCTGAAAAATTCCAGTCCCGCAGTCACAGGCCCACACACAGACCCACATTCTAATCAAAAGGGCTAAATCAAGACCTTTTCCTGACGTTGGGGTCAGATAAGTGAACGAGGTGCTCATCTACAGCATCAATCTTTAAGGGGTGTCAAATTATACTTTACCTTGTTGAGGTAGCATTGTCAGCCTGAGACACTTCATTACAGAGACAACATCACTGGAATGCAATCTGTTATTGCGAGGG
This sequence comes from Stegostoma tigrinum, assembly GCF_030684315.1. Taxonomy (NCBI): domain Eukaryota; kingdom Metazoa; phylum Chordata; class Chondrichthyes; order Orectolobiformes; family Stegostomatidae; genus Stegostoma; species Stegostoma tigrinum. The sequence goes on from NC_081363.1 coordinate 83,184,361, forward strand.
AGACAATGGGATTGACGGCAGCACCAGGCTAGCAACTGAGCACTTTTATGGTTGGTGGGTCTGGTGAAGAACCACACAGCCAATAATCTTCAACACCGTTCTCTCATCACTTAATCTCAAGGGGTTCATGTTCACCCATTCTGAGCTTATGTAATTCATTCATTCAAGCTCAGCACAATAACAAAGACAAGTGAAGAAAGAGAAGGAACCGGATACTCAGGATCAAGCAACATGCAAGTCCCTGGAGCATTTTTCTGCCTAATGTTTTCAGCTCCAAAAATCACTTGCTTCCACACTTAGCAGCTGTAATTCTTTCATCCAATGGGAGGGTGAGAAATTCACAGAACACAATGATGATGGCAGAGTGCCAATAGATGAGAATATATCACCAATTTGCTGGAGGTCAAGGGGAAGAACACACAGATCTGAGCAATGTGCTTGCACAGTTTGCACAACCCCCCCAGTGCATGAATGCTGAAAAGGATATTGAAGGAATATTGTCATAAAATACAGACTCTCTGATCAGTCTCCAATAATGGGTGGTTTTTACGTTCTCATTCACAAACCTATAAAGGGAAGTTTTTACCTTCCTTGTAGACTTCAGTGTAACATGTAGGAACATAATTAGAATCAGCAGTGGCACATCATTCAAGATTTATTTGTTTGTGAGTTGTGAACATTACCGAAGGTCAGAATTCAATGTTCATTTCTGATTACTCTTGAGGCAGTGCTGGTGTACCACTGAAGGTACTTCCTCAGGACTAATAGTAGTGACTTGTAGAATGTTAACCCAGTGGCAGCGATTGAGCAGCAATATCTTTTCAAGTCAGATCAGTTCAGAGATCAAGGGGGCAACTGTACTCCCATGCACCTGCCACCACTGTCCTTCAAAGTGACAAGAACTGTTTTTGCAAGTGCCATCAAAGAAGCTACTTTTCGCTCAATGATATCCTTACCTCCACCTTGATGCCTTGATAGCAAGTAAAACTATTGCTTTTCTTCCACCCTGACTGTTATCTCTGGTACCTTACGTTCAAATGACATACATATGGAAGGATACGCTCACAACTGGTTTAGCCTTTCAATGCCAGATCTATGTAAAGAAGTATCAGGTCCTGATCTCATATGCAAAAACTGACTTTTATTCCAGGCTCAACCCGGCTTTGTCTGATTACTGCAAAACTGTCCTTCTTAAACCTAAACCCCTGTTCCCTCCATCCTCAGCTCCAACTATAAATGCGAGGAGTTTATGAATCAATTTGTCACTAAGATTCAAACAATCCTGTGCTCCATCCCTCTCTTCCACTAGCCAACTTGACTACATGTCCTCTAAAACTCTGAGAACTGTCCCAGTTCTCCACCTTCCTGCTCCTCTGATGCTGCTTGGCCTGCTGTGTTCATCCAGCTCTACACCTTCGTATCTCTTTAAAGTTCATGTGTTTTATTAAAGATCCAGCTCGGATTGAAACCTGAACATAAGTTGAGTTTTCTAAATAAACAAGAAAGGTCTCAATTTTGATGCCAATCTATGGTTGTTTCAGTTGATCTCAGTTAGAATAACATCAGCGAAGACAGATCACCCCAAGATTCCAATACCTGATTATTATCTCATTGTCATAGCGATGAGGGACTTCAGTTATATGGAGAGACGAAAGAAGTTCAAACTTTTTTTCTGGGAAGGAAGATTTAAAAAGCTGCTCAAAGTTATGAGACATTTTGATACGATAGACAGGGATAACCTTTTCACTGACAGAAAGATCAAGTCATTGAGAATGCAGATTTGACATATTTGGCAATCGAACCTCATAGAGGTGAGGAATTCTTTTTCACTCAGCTAGTTGTCATGATCTGGAGTGCAAAATTTGAGAGGGTGTGAAGGCAAGTTTAATTGTAGCTTTCAAATCATTAGTGCATATAAAATTTAAAAATGAAACGGGGGTAACTGATGTCCATTTCAAGCCCACCGACTCCCACAGCTACCTAGAATACACCTCCTCCCACCCACCCTCCTGCAAAAATTCCATCCCCTATTCCCAATTCCTCCGCCTCCGCCGCATCTGCTCCCACGATAAGACATTCCACTCCCGCACATCCCAGATGTTCAAGTTCTTCAAGGACCGCAACTTTCCCCCCACAGTGATCGAGAACGCCCTTGACCGCGTCTCCCGTATTTCCCGCAACACATCCCTCACACCCCGCCCCCGCCACAATCGCCCAAAGAGGATCCCCCTCATTCTCACACACCACCCCACCAACCTCTGGATACAACGCATCATCCTCCGACACTTCCGCCATCTACAAACCGACCCCACCACCCAAGACATTTTTCCAACCCCACCCCTGTCTGCTTTCCGGAGAGACCACTCTCTCCGTGACTCCCTTGTTCGCTCCACACTGCCCTCCAACCCCACCACACCCGGCACCTTCCCCTGCAACCGCAGGAAATGCTACACTTGCCCCCACACCTCCTCCCTCACCCCTATCCCAGGCCCCAAGATGACATTCCACATTAAGCAGAGGTTCACCTGCACATCTGCCAATGTGGTATACTGCATCCACTGTACCCGGTGTGGCTTCCTCTACATTGGGGAAACCAAGCGGAGGCTTGGGGACCGCTTTGCAGAACACCTCCGCTCAGTTCGCAACAAACAACTGCACCTCCCAGTCGCAAACCATTTCCACTCCCCCTCCCATTCTTTAGATGACATGTCCATCATGGGCCTCCTGCAGTGCCACAATGATGCCACCCGAAGGTTGCAGGAACAGCAACTCATATTCCGCCTGGGAACCCTGCAGCCTAATGGTATCAATGTGGACTTCACCAGTTTCAAAATCTCCCCTTCCCCCACCGCATCCCTAAACCAGCCCAGTTCGTCCCCTCCCCCCATTGCACCACACAACCAGCCCAGCTCTTCCCCTCCACCCACTGCATCCCAAAACCAGTTCAACCTGTCTCTGCCTCCCTAACCTGTTCTTCCTCTCACCCATCCCTTCCTCCCACCCCAAGCCGCACCCCCATCTATCTACTAACCTCATCCCACCTCCTTGACCTGTCCGTCTTCCCTGGACTGACCTATCCCCTCCCTACCTCCCCACCTATACTCTCCTCTCCACCTATGTTCTCGTCTATCCATCTTTGTTCCACCACCCCCCTCTCCCTATTTATTCCAGAACCCTCACCCCATCCCCCTCTCTGATGAAGGGTCTAGGCCCGAAACGTCAGCTTTTGTGCTCCTGAGATGCTGCTTGGCCTGCTGTGTTCATCCAGCCTCACATTTTATTATCCGGGACGATTAGACCTCTCTTTTAGAAAACCAGCACAGGGACAATGGGCCAAATCGTCTTCTTTTGCATTGTACAATTCTATGATTTTACTGACTTCTGTTGGAGAAGCTGTTGATGTCTCTGGGCAAGTGCTTCCCTTTATTAGCTTCAGTCCTAGTCCTGTATGTGCTGATATTGAGTATGAACAGAATGGAGCTCAGATGTCATATACTCCCCCACCCCAATTTACCAAGTAAAACAATCCCCTGCCACTGATGCTCACTGTCTGCCCTCACACACAAGGAACAACCACTTGAACGACATCCAGAAAGGCACGAATTATTCAAGAACTATACACCAGTAAGTGAGAGGCCTTTTAATAAAATCAGAGACACCGCAAAGAATCTCTGTAATTGGCTAAATTCTGAGCTTAGTGAAGGTGCTCAATATGAAATGGAAGAATGAAACCAAAGTCAAGGAATGTAAGCAGTAATGGAGGTGAATTGTACCTTCAGATTTATCCTGCAATTAACAGAAAACTAATATTTCTCGTACCGTCACAAGATATGAAACAGGGCACTCCCTCAGCAAATTGCTGTGACATTTAAGCTCAGCATGATGCACCATCTGTTGGACTCTGCAGAGCTAATCATTCTTCTAATATTAGCAGCAACATGCAATAGGCTGACACAGGGAGCTAAAGGATAAAATGAATGTGTGGACTGCTTCAAGTTTCATAGAGAAAAAAGTTGACTCCTTCAGCCATCTCCTGAACTAACTTTGAAATGTTGATTTGGTCTCTGCTTCAATCACTAACTATTAGCTCTTTACAAAATCTCTGCTGATAACAAAATCTCCTGTTCTCTAATTAAAACTCTTACTTAATCTTATACAACCTGGCCCCTTGCTTGATGGCCTACACTGCATAATTACAGTTGTAATTCCTATTCTGTCTACACTGTCTCATTTCCTTGAATTTTAAACATTTTCTTTTAGAAAATCTATTTATCTGCAATAAAATAATTCAATAAAACCTGGAATTAAAACAGAAAACAATAGAAACATTTCACAGGTCAGATAACATCTGAGAAATGCAAAAGAGTTACAGAGAGTTGCAAAACAGAGTTATGAGTGATTCCTTGGAGTTGTAAAGATTTCACGAATTTTAAAAATGGAGAGATCAGGAACATCCACCCCTTTTATGTCAGGAGGAGAAAGGGGATGTGACATGATTTCCAGACGTGGGAAACTTAGGTTCAGCAGAGCCATTTGTACTCAGTGCTAAGGGCAGCACTGTGGGTCAATGGTTAGCACTGCTGCCTCAAAGCACCAGAGATGCAGGTTCCACCCTCTGGCAACTGTCTGTGCGGAGTTTGCATGTTCTCCCTGTGTCTGGACTATGGGTGGAAACCCACACAAAGATGTGCAAGTTGGGTGGATTGGCCATGCTAAGTTGCCCCTGGTGTTCCGCGATGTGTAGGCTAGGTGCGTTAGACATGGGAAATGTAGGGTTACAGGGAAAGGCTAGGGGGATGGTTCTAGGTGGGATGCTTTTTGGAGGGTCAATGTGGACTTGCTGGGCCAAATGACCTGGTTCCACATTGTAGTGATTCTACAGTTGAAACAGACCCTATTTTTACTAATGCAAGGACCTTATCTTGGAGAGTGGGAATTACAGGTTTTTGGAAGGGATGTAAATCATCATGAAGTGTGCTTAAGGTAAATAGACAATTAAAATTGTGAAGTTATTTGAAAGGCCTGACCTTTAACAGTTGAGAAGAAGTAGGCCGCCTAAATTAGTGAGTTAAAGAAAGTCTGTGTGAGCAGATTTAATTGCAGTTTGTTGAAATAATCCCAACTGCCAAAGTTATAACTTTATTATTGCTTGACTGTTTTCTTCAATTGATGGTTATCACAGTGAGGGAGACGTGCTGTAACTTCACAGATTGATTGACAGCTTAAAGATGCTATTAAAGGATAAGTTGTCCTCGATCTGAAGTAATTTTTTTTATTTTATAATGGATTTAATGTTTAAGTAAGTTTAAGAACTTTTAACTTTATTGAAGGTGAGTTTTGTTTATATAGTGAGCTCTGTATTAGATATTTAAAACAACATGTTATTCATCTTTGCATGCCTCCCAAGGTCCGTCCAGTGTGGACCTGGGTCAGTTGGCATGGGTGTAAGTGCAAACGGTGGTATATAGCAACATGAGTTCACACTTGTTGGTACTAAACTGACATAGGGCTAAATGTGGTGGATGAGAGTATGTTTTTACTAAATTGGCATAGTGCTGAAAGTAGAAATAGGGATGGATTGGCATGGATGAGATATGGGTAGTGGATGGAGGTGAGGGTGTGTAAGGTGTGAGACTTAAAGAGCCAAATATTTAATGAAATGAAGGCAGAGGCAGGAAAGCCACAGGCTGGCTTAATCAAGACATAGGCCACTTGGTAATAGATTCCCCAACTTCTACTCTCTAACCAAAGGAAATGCTCCCCACACCTCTGGACATGTCTTGAGGAACAGATTTAAATTTTGCCCAGAGTCAAAAAGTCATTAGGGCACAAAAGAAGATCATTCAGATAATCAAGTACAAGTCAGCTCTCTGAAGAACAATCAACCCATATCCTAATTCCATCTCCACAGCCCTGCAATTGTTACTTTCCCAAGCACAAATCCAAATCCATTTCAAAAGCATTTGTCATCTATGCTTCCCCACCTTCATAAGCAGCAATTTGCAAGTCATTACCATTCAATGGGTGAAAAAGTTCTTCCTCACATTGTTACTGCAACTTTTGACCAAAATATTAAACATGTCCCCTCATTGTTGCATGATCAGCCAAAGGGAGTGATTTTGATTTGTCCACCTCCTCTTAATCTATCAAAATCTTCTATACTTCCATCATATTTCCTTTCAATATCCTTTCCTCAAGAAGAACAACTCCAGCTACTCCAATCTAAGCTTGTTGGTAAAATTCTGGAACCATTCTCCTCTGCATGCTCTCAAGGTTTCTCACATATTCCCAGCACTGAATTCAATGTTCCAGCTGCACAGTTTAATCAGATCCCTAAAAAGATTCAACATAATTCACCAACTCTATATATCAATGAAGCCTATGATCCCATTTGCTTGGCTAACAACTCTCTTAACACATTCTACAACTTTTAAAGATCTACACACAAGATCTTGTCCTCCCTCCACCTCCCCTGTATGTCCTTCCTCACCATTGCCTCGCCCAATAAGTCTTCTATCAATGTGCATCGTTTTTCACATTTTTCTGCACAAAATTTCATAATCACTTGGCTATCAATTCTGCTAACCTGTTCTGTTACAGTTCACTCGTATCACCCTCATTGTATGAAACACCTTCAAATTTGGCATCATTACCAAACTGCATCATTTCACTCTGTATGCCAATTTCTAACTCATTTCTATTTCAAACAAACTATATTCCTAGCACGAATTGCACAGCATTATTATCTACTTTGCTAGTCTGAAAAACTATGACTCTGTTTTCTGCCCTTGAGCCAATTTGTTTTATTTGAACTGACACAAGGTTTCAATCCTTCACTCCACTGGCTTTACATATCCATTCACATTTTAAAGCATTTGTTTGAATGCTTGATCCTGTTACAATTTCACACCAATAAATTTGATCAGTGGTATTTTAAACTTAAATTCAGCACACAGTATTCTGATCAGATTACTTTCAAGAATGTCAATTCACCAAGCAGATTTGCTTTACTGACTGTGATGTCTGCGGGATGGTCCTTGTTGAGTTGAAGGAATTGCGTCAAATTACAGGAAATTGAAGCCAGCACCCTTACACTTCTGAAGCGCTGACAACTTGGCTCTTTCACTTGATGAATTTCATGTACATCAAATAAATAGTGGGAAATTACATCCTTTCCTGTTCCCATCTTCCACTGTCATTACTCAACAGTAGTAGCAAGCACTCCCAGGACAAGCACAGTGCAGTTGGATACTAAGTTACATTCTTGCTATCCTGTCTATTAGTAAACCATGGTCCAATTGGATGACCTTGGGTGACATTACTTCTGTTCAATGAGGGTAGATTGTCAGTTCTATTATTGAATGAGCTCTTAAAAACAATGTGCTGTGGGTCACATTATTCAGTAGCCAGGATATGGTTTCATAGTCATACAGCATGGAAGCAGGCTCTTTGGCCCACCATGTCAATGATGGTCAACAAACAACAAACTACACTAATGCCTTGAATGACATTTGTTCTACAGACCACCGTACCCTGGTATTTTAAGTCCAGGTGTTTCTTGAATGTGGTAATAATACCTGCCTCCACCACCCTCTCAGGAAGCGCATTTCACATTTTCCCCTACCATTTGGCTGAAAGAATCTTTCCTCAGATCTTCTCAAAACTGCTTAGTCCTCACCTTAATGCTATGCCCTCTGGTGTTAGACACATTTGCTACGGACGAAAGATTCTCACCATCTACCCTGTCCCCGTCTACATAATTTTGTAAAACTTAATCAGGTCCCCTCTCAATCTCCGCTGCTCCAGAGAAAACAAACACAATCTGTCCAGTCTTTCCTTGTAACTAAGACATTCCATCTCAGAGAACCTCCTGGTGAACCTCTTCTGCACCCTCCATAGTGTAATTGTGTCCTTCTGTGTGTATGGCGACCAGAACTGCACACAGCATTCCATCTCTGGCCTAATCAATGCTCTATAAAATTGCAACAAGACTTCCCTGCACCTATATTCTACATCCCAGCTCATGAAGGTGAGCATCCTATGTGTATCCTCCAACACCCTGTTTACCTGCGCTGACACCTTTAGGGAGCTATGGTCTTGTACACCAAGGACCCTTTGTTCCTTAATACTCCTTAGGGACCTTGGGATTCATTGTGCATATCCTTCCCCTACTAGACCTCCCAAAAATGCATACTCTCACATTTATCAGGAATAAATTCCATCTGCCTTTGCTCAGCCTCACTTACCACCTCATTGATATCAGACTATAGCCTAAGACCATCCTCATTATCAACAACACCACCAATTTTTGAGTCACATGCAAACTTTCGAATTATACGTTCTACATTCACTTCCAAGTCATTAATGTATGTAACAAACAAGGGTCCTAGCACCAATCCCTACGATACATCATTAGTCACAAGTCTCCAATCACAAAAATAATACTCCACTATCATCCTTCGCCTCCTACTTGTAAGACAATTTTGGATTCAGTTTGCTAATGTGCCTTGGACCAGCCTTCCCTGCAGGACCATGTCAAAGGCGTTACTGAAGTCCGTGCAAACCATATCAACCGCACTACCCTTGTCAATGAACTTAGTCACCTTTTCAAAAAACTCAAATTAATCAGACAAGATCTCACTCCAACCAATTCATGCTGACTATCCCAGATCAACCTCTGCCTTTCCAAGTGTAATCTTTTCCAATAATTTGCCCACCAATTTTTAAAAATTTATTCACCGGATGTGGGCTTCACTGGCTAGGCCAGCATTTATTGCCCAGAGGCAGTTAAGAATCAATCACATTGCTTTGGGTCTGGAGTCACATGTAGACTCCAGACCAGGTAAGGATGGCAGTTTCCTTCCCTAAAGGGTATTAGTGAACCAGATGGCCTTTTTCAAAAATTGACAATGGATTCATGTCCGTTATTAGACTCTTAATTTTTGCAGGATTTTTACTGAATTCAAATTCCACTATCTGCGGCAGCATTCAAAACTGCATCCCAGAATGTTACTTGGATTTCTGGATTAACGGTCCAGTAATAATTCCACTAGACCATCACCTCCTTCGGCTAATGACAGACTAACTGGTCTGCATGGCCTGGCCTATCCCTGCTGCCCTTCCTGAACAAAGGGATTAGCTGTCCTCTAGTGACCTAGAGCTTTACCTGTGGCCAGGGAAATATTAAACATCTCTGCCAGAACCCCTCCCTTGCCTGCCATAACAGCCTGGGATTATTCTCATCAAGCCTGGGGATTTATATACTTTTATGCCTGCCAAAATGTCTAATACCTCCTTCTTATTAACCTTAACATGCTCTAGAATCTCACCATCCCAAATGAAATCGCCAGCCACAATGTCCTTCCCATTTGTGAATACACGTGAAAAACATTACTTAAGATTTCACCTACATCCTCCGGCTCCATGCATTTGATGTTGCTTTGGTCTCCATTAGGATCCACTCTTTCCTCAATAATGCTCTTTCTCCTTAATACATTTATAAAATGCCTTAAGAATTTTCTTAATCTGTCTGCCAAACATGTTTCATGGCCTCTCTTTTCCTTCCTAATTTATTTTTTAAAGCAGCTTCTACATTCTTTATACTTCTCAAAGACTTCAACTGCTTTTAACACTCTGAACCTAACATAGAGTGTCATGGAGCTGTATACCACGGAAATAGACCCTTTGGTCTAACTCGTCCATACTGACCCAAGGCCCTAAATTAATTTAGTCCCATTTGCCAGCACTTGGCCCATATCACTCTAAACCCATCCTATTCATATACCCATCCAGATGCATTTTAAATTTTGTAATTGTACCACTTCCTCTGGCAGCTCATTGCATACATACACACCATCCTCTGCGAGAAAAGGTTGCCCTTCGGTCCTTTTTCAATTTTTCCCCTCTCACGTTGAACCTATGCCCTCTAGTTTTGGACTCCCTCAGCCTGGGGAAAAGACCTTGGCTATTCACCTTATCTATGCCCTTCATGATTTTATAAACTTCTGCAAGGTAGCCATTCAGTCTCCAACTCTCCAGGAAAAGTAACTTCAGCCTATTTACCTTCTCCTGACAGCTCAAACATTCCACGCCAGCAACATCCTTGTAAATCTTTTCTAAAACCTTTCAAGTTTCACAACACCCTTCCTATAGCTTAGAGACCGAAAATGAACACAGTATTCCAAAAGTGGCCTAATCAATGTCAAGTACAGCCTCAATATGACCTCCCAACACCTATACCCAATGCACTGACAAAGGCAAGCATATCAAACATCCCCTTTACTATCCTGCCTACCTGTGACTCTACCTGTATTCCAAGGTTCCATTGTTCAGCAACACTCCCCAGAACCTTACCATTAAGTGTACAAGTCGTCTGATTTGCCTTTCCAAAATGCAGCACCTCATATTGATCTAAATTATTGATCTACCACTATGCTTCCTTATTTTTCTTTGTCAAACTCTCGACATCCCTATATATCCAGAGATGCCTATGCTTCTTGCACTTGACCTTTCCCCTTAGAGAATCATGCTAGCCCTGGACTCTCTCTGTACTGCTTTCAAAAGACCCCCACTTTCCAAATGTAAACCCAGTTGCAAATTATTGTTCCCAGTCTATGTTAGTCAGATCCTGTCTAATGATACTGCAATTGGCCTTCCACAAATTTACTCAACTTCTGCACTATCCTTATCCCTTTCCATAATGACTTGGAGTTATGGCTTTTTACCACGCTATCATACATTTCCTGCTGAAATGCGCCTTTGCAAAGGAAGCCTGGTGAGAGATGCAATGGTCTTTGTCAAGTTTCGCCCCAAGCAGTCTGTGCTTTAAGGACTGATCCTTTGTGATACATACAAAGACAAACATTGACTGCACTGTGAGGACCATCAACTCGGTTAAAGATGCTCTTTGGTCTGCCCGAAACCTGTCAGTCTTCCAGAGGAAGGAGTTGACCTCAACAGAGCGTTGCAAAATGGCACATTCCATGGACCAGGACTACATGCAATGCAGCACACAAAAGCTTGGGTCTGCTGCTACAGGATGCAATGGAGAAAGACCACCATTTAAGCACTTTCTGCCAAAGTACAATGGGAGCCCATTCAGTTATTGGGTCCTCCCAGTGCTTCAAATGCATGCAAATAAAGTCTTATACTAGTATGAAATACATCGCATTTATTTGTTCTCAAGGCACAAAGACTGTATAGAATTTAAATGGTCCAGTGACTTTGTATGAATACGAAGATTTGTCATGAATAAAGGACAGTTTTGAAATAAAAAGAAGCTCTGTAGAAGGGGAACTGTGCATAGGATGATGAGAAGGATTTCTGCCCTTTGAGTTCTTCTGCAGGCCACGTAAGGCATACTTCATGTCATCAGCCTTCGCCAAAGAAGCAGATCAGGCTTATACTGGATCACCACCAGCAGATGAGAGCCCGGTCTTCTCGACTAAATTCAATCATACATCAGTAAATCTTAGAGGAATGTGCACCAGCATTTCACACAAATTTCTTTTTGAAGTCACGTAGACAAGTGCAACAACCTTTTGGCCCACTACAGTATTTAACAATGAACAATGAAACTGATAATTGATTAATCTGATTTATTTGTGTCAATGAACTCAGAGGGAGAACTCCCTTAGTCCCTCAAAAACGTGGAGAATAAAAAAGAAACTTTAGAAAAAGCACGAGCAAGCTTGTTCAGCTGATCATATGACAAAGCTCACATCCTTAAAGATCTCCCAGTTTTTTTCTCTTTCCTACTCCTCTCCTACAGGCACTCATTTGCGCTACGGTATACAACCCTCAGATTAAACCACTACTGGTCATCTCTGTGTAATGACATAACAGCCAATGGTCTTGGTAGGGCTATGGCAATTTTACCTTTACCCATAATTCCAGGGGGAAAGCTGTCCCTGCCTTCTTGTCTATGTTGCCTGGTGTAGGAACTGGCTGGCTATCTGACTGAGGGCAAGGGACTCGAGTACGATCCAGTTTTCACCCAATGTCATAGCTTATTAACTGTGGAAATCCTGGTTGCTCCTTTCCTTCTCAAATCTATAAGTATCAAGATCAATGGTATCTACTCTCCTACCCATTTATGATCACCTGAATTGATCCAGGGTTTTCCTGGTCTGTGTATTTCAGTGTGAACTCATAACCATTCCCCTAAACAGACAGCAGACCACACAAAATTATTTATAACTAAATTATTACTAAACTAGAAATCCAGAGGCCTGAATCAATGCTCTGAAGATATGAGTTCAAATCCCACCATTCAATTCATTAATCTGGAATAAAATGCTAATTTCATTAATAATGATCATGAAACAACTGGATTGTCGTTAAAATCTATGTGGTTTTCTAATGTCCTTCAGGGAGGATATATGCTGTTCTTCCATAGTGTGACCTATGTGCGACTCCAGATCTTTTAATGTGGTTGATTTTAACTTTTCTCTGAAATGACCCAGCCAACCATTCAGGTGTGACAACTAAGCAATATGTTCTGAAGGGCAAATAGAAATGGGCAATAAATGCTGGTCTACCTAGTAATGCATAAATAATTTTTTTAAAAACCCTCTCTCATCTTGCTACAAATCTCTTCCACAGCCTCTGGCTCTTTCTGGAATCTGGTTCTGTGGCCACCTGCTACTGACCTTACCAACATGGTTTCAATTCCCTGGTTTCCATCGTCCCTAGTGAAATTTAAATTTGATTAATTAATAAATAGGGAGTTGACCGTAAAATTATTATCAATTGGCTCAAAAACCCATCTGGTTCCCTAATGTCTTTTAGGGAAAGCAATATGCTGCCCTTACCCAATCTGGCCAATATGTGCCTTCAGAACGACAGCAATGTGGTTAAGTCTTAACTGCACTCTGACAAGTCATTCAGTTCAATGGTAATTTGAGATGGGTAGTGTCAGCCCAAGCATGGACATTGTCCAGGTTTCTCCTAGGCCCTACCCTTCAGCTAAGTAGCAAGCCATCAATCTACTATCGATCACCAGCAATTGACAGTGCTGCAAACGAAGAGTATTTGTTAAGTAGCTGCTCACCAATGCACAGCTTGGGCTTGAATAATCGGGTCAAAACTTTGTTGTAGATTTGGTCAAAAAATGAAGAATAAGAGCTGAAATTCAGAGGAGAGGTGGCAGTGACTGCTCTTGACGACTATGACCATTTTTCCAGTTCTATTCTTTGCAGGGACATTGGCATCACTAGCATTCAATTGCTAATGAGAAGGTGACATGAAAGATCCCTTGGGAGACTGAAGTCAATGGGAAGGGGAAAACTCAACACCTAACACAAAGGTTGCATGGTTGATCCTGGCCAATAATCTCAGGCCAGTAAATCACTCCAGGAGTACCTCAAGGACATGTTCCAGGCAGAATCACCTTGGCCTACTTCATGAATGACCTTCCTTCCAACATTTGGCCCAAAGTGAGATGCTTGCTGGTGACTACACAATGTTCAGGACCATTCACAACTCCTCAGATACCAAATCAGTCTGTGTCTACAGGCAACAAGAGCTAAACAATGTTCAGGCTTAGGCTGATAAGTGACATTTTTCCATGACATTGCCATCGCTGAATCCCTCACCACCAACATTCCAGGAACTACCGTTAACTAGAAACTGAACTGCACTGGTCAAATAAATACTATGGTAAGAACAGCAGGTCAGAGAGTGCAAATCCTACGATGATTAATTCAGTTCCTGTCTACCCATAGTTTAACCACCAGGTACAAGGCTTGACACCATCGGGGACAAGGCAGCCAAGGTGATCAGCATTCAACGTTCATTCTCTTCACCATCGGTGCATAAGGTCAACAGTGTGTGCTATCTACTAAATGTGTTGCAGCAACTCACCAAGGCCATGACAGATACACAGGAGCATCACTGCCTGCAAGTTCCCCTTCCAACCAACACCCGATCCTGTTGAACCATACTGCTGTTTCTTCATGGATGTTGGTCAAAATCCTGGAATTCCCTCCTTAACAGCACTGTGAGTATGTCTGCACCCCAAGGGCTGCAGCAATTCTAGAAGGTAGTTCATCACCACTATTTCAAAGAAAACAAGGGTAGATAGTAAATGCTGCCATAACCAGGGAAGCTCATGTCCCATGATTTTGTTTTTAAAAAACGGATTGCAGCAGTTTAGGAAGATGGCTCACTGCCACCTTCTCAAGGGCAATTAGAGAAGGGCAAAAGATTGGTGGTCTAACCAGTGACAACCTCATCGCAAAAAGATTGCAAGAAAGAAATATTTTGTTGCTGATGGGAGTGAGCATGCTCAATCTGAACACAGAGAATCCAACTGGCAGCATATCTTATTGTTAGGACATCGTCTGCTGAAACAATAGACTGTACAAAGGTCGGCAGCTTGCTGGGATGCAGCTCCTAATGGGCATTGTTCCAAAGCACTGACCCGCGGTTCAGACCTACCTCACACAATGTTATTTTATGCTCGTCAGCATTCAGCAGCTCCATGGATTATTAAATGGAGAATGGAAGAATCCTTCTGCTCTTATATCACTTATTAACAGTTCAAAAGCTGTCCAATTTTTCTTTAATTGATTCATCCATGATGATTTGTACAGGGGAGCCACTGCACAAATACCAATGGCCAGTGTTCAAATGTGAATCGTAATAACTGCACCTCCCAGTCACGAACCATTTCAACTCCCCCTCCCATTCCTCAGACGACATGTCCATCATGGGCCTCCTGCAGTGCTACAATGATGCCACCCAAAGGTAGCAGGAACAGCAACTCATATTCCGCTTGGGAACCCTGCAGCCCAATGGTATCAATGTGGACTTCACAAACTTCAAAATCTCCCCTTCCCCCACTGCATCCTAAAACCAGCCCAGTTCTTCCCTTCCCCCCACTGCATCACAAAACCAGCCCAGCTCATCTCCACCCCCCCACCTGTGTCCCAAACCAGCCTGTCTCTGCTTCCCTAACCTGTTCTTCCTCTCACCCATCCCTTCCTCCCACCTCAAGCCACACCTCCATTTCCTACCTACTAACCTCATCCCGCCTCCATGACTTGTCCATCTTCCCTGGACTGACCTATCCCCTCCCTACCTCCTCACCTATACTCTCCTCTCTACCTATCTTGTTTTCTCTCCATTTTCAGTCCGCCTCCTCCTCTCTCCCTATTTATTCCAGTTCCCTCTCCCCATCACCCTCTCTGATGAAGGGTCGAGGCCCAAAATGTCAGCTTTTGTGCTCCCGAGATGCTGCTTGGCCTGCTGTGTTCATCCAGCTCCACACTTTGTTATCAGTGATTCCATCCCAGTTCTGCTTCTGCTAACACAGCTTGCTAAGTAGTGACCTCAAGCAGACTTAGCTTAAGAAAGGAGATTGCAAACACTCTGCAAGACTAGCTTGGCCTGAACATAGCTGTCATCAGGAAGGAAGGAAAGGTTTGCTTATATGGTACCTTTCACAAACACAAAATATTCCAAAGTGCTTTACATTCAATGAAGTACTTCTGCAGCCAATTTGCCCACAGCAAAATCCCACAAACAGAAATGTAATGATGTGATAGTAATTTGTTTTTTCTTGTGACATTGATTGAGAGTAAGTATTGGCTAGGATACCTGCATTTCATTGAAGCAGTACTGGGGGATATTTTATATTCATCTGATAGGGTAGACAGGGATTTGATTGAATGTTTCAACCGAAAGACAGAATCTTTGACAATGCAGCACTCCCTAAGTTACTCTCTGGACTGTCACCCTTGATATTTGTACTTAAGTTTTAGAGAAAAGCTTGAACCCAAAATCTCTGACTCAGAGGCATAAGCAATGAGCCCAGGTAAAAATCTAGATGAAACATCTACTTTTCGACTAACATCACTGCATCAAATCCGAACATGGTAAATGTTAAAATATCTGCAGAGAGAAATCAGTACTGAGCTTTTCTTACAATTTCTGTTTCTGATTTACAGCATTCGCAGTACTTTCTGTTTTTACTCAGTGTCAAAATATACTTCCTGAACGTCAAACCATGCAAGTTGCTTCCAGCCACTATTCCCATTACCTATCCTCATTAACCTGAAACCATCAAAATCACTAAAGTCATTCTGCACAACAGCGGTCGCTACCTCCTAATCCCAATCCCTACCCTCCATGGTTGCCCATCCATTCTCTTGGTTCACCATCCTCTTTCAATCTCCCTGACCCCCAGTTCTTTTTGTTGACTTATCCGAGAGCCAGTGCTACAACTGAAAAGGCCCAATCTTGAAAATCTATTCCTCTGTGAGCTTCCTGAAGATAATGTTTAGCTGTCATAAGTTCACTGATTAAGTTGTAATGGGGCCCAAGATGTAACATAAGGGGGTGCCTGTCCTAGCCTTTCCATGTTGGGTACTAACAAATTTCTAAATGCGTTTTAAATTTGAATATTCCTGCAATTTCATTAGCTGACTGCTAATTATATATATTTCTGTAAGAGAAGCTCAAACTGCTAGCTCTTAGTAATTTATCAGAACTGATCACTGTAACCACGTAAAAGGTTTCCAAATGTATTCCTTAATTGCTTATAGGAAGCTGAAGCTCAAATGCTAATGACCACAAAGGAAAAGTGAAAGTAAAGTTCAGCAGAGCTTTGTCTTCAAAGGATAGTAGTCTTACAGCAGTTTGCAGGGGAGGCTACTGAAACAGTACATTTCTGGGTTCAGCAAACAACGATCTTTGAAGAGGAAAAGTTGACGTATATGATTAAAAACAGGAAGGTGGAGCCAGCTAATTGTGAGTTATCTATGGCCAAATGGTCTCTTTTCCTAATAGCAACAATAACTTTATCTAGGAAATAGCCTGCTACAGGTTACTAGTAAATGTAAGAAGAGAATTCATAATAAGTCAACTAATCAGTAAGCTGATCATACCGATTCAAAATTTGATCTCAGAAACCAACATAAAGGATCAGTTCATGGATGTAGCAACTTTTTTTTATTGCACCACAGCTCTTGGTCAGAAAGGAGAAAATGCAGAAATGGATTTCTGGAGGAAAAAGGATGTGAGGAGCCCAGCAGAACAAAATGTACCTCCATCTTTTAGGGAATTCAGAAGCAGGAGAAGAATTGGTTTCACAGAGTGTCAAAGATCACACAGTGAAAATTCAACCTTCATCACCACACCATGAGGCAGGCTTCAGTTTCTTGGGCCATGGCCGTGCAGTCTTATGCATAATAACAAAATGACTTGAAGGGTCCTGAATTTTCTGTGTGATATCAACAGCCAAAATGATCAAATCAGCCAACAAATCAGTAACATTTTCCTTTTCATCTGAATCTTGTAACAAAATGTAATAAAAATATCTATAACCACCAGCTTAATTTCACTACCTGCCTTTCAGTAGCGACATATGAATAATGTGCACCTTTATCGTGCATTACATCTTTGTGATGTCAAACTAACATTTCTACCCTTGTTGTCTTGACAGAAATTCTTGGTAACAGAGGTACAACATGGTAATGTGAGAGAGAGGACCTTCCACTCTGGCCAACATGGCCAATTTGATGGTATCTAATTTTCTCACATTGGCAGAAGAAATTTTTCCTTATTACTGAGTGCTTTTATATTTTCAGCCATTACCATTCCCTTTAGTCTTCTTCATTGGCTACTTTGACTGTTCGACATATCGGTTCCCTGAATAGAATGTATTGCTGGCTCAGTTTTAAAGTATTCATGCAATATCCCTATGTTCACTTTTTTGACCAATCTTTTAATATGTTTATCTTAAAACAGCAGATCCGTGCTGTAGAAGCTACTGACTGTTGGTTTCATATTATCCGCCAAAAAGGTCTTAGAAATTATGAAACAAGACCTACCCAAATCTCCTTGACAGATATCAGTTCTTGAGGCTCCACCAATGATGAACTTTGGATTCTCACAGATTTCCTGACAAGACAAAACATAATTAGCTGAGATAGCAGGAACTGCAGATGCCGGAGAATCTGAGATAACTAGGTGCAGAGCTGGATGAACACAGCAGGCCAGCAGCATCAGAGGAGCAGGAAGGCTGATGTTTCGGGTCTAGGGGTCTAGGCCCAAAATGTCAGCCATCCTGCTCCTCTGTTGCTGCTTGACCTGATGTGTTCATCCAGCTCTACACCTTGTTATCACATAATTAGCTGAGCCTATCAACAATTGAAAACACTTTTTTAAAACACTTCACTCTTCACCCTGGTAAAATTTCATCCCTTTTTAAAACATGGCCACCAAATATTTTTATTTTCTATCGTATGTTCTTTTCTTTTCACTGAGACACAAATTTAAGCATAACTGGCACTGAGATTGTTACTGAAAATGCCAAGGTTTGTGTCTGAAAGCACTGTTTAAATATCCTTAAAATCACTAGGCAGTGCAAATGATTGGTGCCCTTGATGAATGCAACCAACATTTGTAAAGTAAATTAATAACTAGAATGTCAATAAGAAGAATAATATCATCAATATCAATGATCAGCCCAATGTTATTATGATCCTTCATGAATGAAAGTCATTGAAACAACTAAAAGGACCAGATTTTTGGACTCAGTGGATAGTTTTCAATGTCCTCATCAAAAAATGCATAATGTCAAATAAATGAATGTGTTCATTAAGGCCCATGCTATAATTAGCCAACAAACAATAATTTAGTAACGGCAGTGGATATAAACACAAGCCAGACTCAAAAAATTTCATTCATGGTTGAGAGTGTGCTTGAAAATAGTACCTGAAACGGGTACCACAACTACTTTAGTTAGAAATAAAAGATACGTTTTACTAAATATAACACATGAACAGATGGACTAAGGAGATGAAGGACGCCATTTAGCCCTGAATCTAGCCTAAGATTCAAAAACGTTAGAGTTGATCTGATTGTAACCTCAACTCCACATTCTAAACTATCTCCGATAATTTTTCACCCTCTTGCATATGGTAGATTCTACCTCTGCCACAAAATTATGCAAAAACTTTGTTTCCACCATCTTTTGGAAAAGAGTTCCAAAGGCTCATACCCCACTGAAAGAAAAGAAATCCTCATCTCAATGCTAACTGAATGAACCCTTATTTTTCATTGATGATCCCGTAGTCCTAGATTCTTGCACAAGAGGATGTATCCTTTCTACAGTCATCTCAGGATTTTGCAAGTTTCAATCAAGTTTCCTCTCACTCTGCTAAACTCCAGTGAACACAAGCCGACTAACGTTTCTCCCCCAAAGACAAACCATCCACTCAGGGTATTACTCTCATGAAACATCTTTGAATTGCTTCCAATGGATTTACATTCTTCCTTAAATAAGGAGATCTATACCATATTTACTATAATTTGTCTGGCAATCTTTTATAGCTGAAAAATAACAAAGACATTCAATGCCCCTTGCAGTAAATGAGAGCATTCTATTTGCTTTCCTAACTTCTTATTATACCTATACAGTAGCCTTTTGTGATTCATGCACCAGGACACCAAGACTCCTATGCATCTCAGAGCTTTGCAATCTTTCACAATATACTTCTGTTTTATTCTTCCTGTCAAAATGAATAATTTCACATTTTCACACTCTTACCTCATCTTCCAGATTGCTGCCCCACTCTGTTAATTCAGCTACATACTTTTGTAGCATCCCTTCATCCTCTTCATAACTTACATTCCTACTTATCTTTGCGTACACCAGCAAATTTAGGAAATATGTCTACAGTCTCTTCTTCCAAGCAATTTTGATAAACTGTAAAATATTGAGGTCCCAGCATTGATCCCCATGGCACACAACTCATTACATCTTGCCAACCAGAAAAATACCCATTTATGCCTACTCATTTTCCTGTTAGTTAGCCAAACCCATGTTTTCTTCAATCAATCCCCCCATACCGTGAGCCTTTATTTTCTGTAATACAATTGATGCAATATCTTATCAAATGCCTTCTGGAAATTTAAGTGCAGTACATCTACCAGTTCCCATTTATTCAGAGCTTCTTCAAAGGACTCCAATAAATTGATTAAACATGATTTCCTTTTCATAAGCCATTTCACTTTGCATCATTACCTTGAATTTTCTTAAATGCCCTGTTATAATAACAACTTCTAACATAACAGTGTTAAGCTAACAGATTCATAGCCTTTCTTCCTTGAGACCCAAACAGTTTCCAACATCAATACCTTTTCTAGGCTGTATTTGAAATGAATTTGACAATTATTTCCTTCTCTAAACAGTGTTGTTCATGGTTGTGCTATGTAAGAGGCTTGCTCCCACCAAGGTTTAGAATGTGGATGTGGAAAGGAAATTTCCTCTTGTAGGAGAGTACTAGAACTAGGGAGCTTTATCTTTGCTTAGTTTAGAACCTATCAAGTGATTAGTGGTACACGATATACCACCATAGAATATATTCAGAAGAGACACTGCTCCTAGATTAACAAGGTGTACCGTGCATAACAGCAATAAATCCAACTACATTTAGTTCGGCATAATGACAGGATGCTAGGGAGTTCTCACAGATATATCCGGCCCTTCTGAAAACGAGTTGAACTCCTTGTCTCCACCCACAGATTATATGTGAGTTGATTAGAATAGGTGGAGCCATCATACTATGAATAATAACCACTTCAAAACCATTACATTATACAAAAGCAACAGTGAGTGGTCACACTTGTATAAATAAAACTGTATTACAGATTGCTTTTCATTTACAGTAACTGAGAGTACTTGCACTCTCATCAGAGCACTGCCTTCTATTCACTCCAGTACTGCCAGCCTTAATCCCTTATCAGGGTGCTAAATATACTTATGGTAAATGCAGGTACTCCTGCTTTCACACTTCTATTAGAGTGCAGATTTCCCTTTACTTACAGTAAATGTGCATGAATTCTCAGACTACATAGAATTCTCTTCAATTATAGTAATTACAAGCTCCCTCACCCTCACTTACCCATCATAGTGCATGCTGCACTTCACATACCACAACTGTAATACTCAACCACCTATCACAGAGCACTGACGCACACTCTCAGAAATTTTAGGGGCTCCCCCTCACAAATCCTATCAGGTTGGACACACACTAAAAAGTAAATTTGCTTGGATCCCTACCTTTGGTCGTTTCCACAGTATGTTCTTCACTTTTGAGGACTTTTGTCCCAGTTTTTTATACCCAAGGGACTCCACTGAGGCTGGAAACGTGTCATCTTCAAACAGAATATTTTGCTGCAGGCAGTCCTGCTTCAGTGTTACAAAGTTCTGCTCATTAAATTTGATGGGCTTATGAATCGACCCTTCCCCCTCCCGCCTCTGTCTCTCATGTATCAGACGGTCACAGAAGTGCCCAGTTGGTGTGTATGGCATGGTTTCCAGCAAAAGATCTTTACTTGGATCTCTATGAGCAGACAGACGGCTATTGAGGCAGCGACTACCACACTCAGCAGCAAATGATATCAGTTGGTACGTTACAATACCTTCAGTGGACACAAACTCCTGGCATAAATCCAGGCTGCTCATTCCTGATTGGATGGATTTCAAACAACGTCACACCTGCAGAATGCAGTACAAAAGACAATCTCCCTCAGGCCATTGGCTGAGATACAATAGAGAAAGAACAAAAACTACACACTGAGGGACTGCTGAGTTACAACAGCCAGAAGGGTTGTGTTGATAATGTTGGTGAAGAATAGGAAGAAACATAGAGATAAGCATCTTTTTTTCTGCATCCAAAGAGCTGAAAGAGGCTCTGTCTGCCTCAGCAAAATGGCATTCACGATAAAGCTGCACTCAACGAGCTGTGTGTGAGACACACTATAAACTTTAATCCAGTTGAGATGCAAATCCATTGAATATTGATCTTATGGGCCTGGCTGGGCTGTTATGACTTCAGGTGGGGCATTTTTTCTCCCCCATAATTCTAATCTGTGCACTTCTCAGTTCCTATGGAGAATTTCTCTCTGATCTTATTGATTTACTTCCCAACACTCAACACTTGTGCTGAGAGAAACAAGCTACATTTAATTACAAGAGTACATCTCAAATTCCTGTGTGCAGAATTGGTCCCCTTATTTCAGAAAAATATTTGAGGTAGTTCAGAGAATGTTTATTCAGTTGATACCTAGACAAGAGGGCTGTCTAATGAGGAAAGGTTGGGTAGACTAGTTTCCACCAGAGTTTAGAATAATGAGGGATTAACCAATGTCGTCAAATAAGCCCAATTCAATGATCACTATTAATTATTTCATCATCCTTAGTGGCCAGCCTCTTCTCAGCAGAGGAAATATTATGATGAGACTGAATATTGCCTCCTGTATGTTGGTGCAGGCTTCGGTCATTTGAGCAGAATACTTGATAACAGAGACCTCAAACCCAACATCAAATTACAAGGCAAATAGTGCATCTGTACATATTGGAAACATGAACAACGGATAGCAGACACTGCAAATCCCTTAAGATATGCCACCAGTGATACATCTGCAAAATCTTCCAAAACTCTGACAGGGTAGATGCTGCAATTTTAGTGTATTTTCTCAGGTCAATTTCATCTGTATCAAGGCACTGGTTATGGTCAATCAACTGTATTGTGAAGGCACACTGGCCAAATGCTTGTTATCATAGAATCACAGACTCTACTTCGAGTTTCATCATGTAAGCAGTTACCAAGAAATGCTTGCTACACACATGGACTACAGTAATTCAAGAAGGCAGCTCACTACAACTTTCTCACAGGCAACAAATGATGGGCAATAAATGCTGGCCCAACCAGCTCCTGCACAACTAAGACATCTTATAGATCCTCTTTGTGGAGATATTGAAGATTAGCTCAGAGAAACATTGTCTCTCAGAGATGTATATACAGCCTTGCTACTGAACTGACATGCCTGGTGTCCTCCAACCAGATCCCAGCTATGGGTCAAGTAGTACATGCTGCATTATGTGTCTGCCTCAGGACAGTCAAATGCACAGAAGTCGATCCCGTTGATGGCCAGTGGTCCCTTTAACAATCATTCAGCCATTCCTGCATCTGAGTGGATTCCACAAGTCATTGAAATTGCCTTTCTTTAGTATTTAGTTTATAACATGAAGAGGTAATGTAAACATTGGGCAAGGCTGTGTCTCTAAATCACGACTGGGCAATGCAGCCAAAAATCAAATGGAGAAGACACTTCAACTGTAAGCAGGTTACATTGCCTCATCTCACTAAAATTCTGAGGCTGCATTTCATCTTGTTGCACTGATGGAAGCATGCTAATTGCACGGGCCATTGCTCAGATACACGTTCTTGACTCAAAAATATGACACTGATATTTTGTACTTTAAAATTTCCTGATCCAGCTAAAAATGCACATGCCAAACTATAATAGTAAAATATTTTGGAAACATGGTTGTTAATCTTTCAGTAATTCATAGGCTACATTGTTCTATTTTAATTATCCTAAACTACCTAGGCATTATATACTTTAAAAGTGCTATTACGGCACAACACTTAGCCTCTGAAGCACTACATTCAGAGGACATCTGGTCTGGTGTCATGCATCAATTTATGGAGTAACTGCCTGACCCAGCGCATTGGTAGAAATGAAAAGAAAATTTGACATTCCAGTTATTATTCAGACTCAAAGCTGCTGCAAAATTTCTACTGGTTAGAACTTAGGAGGCATCATTACCAAGCAAAGTTTTTGAATTTGGTTCAGCAGGGGATGGAGGTAGATTGACTGACATCAAACAGTAACATTGTGCTTTCAAAGAGGAACACTGGAAAAAAAAGGGAGAAGCAATCATAAAGCAACTGTCTGTGAGAATGCTGAAATACATAGGTGTTGCACTAATGCACAGATTACAAACCAGGTAGGCCGTTTACCTTTAAGATAGTCAAATAATACAACAACGTGTGGTGATCAAATATAAAGGTTCCCATCATCAGATTCATTAGCAATTACTATTGCAGAGGAGTTGTAGTTGCAGTAACAGTAGTACAAAATGTCTAGGTCCTTTGTTTAAGTCTGAGATCATATCAGAGTATAACAGAGCCCCCTCAGGATCTTGCATGTTTAATAAGATCATTCTTAATTCTTCTAAATTCTAATGAATAAATCCCTTAAACTGTTTAGCATTCTCAATAAATCAACATCTTTATCCCAGGTATCAGCTTAATGGATCTCTTTTGAACTTTAAATAACGACGAAAACCAGAGACAGTATTCCAGATACAGCCTCACCAACACCCTGTACAATTACTACAAGACTTCCTTATTTTTAAGCTCCAAACACCTAGCAACAAAGCCCAATGACATTCAGCATGGTGCAGAGCTTCTCAGTCGGGCCTTCTCTGCTCACCAGTTCCATTTTTTAAAATTATTTTTCCCTATTTATAGCAGTTTTTCTATCCCCAACGCCTCCCAACTTTTAACTTCTTTAACTACCCTACCCGGAGAATAGAGGCGAGATGAAGGAGATGAGCTATGTCTGGAGCCTGGAGTGGCAGCAGAGTGAGTGCGGGCTGAGTCCCAGAGCAGGGAGCAGAGCGAGTTGCAGTCAGAGCCCAGAGTGGTAGGACAGCGAGCTTGGGCCATGTCCCGGAGTGAGAACCAAAACAAGTCACTGCCGGAGCCTGGAGTGGCAAGTGAACGAGTGTGAGCCAAGTCCTGGAATGGGGAGAAAAATGACTTCTGGCCAGAGCCCAGAGATGCAGGATAGCCAACATGGGCCAAGTCCCAGTGCAGGGAGAACAGCAAGATGTGGGCCAGAGTCCAGACCGGCAGCAGAGCAAGCTCTGAACTGAAGCCAGTGTGTCAAAGGAGCATGGGCTCATGTTCTGGAGCCCAGCGGGTATGGACTCATGTTGGAAAAGCACTATGACTTGAGTACTTTAAAGGCACTTTTATTCTCATTCTGGCCTTTTAATCTCTGTATTCCATGCTAATTTATTCTTTTTACTGTTCAAATTCTGTGACAGCACTTAAAGTATCTGTACATAAGTATCTTGGCCCTAAGATGGTGCCAAGAAGCAACAGTACAAACTTTTCACTGCACGTATTTGACTATGTGTGACAATAAAGGCTATCCTATTCTAATGTTCCATTTGCTTTCTTAATTACTTCCTGACCTGCATGCTAACCTTTTGTATTTCTTGCACAAAAACACCCAGACCCCTCTGTGCTGCACTTTTTTTTGAATCTCTCTCCATTTAAGTAACAGGCTGCCTTTTGATTCTTCCTGAAAGAATGAATGATGAATGATGAATGATTTATTTATTGTCTCATATACCCAGAGTGAGACAGTGAAAAGTGTCCTGTCAGCACAAGCCAGTGCCTTTTTGAGGTAAAAGAAGAATAAAAGTAAGTACTTAAATAGCGTTCATATTTATCGGCCAGAGTCCCAAAGTGCATGAGCTCACAATCTGCCACATTAAGCTCCATCTGCCAAGTTTTTGCCCACTGGTAATATCTCATTATAGATTCCTGTTATATCCTCATTACAACATGCTCTCTCTCACCAATTTTTCATCAGTAAATTAAGATGCATAACACTCTGCCCCCCCTCAAGTCATTGATATAAACAGTAAATCATGAAGCCCCTAGTCTCTTTCACAAAACCATGCTGACTCTGTTTCAGCTTTTCTAAATTTCTGTTATTTGTTCCTTAAAGATCAGCTCTACCATTTTCCCAACAACAGATATCGGATTATCTGGCCAGTAGTTTCCAGCCTAGAGTCTCCATTCCTTCTTCAACCATGGCATCATATTGGCAGTTTTCAAATCTGCTATAACTCTCCCAACATCCAGCAAGTTTCAAAATATTTCAACCAATGCCTCCACTAGCTTCATTTAAAATTCTTGGACACAACCCATCCGGTCTTACCAACCTGTCTGCCTTCAATCCCAAGAACTTGTCAAATACTTTGTCCCTCACGAAAGAGACTGCTATGAGATCTTTCCTCCCATTAGCACCTTGCTTGTCCTTATCTTTGGGCTGTTTACAGTGTTCTCCATCATGAAGACTGAAGCAAAATATTAGTTTAAACTATCTGACATTGCCTTGTTCCCAATTATCAATTCCTCAATTACATCCTTCAAGGATCCTACACATAAGACCATAAGATATAGGAGTGGAAGTAAGGCCATTCGGCCCATCAAGTCCACTCCGCCATTTAAATCATGGCTGATGGGCATTTCAACTCCACTTCCCTGCACTCTCCCCATAGCCCTTGATTCCTTCTGAGATCAAGAATTTGTCGATCTCTGCCTTGAAGGCATCCAACGTCTCGGCCTCCACTGCACTCTGTGGCAATGAATTCCACAAGCCCACCACTCTCTGGTAGAAGAAATGTCATCTCATTTCAGTTTTAAATTTACCCCCTCTAATTTTAAGGCTGTGCCCCGGGGTCCTAGTCTCCCCGCCTAACGGAAACAACTTCCTAGCATCCACCCCTTCTAAACCATACATTATCTTGTAAGTTTCTACTAGATCTCCCCTCAACCTTCTAAACTCTAATGAGTACAATCCCAGGATCCTTAGCCGTTCATCATACGTTAAACCTACCATTCCAGGGATCATCCGTGTGAATCTCCGCTGGACACGCTCCAGGGGTAGCATGTCCTTCCTGAGGTGTGGGGCCCAAAATTGGACAAACACATTTTACCTACTCTCTCTCTTTTCATATATTTGGAGAGGTTCTTCTTGTTTTTATACTTGCCAATTTCTTCACAATCAATTGTATCCCTTTTCCTTTACTTTTTTCAGTCATCTGCTTCTGGTCTCTAAACTAGTTCCAACCCCTGCCCTTAAGCTTAAATTTGCCACAAATCAAACAAAATAAACTAACTGAAATAGGAATTACTCATGCATTTATTATGTATTACATTATCATTAGTTACATAGGTTTAATTAATGGAAATAAATAAACTAATCTCATCACAATTATTATTCTGCATATTTGCCTGATCAGAAATTGTAGTTTCATGAGTTACCTCTATGTTCATCTCACTAAGCACTTACACAGACTACATCGGGAGAAATTGAGGAAATGCACAGTTATCAGCTCCAGGTTGGAAAAAATATTCTCACCTTAAATCCCCACCAACTCCCCCCATAGTTATATTATTTCATATTTAACTGGGGTTCTCAGATCATTTAAGGACGGTGGCTAATGATACAAAATGCAAAGTGGTATGCACAGTCAGGTGTGACATTTGTAACATTAACACAGGGCATGGCCTACAACTGTCACACTGCAAACTCTTATTGCCAACTTTTCTCAATTTCTGAGAAATATTCAACTTTGGAAAATGTAGGTGGTCTAATTAGTAAGTTTGCAGATGACACCAATATTGGCAAAGTTGAAACTACTTAGGAGCATTGTGAAAGAATACAGCTGGATATAGATAGATTGCAGATTTGGGCACTGAAATGGCAGACGAAGTTTAATCCGGACAAACAAAGGTGATGCATTTAAGAAGATCAAATTCAGGTGTGAATTATACAATTAAAGGTAGAACCCTTAGGAGCATTGATATATTTAGGGATCTGGGCATAATCCACAGATCCCTGAAAGTGCCATCACAGGTGGATAAGATGGTCAAAAAGGCATATAGAATGCTTGCCTTCATCAGCAGAGGCATCGAATATAAAAGTTAGTAAGTTATGTTGCAGCTAAATAAACTTTAGTTAAGCTACATTTGGAATACTGCATGCAGCTCTGGATACTACACTATCAGAATGACATGGATGCATTGGACAGGGTGCAGAGAAGGTTTACCAAGATGTTGCCCAGTCTGGAGGGTTTTAGTTATGAGGAGAGGTGGGATAAACGTGGATTGTTTTCACTGCAAAGACAGAGACTGACAGGTGACCTGACAGAAGTCTACAAAATTATTTGAGGCATAGATAACATGCATTGTTAGAAGCTTTTTCCCCTGGGTGGATAGGTCAACTACAAGAAAGCACAGGTTCAAGGTGAGAGGGGGAAAGTTTGGGAAAATTGCCGCAGACTTAGTGGTTTGGAGGGCTAGTTCTTGTGCTGTCTTGTTCTTTGTTCTCCAAAATTCTATATAAAGTGATCTATTTGATGACTACTTAAATAGATTGACAATGAATCATATACAGGAATAAAACTTGGGAACAACCCGGCACAACTGTGGCAATCATCCTGGTTACAGACTACTGGCTTCAAAAATAAATTCTGGGCTTAACATTACATACGTTTCAGAAATTTCAAAACGCCGTTAAAGCAATAAAGGCAATGGTTACTGAGGTGATGCACTAGAAAACCTGTAAAATCACACTCGCTATTCCAGATAGAGTGACCATCTTCATTCAAGGACAGCAGAACACTAACTAACACAATAATATAACACATAGCAAGTTCTCAATGTGTCGTTTTCTTAATTCATTCATGGAACATGGGTGTTGTGAGCTGGGTCAGTATTTATTGTCCATCCCTAGTTGCTCTTGAAAATTTAATGTATTCATAATATAAGTGAGGGTCCTTTCAAGACAGTAATCATCTCCAAACATATACTCTCAAAAGGGTTAATGCTGCTTGGCCAAATATAGTGATGAACTTTCAGAGATCTTTGCAAGAGTAACTAGGGTGCTCTTACCTCACAGCGCTGAAGGAACATTAAGTGCAATCACAAGTATTAGATCTTATGCCAGGTCGATGTATGGGGCCTTTCCTTTCTCCCAAGCATCCTGAAAGATTTAGAAACCGAAAGAATTGCAAATGCTGTAAATCAGGAACGAGAACAGAAGTTGTCAGAAAAGCTCAGAGGTCTGGCAGCATCTGTGAAGAAGAAAATCAGAGCTAACGTTTCGGGTCCAGTGACCTTGAGGAAAGCCAGGCCTGCTGAGCTTTTCCAGACACTTCTGCTTTTGATCCTGAAAGATCTGTCAGCCATTGGTCAGCTCCAGCCTTCGCAGTTCAGTGCAGCTGTCATTTTCATAATTTATCAACGACACAAGGTGGATGAGGCCTGCGCCACTTTTGCAGCATTTTAGAACTTCTAATACTTCTGTCATGTTCAATTCAGAATTTTCTCTCAAAGTGAAGCCAGCAGTCTGCAACCAGAGCTTTTACTGAAAAGATTTAGAGTATTAATAAGCTATACAAATTGGGTATCACAGAATACAATCTCAATTATTTCAGGCCATTGTAAGAGGAACACTTTTCAAATGCTTGAGTAATAATACAAAATTCCTTTCTATTTAAATAGCTGGAGAGACAATTGGGATCTAGCTGCTCACATAATAGTGATTAGTGCTCGGTGGGATAAACTCCTCCCTTTATCACAGGCTTAAGGGAGCTCTCTTTCTTTCTGTCTTGCTGACTCTCCAGTAGTACGTGGGTTGTGCCCTAGACAGCAACAAAGTAATGGGTTACAATCTTCACTGAAATCAATAACTTTTAAAAGAGAGATTCAAATTCCATTTATTATCTAAAAGAATGACATGCCGAGATCTTACACCTTAAAACTTTTCTTCTAAGTGATGAAAAAACACTATTGACTAAACACTATTCTCCTTTCACAGAATCATAGGAGTCGTATGATGCAGAAGGAGTCCATTGAGCTTATTGTGCCTGCACCAGATAGTTACACAAGGATCATTATGTAGTGCAAATCTCCAGTCTCTTCCCCAAAAACCATGCACGTTATTTTCACTCAATAATAATCATCTAATGCCCTCTTGAATGCTTTAATTGAACCTGCCCCCACCACACAGCCAGGCAGTGCATTCCTTACCCTAACTAATTATTGAATAGAAAAAGCTTTTTCACATCACCTTTGCTTTTTTTTGCAGATCACTTTAAATTGATGTCCTCTTGTTCTCATTCATTTTATGAGTGGGGACAATTTCTCCCTATCTATTCCATCCAGCCCACTCTGATTTTAAAAACCACTATCAGCTCTCCTTTTAGCTTTCTTCTCTCCAAGGAGAGTAGTTCCAACTTCTTCAGTCTATCCTGAAAATTCACAGACTCTGCACAGTGTGGAAGCAGGCCATTCAGCTCATTGAGTCCACACTGACCCTCTGAACAGTATCTCACCCAAACCCAGGATCCCCCTCCCTATCCACAAAACACGACATTTCCAATGGCTAAACCATTTAGCCTGCACATCCCTGGACACCATGTGTAATTTGGCATGGACAGTCCACCTAACCTGCACATCTTTGGACTGTGGGACAAAACCACAGCACCCAGAGGAAATCCATGCAAACACGGGGAGAATGTGTAAACTCCACACAGACAGTCATCTGAGGGCGGAATCGAACCCAAATCCCTGGTGCTATGAAGCAGCAGTGCTAACCACCATGCTGGCTCAATTGAAGTGACTTATTCCTGGAATCATTCTAGCAAACTGCTTCTGTACTTCTTCCAATGCATACTTTTCCTTCCTATAATGTTGTTCCCACAACTGTTCGCAATACTCCAGCAGAGCTCTAACAAATGTTTTGTACTAAGATAAGATTGGAAGTTCTACTTATCAAAACTGACTGTGAAAGTAAACTCTGGGATTCAAAGTTATCCAACAAGGAAAGTAGAAGCGAAGTAGCCTAATAGAAACCGGAAGCAACTGTGGACTATTTCCTACTTTTTATGTGGACAGTGCTTTGTGTGACAACTATAAAGGAGAAAGCTCGTTGTCTCCGAGTGTAAGTACATCTTCTTTCTGGTGAAACGATCTAAACCTTTCTCTGACCCAAAGCCATCCAACTACATTCCAGAAGACAGCTGAGCAGGTCACGTGACCTCCTTGATTTAAACCAAATTTAAAATGACATCCTCAAAATTACCAAAAAATCTCAATTTTTAACTGTACGAAGGTAAGAAGCATTTTACAAGTCAAAACAATGGCTTCAATAATTTAGTGAGGAAAAATCAGCTTATTTAGCTCCATCTTTACCATTTTCCATAACATGGAAACAAAATAGATTAACAAATTTCACTGTCAAAATCTCAAGCCATTCATACACTTTGGAATAACTAGTTGTTGGCTGGACACTGCACCCTGTGTTTATACAGTACTTCTCAGTTTATTTTCTCTAAGGAGTAATGAAGAAACATAGTGTCATGTGGAATATAGATTAAATCCACCAAGTGAAAGCCAGATGTATTTCTGGCTGGGGTTGTAATCACCTTTTGCAACAGTCTATAACTTGTGACTTTAATATGAATCACAATGGTTCTCCTGCATCCGCTTAACCAAGCCACAACATGGGATACGTATGGAATAGGCTGATTAGATCAGTCTAGTTTTCCTGCTTATCATCCATGTACAATAAGTTGTCCATTATCATTCCCAGACCATTCAAATTAACACAGTGTAGTTAAAGGTATTTTTTGGATTGTGGCAGGGAGATGTGAGTTTCTTTATAGGAGTGGCTGATGAAACTTAAGCAGAAAGGATATGTAAAAACCCAAAAAATGATGTAATCAACATACATCGTAAAGCCATCAATACATCACAATGACAGCACACATTTTAAATTGCTATTATTATGTCTATTTCATTAGAAGTAGCACTGGAAATGGTACAAATAATGCGTGGCTTTTTCGATTGTCTATTATGCTCCAGAACAAGAAGAATTGCCCCCTTTAATGCAGCAGTTCTAAGGGAAATTCTGTTCAGGTTAGTATGTGTGGGTCAACAACAGACAGAATTAGACTCAGCTGTTAATACCCCCACTGCTAAGTACTCCCCTGGCAGCAGATGCTTAAACTCAGCTGTGAAGAATGGCACATTTCCAGGAAAACTCGCACTTAGGGGAATGAGAGAGACAAATCTATAAATAAAAGTAAAGCATTGCCAATGCTGAAATAAAAACAGAAAGTGGTGGAGAAACTCAAAAGGTCTGGCAGCACCTGTGGACAGAGGAACAGAGTGAATATTTTGAGTTCAGTACGATGATTCTTCTTCCTGGAAGAAGTCATGTCGGACTCAAAATTTCAGCTTTGAGTCAATTTATCTAGGGAGGAGAAATCTTGCGCAGATTGCCACTCTGGACCTTATGCTTTACAGAATTTCTGAAAGGAGATTCTGCTTAGGTCTCCCTCAGGAATGTGAAGCAATACTTCCAATTCTGACAGTTCTTTTGTATTGTGGAACTGTCAGAGGAATACAAAGCAGGCCGCCTTTTCAAAGCAGTTAGCTAGTACACTCGGAAATGTAAAGATCCTGATACCATTCAATGCATCTGTCAAAATGGCTAAGTATATAAGGTGAGACTTTGGGTTCTAGGAGAGTAGAGTGCCAGATGGGTAGGGGGATAGGATGCAAAGTGGCAGGAGGGAGCAGGTAAGTGATGCAGTGTTTAGGGTAGATCGGAGTCGGTGAGAGAAATGGTTCAGAAATTAGTTTGAAGGTGAAGGTGTTGGGTACCAGCCTGGGGGTTTCAAGTCTGGTGAGAGGAAGGGAATGGTTGGTTAGATTTAAAGGGGGCTAGTCAGCTAAGAGTTTGGAGTGTGTAAGTGGTCCATGTTTGGTGTAGCTGGGGTGTGAGGTGAGTATCGGGTCCATTCAATATTTACTCAAGAGTTAGCCTAATGTGTCTAATAGTCCAACATTTCCTGCATAACTATTTCACTTAATTTCAGAGTTACTGCAAGACTTCTGGAGGAACCCTAGTGTGGAGGCATTGCCAGCAGAAAATTCAATTTCCTGGGCAATCCTTTGGAGTACATTATGAGGGTATCCAACAGGATCCCATCAACACTGGAACAAGAATCACCTCACCAGGATAACGTCTCTCTCCACAGTCAGTGCCAAATCTGCAGAGATAATCCAACACTTTCTGATTTTATTATTAACCTACAAGTAACTCTCAAGGATTTAAATTAATCAGAATAACCAATCTTCAAAATACAACTGAAGGAATTGCAAAATAATCTCCAATTCAAGGTCTTATTTTTGGAGTTGTTATGGTTAGTGAATTTATTGATAATTTCTATTTCCTCCGAGTCGTTTACATTCTCAGTGCTGTAGGTGGAGCAATGAGTGGAGTGCAGTGAAGGGCAATTGCTGTGTTTTTTGGGAGGATCAGCGATTCCTCCATATAAATATTATCATGTAATCAGCTTCTGAATTCTACTTGGACCACTGAAGTCTTTAAAACAATGTAAACAGAATGTTCAGAAAAAGGAACGTAAGAGGTTGACTCAACTGTTTGACCACAAAAATGTTCCACTTTCCATTACTGGTCAAAGGTCAGGTCTTTTGCCCTACACTGAAACACAAGTGATTTAACTAGTCAAACACACAATAGATATTGTGCTTATTTATTCATGTTAGAAATGTTATTTCTCACTTTTTTAAAAAAACCATCCTCCCTTTCAAAATTTCATGGTACCACCTGAGTATTGATTTAGTAACAATGCCTTTGTATGAATGTAACCTGTTTACCATCAAGCGAGAAACTACATACTGTTTTTAAGACAAAGGTCTCTCCTCATTCAAGTGGTTTCCCTCTACCACTCTAGACCAAGACGGCCTTGCAGATCGTAAACTAAAAGGAGCATGATGGCAGCAAATCTACAAAACAGTGACCAATAGTCCATAGAGCTAACACAACATGTTGAGCAGTGATGATGATCAATCACACAACAAAGAAGTAACTATGTTTCAGGGATAGTAGGTACTGCAGATGCTAGAGAATCTGAGATAAAAGGGTGTGGAGCTGGATGAACACAGCAGGCCAAGCAGCATCAGAGGTGCAAGGAAGGCTGATGTTTTGGGTTTAGACCCTTCTTCAGAAAAAATACGACTGAAAGAATTGCAAAATAATCTCCAATTCAATGTCCCATTTTTGTAGTTGTGAATACAATGTAATGGTTAGTGAATTTACTAATAAATTCTGTTTTCTCCTTTTATGGATCGTTTACATTCTGAATGCTGTAGCTGGAGCAATGAGTGGAATGCAGTGGAGGGGCAATTGCTGTTTTATTTCTGAAGAAGTGCCTAGGTCCGAAACGTCAGCCTTCCTGCTCCTCTGATGCTGCTTGGCCTGCTGCGTTCATCCAGCTCCACAATTTGTTATCAAAGAGGTAACTATGTTGTTTTTAAAGGTATAATGACAACAAACTACAGGGGAACGTTTATTCTCATTTTGATGAGAATGCATCAGGTGATAAGAAATTGATTCTGGTCTTGTCTACAATGTATCAAAATCACAAATTTTAACTACCTCCTAAATCCTGGGAGAATATTTCACAGAATCCATGTAGTGTGAAAGCAGGCCATTCAGCCCATCAAGTCCATCCAGAGAGCAACCCATCAAGACCCACACCCATACCCTGGAAGCCTGCATTTCCCATGGCTAACCCGACTAGCCTTTACATCCCTGGACACTCCAGGGCAATTTAGCACGGCCAATCCACCTAACCTGTACATCTTTGGACTGCGGGGGAAACCAGAGCACCCGGAAGAAACCCAAGCAGACATGGGGAGAATGTGCAAACTCCACACAGACAGTCAACTGAGGGTGGAATTGAACCCTGGACCCCTGGCACGTGAGGCAGCAATGTTAACCACTGACCCATCATGCCGCCCTAAGGATGGATTAAAATTTCAGAATCTAACTTTATTTTTGTCCCTTTCAAGTTTAAAGCACAGGGACTGGGGCACAGACTGGGCTTGCACAGAAGGCAAACAGGGACCTATTTAATGTGCAGTACATATACACATACTGGTGAAGGCCTGCGTAGTGGGATTTTTCAGCCACTGAGCCTAAGCAGAAGCTGCAAGTTCCCCAAAGTAAGCAGCCCGTCAGTATTATTGGATGCCAAGAAGTGAGGGAGTACTCCTACCTACCTATTCGAGGAACTCCCCAGCTTTCCCTGCTCCCAGTCACTACCTGGAGTTGATGCTCTCATCCTGACTGTGGCCCCTTGATGGTAGTGCTCCCTCCCACCAACCAACTGGACAGTCAATGTGGCCAATTGTCAGAGAGAATCACTCCTATTGAATACCAACATGAATCAGCCATTAGCAGGGACTCTATATCAAGGCCAAACAATCTGACAATAAAAACAGATGGGTAATAAAATCTGGAACCACAACGTAGCCAACTGCAGAGCTTACAAGATTGCATGATGATCATACTGAGACATATAAGATCCTGAGGGAGCTTGACAGACTAAATGCTGAAAGGAAATTTTCCCTAGTGGGAGAGACTATAACTAGAGGAACAGTTTAAAAATAATAGATTTCTGATTTAAGATGGAGATGAAGATTCTTTTCTTCCTGAAAGGGATGTACATCTTCAGAGCTCTCTTTCCCAGAAAACAGTCAAAGTGAGGTCCATTGAATATTTTTAAGGCCAAGTTGGAGAGATCCTTGATTAACAAGGGAGTCAGTAATAATTAGGGGTTTTGGAAATGTTGAGTTGAGGCCACAATTAGATCAGACATTACCTTATTGAATGGTACAGCAAGCTCGAGTGGTCAATTCCTACTCCTAAATTGTACGTTTATTGCAAGCCAGCCAAAATTTCACAGCAACCATGCTGCAAGTCATCCACATACATTAAAAGAAATGCAACAAGTTAACGGAAGTAATTATCAGACTAGGGAAATATTGCAAACTGATATAAGAAATAGAAACAGGAGGCTGTTCCACTGATCCAATATTCCACACATCCATTTTCCCACACATTCCCTGCAACTCTTGATTCCTCACCTGATCAAAAATCTATCAATCTCACCCTTAAATATATACAAGAAACACAAATCCCAAATCTCCATCACGCTACAGCAGGCCAGTATAAATGTATCCCACAGACTAAGCTACTATTGAATAAACAGTATGTCACTCACTGGGGGTCTTTTCCATTCCAGCTTGAAGGGCATACCCACAGAGTAAAAAAGTGAGGAGTCATTGGCAGGGAATTCCTCGTCTTCAAACAAGACACCTTTTCTCAGGCACTCGTCCTTCAGCTGCTGAAAGACCCCGCTCTTGGCATAGGTAATATCCTTGTTACGATTGATGATAGGATACAATGCAGCTTTGCCAGCCATTTTGGATTGGGTCTGGACTGGTCGTGATTCCTGCATCGAGTTGATGACATGAGGCACAGGAACACAATATTTCAAAACAGTGCAGTGAAAAAGAGATCTGTTAATAAGAGAAAGATATGCAGGCCACAGACACAGGAAGGAAACTACCTGGTTTCATAAAACAGGGAAACAGGTTAGTTACTTTTTCAGTTATAAACACTAGCAAAACATTTCAATCAGCTTCCTTGAGGTAAAAGGCAGAAATCATTTGGACAGACTACTCCACCAAACAACACGAGTGGCACCAGGGACTTCAAAAACGTTTTGGTTCCGGATTGCTCACAAGATTCAATGCTGTTTTGTATAACCTCAGTAAGCCTTCTCCACAGTCTTCCACATTGAAATTTTTTTTAAAAATCAAATAATCATCCACTTGTTGAACGATACGTCTGTTGGATTTTCCAGAATTGGCCTTGGCTCACTCTCCCAGGCTTCCCAGCTGTTCTGAGCTCAATGCAGAAATGAAACGAGCAAGATCAAATGCTAAAAATAATCTTAGACAGGCTGTATCTTGTGGCAACTGTATTTGTTTTTGCAGGCTCCTTACACAGGGACACATATACTCAGACACATCAGTGTTCATTTATCATTTTTATCCTGTTTTTCTCAACTTTTCTTCCTTCTCTTGAAGATGCTGTGGTCACAATATAACAGTAACTAACAACTATACAACATTTCTTTTAAGCAAGGATCAGTTAGAAATCATTCCATTTTACTAAATAATTAGGCTAAATAGTGGAATGGATGAGAGGATAAGTGTGGTGGATAACAGGGTGTGAGCATGAATGGGGAGGTAGTAGGGTGGGCAGTTTAATTAGGAGAAATGGAATGATGGATGAGTGCAGTGGGTAAGTGAGGTCGGATAAGTGAGGGGTGAAAGGCTGGGAGGGTGAGTGACAGATGAAAGGGATGAGAGGAGGATGAAAGGAGTATCTGAAGGTGAGACCATTTGGTATGGGGTGAAAAGGTGGAAGAGTAGTTTATTGGTGGTTAACGGGATTGAGACAGATTTCAAGAGGGTGAGAGGGGTGAGTAAGGACAGGTTGAATAGGTTAGTCAAGTGAGTAGGGGTTTTAAATGGTTGGGTTAGAATGAGTAGGTTGGGCTTGGAGGATGTGTGCAGTGGGTAGAAATACAATTCAGCCGGGTAAAAGGGTGAATGCTGAACATCAAAACAGCTGCCATATTCTATTAGTTCAGTGGATTCTCAGTATCATTCACTGAGGCATGTCAAGCACACATTCACACTTTATCGCTGATTCATTTTGTTCACTGACTCAGACTTTCACTCAGTGTCTCATTGTCATTCAGTAAACTCAACCTTTTGTCATCACAGTCTTATTCCCATATAAATTTACTCTCAATCTCACACAAATGTGATTTCATTCACTCATTTCTTCAATTATTACTCAAAATCTCACTCACTTTCACTGAATCACTTACTGACTCCTGCCTTTTCTCAATATCTCACCACTTCTACAGTCAGATTAATTGACTCTCTTATCGTCACTCGCTCCAGCTCATTCTCACATTGTCATTTTCCCTCAATCAATCACTTTCATATTCAATCACTCAGAAAGGGGATCTTGCCCACTGGTAGCAGGATTGGTGGGGAACCCTGCCAGTTCAGTAAGGGAAGCCCAGTAAAATCAAATAACCTTCAGGCACTTAGATGGCTACAGATAGGTCTTGACTGTATTTGAGGACCCTGATGGCAGAAATCCCACCTACAGAGACCTGCAGAGCTCCTGATGCCTCGAGCACCAGCAGGCGTGGTGGCTGCAACTGGAACTACACACACCCAGACCAAATATCAGAGAAGGTAGAACAGGATTTGCCAGGATGGATGAATGTTACACAGTAGCACAGGGTTTGGCTTTCAGCGGCCAGTATCCCCCATGGGAAACAAAGTAGGTGTTCAAGAAGGAGATAGACATAGTTCTGAGGACTAAAGGGATCAAGAAGTATGGGGAGCAAGCAGAAACTACCGAGTTGGATGATCAGCCACGATCAAATTGAGTGGCAAGTGGCCCAATGGCCTATTTGTGCCCCTAGTTTATTTCTATGGTGCCCCCTTTTCTAGGAGGCCTGAAATTTCTTTGGGTTGGCTGGGTGGACTTCACGTGATCTGGGAGAAAAATACGACCTCCATTCAATCCCTTAGCCACTATTAAACTGCAGCAGGCTCAGGAGCAACAGATGTCAATTGGCTTATTAATTAGGATAACTGACATTTTGCCACTGATGGCCACGAATGCTACCCTTTCTGTTCCCTCACTTAAATGGGGCAGATCTACCATTGTTTAGAGATTGACATGGAGCCTCTCCAAACATTAAGTGGGCTTTGCTACTATGTTTCTCACCCTGATGTGCAACATTAAATCCAACCAATATCGAGTCATGTGTCGTTTAGCACTCAAAGACAACAATGTGTGGAGCTGGAGGAACACAACAAGCTTGGCAGCATCAGAGGAACAGAAAAACTCACATCAGGATCTTTCTTCAACTTTCCTGCTCCTCTGATGCTGCCTGGCCTGCTGTGTTCCTCCAGCTCCACACTTTGTTAACTCTAACTCCAGTATCTGCAGTTCTTGCTATCTCTCTTTTACTACTCACTCTTGTTAAGTGACTCATCACACTTATCTCTGGAGAACATGAATGATACCTAGATCCCAGGGTGTGAACAAACTTGAGAACGTAGAAAAACGAGCTGGTACAGGTGATTTCACCATTCATGTCTGCTCTGCCACTCAAGTCCATGGTTGATCTTCCATCTAAACCCCATGTTCCTATACTGCTCACATGTCATGTAGTTCCCTCAGAACACAGAAATCCATCACTCTCCCTCTTGAACATATTTAACGACTAAGTTTTTTTAGTCAGTTTTGTGATATATCTCAATAAAACAAAGAATTGCAGATGCCAGAATTCTAAAATAAAAGCAGCATTTGTTGGAGAAACTCAACAGGTCTCAAAGCATCTTCGGAGAGAAAGCACACCAGTTTATACGTTAAGTCCTGTGACCTATTCTGAAGAAGGATCACTAGACTCGAAATGCCAATACTGCTTTATCTCTGCAGATGCTGCCAGAACTGCTGAGTTCTCCAGAAAATTCTGCATGAGCTACACCTCACTGGAGCAGCAGGATAAAAGTCAAGCCCTGCTATTCTCACAGTAGTCACAAAAGTTACAGATTTGAACAAGCAAATAGAATTCCCCAATTTACCTGTCATTTAGACCCGGGTTGGACAGGACAGTCCAGGTTAACAATCTTAACAATCATTACTATTTATTACAAATAGATATTGACAACAGATAAACAATTTGGAATCATCAGCATATAACTCTATTATTTAAAACTCTAACCCTCTTATAAACATTTCCACTACACACATACACAGACAGACACAAAAAAGGATGTTATGGGCATATGGAAAACTGAAAAAGCTGTTTAATAGTTCCTGCCCACTTCACCAGGCATGTTCTCTTGTTTGTTGGAGGAAAACTTACAATTTCTTAAAAGTAACAACTTAGAGCAATTGACAAGGGGAAATAAACTGATCATCTTCAGTCTTGAGATGCTTTCTACTCCAGAGCGAAAGGAGCTCCTCTTTCAGAGGTTTGATGATTTCTGGTCTGAACGTTCACACCCACAAACTGTTCAGCTACCTGGCAGTCAATCGCATAGTTACTGGGAGGCAGGAGGTGCCTGTCATCAATAACTAGTCAACATTCCACAGACCAATGAGGTATTTGTTGCCAGAAAAAAAAATCTCCATCCATACACAGCCCAGTGGTTCCAGCTTGTCGGCAACTAGATTTGCCCCACTGTTTCAACTGACAGCTGTGTAAACAGCACTTACAAAGAATGACAGGTAATATGCTTTTTAAAAGTGCAGTAATCCTTCAATAATTCTTGTATTTCCAAACAGACTTTTTCCTGTCTCATTCCACGCTCAAAAACACAGAAAAATATAAAGATGTAGCCTTTCTGACAAGATGGGAGCAGAGTAGGATGCTTCCACCCAGGGCTCACCTGCACTGCCTATTCTTTTTGAAAATTTTCTCGTCTCTCTTTTTAGCAGTCCTGGGCAGCATGTGGGGAAGCAGTCCCTGAGCAACATCAGGGGAAACAGGTCCCTGAGCAGCACTGAGGGGAGTGAGTCCCCAGTAGCAGGAGGGGAAATGGATTTCAGAGCAGCATGCAGGGAAACAGTCCCTGAGCAGCGCAAGAGGAGCGAGTCCCACAGTGATGTGAGGGTGATTGAGTCCTGGAGCAGCATGAGGGGAAACAGACCTGAGCGATGCAAGGGGAAATGAGTCCTGTTGCAGTACTGGGGAAAGCAAGTCCAAAAGCAGCACGATGGGAAGAAATCCTAGAGCAGTACGAGGGGAACAAATTCTGGAGCAATGCGAGGGCAAGTGAGTCCTGCAGCGGGGTGAGAGAAAGCAAGTCCTACAGCAACGCAACTTACCTTGGTGCAGCTGAGTGTGGAACACACTGGAGTCTTGCAGCAGAGCAGGACTGCTGTTGGACTGCAGCCTACTGTGGTTGGTCAGACCATATGCTGAGCCGCTGCTATTTAAAATTTCATCACCAGACTGTAATGTCAATCCCTTAACTATGTTATAAGTATCTTATTTCTAACTTATTTTGTAGACACGAAGTAATTCTACTGTTCTTCCTTTTATTCCTCTTTTGTATCCAGGATTTGTGCCTAGGTACCTGTACCGAAGATAGCACCATTAGAGACTGCCACTGTAAGAACTGTATTCCTGAACACTTGACAATACAGGATATTCTACATATGGAATTTGAGCATCACTGGCTCAGCAAGAATTTGTTGCTTATTCCTAAATTTCCTTGAGAAGGTGGTAGTGAGCTGCCTTCTTGAACTGCTGCAGTCCATCTGGTGTAGGTCCACCGATAGTGCTATAAGAAAAAGTTCCAGGATTTTGACCTTGGAAAAATGAAGGTCAAGCAATATAGTTCCTTGTCAAACTGTTGTGTGATGTGGAGGGGAACTTGCATATGGCGGTGTTCCCATGTGGCTGCTGCCTTCATCCTTCTAGGTAGTATGGGCCATGATTTGGATGGTGTGGCAAAGAAGCATTGGCAGATTGCTGCAGTGTATCTTGTAGATAATACTACTGCCACTGCTCATGCTTGGTAAAGGTGGAAAATTTTAAGGTAGTGGACTTGGAATGAATCAGTCAAGTTGCTTTCCCTGGAGTGCATCAAGTTTCTTAAGTGTTTTGGAACTGCACTCACTAAGGCAAGTGGACAGTATATATTACATTTGTGGTTCACTAGCACCATAAATAGAACACAAGGTAG
The DNA here is from genome assembly GCF_030684315.1 of Stegostoma tigrinum. NCBI lineage: Eukaryota > Metazoa > Chordata > Chondrichthyes > Orectolobiformes > Stegostomatidae > Stegostoma > Stegostoma tigrinum. The sequence goes on from NC_081363.1 coordinate 83,225,709, forward strand.
GTGGAGAGTAAACTTGAACAAGGATTTTTTTATCGTAGGTCACTCAGTTGCCCCTAAGCTCTTGCCTTCGAGTAACTGACCCACTCTCTTAAAGGGCTGTGTTACACCCAGCTACATACCCAGCAGAGTACAGATAATGAGCCTCTGCACATGGCTAATGGAGATGCATAAGCAAACAGGGATCATGTGGCATAAGTGCCAGAGATCATGCAGAGACTGGAGTGAAGGGCACAGCAATCTGTTGAAATTCTGTCCAATGTGATGTCTCCACAGACAAGATGGAAGCTATTAGGAATAGCTGGGTCCAGCAAAACAATCAACGTTTGCTGGATAACCCCAAGGACCTTCACTCATTTCTTCATGGATCTACACATGGATGCGTTCATTCTCTGGCTATGCAAGAGAGAGGTCCTTAACCTTCTTTCAGGTGCCCCATTCCCTCAAAGAGTAAGAGGGGGGTTTCCATTGTGAACGAAAGGAAAAAAAGCAACAGACAGTCACTCTGCAGCTGTCATTTCTCGACACTGTAGCGGTTTCCCTACCGCAGCAGCTCCCCTCTATCAGAGACCCACATACCTTCCATCAAGGCTGAAGCCCAAGCAGGTCGGAGCCCTCCTAGTTCTGGATCAGCACAGAGTGCCTTCACTGTCTGACACAAATTGTTGAAACAGTGGATTGAACAGAATAATCAAGGTCTTTTCCCTAGGGTAAGGGAGTCCAAAACTACAGGGCGTAGCTTTAAGTAGAAAGGTGAAATATTGAAAAGGAACCTAAGAGACAACTTTTCTCACTACAGGGAGTGGTGCGTGTATGGAATGAGCTGCTGGGGGAAGTGTTGGAAGCTGGTACAATTACAACAATTAAAAGGCATCTGGCTGGGTATATAGGAAGAGTTTAGAGGGAAATGGGCCAAATGCTACCAAATGTGATTAGATTAATTTAAGATCTCCGGTTGGCATGGACGAGTTGGACTGATGTTGTACGTCTCTATGATTCTTATAACATTGAAGTCTCTCTGGGGGTAACCTTCTGTATAATCTGATACTTGGAACAAATACAGTACTTGACCATAGTGGTTTCTTGTTAAGGCTTCTGAACATTTAATTTTACTTGGAAACTACCTTGAAAGGTGCTGATCGCTATACACTCACATGCACATCAACGTGGAACGAGTGCTGATGCTGTTGTTTACAGCTGTCCTCTGGAAATTGGGAACTGTAAAGACCACAACAAAAACAAAGTTGCTGGAAAAGCTCAGCAGGTCTGGCAGCATCTGTGGAGGAGAAAACAGAGTTAATGTTTCAGTTCTGGTGACCCTTCCTCAGAACCGGACCCCGTCACCTGACCTGAAATGTTAACATTGTTTTCTCCTCCACAAATGCTGCCAGACCTGCTGAGCTTTTCCGGCAACTTTGTTTTTGTTCTTGATTTACAGCACCTGCAGTTCTTTTGGCTTTTAACTGGAAAGATCACCTTGTTTTATTCCTTTATTTCAGGACTGTGGGCCATGTAAAGTAAGATAATGCTTGAAATCAGAGATGGCTGAAGCTTAAACAACTTTGTTTGCTGGAGTGCACTCTGAGTTGTTTGGCACTGGAAGAGTGAGAGCAAAATACCACTGGGTTCTGAACAAAAGAGAATAATTGCTTGACAACAGCTTTTTGATTGGCTCCTGACCAAGCGACCAAAGCTTGTATGCTGTAGTGGAGCAGAGATTCATCCAGCTTGCACTGCGAAAGTATTAAAAAACCTCTCTCATGGAGGTAGAAGAAAGTCTCCAGTTACGGCTGTCTTACACTCACTTTTCTCTGCAAATGCCCTATTGTTAATGAATAGAAAGTCTTTTAAAGACAGCAGAGTGATGAGTTGTCAAAAAGTGAATAAAGGTGAGCAGGAATTGTTGAGTTTTTTTTAAAAGCAGCAAAGCCTTAAAAAATTAAAGGAAGAAAAATACTCATTAATTGCTATAGTTCAGACAAGTGCTTTTGAACTGTTTCCCTGACTATTTTTCTTTTTATTTTGCTTTTTTTTCTAATATCCATGTCTTTTTGTCTTTGCGTGTCTATCTGCTTGTGAAGGGGGGGGGGTGGATTAAAAAGAGTATAAATTGTAGAGTTATAAGTTAGCAATATAATATTTTGCAATTGCCATTTGTTAAAAGACAATTTGTTCATAATAAGTTATTTTCTTTTTAAGTGCAGGAACCTGATGAATGTTTTGTTTTATCCGGAGTTCATCAGTTAGGCAAATTGGGGACTTTGAATAGTTTGCCTCATCTTTTCAAATTTGTAACACCTTAGGGAATTATAAGGCTTGATTCCAGCGCACTACCCTAATGAGTCATGAGAAGCTCTAGGGATCTTGGCCTAGAGTTTGGAACAAAGACAATCTATGATTGAGAGTCAAGATGGTGAGAAAAGAAGAAAAGGAAACACTAGGCTTTGTAATATTGAAAGTAAGATGGTATTAAGAAACTGATAAAGCCTTCTTGTAAGTGGAAGATAACAAAGTGTGAAGCTGGATGAAGTGGAAGAGGTGTCTATTACAAACTTACAAGAGATCACAAAATAATAAAATGTGAGGCTGGATGAACACAGCAGGCCAAGCAGCATCTCAGGAGCACAAAAGCTGACGTTTCGGGCCTAGACCGATGAAGGGTCTAGGCCCGAAACGACAGCTTTTGTGGCTGATGAAGGGTCTAGGCCCGAAACGTCAGCTTTTGTGCTCCTGAGATTCTGCTTGGCCTGCTGTGTTCATCCAGCCTCACATTTTATTATCTTGGAATTCTCCAGCATCTGCAGTTCCCATTATCTCAAGAGATCACAAAAGCCAGGTCAATTGAATTAGCAAGTAAACTAGAAGTGTAAGAGCCTGCTAGGGTGAAGAAAGCAGAAATAAACGAAGGACCAGCACAGCATTTGGGCTTAATGGAAATACAAGAGAGACCACATGCTTCACGAAGTGAGACATTAGAATTGATTCATGTTAAGTTGGAGTCAATGTAGCTTTAAATGAAAAGATAATCTAAAAATATAGAGTTACAGAGCAGGAAATTAAGATATCAGGAAATTGAAATAGAACTTAAAAGATTAGAGTTTGTGGAAAGGGCACAAGAAAGAGAATTTAAGAGGCAGAATTAGAGATATAAGACAAAGACAACAAAGGATTTATACTCAAAATAGTGTAGTGTTACGAAGATCCATCAGATACTGGTGCAAGCTCTGAATGAGAAAATTTCATTCATAATCTAAAGTTCCGCAAGGAAATATTTAAATTTGTACAGCTGTACCCAAAATTAAGGAAAAAGATTTGGAGGGCATTCTTCATTTGAGAAAATGGTGAGATAAATGAATTAAACAGATGAAAAGTGGATATTGCCCATGTAGAGTACATTGACAGGTACAGCACAGGAAATTTATGCTTCATTGTCAGAGAAGGTACCTGGGGATTATGACACTTCTAAAAATTTAATATTGGGTGCACGAGTAAGTCCCCGAAGCAAGGTGAAAGTTGCAAAATTTAAGGATGAACAAACTATATTGAATTTGAGAGGGTTAAGCAAAGTTATATTGACAAATGGACAGAAAGATTAAGAGTTGAATTCATGCATAAAGCTCTCAGAGATATCATTCTCTTGGAAGAATTTAAGAACACACTACTTTCTGTCATAATAACCCAAGTTGAAGACTAAAAGGTTGTGTCTGTTAGACGGGTAGCACTAATCATTTTTGCTTTCTGTCACCCCCACAACTGTGAAAAGGACAGCAAGTGGGAGAGTGAAAGGAAGATAAACAGCCAGGGTTAGGAATGGACAGCTGGGAATGTCCCAGAAACTCCTCCCAGATCAGGAAGGAAGGTGCTGAGAGTGGATGTGGTTTTCAAAGCCCTAACAGTTTCCATTGTAACACTGTGGGACACATTTGCTCACAATGCTGGAAGTTGTGAAGGATGCTCATGGGACTTACTGGGATTCATAAGAATTAGTTCAAAAGGGGAATGTAAGAAAAATACCACAGATTAAATGTAACTTTAACTACAACAAGGAAACAGGTAAATGCTGCTATGAGTGCAAGAGCAGTGAAAAGGATAGATGGGAAATATGAAGTGTTTTAATCAAAAGGAAAGATAAACCTTTTACTTCCAATGATACAGCTATCACTGCATTATAAGAAGGATGTGGAAGCTTTGGAAAGGGTGCAAAGGAGATTTACTAGGATGTTGCCTGGTACGGAGGGAAGATCTTATGACGAAAGGCTGAGGGACTTGAGGCTGTTTTCGTTAGAGAGAAGAAGGTTGAAAGGTGACTTAATTGAGACATATAAAATAATCAGAGGGTTAAATAGGGTGGATAGGGACAGCCTTTTTCCTAGGATGGTGACAGCGAGCGCGAGGGGGCATAGCTTTAAATTGAGGGGTGAAAGATATAGGACAAATGTCAGAGCTAGTTTCTTTACTCAGAGAGTAGTAAGGGAATGGAACGCTTTGCCTGCAATGGTAGTAGATTCGCCAACTTAAGGTACATTTAACTCGTCATTGGATAAGCATATGACGTACATGGAATAGTATAGGTTAGATGGGCTTCAGATCGGTATGACAGGTCAGCACAACATAGAGGACCCAAGGGCCAGTACTGTACTGTAATGTTCTACGTTCTATGTTCTAAACCCAAAACTATGCTAATGGATACAAAACGTTCTCAAACTCTTTTGCTGCGGAAGGATCCAGTTTTCCATCCACAGAGTTTAATGAAAGCCAAAGACTTAGTAAATGGGGAAGGTGGAGATTGTACCCTGGTTCCATTGTACAAAGTGGAATTTGAGTGGGACTTTATCCAGATCAGAGTTAGTAGGAATAATTAAGACATCACGTGTGGCCAGAGTGCTTATTCCTGAGTCATGATTTGGCTGGAGTGAAGGTATTACCACAAGCAGATGTTAGAATAGCTGAAGTATGTCTTATTAATGAGGATAATTCATGGGATGTCTTCATTAATTTGAATTAAGGGAATGGAGGGTTTGAGTTCTCAGGAGAGGCTGGGTAGGCTGGGGCTTCTTTCAATAGAACTTGGAACGTTGAGGGTTGACCTTATAGAATCACAGAGTACCTACAGTGTGGAAACAGACCCTTCGGCCTATCAAGTCCACACCGAACCTCAGAGCATCCCACCCCGACACATCCCCCTATAACCCACCTAATCTACACATTCTTGAACACTATGGACAATTTAGCATGGCCAATCCACCTAGTGTGCACATCTTTGGTCTGTGGGAGGAAACCGGAGCACTTGGAGGAAACCCACGCAGACATGGAGGAGAATGTGCAAACTCCACACAGACAGTCCCCCCGAGGGTGGAATCGAACCCGGGTCCCTTGCACTGTGAGGCAGCAGTGCTAACCACTGAGCCACCATGCCACACTATAGAGGTATATAAAATCATGAGGGTTATAGATAAGGTGAATGGCAGTCATCTTTTCCCGAGGGTGGGGGATTACAAGACTGGGGGCATATTTTTAAGGTGAGAGTAAAAAGATTTTAAAAAGACACGAGGGGCGTTTTGTTTTACACAGAGAGTGGTTCGTGAATGGAATGAACTTCCTGAAGAAGTGGTGGATGCAGTACAGTTCTGTAAAATAAGAAATAGTTTTTCAATTTTAACACAATCCAGTATTATAACATTCTAAAGTCATTGAAAAACTACCAACCGTGGGTCGCAGACAGCTCATCCACGGAAGAGACATCAGCAGTGAGCCAAAATTTCATAAACAAGCCTGCAGGAAAACTAAACAAATAAAATGAAGTAGCGTCACACTTCAGCCACCCATAGGGAGGAAGTGTCCCCCTCTCGAACTGCCAACCAATCTGACGTACTGGCAGCTCTTGTCATGCCAGCAGCGCCAAAACTCTGCAGTATGCTCTTTGGGGCTGGACGCTGAAAAGAGGTAAGTCAGGGGTTTTGGGTACCTTCATAAAACATAACGGATGGACTTTAAAAGAACATTTTTTATTCATCTTTTATTTACTTTTTTATTCAATTCATTCATGGATGCTGGTATTGTTAGCTGGGCCAGCATTTACTGCCTTCCCTATTTGTGCAGAGAGCAGTTAAGAGTTAACCATATTACCTATGCCAACCATGTTATAACATAGGCAGTGTATTATGGCATCAACTGAACGTTACTGATTTATTTACGTATCTTGAGCAAGCTGCCATTTCCAAAGTCTCCTAAGATGTGCTCCTAAGATGCTGCTTGGCCTGCTGTGTTCATCCAGCTCTACACTTTGTTATCTCGGATTCTCCGGCATCTGCAGTTCCCATTATCTCATCTCATTTCCAAAGTCCTACTTTCTATTATGCAGGTGAGCCTGGAGATGGGTGGGAAGGTGGTGGTATCGTTACTCACCCAAGGCTATAGGATTTCCCAGATAAAAATACGCTCGATGAAGCCATGCAATATCTAGCCAGTACTGGATTTATCCTCTATTTCTAACATGAAATGAATACAAACCACGATTATCAACTATCCACATAATCTAACCCTTTAACCTCAATATCAATCTAATGAATTTTCACTGTGCATCTACATTGTGACCTGAAATGTGGGGTTCTTTGAGAAGTCAAAAAGAGTAACATCTTCATGCTTGGGACTAAATAAATGGAAAATACATCCTTGTAAACCCATAACATTTTCTGCTACTTTTCCATCCTTTCTAGCCAATGCATTCACCAACAACTGAGAACACCATTTCTCAGCTGAATCTTCGCCAACAATGCCCATAGTAATCCTTCAGAATTTATTCTGAAATCTTTAATGCAAGACCTCATGGGTGTACATTTAAAAACACACTAGCAATGGTCAAAAAACAAATTGAGTGATAAAAATTAATGCAAGCTTGGCCAAAAGGATGCTAGGCTTAAGTCAAATACACAAGTGTTACAACCATTCTAAAACACATGCTAAGTACCAGTAGAGTTGCTGAAAGGTATATAGCCACAAAAATGTTAAGCACAGCACTATGTCTGCAACATAACAGGGGAATTGGAGGTAATGATACAGTACAAAGAACCAGATATAGTATGGATTACAGAGACATGCTCACAGAAATATCAGGGTTTAGGATTAAACAATGGAGGATATAATAATTTTTAAAAAGACAGAGAACAGAAAAAGGGGTAGCTTTAAAAGGTCCCCTTCTGCCTGCATCCAAACCATCACCTCAACCATACGTGATTGAATAAGTCTGCCTAAAGCCTGCAACAACTCAATAAGGAAGTACACAGGGAATTCTACCTCCCTTTGCAAACTGATTTCCAAACATCTTCTGGAGATAAAACAAGTATCAACATTACAATAATGGAGCAAAAACAAAGTTGCTGGAAAAGCTCAGCAGGTCTGGCAGCATCTGTGAAGAAAAAAAATCAGAGTTCTGAAAGCTTAACTCTGATTTTTACTTCACAGACACTGCCAGACCTGCTGAGCTTTTCCAGCAACTGTGTTTTTTGTTCCTGATTAACAGCATCAGCAGTTCTTTCGGCTTTTCTTAGAACAATGGATTTCATATCAAAAAGCAGTTTTTTGAAGTATATATATAATTTAGAACAAATGTTTCTTATCTCACTCTAACCATGCAGCTTTATTTTTAAGAAAACCCCTTTTATTCTTGTAATCGTCAAGGAGTATAAGCCAACGGATTGGCTGTGCTATTCTGAGCATTTTGGAACTGAGCTTGTCCTATCAGATTTCAGAGGTATGTTTAAGTGGTCTGCATAGCCAATCAAGAACAGTAATACCTAACTCTTTACCATGGCCCCTATAAAAATAGACAACTGAGGCTGCTGGCTATAAATCTGTCACTAAGAGAAGGGCACATATGATGAAGGTACTCACTTATTATGCTACCTTGTTGAGTTCAGGAATAGAGTGACTTTTGATCAGTGGGACTAGAAGAACTGATGACACCCATTGCCTGCAAATCCTGACAGATGTTGTACCAAAACCGATACATGGAAAACAACTTCTATTATCTTCTAAATGGTTCTGCAGAACTGTGCACACATAGGTATTAGTTAGGGACATCACAAGATATTCAATATGAAGGTTTACAATAATTTGAAATTAAAACAAATAACTTATCAATACTAGTCAATACTACTTCGTATTCCAAACAGTTTGATGGAAGCAAACAGCTTCAGATTAAGGTGTTAGGATTCCTTAAAGCATTCACATAAAGAATTATTGCCTGAATAGCAAAAAAGATTGTTATCTTTAATGGGCTGACCACATCGCAGCTGGTAGTCCTCTACATTCCAGAAATAATGAAGAACTTGTGGTGCAGCACTGCCACCAGCTGATGCAGCAGCATGTGACAAGGATCACATGATACTGAATTCAGTATTGATAGGTTCATCACAAATCACCTGATATTATTTAGGAAAAATCACATGCGTGCGTCTTACATTTGGGTATGGAGATGTATAAACTTTCTTGTACTATTAAATGCTGTATTACTCTAACATGCAACCAGTTATCTGCAGCATCCATACTCTCTGATGAAGGGTCTAGGCCCGAAACGTCAGCTTTTGTGCTCCTGAGATGCTGCTGGGCCTGCTGTGTTCATCCAGCCTCACATTTTATTATCTTGGATTCTCCAGCATCTGCAGTTCCCGTTATCACATCACATCACCAATTCTGACATCTGTTTGTTAAATCTAACCAGTCTTCAAAAGTGTTAACGCTTTTAGTCAATGCCAGCTATTCTCTAGTGACATATCCGGTGGCCCTTCTGTCCAAGTTAGGACGTAAATTTTCATGATGCAGATTGATTTGATACTTGCTTGAATGCTAAAATTGAAATTCACCACAAACTTTGAGAACTTTTTGCTGGTCTTTCAAGGTAGTCCTTCATGCCTCCTCTGAATGTGATATTTATCCAGCATCCTAGTCTGCAAGCACTAGAACTGGTCACTGGCATCCACAAATTCAATTCTCATTGTTGAATTGCAATTTCATCTCTCATTCCCCCTGTACAGATAGGGGAATGAATGCAAGAATATCACACTTCAAAAAAATTGTCAGGAAGGGTTGGGAAACCATGCAGTTTACCTTCTCCTTTGACAAATTAATTAAGCTTCTTTCTGTATAGTAAAGGAGCTCTGGAGTAACTCACCCTTGTACACAAGTAGCAAATTCTTAGCAAGTTGCTGGCCTCAGATCTAAAATAGAACAGCATCACCAGACAGTCAAACAACCTGTATTTATATAATAGTTTTAACAAAGCAAAATGTTGCAAGACTCTTCATTGAAGAACAATCCAAAAAATTGTTGCTGTGCTACATAAGGAGACATTAGGATAGATGATCAAAAGTTTGGTCTGAAAGTTAAGTTTTAAAAACCTGAGACACACAAGGTCTGAATTCTTGAAATTTTAATTTCTTCATTTATGTGATGCCATAACAAATAGGAACAGGAGTAGTCTATTTGGTCATTCAGTCTGTCAGTCAATAAGATCATGGCTGATCTGACTGTAGCTTCAACCTTTGACACCCTTCTAAATCAAACATTTATCAAACTCAAAATTAAATATGTTCAATGACCAACCTTCCAATGTTCTCAAGGGCAGAAAATTCCAAATACTAATGACACAGTAAGAGAAATTCCTCGTCATTTCTGTCTTAAATAGGAACCACTTATTTTAAAATAAGATCCCCTAGTTCTACTTGGCCCTACAACATCATCTCATTATCTACTTGTTAAGCCCACTCAGACTTCTATATTTCAATAAAGTCGCCCCTCATTCTTCTAAACTCCAATGAGTATAAGCCTAAATTGTTCAAGTTTGCCTGTTAAGACAACTCCTTCAGTCCAGGAATTAGCTTTGTGAACTTTCTCCAAATGCAAATATATCCCATTTTAAGTAAGGAACCCAGAGCTCTAAATAGTATTTTTGGTATGGTCTCACGAATGTCCCATACAGTTGCAGAAAAACTTGCCTATTTTTATACTTTATCCCTTTTGTGATAAGTGCCAACACACTACTTGCCTTCATAATTGTTTGTTGTACCTTAAAGCTATTTTTTGTGATTCATGTACAAGAACACACAGACCTATTTGTATTGAAATGTTTTCCAGTCTCTTTCTATTTAAATAATATTCTGAATTTCTATTCTTCCTGCTAAAGTGGACTAACCCACAATTTCCTTACACTTTCTGGTCACAATACATCGCCTGTCTGCCAAACTTGTCTGTTTCCTCTACTGTTGCCTCTTTAGCAACCAGGTGGCTTTTATCTTGTGGCTGTCCCAGAACATAGCTTCTCTTCAGACACTTGCCTGTTGCTGTGCTGCAGTCTTCCACTACAGCTGTCTAATATTTCCACCTTCTTGTTCCCCAAACCTAAATATTCAGCCTAACTCTCCATACATGCCACACAAATGCCTGGCAATGACCATCTCCAATAAGAGATAGACCTAAACCAGACTTCCTTGACATTCAGTGGCATTATCATCACTGAAACTACCACTATTAACATCCTGGGGCTTATCATTGATCAGAAACTCAAATGGACTCACCATATAAACACTACAGCCACAACAGCAGGTCAGAACCAAGGAATACTATGGCATGTCACTCACTTCCTGACTCTCCAAAGACTATCCACCATCCACAGGGCACAAGTCAGGGGTATAATAGAATACTCCCCACTTGTCTGGATGCAGTTCCAACAACACTCAAGAAGCTTGACACCATCCAGAACAGAGCAGCACATTCAGAAGTATCCACTCCCTCCACCATTGTTTTTCAGTAACAGTAGTATATACTCTCTACATGATACACTGCTGGAATTCCCCAAAAACCCTTAGACAGCACCTTCCAAACCCCATGACCACTTTCATCCAGAATGGCAAGGGCAGTAGAAGTGAGAAGCAACTTTGATGGTTAAGTGCCTGGGATGTACTGCCAGAGGAGGTTTTGGAGGCAGATACAACAGCAATGTTTAAGAGGCATCTTGACAGGTATATGAATATATATGGAATAGAGATGTAACAGAACACATGGAAGCAGAGTGTTAGTGCAGTCCTGGTGGGCTAAAAGAGTCTGTTCCTGAGCTGTATAGTTCTTTGTATAGATACAAGGGAACACCTCCAAGCCACTCCCACCTTGACATGAAAATATATCATTGATCTTTCAGTGTCACTGGGTCCCAATCCTGAAATTCTCTCCTTAAGGGCATTGTGGGTCTGTCTACAGCATATGCACTGCAGCAGTTCAAAAAGATAGATCACCAACACCTTCTCAAGGCCAACTAGGGAATGGCGGCAATAAATGCTGCCCAGCCAGCAACACATTCATCTCACAAGTGAAAAAAAACTCATCATTGCCACTGTTTAAAGCTCCATTCACTCCCATAGTTGATTTAAAACTTAATTCCCATCTGCAGTATATTTTGTTCACAACCCAATGTATCACCATTTGAGTGTCTATTTATTTTTCAGAGGAAGTCAGCACCTTCTGTACTACCAAACCAGGAAATTAATATGCTTTCATAACTAACCTTCAAAAGGAAGCTAAACAAATTCCTGAGACAAGCAGTGTGAAACCTGGGACGTGACACTCACTATAGTTTCCAAATCTTACTTGATGAACTTCGACAGACAGAAATGTTTTAGTCTTTTCCTAACTGGCCTCAGAAATTTGCTTTTTTTATTCACTGACTTCCTAGAACTCCAAGAGTGCAGGTTGAATTGACAGATCCTGTGGCTGCATCATGTCAAAGGTGAGCTGGGTGGAGGACATTATCTTTTCCTCTCCATTTACTCTTTGTTTGAATTTAATACTATACATATTGTGACAATACTGTGGCTTTAAAAGGTGTATTTTGTCCTGGGTTTTTTTTTTAAGAGGCGTTTTAAGGCAGAGATAGAGAGGAGTCTATTGAAAACTCATAAACAGCTAGTGAGGCCTTGGGGTTTTTTTTGTAGAAGTTGAAACAATAGAAGCAGCCTAAATGGATCAAGCTCCATAGAATCAGGACTTTGAGTTTTCACTTTCAGCTGTTGCTTCTGGGGTTTTGAAGAAGGGGAAGCTATTTTTCCCTCTCTTGATTACAGCTAGAAGCTGGGGGTTCTCTTCCTGCTTCTGGAGTTGCATGTGAGGCAATCTGTTTTCTGAATTTGCCAAGAATATGTTTATGGGAACTACCATATTGGAACCGTAAATTAGTAGTGGTTAATAATCTATTATTAAGTTTTCCAATAGAGTTAAATTATATCAATTTCCTCTTTCTTTTGTTGTCTTTTAACTATAGTGGATGAATAAAATGTGTATTGCCTTAAATCCGGTAGTTTGGCCAATTAAATTGTGTCTGGAATGAAAGGCCTTTAAAGTAAGAAAAGGTTAGAGTCAAGGCTATCTTAATACATTTTGAGGAACTCTGGTCTGGCCCATAACAATACATTTCAGTGACATCTGAGTGACACTGGAATAGATTGGAAAAGATTGGACTTGAACTCAGAGTTACTGGCTCAGAGGCAGACGTGATATCTAGAGAACTGAAACACATCCCACAGGTTACTGGCAAGGGGAATTCAGAAATGGTAATTACATTGTATGTCAAGTGGAGACAGTCAGATTCTCGCTGGAGATGATTATCGCATGACACTTGAACGGCATGATCATTACTTGACATTTATCAACAAGCCCAAAGATATTCAGGTCTTGCTGTATATGAACACAGACTTCTTCAGTATCTGTGAATTCTATGGAATGGTGCTGAACACTTCTCCATTTCTGATATTGTGATGAAGGGAAGACCATTGATAAAGCACCAGGAGATTGCTGGGCCTGGAAGAACACCTTGACAAACCACTCTAGTGATGCGGTGGAGCTGGGTGATTGGTTTCCAAACATTTTTTCACAACCACAACCATATTTCTTTTGTGCTGAATAAGACTCAAACCAGTGGAGAGTTTTACCCTGTATCCCTGTGACTTTTATTTCACTAGGACATGGTATCTGAATTTATCAAATTTCACAGTGATGCCAAGAGCAGTCATTCACACCCCACTTCTTGAGTTTACCTCTATTGCCCATGTCTGAACCCAGGCTATAATGGGAGCAGGAGCTGAATAGCTCTAGCAGATCCCAAACTAAGCATCAGTGAGTGGATTATTACTGTATAAACCCTGTTCAATACGGTACGTAGAACACAGAACATAGAACAATACAGAGCAGAATAGGCCCTTTGGCCCTCGATGTTGCACCGACCTGTGAACTCATCTAAGCTCCTCCCCCTACACTATCCTATCATTATCCATATGCTTATCCAAGCAGCAACAATTGCATTGTTGATCATCAAGACTGATGGGATGGTAATTGGTATGATGGGCTTTCTTTTGCTTTTCTTAATATACCTGGCCAATTTTTCATATTATCCGGTAAATGCCAGTGTTGCAACAGTGCACTGATGCACAAAACACTAGCAAGGAAATGGAAGATGTGGATTGGGATGATGGATTATTGTCTCCCTGGACAAGGTCAAAGTAAGGAATGCCATTTGTGAATTTGGCCAGGCATAAGCTCAACTGCAATCATTCAATTATGGAGTTTTCAGAAGTGGGTAATGTAGGAATACTGCTCATATTGATCATACTTTGAGAGACCAATCTTGCTAGTGCCTTTTAGAAGTCTGAATCTATGGCTGGGAGTCCTGCACTTCTATTCAATTATCTACAGAATGTAATTATTCCATAATTAGCCGAGCATTCTCACCAGGTGTCATAAATCATGACTGCATATAATCAAGAGCTACACTAACAATTCACTGCAGCATTGAGAAGGAACAGAGACAGAGATCACAGAACCTAGTGCTGGTCCTGGTCCCCAGCCCCTGACTTGAGCACAGTAGTTCTAATGCTAACCCAAGCACAGTGAGATCCCTAGAGCCTTGGGTCCTTGTTATGGACCTTAATGTAAACCCCATCCTGGGATCCAGTAGAGAATGTGCAAGAGTGCTTCACTGTTGAATGTCATTTTTGGATGAGACATTAAAGTGACATAAATGAAATTAACATGTACTTTAGTCTGAGGTCTAAAACTTCAGGGCTGAAGTGAGCCTGATACAAGAATCAGTGTCTGGGCTGCAGCTTGGTCCCTGACTAATCTGCAAGGTCCAAGTGATATAGCCATCCTGACTAATGTAAGTCAGTACATAATCTATTAGTCTAACATGCTTAGGGATGTCCATCTTGGACTGTACATTAAGTTGGGAGGGAAACACTGGGAAGATTCAGCAATTGATTATAATCTGCCTTGCGTGTCACTTTTCTGACATTTCATCCATGTTCAAGTGGCATCCTTCCACCTCTTGACAGTAAAAATGAAAATTACACCTATTATGACAATAAATTGCTGCATTCTTCCCAGTGGAATGATAAATATTAATTTTACCGAGTTATGGTAACAAGTAAGGTGAAAACAAAATAAAAATAAGATTTAGATAGATGAGGAAAGAAAATACTTGTTCCTTAGTACTAACTGTTGTGGAGAACTGGCTTTAATTTACTACTACAAAGCAGTCATGTCCATTGGTCAATATATTAGCAGCACTCTACCAAAGATACTTGAACATAAGAACTAAAAGCAGGAGTAGGCCATCCGGCCCATCAAGGCTGCCCTGCCATTCAATAAGATCATGGCTGAGCTTTTTGAGACTCAGCTCCACTTACCTGCCTGCACACCATAACCCTTAATTCCTTTACTGTTCAAAAATTTATCTAGCCTTACCTTAAACACATTCAGTGAGGTAGCTTCAACCGCTTCTCTGGGCAGGGAATTCCACACATTCACAACCCTTTGGGTGAAGAAGTTCCTCCTGACCTCAGTCCTACATCTGCTTCCCTTTATTTTGAGGCTATGCCCCCTGTGTCCTAGTTTCACCTGCTAGTGGAAACAACCTCTTTGCCTCCACCTTATGTGTTCCCTTCATAATCTTACATGTTTCTATAAGATCTCCCCTTATTCTTCTGAATTCCAATGAGTATAATCCCAGCCTACTCAGTCTCTCCTCATAATCCAACCCACTCAATTCTGGAATCAACCAAGTGAATCTTCTCTGCACCCCCTCCAGTGCTAGTACATCCCTTCTCAAGTAAGGAGACCAAAACTGCACACAGTACTCCAGGTGTGGCCTCACCAGGGCCCTATACAGCTACAGCGTAGCCTGCCTGTTCTTAAACTCCATCCCTCTAGCAATGATAGACAAAATTCCATTTGCCTTTTTAATTACCTGCTGCACCTGCAATCCTACATTTAACGACTCTTGCATAAGGACTCCCAAGTCCCTCTGCACAGCAGCATGCTGCAATTTTTTTTACCATTTAAAACATAGTCAATTTTGCAGTTATTCCTACCAAAATGCATGATCTCACACTTATCAACATTGTACTCCATCTGCCAGACCTTTGCCCACTCACTTAGACTATCTACGTACCTCTGCAGATGTTCAGTGCCTTCTGCACACTTCGCTCTACCACTCATCTGCAAATTTTGACACACCACACTTAGTCCCCAACTCCAAATCAGCTATGTAAATTGCAAACAATTGCGGTCCCAACACTGATCCCTGAGGCACACCACTAGCCACTGACCGCCAACCGGAAAAATGCTCATTTACCCTTACACTTTGCTTTCTTCTAGTCAACCAATCCTCTAACCATGCCAATACATTACTTGTGATACTATGCAACTTTATCTTATGTGGCAGTCTTTGGTGTGGCACCTTGTCAAATGCCTTCTGGAAATCCAGATACACTACATCTATAGGTTCCCCATTGTCCACCATACAAGTAATGTCTTCAAAGAATTCCACCAAATTAGTTAAACATGACCTATCCTTCATGAACCCATGCTGGGTGTTCCCAATGGGAGAATTTGTATCCAAATGATTTGCTGTTTCTTCCTTAATGATAGATTCAAGAATTTTCCCCACTACCGAAGTTAAGTTAACTGGCCTATAGTTACTTATTTCCTGCCCACTTCCTTTTTTAAACAGTGGCATCATACTGGCTGTTTTCCAGTCTGTGGGAACCACTAATTACTAGTGCATTTGCTATTTCCCCCATCGCCTCTTTTAGTACCCTGGGATACATTTCATCAGGGCCAGGAGACTTGTCTATCTTTAGCCCCATTAGCTTACCCAGCACTGCCTCCTCAGTGATAATGATAGTTTCTAGGTCCTCACCTGCCACAACTTTCTTGCCATTAGTTTTCAGCATGTTGTTTGTATTTTTCACTGTGAAGAAGTAACCGTTTAATGCCTCTGCTATTTCTTCATTCCCAACTATTAAATTGGCCTTCTCATCCTCTAAAGGACCAACATTTACCTTTGGCACTCTTTTACACCTTACATATTTATAGAAACTTTTGCTGCTTGTTTTTACATTTCGAGCTAGTTTAGTCTCATAATCTCTCTTTTCTTTATAACTTTTTGTGGCTTTCTGTTGGCCTTTAAAGATTTCCCAATCTACTAGTTTCCCACTAATCTTTGCATTTTTGTATGTTTTTTTTAAATCTGATACTTTCCTTTATTTCCTTAGACATCCATGGTTGACTATTTCTTTTCCGACAGATCTTCCTTATCACTGGAACATACTTCTGCTCAGCACTGTGAAAAATCATTTTGAAAGCCCTCCACTGTTCCTCAATTGACCCACCATAAAGTTTTTGCTCCCTTTTACCTTACCTAACTCCTCTTTCAACCCATCATAGTCTCTTTTGTTTAAGCACAGAACATCAGTACTGGATTTAACCTTCTCACGCTCCAGCTGTATTTTAAATTCGCCCATACTGTGATCGTTCCTTCCGAGAGGATCCCTAACTATGAGATCATTAATTGTTCCTGGCTCATTACAAAGGACTAGATCAAGGATAGCTTGATCCCTTGTAGGTCCCATTACATATTGTTCAAGGAAATTATCGCTGATGCATTCTATGAACCCCTGCTCAAGGATGCCATGGCTGACCTGGTTTGACCAATCAATATGTAGATTAAAATCCCCCATGATAGTTGCTGTACCATTTTTACATGCATTAGCGACTTCTATGTTTATTGCCCGCCCCACCACGGTCATTATTTGGTGGCCTATAGACAACACCTATCTGTGACGTCTTCTCCCTGCTATTTCTAATTTCCACCCAAATGGATTCAACCTTTTGTTCAGTAGACCCAATATCATCTCTCACTACTGCCCTGATATCATCCTTAAAAATTAGAGCGACACCACCTCCCTTACTTCCTGTCTGGTCTTCTGAAAAGCTTGACAAACCTGGATATTTAACTCCAATTCATGACTATCTTGCAACCACGTCTCTTTAATGGCCACTAAATCACACCCATTTGCCATGATTTGCACTGTCAACTCATCCACCTTTATCTGAATGCTTGGAGCATTTGAAACAAGTGCCCTTATGCTAGTTTTTGCACCTTTTTAAAAGTCCTATCACCTCCATTACTAACAGCTCTTGAATTCTCCTTCCCTGTAACTTTTTTCCTAATTTTCAATGGAGTTGAAGCTTCCTCGTCACCTGCCAACCTGCTGCTTTGCCTTACATTAATTGTTATTTTCCCTCTACGCTCACTCCTCCCTTTCCCCCTACTTACTAGTTTAAAGTCCTATTTACCACCCTATTTACCCTTTTCGCCAGAACACTGGGCCCAGCCCTGTTCAGGTGGAGTCCATCCAACAGTACAGATCCCTCCTGTCTCAGAACTGATGCCAGCACCCCATGAAAAGGAAACCCTCTTTCCCACACCGCTCTTTTAGCCATGTTTACTTCCTTCATCCTCGCCTCCCCATGCCAATTTGCACGTGGCTCAGGCAGCAACCCAGAGATTATGACCCTTGAAGACCTGTTTTTTAAATTTTGTTCTTTGTTTTTCATTATCCTGAAACAGGTCTTTTTTCCTGGTCCTGCCTATGTTGTTGGTACCTACGTGGTCCACAACAGCTGGATCCTCCTCTTCCTCCCTCTCTGGTATCCTCTCATGCCAGTCAGAGATGTCTCACACCTGGCATCGGGCAGGCAACACACCATGCGGGATTCTCTATCCTGCTTGCAAAGGATACTGTCTATACCCCTGATGATAGAATCCCCTACAACTACAATCTGTCTTCTCGCTCACCCCTCTTGAATGGCCTCCTGGACCATGGTGCCGTGGTCAGTTGACTCATCCTTCCTGGAGCCCTGTTCCTCATCCACGCAGGGAGCAAGTGCCTCATACCTGTTTTCCCCACTGCACGGTCCCTCTACCTGCCTCACTCGCATTCGCACTCTGTTGTCCCTGCTCGACAATCAAATTAACATTAGTCAATCTACAAGGTGTGACTGCCTCCTGGAACACAGCATCCAGGTATCTCTCCCCCTCCCAGATGTGCCGCAGTGTTTGGAGTTCAGAATCCAGCTCATCAATTTTGAGCCGAAGCTCCTCAAGCAGCCAACACTTGCTGCAGATGTGGTTACTGCCGTTGTCAATGGGATCAGCTAGCTCCCTGACCTGCCATCTCTGCTTAGTTAATTATTTAAGATTAATTAGTTTCTTTTAGTTTCGCAGTATTCACTGCACCAGTAAGTTTACTCTGTTTATACTCAAAGAGACTCCGGCTTTGCCTTCCGAACTGCTTCCAGAGGATTTGGCATCTAGGTGACCTTCCCAGGCTGCCCTTGCACTCTCTTCCGGACTCCCGCCGCTCAACAACTTGAAGAACTCTTAATTTGCACATCTTTCATTGCAATAAAATCATCACATCATGGACGATTAAAAATCTGCCTTCAAAATTACTACTTCTACTAAATAAGTCAATGAAGAGTCAGAAATCCAGAATGAAGATACTGAAAAGACTTTTATGTAGATGACAGCAAAAGAAAACTGCAAGTTAGTTTTCACCTTTTAACATCTAGGTTTTGTGTCAGAGATAGCAGGAACTGCAGATGCTGGTGAATCTGAGATTACAAGGTGTAGAGCTGGATGAACACAGCAGGTCAAGCAGCATCATAGGAGAAGGAAAGCTGACGTTTTGAAGAAGGGTCTAGGCCCAAAACGTCAGGTTACCTGCTCCTATGATGCTGCTTGGCCTGCTGCATTCATCCATCTATACCCAGGTTTTGTGTCATATATGTTACATTTTATAAAGTTTGTAAATTAAAGCTAATCTACTGAACTGAAAGTTCCTGTAAACATAAGATATCTGCTCATTGATTTGACTGGAAAATCTATTATCTAACAGTTGTATTTGATGTAGTGGCACCTACCATTCGATACAATGAGTTCAAGAAGTTATTCAAGTTAAATGAATTCACAATCAATAGTCTTATGATCAAATCAATAAAGCAGTATATTCAGAGTTTTAGAGCTTTCATTACTCCATAAGATTTTCTTCATGAGATATAAAAACCCACTAAACATTACTCAATACAATGGATCTGGAATCACAGAATGCTAAAAATCCGAAGACAAAAGTTAAAAAATATAGATGCAACACAGTATGGAGCTGGAGGATGAGCTCCATACTGTGTTGTCTGACTCCAGAATCTGCAGTTCTTGCTATCTTGGAGTTAAAAAAAAAACATATTTTGAGCAGTGACAACCCTTTTAGATTTGTTCGAGATTAACTGGCAGCAGATGTGAACAATCTTGAATGGGCTGATAGTGCGAAAAGTGAAATACAGAGGTGCAATAGTGTCATGATTACAGAACTACATTCATTATAGGTATTTCTCCTATAATGCATGTTTTGTTCATGCAAATTAGCTATAATGTGATTGATCAATAGTGGACACTGGATAATATGAACTATCTACTGTACAGGTATAGTGATTTCCTTTCAGGTGATTTTCTATAGCATGAGGTCACACAGGAATGCAACTATCATGTTATAGGAGAAATACCTGTACTATAATTAGGTCATTTGTGAAACTGAAAGTCAATAAACTTAATAATTTGCAGGGATTGTCCAAAAAACACATGTGGTTCATGAAAATCCCAAAATTACTCTCAAATTCAAATTCTAAGCATAAAATCTTTCAAGTATGAACCGGATGATACAAGTGGTTTGAGGATTGTTTGTAGTAACATGATAACACTTTGCAGGGGTGAAGAAAACCGTCAAGAAATGCTCTTAATGTGGCTCTCCTGTGCCTTCAAAGACATTTGCTGAAGGATCCAACAAAAAAGAGCATAAAGTGGTCCTTTGGAATAGGAAGCTTCTCCAGAATAAATGGAAAGATTTATATTTCTTCTTTGTCTATTAACAATTGAAACAGGGCAGAAAGCTGAAACAGACAAATAAAACCTTATTCATCAGACAACAGTTTATTTTCTTAACAATTGTTGGTGACTGAGAGACAAATGCAACAATTTATAATAGAAATTTCACAAAAGAACCTGAACATCTGTAGCAATATAAATCATCTGAGTGGTGCAGCAACATTTGTGGTTTTTAATCACCCTTAATTTGGCATATAGCAGCTGGTGCACTTCCTGCTCAGTAAAAGTGACTTCCGCAAGGTCCTTGTAAAGGTAAAGTTCTATCTTCACAGCAATACCTTACACTGTTGAGTCACAAAACAGACTTTGAAAAGATACAGCAACTGAAGACACAGAGCAGCAGAATCACACTGCAACACAACCCGTCAATGACCTGGCATATTCCTGATTCTAACATTAGAGGGGTCACCCGGGTTCAATGGAGAATGCAGGAGGACATGCCAGGAGCAGGTCAAGGCATACCTAAAAATGAGCAGTTGGTGAAGCTACAAAGCAAGCTACTTTCATGCCAAAAAGCACAAGCAGCAACTGACAGACAAGGTCTAAGCTATTCTACAACCAATCGATCAGGTCTAAGATCTGCAGATTAAATGACAATGTGGAGACCTGTGTTGGTGGATGTTTGTCCTTGCAATGTGAGTTAAATGAGTCCCAAGTCTGCTGCTGGTCTGACAATGGAAGAAGATGGCTCCCTGCAGAAACTGGCATCAAATTACACAATCCAGCACAAGTTATACAAACAGAAAATGTTGGAAATACAGTACTGAACAAGAAAAGAAATATTCATGGACAGGAAAACAGAGTTAATGGTTCAGGTCAGTGAGCTTTCATCAAA
Organism: Stegostoma tigrinum; assembly: GCF_030684315.1. Classification (NCBI taxonomy): domain Eukaryota; kingdom Metazoa; phylum Chordata; class Chondrichthyes; order Orectolobiformes; family Stegostomatidae; genus Stegostoma; species Stegostoma tigrinum. The sequence continues at coordinate 83,246,864 of NC_081363.1, forward strand.
CCAGCTTAAGCAAGCTGTGACTTATTGTGTTCCAAGAAAGTTTTTTTTTAACATTTGACTTTACACTGTCAATTAGCTTATTTTCCGATTAGTACGGCACATTTTACAATAATCTCTAATGCGGTTGTGGGTCTTATGCCACCAAAAGTAGTCAAATTTCTAGTAAACATGCTTTACGATCCTATTGGTGAACACAGAATCAACTTTATTTCCTTACTTTAAAGGGTATAACTCATCTGTGGTTACAATTCCCAAAAGCAGAGGTTAATCTCTAATGCAGCTCTAATTCAATTAGTCATTCAATGTGTCAACCTGTCAATCTAGAAACAGAGATCAACAGGCTTCTCAAACTGTAAAAAGCAGCACAGCTCAGTCCAACTTTATGCTGACATGAGTTCTACAAACATGCACATCTCTATAAGAGTCACTGCCCTGTAGTTTGTATTAGCTCTACCATCTGGTCAAGATCACACACTGAGGATCAAATCTGGAACGTACCTGCTCCATGTTTCACTAATCGTCCTCTAAGAGATTGAAAATCGGAGAGTTAGGTTGCCTTATGCTTAAATATGTATAACTGTTTATATTTCAGTTAGATTACGTCAATTAGCTTAACATAGGGGATAAAAAAGAGGTATTCATGTAATAGTAATTAGAAAGTCACAGGGCTTTAAAATATCCAACACAAGATTGGATTTTTGGCAGAAATTGAATCTGTTGAAGGGCTATGGGTGTCACTGACAAGGTCAGCATTTATTGCTGTTTCATAATTGCCTCTCCACTCATTGAGAGTTTAGCGAAGAATTGCCACATTGCAGTGGCCTGGAGTCACATATAGACCAGACCAGTAAGAATGGCAATTATCCTTCCCTTGAGGACATCAATGAACCATGGGTCTTTACAACAATTAATGAGAGGTGTCATGGTCATCACTTCTGGGTCTTGCTTTATATTCCAGATTTATTAGTTGATTTCAACTGAACTGATGGGATTTTAACCCCAGAACATTTGACTGGGTCTTTGGATGACTAGTCCAGTGACATTCCATCATCTCCCCACAGAACTGACATCAAAATAGCAGTTGACCATGAATTCAAATGAAGAACACTTCTACTTTGATACAGACAGCTCAATGTCTGCCCATCAGTAATGAAACTTCACTGTCCAGTCGCACCCTAAATTAAGACACAGACCTTCAATGTTTAAAGAGGACTTCCCTGCATTATGGGAGAAATTCACTGTGCTCTCTTGTCCATCTGTAAAGGAAATTACAAAATGGTCAGCAATATCCCTAATACCGGAGTGGCATATCAAAGAATACAACAACAGCTTGGATTATATAGTGTCCTAATGCAGCAAAATGTTCAAAGAGCATTCTCAAATTGAATCTGACTGTGTCATTTGAAGAGATATTAGGACAAGTGACAAAATGTTTAGTCAAAAAGTTTGATTAAAATGAGAGTCATAAGGGAAAGAGAGATGCAGAGAGACTCAGAAACGAAATTCCAAGTCATAGGGCCTAGGCAATGATGGAGTGAGTAATTTCAGGAATAGATAAGAGTGGAGTTGGAAAAATATTAAGTTATTGACGGCCGTAAGAGTTGAAAAGGTTACAGAGATGAAGGCATTCTCCAGAAGAAGAAAAAAAGATAGTAAAACTGGCGAATACACTGGCCCAACTCACATACGTCAAAATTGAGCTGACCAGTACACTCATTTCCATGTACAGGTACTACTGTATTTTTTTCCCCACAAGATGGTGATTGGGGAGATGCAATAAGGGTGGGGGGTGGGAGTTAGAGAGGTGGTTTGAACAAATGGAAAAATCTAAACACAAAGATACAAATTTTGAATTTGAAAAGTGTTTGGACTGAGAGTTAAGATAGCTCATGAAGCACATGAATAGGACTTGGTACAAGTTACAACAGCAGAGCTTTAGATGAAAGGAAGTTTATGGAGGGTGGGAGATGGGAGAGCAGACCAAAAAGCAGTGGAATAGTCAAGACTGGAGTTAATACGCACATGGATGAGGGTTTCAGTACAGATGGGTTAATAATGTTACAAAGGTGGAAATGGGCAGTCCTGGTGGTGCAGAAAATATGGGGTCAGAAACCCAGCTTCTGACAGGCAGTGTTAATGGAAGCACATTCCAGACACATTGTTATTCTGTCAATTCCTTTCCGCCTTTTAGATTTTCTCAGAAAATCAATGCAACATTTATGTACAACTGCCCTGAGGCAAATATTTTGAATCATTCTACTGCCAGTTTTCTACAAAGCCAATCTCATTTGGTTGCTTAGTCAGAAACAGAGTAATTTATTTTAATAACACATCCATTTTCTCTCCTACCCTCTCCTGGGTAACGGCATCAGAAATAAAAATCAGTCTAATGCCACCGGGCAACTCTCCTGGTCTTTCTTCTAGTGGGGTTCCCTTAAACACTATCCCTACAACTTTCTCAGTGCTTGTCGCATCTTTCAGATACTACCGGCTCTGCTGTGTATTTCTAATACTTTTTGTGATTACTCAACTGTACAAAATTCTCCGTGACAATGGTTCACAGAGAACAGTTAGGTCAATTAATGTACCTGGATGCCGTGCCATCACACACGTAGGTCTTGCAGCTCCCATAACAAGGATCCTCTCTACCACACACTCAGTGCAGTACCGTCCCTTCTCATCAGCACACCTTAACAGAAGAGGTAACAATTACAAAGTTTAGCCTTTTAGAGAAGTAGTAAGCCTCAACGCTGAGCAACAATTACATTTGTTCAGTGCCTCTAAGTTAATGCAATTATCAAGGTGCTTCAAAGGAACATACAAGATAAAGCATGACAGTCAGCCACATAAGGAGGTACTAGGGTAGATGACCAAAATCATCATAAAAGAGGTAGGTTTGAAGAAATACTTCAAAATCACAGCCAAGACTATTGTCTGATATTCTGTCCATGGAGATGCTGAGCAGCTGGGATGATTGATTCACCTTGTTTATTACTAATTAGACCTAATCTGGGAATCCTTAGCAAGCTGGGACAGTAAACAACACTAGGGCTAATGATCTCAGCCAATTTTTCACTATTATGCAAACAACTTCTATGTAGTTTTCAAAAGATTGACCAAGGACTTGTTAATCGTACTTGCTGGATAATATTTGCTTCGCTTACAGGTGATCCCAGATAAGTCAGTTCTTTGTGAGCTCCGTTTGCTTGATGGAAGATTAGATCCTTAATATTATTTCTGTGGCAGACCGAAGACTCTGCAATTTTACTGACATTGTCAAGGCTACCCAAAGTTCAATTACAAACCTAAAACCTAGCCTCACCCAATCTTCTTGCTTCCATCTCCACAACAATGGTCAACACCACCACACATTGACACTAAGACCTTCGGAGAGCTTTCCTCATCTTAGAGTTCAAAGTAGGGTCATGAGATATGACTGGGGGTTCTGGGAGAATTGGCTTGGACACCACAACTGAGAAGAGAATTGCAGAGACCCAGTGGTCAATAGGAAGCGGCAGTGAGAAGTGACTGATGACAATTTTGGGACATTCTGAAAGTTTACCCTTCCTGTTGGAGTAGAAAGGGAGGCAAACTCACACGGGAGCAGAACAGAAAGGAGGGCTGAATTACAGGCGAGCGGTAGTAATAGGGCACTCTATAATCAGGGGCACACATCTGCATTTCTGTGGCTGTGAGTGAACCTCCAGGATGGTCAAGAACATCTCTGAGCAACACAGGTCATTCTGAGAGGGAATGGTAAGCAGCCAGAGGTTGTGGTCTATCTTGATACTAGCTTAGGGCGGCACGGTGGCTCAGTGGTTAGCACTGCAGCCTCACAGCACCAGGGACCCAGAATCAATTCCAGCCTCGGGCAACTGTCTGTGCGGAGTTTGCATATTCTCCCCATGTCTGCATGGGTTTCCTCCGGGTGCTCCAGTTTCCTCCCACAGTCCAAAGAAGTGCAGGCTAGGTGGATTGGCCATGCTAAATTGCCCGTAGTGTTTAGGGGTGCGTGGATCACAGGGGGATGGGTCTAGGGGCGGGGGATGCTGCATGGGGCAATGTGGACTTGTTGGGCTGAACGGCCTGTTCCCACACTGTAGGGAATCTAATCTAATCTAATCTAACAACATAGGACGGGAGTGAGATGAGGTAAAGGGAACTTGGAGAGTTAGGAATAAAGTTAAAAGACAGGACAACTAGGTTTGAAATCTCATGATTACTCCCTGTATTGCGTGCTAGCGAGGCCAGAAACAAGAAGATAATACAGATGAAGCATGGTTAAAGAGTTGTTTAGGATGAAGGGCTTCAGAAATCTGGACCAATGAGATCTCTTCCAAGGCAGATGAGACCTGTACAAGAAGGGCAGGAGAAGCACCACTATCATTGCAGGGAGGTTTGTTAGTGCCACTTAATAGTGTTTAAACTAGGGTGGCAGTGTGTGGGAACCAGTCTAGTCGGTCAGCATATGCAGTGATTGAGGAGAAGGTAGAGGGTAAGTGAAATAAGACTGACAGGAAGAACAGGCAGGGCCAGGTTAATGAACACAGCAGCAAAAAATGAAGCTATGATGTTGTAGACATTACGGGAACTTATTTGAGAAAAAGGCAGGACTGGCAGCTCAATGTTTCCGAGTTTAAATGGTTCAAGCATGACAATGAAGGATGTAAACGGGGTGTAGGAGTTGCATTACTGATTAAGCACATTTTGACAGGACATCTAGGAGGGCTCATTCAGTGAGGCCATATGGGTAGAACACAGGAATGAGAAAGTGCAATCACTATGATGGCGTTATACTATAGGCCCTCCAAAGGCCAGAGGGAGATGAGGGAACAGATATGTACGCAGATCATGGAAAGACTTAAAAACTACACCGTTGTTGTAGCCAGAAATAATGGGAACGGCAGATGCTGGAGAATCCAAGATAACAAAGTGTGGGGCTGGATGAATACAGCAGGCCAAACAGCATCTTAGGAGCACAAAAGCTGACGTTTCGGGCCTAGACCCTTCATCAGAGAGGGGGATGGGGAGAGGGTTCTGAAATAAATAGGGAGAGGGGCGTGGCGGAACAAAGATGGATAGAGGAGAAGATAGGTGGAGAGGAGAGTATAGGTGGGGAGGTAGGGAGGGGATAGGTCAGTCCGGGGAGGACGGACAGGTCAAGGAGGCGGGTTGAGGTTAGTAGGTGGGAAATGGAGGTGTGGCTTGAGGTGGGAGGAGGGGATACGTGAGAGGAAGAACAGGTTAGGGAGGCGGGGATGAGCTGGGCTGGTTTTGGGATGCAGTGGGGGAAGGAGAGATTTTGAAGCTTGTGAAGTCCACACTGATACCATTGAGCTGCAGGGTTCCCAAGGGGAATGAGTTGCTGTTCCTGCAACCTTCGGGTGGCATCATTGTGGCACTGCAGGAGGCCCATGATGGACATGTCATCTAAGGAATGGGAGGGGAAGTTAAAATGGTTCGCAACTGGGAGGTGCAGTTGTTTATTGCGAACCGAGCGGAGGTGTTCTGCAAAGCGGTCCCCTAACCTCCGCTTGGTTTCCCCAATGTAGAGGCAGCCACAACGGGTACAGGTGTGCAGGTGAACATCTGCTTGATATGGAAAGTCATCTTGGGGCCTGGAATGGGGGTGAGGGAGGAGGTGTGGGGGCAAGTGTAGCACTTCCTGCGTTGCAGGGGAAGGTGCTGGGTGTGGTGGGGTTGGAGGGGAGTGTTGAGCGTTGGAGGGGAGTGTTGAGCGCACAAGGGAGTCACGGAGAGAGTGGTCTCTCCGGAAGGCAGACAAGAGTAGGGATGGAAAAATGTCTGGGGTGGTGGGGTCGGATTGTAGATGACAGAACTGTTGGAGGATGACGGGGTGGTATGTGAGGATGAGGGGGATTGTTTCTGGGTGGTTGTTGCGGGGGCGGGGTGTGAGGGATGTGTTGCGGAAAATGCGGGAGACATGGTCGAGGGCGTTCTCGACCACTGCGGCGGTGGGGGGGGAGGATGTTGCGGTCCTTGAAGAACGCGGACATCTGGGATGTGCGGGAGTGGAATGCCTCATCCCGGGAGCAGATGCAGCGGAGGCGAAGGAAGTGGGAATAGGGGGTGGAATTTTTGCAGGGGGGTGGGTGGGAGGAGGTGTATTCTAGGTAGCTGTGTGAGTCGGTGGGCTTGAAATGGACATCAGTTTCTAGCTGGTTACCTGAGATGGAGATAGAGAGGTCCAGGAAGGTGAGGGATGTGTTGAAGATGGTCCAGGTGAACTTGAGGTTGGGGTGGAAGGTGTTGGTGAAATGGATGAACTGTTCGAGCTCCTCTTGGGAGCAAGAGGCAGCGTTGATACAGTCATCAAATGTAACAGAGGAAGAGGTGGGGTTTGGGGCCTGTGCAGGTGCAGAAGAGGGACTGTTCCACGTAACCTACAAAGAGGCAGTCATAGCTTGGGCCCATGCGGGTAGCCATGTCCACCCCTTTTGTCTGTAGGAAGTGGGAGGAATCGAAAGAGAAGTTGTTGAGGGTGAGGACGAGTTCGGCTAGGCGGATGAGGGTGTCGGTGGCCGGGGACTTGTTGGGCCTGCGGGGCAGGAAAAAGTGGAGGGCCTTGAGGCCTTCTGCATGAGGAATCCATGTGTATAGGGACTGGAAGTCCATGGCGAAAATGAGGTGTTGGGGACTAGGGAATTGGAAGTTCTGGAGGAGGTGGAGGGCGTGGGTGATGTCATGGATGTAGGTGGGGAGTTCCTGGACCAAGGGAGAAAATGGAGTCCAGATAGGTGGAGATGGGTTCAGTGGGGCAGGAGCAGGCGGAGACAATGGGTCGACCAGGGCAGGCGTGTTTGTGGATTTTGGGAAGGAGATAGAAGCGGGCAGTGCGGGGCTGGGGAACAATCAAGTTGGAGGCTGTGGGTGGGAGGTCACCTGAGGTGATGAGGTCATGGAGGGTATTGGAGATGATGTAGTGGCTAATTTTCATTTCATCAATATTAACTGGGACTCCCTCAGTGTCAATGACTTAAGTGGGACAGAATTTGCCAGGTGCATCCAGAAGGCTTTTTGAAACACTATGTCGATAGTCCAATTAGGGAAGGGTTGTACAGAAATCGGTAGGTGCTTAACACTGCAAAGGAAGATGGTAAAAGCAAATATGATAGCAAGCATTTAAGAAGCATTTAGGCAGAAAAGTGAACAAGCAGGTAATAGAAGCATACAGACCATGAGCAGGCAGGTGAGATTTGTTTAGACTGGCATCATAGTTGGCACAATGTGGGCCAAATTGCCTGCTCCTGTGCTGTGTTGTTCTCTGCTCTAAGAATGAGGTGATCTCATTGAAACATGTAAGGTTTTTAATGGGGTTGACAGACTAAATGTTGAGAAGGCATAGTCTGAGAACAAAGGGACACCAATTTAAGACTGAGATGAGGAGAAATTTCTTCTCTCAGACATTTAAGAGTCTTTGGAGCTCCTTGCCATAGAAAACTGTGGGGGCAAGTTCTTATGTATACTTAAGGCTGAGCTAGATTCTTGGTTATTTGAGAAATCAAGGGTTACGGGAAAAGGGCAGGCAAGTGGATGTGAGGCATGCAGGGTCAGTTATGATACTACTGAATGGTGTAGCAGGCTCAAGGCACCAACAACCTATTTCTGTTCTTATTTCTTACCATCTTATGGACGTAAAGTGGCATGTCTTCAGTTCACAATAAGAAAAGAGATTGTGAATGCCCTTGAATCATATCTGACAATTAGGAGCCAAATGGAAGGTGTGGCCTATCATCTGTGGGAAGTCATGGACCCTACTGGCATCTTCTCCATAGGAATTTACTTTATTACTATATGTAAATTACTGCTGCAGAAATTGTGACTTGACTTTTTCTCTGCAAGAGTCTCTTCTTATAATGGACATCAGTGTCCACCTTCACTTTAGAAAGTGATTGCATGCTGAACTTAGTTTCAGTTGCACTGATTTAGAAATAGCCATCAAGTAAAACGCATTCTTGAATTGAGCTCTCTCGGTTATATACTTTATAAAAATTACCCTTGAGGTGTTACTCTTCCAGATGTGGTTCTTCATGATGACCAAAGGCTATTAATAGCCAGCCATTTCCAAAAATTGAGATTTTGACCCAAAACTCTGAAAAAGAAAAACTGAGAGCTAAACTGTCAATACTACTCACACTGATGAAAATGTGTTGTCCTTGAAGCTGAATTTCCTCAGTAAGAATTGATTCTTGTTCTTATAGTTGAACGAGTGCCCATCATCAAGAAACAATTTGCCTGTGGCTGAGTTCTACAACAGAAATATAGATGGAAAACTGAAGAACTGATAACCGATAATCATGACAATCTGCTTCAGGCAGTTTCAGTTTGTTTTCCTCTGGTTTACCACTTGTAATCTCCCAAATGCAGTTCAATTGCATTAGCAGAGTGGGTTATAGGCTGAGGACATAGCAAGATGCACCAGATGCCCATTTGCAACACATCAGTTCCTTGACAAAATGCTAATTTGGCATGAAGCTTATTTACTTTGGATCTCCCAACTGCCATGTTGGATACAGAGATGATATTGCATCTATTAAGCAAGTAAACCAAAAGCTTCTTACAGCAGCAACTCACTTTGCTGAGGATGATGAATAAAAATCTTAACTGGAGAAGAAACTGACCAACAGAACTAACATCGATAAGATGGGAAGGAGGTCAAAAACACAACTGAAAAACTGCAGAGATAGTAGGAAATGCCGATGCTGGAGAATCTGAGATAACATGGTGTGAAGCTGGATGAACACAGCAGGCCAAGCAGCATCAGAGGAGTAGGAAAGTTTGACGTTTCGGTCGAGACCCTTCTTCAGAAATGGGGGAGGGGAAGGGGATTCTGAAATAAATAGGGAGACAGGGGAGGCGGATAGAAGATGAATAAAGGAGAAGATAGGGTGAGAGGAGACAGACATGTCAAAGAGGCGGGGTTACAGCCAGTGAAGGGGAATGTAGGTGGGGAATGAGGGAGGGGATAGGTCAGTCCAGGGAGGACAGACAAGACAAAGAGGTGGGATGAGGTTAGTGGGTAGGAAATGGGGGTGGGGCTTGAGGTGGGAGGAATGGTTAGGGAGACAGGGACTAGCCGGGCTGCTTGTGGGATGCGTTCGGGGGAGGGGAGATTTTGAAGCTTGTGAAGTCCACATTGATACCCTTGGGCTGCAGGGTTCCCCAACAAAATATGAGATGTTGTTCCTGCATCATTCGGGTGGCATCATTGTGGCAATGCAGGTGGCCCAGGATGGGCATGTCATCCGAGGAGTTGGGGGAGGGTTAGTTGATATGGTTCGCGACTGGGAGGTGTAGTTGTTTGTTGCAAACTGAGCATAGGTGTTCCACAAAGCGGTCCCCAAGGCTCCGCTTGGTTTCCCAGATGTAGAGGAGGCAACAATGGGAACAGCGGATACAGTATATCAAATGAACAGATGTGTAGGTGAACATCTGTTTGATGTGGAAAGTCTTCTTAGGGCCTGGAATGGGGGTGAGGGGGGAGGTATCGGGGCAGGTGTAGCACTTGGTCCGGTTGCAGGGAAAAGTGCCAGGGTTGATGGGGCTGGAGGGGACTATGGAGCGGACAAGGGAGTCACGGAGAGAGTGGTCCCTCCGGAAAGCATATGAGGGTGGGGAGGGAAAAACGTCTTTGGTGGTAGGGTCAGATTGCAGATGGCAGAAATGTCAGAAGATGGTGCGTTGGATTGGGAGGTTGGTGGGGTGGTACATGAGGACAAGGACGAGGGGGATTCTGTTTTGGTTATTACTGCGAATAGGGGGTGTGAGGGATGAGTTGCAGGAAATGCAGGAGACACGGTTGAGGGCATTTTTGATCACTGTGGAGGGGAAGTTGCGGTTTTTGAAAAAAGAGGGCATCTGGGATGTTTGGAAATGGAATGCCTCATCTTGGGAGCAGATGCGGTGGAGGCAAAGGAATTGGAAATAGGGGATGGCCTTTTTACAGGAAGGTGGGTGAGAGCAGGAATATTCTAGGCAGTTGAGGGAGTCGGTCGGCTTAAAATGGATATCGGTTTCGAGGTGGATGCCAGAGATGGAGACAGAGGTCCAGGAAAACTTAAGGTGGGGTGGAAGGTGTGAGTGAAGTGGATGAACTATTCGAGCTCCTCAGGGGAACACGAGGCGGCACCAAAACAGTCATCAATGTAATAGAGGAAGTGATGGGGGATAGGGCTTTGGAAGAGGGATTGTTCCACGTACCATACAAAGAGGCGGGCATAGCTTTGGCCCATGGCCACCCCCTTTGTCTATAGGAAGTGGGAGGAATTGTTGAGGGTTGTTCTTCCAGAGCTACATTGGCCCTATCCCCCATATCTTCCTCCCTATTTATTTCAGAATCCCCTTCCCCTCCCCCATTTCTGAAGAAGGGTTTCGGCCCGAAATGTCAAACTGTCCTGCTTCTCTGATGCTGCTTGGCCTGCTGTGTTCATCCAGCTTCACACCACGTTATCTGAAAAACTGCAGATGCTGGAATTTTGAAATAAAAACAAAAGTGCTGACAAAACTCAACAAGTTAAGCAGCATCTGTGGAGAGAGAAACAGTTAATGTTTTGAGTTCCACATGAGACTCAAAATGTTAGCTCAGTTTCTCTCTCCACATGTAGTGCAAGATTTGCGGGAGTTTCTCCAGAACGTTCCGTGTTTATATATGAGATCAAAACCATCTATTTTAATCAATATTATTATCCTGTCTACTTAAAAAAGATTGCTTGTTAGTCAGAAAAAGGCAAATGTTAACCACATGATGCAAATCGACTACAATTCTCTAATGTCCTAACAGTGATAACTAGGGCAGAGTTTAGATGCCATCATCCTGTAACTTCAAACCTTTCATTCTGCAGGCACTGCAGTCGACAAAAAAAAACTCTCTTCTCAGCAGGATCTGGTTACAAAGGGAGAGTCATTTAACCTCATGATACTTGCAGAGGTGCTAAAAGCCTAATCTGTCTCCTAAAATAAAAAATGGACCTTTGACCAGAGAGATAGAAACGGATTGTTATTTGAAATTAATGAGCCCATAAAACTGCCTTCTGGCATTTGAAGAGTCATAAAATCTTAAGTTTCCAGATCCCGATTAATTTGCTTTTAATGCTGAAACAGAGAATAGCAAGCTGCATTTCTAGGCTGATAACTAAACCGGTTTCTTTGAAATCTAGTTTGCAAGGTAAACTTCTTCCTTGTATATTGCTGCATCATCCAAGTTTAAACAAATCCTGCAACTCCTGCATCATCCAACTTTAAACAAGTCCTGCAACCCCTGCTGTTAGCCATCTGGAAATGTTTAAATGTGTTCCTAGTTGTAAAACTGTTTCCTTTCCTATTTATTTCCATGTGCTTGTTTGTCTGTGTGCGTGTGCATATGTGAAAGTGTAAAAGTCACCCTGGGTTTCACAGGACTACTATAGTGCATAAAGAGATCACTCAGCCTATTGTAAGATAATGAAATGTGAGGCTGGATGAACACAGCAGGCCCAGCAGCATCTCAGGAGCACAAAAGCTGACGTTTCGGGCCTAGACCCTTCATCAGAGAGGGGGATGGGGTGAGGGTTCTGGAATAAATAGGGAGAGAGGGGGAAGCGGACTGAAAATGGAGAGAAAAGAAGATAGGTGGAGAGGAGAGTATAGGTGGGGAGGTAGGGAGGGGATAGGTCAGTCCAGGGAAGACGGACAGATCAAGGAGGTGGGATGAGGTTAGTAGGTAGGAGATGGAGGTGCGGCTTGGAGTGGGAGCAACGGATGGGTGAGAGGAAGAACAGGTTAGGGAGGCAGAGACAGGTTGGACTGGTTTTGGGATGCAGTGGGTGGAGGGGAAGAGCTGGGCTGGTTGTGTGGTGCAGTGGGGGGAGGGGGCAAACTGAGCTGGTTTTGGGATGCGGTGGGGGAAGGGGAGATTTTGAAGCTTGATACCATTGATACCATTGGGCTGCATGGTTCCCAAGTGGAATATGAGTTGCTGTTCCTGTAACCTTCGGGTGGCATCACTGTAGCACTGCAGGAGGCCCATGATGGGCATGTCACCTAAGGAATGGGAGGGGAAGTTAAAATGGTTCGCAACTGGGAGGTGCAGTTGTTTATTGCGAACCGAGCGGAGGTGTTCTGCAAAGCGGTCCCCAAGCCTCCGCTTGGTTTCCCCAATGTAGAGGAAGCCACACCGGGTACAGTGGATGCAGTATACCACATTGGCAGATGTGCAGGTGAACCTCTGCTTAATGTGGAATGTCATCTTGGGGCCTGGGATAGGGGTGAGGGAGGAGGTGTGGGGGCAAGTGTAGCATTTCCTGCGGTTGCAGGGGAAGGTGCCGGGTGTGGTGGGGTTGGAGGGCAGTGTGGAACAAACAAGGGAGTCACGGAGAGAGTGGCCTCTCCGGAAAGCAGACAGGGGTGGAGATGGAAAAATGTCTTGGGTGGTGGGGTCGGATTGTAGATGGTGGAAATGTCGGAGGATGATGCATTGTATCTGGAGGTTGGTGGGGTGGTGTGTGAGAACGAGGGGATCCTCTTTGGGCGGTTGTGGCGGGGGCGGGGTGTGAGGGATGTGTTGCGGGAAATGCGGGAGACGCGGTCAAGGGCGTTCTCGACCACTGTGGGGGGAAAGTTGCGGTCCTTGAAGAACTTGGACATCTGGGATGTGCGGGAGTGGAATGCCTAGTCGTGGGAGCAGATGAGGCGGAGGCGGAGGAATTGGGAATAGGGGATGGAATTTTTGCAGGAGGGTGAGTGGGAAGAGGTGTATTCTAGGTAGCTGTGGGAGTCGGTGGGCTTGAAATGGACATCAGTTACAAGCTGGCTGCCTGAGATGGAGACTGAGAGATCCAGGAAGGTGAGGGATGTGCTGGAGATGGCCCAGGTGAACTGAAGGTTGGGGTGGAAGGTGTTGGTGAAGTGGATGAACTGTTCGAGCTCCTCTGGGGAGCATTCTTTAGATGACATGTCCATCATGGGCCTCCTGCAGTGCCACAATGATGCTACCCGAAGGTTGCAGGAACAGCAACTCATATTCCGCTTGGGAACCCTGCAGCCCAATGGTATCAATGTGGACTTCACCAGCTTCAAAATCTCCCCTTCCCCCACCGCATCCCAAAACCAGCCCAGTTCGTCCCCTCCCCCCACTGCACCACACAACCAGCCCAGCTCTTCCCCTCAACCCACTGCATCCCAAAACCAGTCCAACCTGTCTCTGCCTCCCTAACCTGTTCTTCCTCTCACCCATCCCTTTCTCCCACTCCAAGCCACACCTCCATCTCCTACCTACAAACCTCATCCCACCTCCTTGACCTGTCCGTCTTCCCTGGACTGACCTATCCCCTCCCTACCTCCCCACCTATACTCTCCTCTCCACCTATCTTCTTTTCTCTCCATCTTCGGTCCGCCTCCCCCTCTCTCCCTATTTATTCCAGAACCCTCACCCCATCCCCCTCTTCAATGAAGGGTCTAGGCCCGAAATGTCAGCTTTTGTGCTCCTGAGATGCTGCTGGGCCTGCTGTGTTCATCCAGCCTCACATTTCATTATCTTGGATTCTCCAGCATCTGCAGTTCCCATTATCACTCAGCCTATTGTGTCTGCTCAGACTCAGAAAATGAGCACCAGTATCTAGTGTCAATACCTATCTTTTCGCCATATCCTTGCACATTATTTCTATCCTAATACAGGCACTTCTCCTACAGCAGAAGAGTTACGTTCTTGTGAGTCCTCCCACTATAGAAAATGGCATTACAGGGAAATTGCTACAGAAAATCACTATACCTGTATAGCAGAAAGTTTCCTGTAGGTAAAAAACGTCCAATATTCATCAATCGTGTTACATCCAATTTGTGTTAATGAAATACATGTTACAGCACGAATACTTATCATTGTCCAATGCTCTCTTGAATGTTTCAATTGAACCTACTTCCCTAACACTGCCAGGCTGCGCATGCCACACCCTAACTACTTGCTGTGTGAAAATGTTCATTATCACATCTGCTCCTTTTGCAAATTCTTTTAAATCTGTACTCTCGTTTTTATTCCTTTTAAGGGTGCAAACAACTTCCCCCATTCACTTTATCCAAACCACTCCCAATTTTGAAAACCTCTAGCAGATCTCCTCTTAGCATGCCTCTCCAAAAGATAACAGTTCTATCTTCTCTTCAAAGAGAACAGACCAAAATGCCTCGATCTATGCTCATAAGTGATGTTATGATTGTGAATAAAGGTTGATTTTTATTTGAGAATTTATTGCAAGACATTTTTAAAATTGGCACCACCAAAAAGAGGCTTTGAAAACACACCACAGCCTCACTGAAATTAAAGTCTGCTTAGGGACAGAAAGTAAAGAGAGTAAAAAGAGTTCAGTCCGTCTCTCTCCTCTGTCTGTAAAATGGCTCAGAGCACAAGGATGCAGCTGCTACTCAAAATGTGACCTGTAGAAAAAATACCCAAACTCAAACAATCTATTTAATAGCACTCCAGAGCAAAAGTGCTTCTACAGTTACCATTTGTTAGTTTTGAGGCATTGTCCATTGATAAGAATTTAAAATACAATATATAAATGGATGCATGAAAACCAAAGTATTTTTTTAAAATATCAGTTCCCAGCGTTCCACCACTTGATCATAGAAATGTCAAAAATTACTCTTGACATTTTTGATCTCTACCCTGGAAAATTCTGCAGATTGGCTGTTGCAACTTTGGCAAAAACCCTGGATGCACTAAGTAAATAGAAAATGCACCCAAGTTGATCGACTGGTGAAAAGCCAAGGCAATTCCTTCCAATAATGAGCAGCAGTCTGATGACTCACTTTGGTTCTCATGCATCCATTTATATACAGTATTCTAAATTCTTATCAAAAGACTATTCTTGTAAAGGTAACAAATAGTAACTGTTCTGCTCTGGAATGCTCTTGAATGAACCATCTGAGATTGGATATTTGTTCGATAGCCCACATTGTAAGTAACAGGCTGCCTCCTTGAATTAAGTGGCCTATGTTCACTTCGGCGTCTATCTTCCACTATATATATTTAAAGAAATTCTTGCTGTCCAACTTGACAATACTTGCAAGTTTACCTTTGAAGTTTACTTTCTCTGTCTTATGTTTTTGGTTGTCTTGTGTTGGTTTTTAAAACTTCACAATTCTCTAGCTTACCACTAATCTTGCCCACATTGTATGTTTTTTTCTTTCAATCAGATATTATTCTTAACTTTCCTGGTTAACCACTGTTGGCTTATCCCCTTACTAGAATCCTTTTTCACAGGATTTATCTGAATGCATTGCCACTGTCTCAGATGAATGTCCCTCTCAGTTTCAGTATGACATTTACGCATCGTGAATCCCACAAGTATGACCATGAATGTGACTGTTCATTTGAGTTACCTATCTTGACATGTTTGTGGTAACATCCCAAAAATACAATATACAGAGCAGAAATAGCCATTACCTCAGAATTCAGCGCAATATATAAAACATAGGAAACTGTCTCCATAGCCTTTGTGGACCTCAACACTTGTGTCTTCCTGGGTATGACGGTGCCTCCACGCTGATAAATAGGTACCTGCAATGAAACTGGTTATCTCAGAAATATTGTAGAATAAAAAACTATGTTGCTAAAAGCTCACCATGACAGAGAAAATGACCCTTTTCTTCCTCCCTGAATCCTCACTGCATTACAAGGCAAATTTAAGGATTCAAATGAAGACTGTATCCATTTAGCTCAAGTTAAGGGACAGGAAAAGAACCAGTACATTGCTGGATGCTTACTATAGACTGTCAAATGCTAACAAAAGGAGGCAGGAGGAAATCAGTAGGCATAACTCAGAGAAATATAAAAATGATAAAGCAGTAGCAGTAGTAGAGGATTTAAATTACTCGATGTAAATTGAGGAAGGGAATGGTTAAAAGTACTAAAGGATGGGATAGTTAAGAATTCCTAAAATAGTTACAGGAGAATTTTTCTGAATCAGTATTCATATAGCTTAATAAATAATGAAGCATTGCTAGATCTAGTTCTGGAATGAAGAATCTGGGATGTGTTGCAAGACAAGAATATCCGGATAACAGTGATCAGATGATTGTTAGGTTTAAAGTGGTTACAGAAAAGGTAAAGAAAAAAATGTAGGCGAAGGAAAACATTCAGAGATATTGAAACAGGATCAGCCCCTCAGGTCCCTTTTATATCTTTCCCCTCTCACCTTAAACATACGCCCTCTCATTTTGGACTCCCCTACATTGGGGAAAAGATCTTGGCTATTCAGCCTATCCATGCCCCTCATCGTTTACAAATCTCTATCAGGTTACCCTTCAGCCTTCAATGCTCCAGGAAAAATAGCCCCAGCCTAGTCAACATCTCCCTATAGCTCAAACCCTCAACCTTGGCAACATCCTTATAAATCTTTTCTGAGCCCTTTCAAGTTTCACAACATCTTTCCTACAGCAGGGAGACCAGAATCGAAAGCAGTTTTCTAAAAGTGGCCTAACCAATGTCCTGTACAGCCGCAACATGATCTCCCAACTCCAATACTCAATGCACTGACCAATAAAGGCAGGCATAGCAAACACCTTCTTCACTTTCCTATCTACCTGTGGCTTCACTTTCAAGGAACGTGCACCCTATGGTCTCTTTGTTCAGCAACACTCCCTCGGACCTTATCACTAAACGTATAAGTCCAGCCCTGATTTGCCCTACCAAATTGCAGCACCATACTTATATCGAAATTAGGACTCAATCTACCATTCCTCAGCCCATTTGCCCGTCTGATCAAGATCCCATCATACTTTGAGAGAACCTTCTTCACTGTCCACTGCACCACCAACTTTGGTGTCATCTGCAAACTTACTGACCATACTTCCAATAATCACATCCAAATTATTTATATAAATGACAAAAAGCAGTGGACCGAGCACCAAACCATGCAGCACACCACTTGTCACAGGCCTCCAATCTGAAAAGCAACCCTCCAACACCACTTTTGAGACAATTTTGTATCCAAATAGCTCGCTCTGCCTGTACCCCATGTGATCTAAACTTGCTAACCAGAAGACCAAACAGACTCCGCCATTCTGCCATCGTCAATCTTCTTTGTCACTTCTCCAAAAAATGCAATCAAGTCAGTGACGCACGATTTTCCATGCGCAATGCCACGTTGACTATCCCTAATCAGTCCATGCCTTTCCAAATACATGCAAATCTTGTCCCTCAGAATCCTCTGCAATAACTTACCCACACTGACATCAGGCTCATCATTTTATAGCTCTTTGGCATTTCCTTACCACTTTTCTTAAATAATGGCGCCATGTTATCCAACTTCCAGTCTTCCGGCACATCACCCATACGCTCATTCTCCCAGTTGTGCCATATTCTGAGGGGAAAGCCTACTATTGTATGTATAACTATGAGGAAATTGTTAGTGCAGCGAACTTAAAGTTAGAGAAAAGTTTTTGGCAACTACCACTCCATATGATGTTGATTTCTGCAGCTTTAAATGTATGCCACGAGATGAGAAGACAGTATTGATTGTTAAACAAGTGAGTTCTGTGGCAGAATCAGGTGATTAGCTCAGTGAGGCCTATCTCTACATCGAGATCAATATACTCCATCTTTAATGGGAGGCAAATGGCATAATCACTGGATTGTTAATCCAAAGACCTCGATAATGTTCTGGATTTGAATACTGCCTTGGCAGAGGGTGGAATTTGGATTCAATAAAAATCTGGAATTAAGAGTCTAATAATGATCATGAATCCATCGTCAATTGTCAGAAGGACCCAGCAGGTTCACTAATGTCTTTTAAAGAAGCAAATGGCCATCCTTACTACATGCCAGTCCAGACCCACGGCAACATGGTTGACTCTCAACTGCGCCCTTGCCCAATTAGGGATGGGAGATATATGCTACTCTAGCCAGCAACACGTCATCCTGTGAATGAATTATAAAAAAAAGCAGACCAGCCAATCTGCACTCTCTTCTCATACAGTGTAAAACGTAATTTTTCCTTTATTTTGGCATTTCTTGAGAATTACCCTGATGAATGCAAGACAAAAGTCTATGACAAAAATGTGTCTATTTTCAGCAATACAGTAACTGAAGATTTTGATTGTCCCTTTTAAATACTGTTGCTGATAGTGTCCTTTTCTTACTATGGATTCAGTTGTGGGAGAATCAGAGGAGACAGTGAAGGGAGCTCTGAGCTCCAAATGGCTGTGTGGCCTCAAGTCAATATTGCATGCTGATAGGGATCATGATCAGACAGCTCGGTATACTTTGGGTGGATGTTATTTAACAAGTTCATCAAAATGGCATGCAGCACAACTCACAGCAGAAATATGTGCACTTGCATCAGAAGCTATCTTAGTCTGAAGACAGCAGATAAACAATGAGTATGATCGATTTAAATATAATCCTAATAGACTTTCAAAAGAAATTTGATAAAGTGCTACATAACAGGCTTATTCAAAAATGGAAGCACATAGCCTCAGAGAGACAGCAGTAATTTCAGTATGTAACTAGCAAAGATTAAGAAGTCGAAAATGTTTTTTCCTGATTGGAGAGAAGTATGCAAATGGTGTCCTCTAGGAATTAAATACAAATAAATGTGACTTGTGTACAGAGTGTAAGTTTGAAGCTTAATGAGGATGCAAAACTCACCAATGTAGTAAATAGTGAGTGTGATAGCAGCAAACTTCAGGAGAACATACAGTACTGGTAAAATGCGCTGACATATAGCAGGTGAAATTTAGTGCAGGAAAAAATGAGGGCAAGAATTTAAAAACAACAACATGCAGTGGCAGTGTTAACTTATGGTATTAATTTGAGCGATTACCATGGACAAAAGAATCTGGAATACATGTGGGTAAATGTTAAGATAGCTGGACAAATGGAGATGGCAGTTCCAAGAGTCTTGATGTAAATATGGGTATTGCCAAAATAAGTAAGGAAGCCATCCAAAAACTTTAGAAATCACAGATAAAACATCAGTGGCAGTACTCAGTTCAATTCTGGGCATCATACTTTAGAAATGTATATCAAGGTCTTGGGGAAAGTTTTGAGGAGGTTGCTAACATGATACCAGGGTAAGGGTTTTCAGATATGGATAGATTGGAAAAGCTTGTGTTACCCTTACAGCAGAGAAGGCTAAGGGCAACCTAATAGAGGTATCCAATAGTAAGGAACCTATTTACTCTGGCAGGTGGGCTGATGAAAATAATCGACAAAATAATTAGAAGGAACTGAGGATAATGTTTTAAACGCAGAAAGTTATTAAGATGTGAAGTATATTCATTAAAAGACTGGTCAATTTAGACTCATGGAAACTTTTCAAAAGTAATTGGGTATATACTTGGAGAACTAAAACTTGCAAAGATGCAGTACAGGCAAGGCAGGTGAAATAGTCTCCCTTGTGCTGCTGAGTTTGTAATGTGCTATGTTAGTGCTCAACGTGTACACATATGTGCCAGCTTCAGCTACTTGAGCAATAACCTTCCCTCCATCATAATATTGGTAGAGGGGATGCTCACTGATGATTGCACAATGTTCAGTAACATTTGCGACTTCTAAGATATTGAAGCAGTCCAGACTACATGTGATAGGACCTGAGGAACATTTAGGCTTGGGCTGATAAGTGCAAAGTATAATTTCTGCCACATGTTTTGGCAAAAGCCATCTCCAACACAAAAGAATTAGTGACCAATCTCCCCTTGACATTCAATGATCTTACTCTGGTTGAATCCCCTACTATCAACATCACTGGAGTTACCAGAAACTGAGATAAACTAACCACGTAATCACTTTGATTGCAATAGCAGATAAGAGGTTGAGACTCTGTGAAGAGTGACTTGTCTCCTGACTCTTTGAGACTTGCCCAAAGGCACAAGTCAGACGTGTGATAGGATACTCTTCACTTGCCTAGATTAGTGCAGTCCAACAACATTCAAGAAGCTAAATACTATCCAAAACAAAATCAGCTTCTTGACAGATGCCTGACCCACCATTTTCAACGTACGTTCTCTGCACCATGGACCCACAGGGCATCACTGACATGACACTTCAGCAACTCAGCAAAACTGCTGTGCACCACCTCCTAAATACCTGACGTCTGTCGTCTACAAAGACAAGGGCAACACATGCACAGTAATGCTGCCACTTGTAGATTTCATTCCAAGCCACACACCATTCCAACTTCTCCTTCACTTATTATTGTATCAAAATCCTGGAACTCTGTTCCAAACAGCACATGGATCTACACTACATGGACTTCAGCAGTTTAATTATTTTGTTCACCACGAACCTTCTCAAAGGCTACTAGATGACTAAAAACTGACCTAGTCATCAACACCCACATCCTCTGAAAAATTAGTAAAAACGTTTGTAAATAGTCTATGGACAGCAACATATAATATTAGTCCTAGGGAATGGGAAAATATTCCTTTTAATAGCACCTATTCTCAGCATTACCCTCTGTAAAGTTTACAGTCAACTTTCTTAATTCTTTCCCAATAAATTTCCAGGTTACCTATTTAACTGATGACATATTTCCATCTCCCAGTGTGCCTCTCTGACAGATGTGGTTCGCAAGGTCACAATTCAACGCCAGTTTATTTAGTGCAAATTTATTTGTGAGTAAATTCCTTTGTTCGCTGCCCGTATTCAATCTGAGCATGACATTTGCAGGCAGCCAACAGTGGAGATGCTCTTCTCATTATTTTACATTGATTGTGAACTCAGGCCATTTGGGTGCAAGGGTAGAGTTCAACTCAGTGCAGTACTCGCCCCATGACTTAATAGATTTTGTTGCTGGTCATTGCAATTAAATTCTATGTTAAGATTATCTTCTCTCTGGTGCTAAAAACGTTCCACTGAACTGCAAGCTTAAACTAAACATATACTTACACTTTCGAGGGTTACAGAAACATGCAGAATCTGCTCACCATCATACCGTTGTAAGGTTCTGAGACAGTACCATAGCTTCGGGAAAAACAAAAAAAAGAGGCTGTCACAAAAACAATGTTAGTTAACGAGAACAGATTCAATACAAAATCATGTGCAATGCTGCAGTAGGAGGAGAATGAAAATTGTTAATAAAGAGAACCTGGAAGAAAAACTTGAAAGGTGTGATGAGGTGACAGGGTGGTGACTGAAGGTATGGTGGAAGAACAATGAAAAGGCTTTGGAGGTGATGTGGAAACGATGCTTTCAGTGCTCTGGTGGACTTCGAGGAGGTGAGCTAAAATGAAGAAGAGATAAGTAAGGTGATTCAGCATTAGTTTGAACAGTTGGGCAAGTATCAAAAGATGAGATAGTTTTTAAGAAGCTGAGTAAAATCAGGTGTAAAGTTGCTAGGGTTTTTAGTGAGGCAAGAAAGCTGTGTGAAAATGGTATTAAATACGTAGATTTTAAAGAGCAGCGTGAAGATATGGTAAAGTGTAAATTTGGTGACTAAGGATGAGCTTGACGAGGTGAGTGAAGATGGAATTGAAAATGTAGGTCTTTAAGGACGTGAGTGAAGATGGAATTGAAAGGATGGGTTTTGAGGAGTAAAGACAAGATGGCACAAAATACTGGCATCAAAGACCTTTATAGGTTCTTGGAGTCTGATGAGTTAAACTTGGTACATAGCCTATGATATTTCATATGCAGATTTTTCATCAGACCATCACATCCAACACATCCCAACTTATCTGTTCTCTTTACAAGTGCTGAATGGCCAAGAATGGAAGCTGTGGGACTAAGCTAGTTGATATGTACAGTTTTAGTGATAGGCTGGATTTAGATGGCATTGATAACCTGGGTTCATATTACTGTGCTGCCTAAAATTTCAATATGAGGAGCAGTAAGTAAATGCTCATCACCAGTTGGAAATGAACTGTTTGTCATTTTGGTATTGGCTAAAATATAAATTTCCAGGAAAATCAAGTCTACATGCTGCCTAAATTAGTCCTGAAAGGGACTGCTGCAGGCGACCAACAGGAGCATAAACTTCTAAAATATGAACATTTTCTGTAGGTCAATGGTGCAGCAGTAATTCTCTTGGCTCCAGATTAAAACCACTGGTCACAGCTTTCCAACACCTGTATTGTGTCCAAATTGCCCCCAGATCTCCAGTCGTGGTTCACTGTCACGTTTGCGGATTGCTTCTCCTTTCCAACTATGCACCCTATTCCCCGGCAATCATTCTCTTCTCCTCCTTGAGCATGGATTTCCGTCAACTTTGCAGCAGTCTGAGTCCATGTATTCTTGCAAAGACCTGGATTTATGTGGCTTTATTGTTTAATATAGTCTTGGTTTGTGGATCTGGTTCTGGGTTCTTAAGATCAGGAATAAACAGATACTTAGCCTCACACTGTTGCTGAGTAACTGGATTATTAGCTCTTACTTTTAGATGCCTGAACTCTGCCCTAAACAATATTCCTTCAAAGTCCTGTCAAAAAAAAAGCTTTTTGACCTGGAGGATCCCAGAACTTGAGTTGGTGGTCCTGAGCTACAACAGCAATTTGGCCTCAGATTTTGGTAGCTTGAGTCTGGTAGACTTCAGAAACAAACTGAACTTCCCTACGAAGAATGAAGAAGCTGGGATTAGGAGAGTGATTGGAGGGGATTGCACTATACAGTTGGAAAAGGAACAAATCAGGAGCAGGACAACAAACCAGGAGATCTGGCAGCAATTCTGACACAGAAGTTGTGATGGGCCAGTGATTTTAATGTGGTCCCAACAGTACTACTATTGCACATTTCAGCTCTACAAAAAAAGCTTATTTTTTAACAAACATATGTTTCTGTTGATGGCCTACAGCAGTTCTTTTGAGGACTACAGGTTAGGGAGCACATGGAATGATTTTTTGAAATCTACATTTTTGTTTGATACTAAAATGACAGACACTTCACTTCTAGTTGGCTATGAGTATCCTGACTTCATGCTCAACAAATTGGAGTCTTAAACACCTGTTCAACTATCAACAGCAGGAGTGTCTTAAAGTGTTGTAAATCATTATTGCACACGGAGAGCAACATATCGAAAATGGGAAAGGAGAAAGAAAAAATGAAAATAGAAAAGACAACATAGAACATAAAGAACATAGACCATTGCAGCGCAGTACAGACCCTTCAGCCCTTGATGTTATGCCGACCTGTGAAACCAATCTGAAGCCCATCTAACCTACACTATTCTGTTATCATCCAAATGTTTATCCAACGACCATTTAAATGCCTTGAAGTTGTTCCAGGCCCTTGCTACTCCCTGAGTAAAGAATCTACCTCTGACATCTGTCCTATATCTATCACCCTGCAATTTAAACCTATGTTCCCTCGTGCCAGCCATCACCATTTGAAGAAAAAGGCTCTCACTGTCCACCCTATCTAATCTTCTGATCATCCTGTATGTATGTATTAACCTTATTCTGTCTAATGAAAATATTTGTTTGTCCTTACAAAAAAAAGTCATGAAAATAATTGAAGTTTAGTCATTTTGACTTGACTTACAGAATAATTAAAATGTAAAACTTCGTACCACGCACAAGTTAAAGATGATAGCACAGATGCATTTTAGAAGAAGCTAGATAAATATCTGATTAAAAATTACTCAAGTGCACTCATGGGATTGGATGAAAGGGGTAGAAACAGACTCATGTCTCCAATAAATATAGTTGTGCCAAAGGTCCTTTTTGTTTGCATTCACTTTATTTAATTCATCAACATATTCATCGAGCAGGCCTAAAAGTAATGTTTACTTTTAGATACACTGGCTAACCTTCTACTCACCTCCCCTTTCCCAGGAAGTAACACATTCACCTCTGTGACTCCAGAATCAGTCACTGGATGCACCAGCAAGGCTTCTCCTACAGATTACAAGAACAATCAATTATTGAATTTATGAAAGATCATCAGTGCGTATTGCTTTATATTTTTGAAAGCTTCCTTCTCCGTAATCAGAGGGTGTAAATGGGTCATTTCCACTGGGGAAGATACCTTCATCCTCATAGGAATGAGAGGATCTTTATCGGGGCTTTAACTAGAAAGTGTTTCAGTCAGAAGAGTCAAAATTCATGAGCATCATCTCTATCAGTGAGAAAAATGTTATCCATTTTCAACAGTGAAGATAATGACTTTTGGGAATGATGATTTCTTTTATAAATAAAAACTATTTAATTTTTGAAGCACATTGTCTAGAGCATTTTTAATCAAAGATACTCTGCTCACCATATGGGGTAAGAAAAATCTATTGACGACAGTACGGGAAGAGGCCATTCAGCCCATCAAGTCTGCACTGACCCTCTAAACATCCCCTCACCCAGACCCAGCTGACCTACACATCTTTGGACTGTGGAAAGAAACTGGAATACTTGGCAAAAACCCATCCAAATGACAGAACATGCAAAATCCACACAGATAGTCACCCGAGGCTGGAATCAAAGCTGGGTCCCTGACACTGTGAGGCAGCAGTGCTAACTACTGAGCCACTATGCCGCCGATGTTAAAGCTGCTGTTCAGACGTAACATGAAAGCAGCCACTTATGGTACGATGAATAAGAAAAAATATTTTGCAGCATACTTGGTGGTAATGTCAAGTACCACCTACCTATTCTTGCTCATGGTATTTTAAGTTTTAGGTCACCTAACTATTTTACTTGAATATTTTCTCGGCCTGTTTTATATTGGTTATTTCCAATCTTTTCACTTTCCTTCTGTTCAGGTCACTTCGAAACTCGTACTTTGACCTGGTCTACAGAAGACAAGAGACCTGTTTTCAGCTAAAGGACCTTTATAAACTGCCTGTAGAAATTACAAGAAATCAAACGGAGATACTTGCTATCTGCCTATTTTTGTCTGCAAGTCCTTGTTTTGATCCTATCCTGATAGCATGGCTACGATCAGAAGTTAGATATGGGGCAACTGTGGGCACAAATTGTTATTAAATTTGTCATAATGCAGGCTGTTCTGCGATAACCCTCTAAACCTCTCTTTTTCAAGTACATAACAAATTTTCTTATGAAAACTGCAAATGATTTTGCTGCTATCACCTGCCAACTCACTGTGTAAAAATTTCTGCTTTGTATTTTTGCCAATATCCTCATATATTTTCCACCTAGTTACCAACCTTTCGATCAATGAAAAACATTTCTCCTCTTCAAAATTCCCCACTTAATTCTGAGCCACTATTAAATCTTCTCTTAACCATACACAGGATCAGGAGTAGCTCTTTAAGCCAATGAGCTGATCATTAATTTGTATTTTGATCCTATCCATTCATCTTGGCTCCCAATCCTGATTACTTTTGCCTTAAAATTTATTCATTTCAGCCTTGAAACTGTGAAATGACTTTCAGCCTCAACACTTTTTTGGGAAAAGAATTCTATGATTGTTCTTTGCAAGAAAATGGTCCTATCATTACCCTGAACAGGTTTCTCTTTACTATTTCCTGTTAACTGACAGTTACATTCTTCAGGTCCTATATCTGCACTTTCCTCCGATATATAACTACTCTGGAAAAAAAACTACTCAGAAATTCCTCTGCCTCCCTTATGCTGTCAACATAGCTCAAAAATCATAACTCCAGGACGATTCTTACAGATATTCTCTGAATCCTCTTGACACTTCCTGAGTGTAGTCCAGAATAGGGCACAATAGACTAGGTTAAACCATTAGTTTTATGGAGTACACCGTAATACCTTTCTTTTTATATCCTATGCCTCTGCTTGCAAAGTCATGGATCCTGTATGCATTTGAACAGCCTTATTAACTTGTCTTACAAGCTTCAAACATTGGCATGTGTGAACCATCTCTTCGTTCTTGTATCCCCAATAAAACTGTACCACTTGCACTGCTATAGGATTTATAATCATCTAGAAAAGAATAAATTGATTAGGGATTGTCAGCACGGTTTTGTGAAGGAAGGTCGTGCCTCACAAACCTTATTGAGTTCTTTGAGAAAGTGACCGAACAGGTAGATGAGAGTAAACTGGCTGATGTGGTGTATATGGAGTTTAATGCAGACAAGTGTGAGGTGATGCACTTTGGGAGGAGTAACCGGAAGGCAAAGTACTGGGCTAATGGTAAGATTCTTAGTAGTGTAGATGAGCAGAGAGATGTCGGTGTACATGTACACAGATCCTTGAAAGTTGCCACCCAGGTTGACAGGGCTGTAAAGAAGGCATACAGTGTTTTAGCTTTTATTTATAGAGGGATCAAGTTCCGGAACCAAGAGGTTATGGTGAAGCTGTACAAAACTCTGGTGCGGCCGCACTTGGAGTATTGTGTACAGTTCTGGTCACCGCATTATAAGAAGGATGTGGAAGCTTTGGAAAGGGTGCAAAGGAGATTTACTAGGATGTTGCCTGGTATGGAGGGAAGGTCTTACGAGGAAAGGCTGAGGGACTTGAGGCTGTTTTCATTAGAGAGAAGAAGGTTGAGAGGTGACTTAATTGAGACATATAAAATAATCAGAGGGTTAGATAGGGTGGATAGGGAGAGCCTTTTTCCTAGGATGGTGATGGTGAGCACGAGGGGGCATAGCTTTAAATTGAGGGGTGAAAGATATAGGACAGATGTCAGAGGTAGTTTCTTTACTCAGAGAGCAGTAAGGAAATAGAACGCTTTGCCTGCAACGGTAGTAGATTCGCCAACTTTAGGTACATTTAAGTCGTCATTGGATAAGCATATGGACGTACATGGAATAGTGTAGGTTAGATGGGCGTGAGATCGGTATGACAGGTCGGCACAACATCAAGGGCCGAAGGGCCTGTACTGTGCTGTAATGCTCTATGTTCTATGTTCTGCATGTGCATTTTTGTTTCACAGCTGTGGCTTAAGGTCTACTGCTGTTCCCAGAGTTTAAAGCCTAGACTGGTCACATATTGTGTGTGCAATTAACAACTGATGTTGTCACAGGCTGCTATATACTGTACCTATCATGTATTCATCATCAACTGCAAATGTGTTGACCTCCTCAGGAAAATTCACCCATAAAGGTCTATGAAGGAAAATGCCACAAGTCACTTACTCTAATTATAAAGGAACAGCATTCAGTGAGTTCAAA
Organism: Stegostoma tigrinum; assembly: GCF_030684315.1. Classification (NCBI taxonomy): domain Eukaryota; kingdom Metazoa; phylum Chordata; class Chondrichthyes; order Orectolobiformes; family Stegostomatidae; genus Stegostoma; species Stegostoma tigrinum. Next base: position 83,273,884 of record NC_081363.1, read on the forward strand.
GAAAAACTGAGAACTTACATTTGACAGCATTTAAAGCAGGGTACTAAAAATGGAGAACAAAATCTATTTATACAGCCAAAAAAAAATCTTTACTCAGGTCATAAATATTATTTAAAAGCATTGCAGTTGAGCCAAGCATTGTCAATTCCCAGCACCTCAGATGTGGATTATTGTTTTGTAATTCATTGCCAAAATAACATTATGAGGAAAGAAAGCCAATTATAGCATTAAAATTGAGATTTAAGCGATATTTTGAGAATCATCCATTAATCAATGTTTTGAGTGAAAGCTCCGGGGTTAACAGAATTTATTGGGCAGTCAGTGAGGTTAATCCAACTGCAAAGTAAAATGACCATTAGGGTGAGAGGACTGCTGGTACCCAAGGAACTGGTACATAACAAATGTCAACACCTCCCGTAAGCGATGGAGGGGAGAATTGAGCATCAGTTCCTTACTCACCATTCTAGGATGCCAGAAACTAACATAAACACCTTAGCCTGATTAGAACCTCTCATCTTGTAATTCATTTAATAAAGCACTCTGTAACTCACTATAAGGCAACAAACATCATACATTTATTGAAAATATGGATGAGGTGCATGCTGTTTACCTGATTACTGGCTCTGCTTTGGTATGGGCCATGTAGAAGAGGGTGTACCAGAATGGCAACAAGGCATATCGTTCTTGAATTGTTTCCCGGATAATCCTAGTGTTATCCTCTCCGAACAACCAAGGCTCTCGGCGCTTTGTTTCTGCGTTGGAATGGTTCCTGAAGAAAGGCTGGTATGCAGCAGCCTGGTACCAGCGAACAAGGAGTTCTGGCTCAGGATTCTGTGCAAATCCACCTATGTCAGCTGAGGAAACAAAAATTTTGTGAAGGTCAGAAAACAGAACAGTGGGCAGGGTCTGATATCTTACATTTTGAATATTCTCACCTTTAAGGAATTTTGAACGGCCACAATTCTTTGAAAAACCAGGAGGTGGGAAGTTTTTGAAATCACTACCATGTTACAGTATATGAAGATGAACTTATCACAATGAACATTATACAGAAGTAGATATGATTGAACATGTGAAAATCCTCCTCTGCTCAGAAACAGTCATGGATGAGTCAATGGAAAATGGAAAACAATTTATCATCCAAAACATTTGGTAATTCTATTTGGTAACAGAAACATGGAAACTTACAATACAGGAGTAGGAATAGGCCATTTGGTATTTTGAGCCTGCTCCACTATTCGATATGATCATGGCTGATCGTCTGACTCAGTATCCTGTTCTTGCCTTCCCTCCAATTCTTTTGCTAAGAACTATATCTACATCTTTTTTGAAACATTTCAATGTCGGGGCCTCAACAGTTTCCTGTGGCAGAGAATTCCACAAGGTCACCACGCTCTGGGTGAAGAAATCTTTCTTCTTCTCTGTCCTAAAAGGCCTACACTTATCCTTAAGACTGTAATCCCTGGTTCTGGACTCCCTGGTCATTGAGACATGGAACAAATATTTTAAGTTTTCCAAACCCTCAGACCTAATGGCCTACATCCTAGGAATCTAAAAGGATAGCTGGAGAGATTGCAAATGCTCTGGCTTTGATTTTCTGAAGTTTGCTGGGTTCTGGAACAGTCTCAGCAGATTGGAAATTGGCAAATCTAATACCACTGTTCCAAAAAGAAAACACCAAAATATACAATAGTTAGACTGACATCAGTCATCAGGCAAGTGCTGGAATCTACCATTAAGAAAATCTTCACAATGCACTTCGGAAAAATCATTGTACAATGAGGAAAAAGTTTACGAAAAGAGAAACCACGTTTGACAAATGTACTAGAATTATTTTAAAGATGTAACTTGTCGGGAAGATAAAGTGGAACAAACAGAATACCTGAATTTCCAAAAGGCTTCAATAAGGAGCCACACAAAAATTATTGGCAAGATAAAGGCTCATGGAGTTGAGTGATCAGGATCTGGAGGAGGCCAGTCAGCCCCTTGAGTATGGACCACCATTTAGTAACATCATGGCTGATCTGATTGTAACCTGAAATCCAAATTCCTGCCTACCCTCAAACTTTCTCTTCCTGGTTTAACAAGAATCTGTTTACCTCTGCCTTAAAAATATATAAGGACTCTTGAGTCCACCAGCTTTTCAAGAAGAGAGTTCCAAAATAACGCAAAGCTCAAATAAATAAGGACCAATCTCGATTTTACATAAGCCACCATTGATTTTTAAACAATGATCACAGATTCAGGTTTGGTTAACAGACAGAAAATAAACATTATCCATAAATGGGGAATTATCAACTCAAAACACTGTACCTAGTGGAGTGCCTAACGATAAATGCTGGGGCTGAAGCTATTTACATTCTTAATGACTTAGGCAAAGATTAATGTACCTAAGGTAACTGACAATACAAAGCTAGCTGGTAATGTAAGATGTGTGAACGACAGAGTTCCTGCAAAAACGTACATATACAGATGAAGTAAGTAGACAACAGGGTGAAGACAGAGGATAAAGTGGGGTTATGTGTGGTTACTCATTTTGGTTATTACAAATAGAAAAGTTAATTTTTTAACTTGTGAAACTTGTAAATATTGACGTTTAGAGAAATGTTTCGTACAAGGAACACAAAGTTTGCATGTGGTTACAGTAAGCAAGCAAAGCAAATGTTCACCTTTATTGCAAAAGGACTGGAATACAGAATAGAGAAATCTTGCTACAAGTATACAGGCCTTGGGGAGACCACATCTGGAATATTATAGGCAGTTTTAGTCTCCATATTTAAAGACATACAAACTTTTGCTGCAAACAGTAGTGAAGGTTTACGGAATTGGTCCCTAGGATGAGAAGACTGCCCTATGACAAAAGGCTGAGTAAAATAATTTCCTGAAATTAGAACAATGACAGGTGATTGGACTGAACTTACACCCTGGGCTTGACAGGTTAATAAAAACTGACGAGTTGTTTCTGCTGGCTAAGGGATATAAACATGGGGGCACAGTCTCAGGATAAAGAAGTAAATCAGGTAGGAGTGAGAAAAGGAGAAATGTATTCACTTAGACGGTTGTGAATTTTTGGAATTCTTTACACTAGCGGGTTATGGATGCTCTATCAATTAGTACATTTAAACATAGAAACATAGAATCCCTACAATGCTGGAAGAGGCCATTCAGCCCACTAAGCCTGCATTGAACAGTATTCCACCCATAACCTCTCATTTTTACCACAGCTAACCCACCTCGCCTATACTTCCCCGCACACTATCAGACAATTTATCATGGCCAATCCATCTAGCCTGTACACCTTTGGATGGTAGCAGCACCTGGAATAAACCCACACAGACATGGGGAGACTGTGCAAACTCCACACAGTCACCAAAGGCCAGAATTGAACCCAGGTCCGTGACACCGTCAGGCAGCAGCGCTAACCACTGAACCACCATGTCGAGAGTTTTGGTCTCTCAGAGAGCTAAGGGAAATGAGGAGAGGGTAGTATCGTGGAATTGAAGTCCAAGATCAGCTATGATCATACTGAAAGCTATACCAAGCTCAGCAGGCCATATGATCCATTCCTGCTCCAACTCTTTGTTTTCATGCATTGACTCTTACCTCCACAGAAGGAGATTCCAGTTAAACTGAGATTAAGTAGCATCGGGATCGAGATTTTAAGGTAACTCCATTCAGCTACATTGTCTCCTGTCCATACAGCTCCTAATAAACAGAATAAACTCAAAATGTGAAAGCAGTAAAGCAGGAAATAATAAGCTTTGTCTTTGTACATATATCAGTTTTCTCCTCTTTTGGGCAATTGATTCCTTCTGCTGTTCACTTCTACAAGTCAGTCATTCTGGCACTTTAACAAAGAGAGCTTTCTTTCCGTATGAACCTTGGTGGTGAGTACTGGGAAGTTCTTTCATAATAGTGAACATCACAAGCCAGCCTGATCCTGTACGAATGGTTATTTGTCCAGTCCAGTGTTTAGCATTGGAAAGCTCAGTGATTTTGCCCTGTGTCGCCCAGTGGCACAGGCCAAGTATAGCATCACGGAAATGACAAAAGCTTGTGTAGGAGCACGATCAAATATCTCACTGGGGCTTCAAAAGGCAGATTGATTAGTGGCTGGTAATCTCCATAGGTTTATAAAGTGGCCACATATGGAGACAGTCAGTATTTAGAATCAGGTATTGAAACTGCCATCATTGTCCAATGAGTCAGGCCTATTGATTTATCAAGTCTCATCAAGCCTCCTCAGGGCTTGGTAAAATTTCTTCTTCATTCACCTGGAAAGTCCTGCAGTGGGGTGCACAACCTCAGCTCAGCACTGAGAAACAGATGTTGTGCCATGGGAAAACATGGAATTTTGTGCCTGCAACAAATTTCCAAACAGACAATAAAATCCGAATTGAATTCAGAAAGGTTGAGTGGCTCTTGAAAGCTAGAAGGATTTGTGCCAATGTGATCCCAGTTCCCAAGCTGGATCTCTAAAGTTTGCTTGATGCATCTGAAGTTTTAAATTGCACAGGTGATCACAGATAGAGCAGCATATCTACATGGTCAGCAAAAACTGCTTAGCTGTCCTAAGCAGCCTGTATCCAGCCATTCTTTCCACAGCAAAATAGGTATTTCTAACTGTCACTGAAATAAGATTCAGACTTTTACGCCGGACATTCCCCTTTCAATGCTGTCATTGCAACAGTTCAGAAAAACATCAGACAGGATCATTTCCAAACCCACTAAGTGGAACGTGAAACAGTCCCTTTTCTGCTGTTACACGAGCACCATCCCTCACCTCTTCCTCAGCTACACTGATGACTGTATCAGCACTGCCTCGTGCTCCCACGAGGAGCTTGAACAGTTCATCAAGTTTACTAACCCTTTTCAACCAACTTCAAATTCACCTGGGCCATCTGATACCTCCCTCCCCTTCATGGATGTCTCCTTCTCTATCTCTGGTAACCATCTCAACACTCACATCCATTTCAAACCCACCAACCCCCATAGCTACATGGACTACAACTCCTCTCACACACCCTCCTACAAGAATTTCTTCAATCTTTCTATTTCAAGGACCGCAACATCCCCCGCTCCGGTGATCAAAAATGCCCTCAACCGTATCTCTTGCATTTCCCACACTTCTGCCACCAAACCCCTCACCCAACAAAAGTAAAGACAGAATCCCCTTGGTCCTCACATACCACCCCACCAAACTCTGCATCCAGCATATCGTTGACCAAAACTTCCGCCACCTCCAATCCAACCCCACAACCAAACACATATTTCCTTCCTCACCACTATCTGCCTTTTGTAGGGACTGCTCACTCCTCAACTCCTTTGTCTGCTCCACATTCCCCACTAAACCCACTACACACGGCACCTTTCCCTGCAACTGCAGGAAGTGCTACATCTGGCCCTACCTTCACCTCACTTTCAGCCAAGGTCTGAAGCAAACCTTTCATATCCGACAGTACATCCTCCAGCCTGATATGCCATATCCGTTGCTCCCAATGTGGCTTCCTCTACATCAGTGAGGCCAAGCGCAGACGCAGGGACCATTTTGTGGAGCATCTGTGCTCTGTATACAATAAATCAACATGATCTTCTGGTTGCCAACTATTTTAGCTCCTCCTCCCACTCCCTGGGTGACAAGTCCATCCTGAGCCGCCTCCAGTGCCACATAGTGGTAACCTACAAATTGGAGGAGCAGCAACTCATATTCCGCCTCCGGAACCTACAGCCAGTGGGCCTTAACGCTGAATTTACCAGGTTTAAAATCTCCACAACCCCAGCCTCATCCCAGGTCCAAACCTTCCTCTGATCTACACCTTCCTGGCCTGGCGCAACCTCTCCATCTTCTTCCCCACCTATCTGGCCTACCCTTCCCACCGTCCAATTCCCACCACCCCCAACGTGCATCCACCTATCTCCACCCCATCTACCTTCCCCAGCCCCAACACATCCTCCCTCCCGCCTCCTTGACCCCATACAACCTGTCCATCTTCTCTCCCATCTTTCTGCCCCACCCATCCCACTGACCAATCTCCACCACTCCCTACCTGCATCCACCTATCACCATCCCACCTACCTTTCCTCAGCCTCACTGCAGCTTCCTCTAATGACTTCCTAGCTCCCGTCTCCCTCCTCATTTCTGAAGATTGGTCCCAACCCCAAATGTGAACTTTCCTGCTCCTCTGATGCTGCCTGACTTGCTGGGTTCTTCCAGCTCCACACTGTCTCTGATTCCAATATCTGCAGTTCTTGCTATCTCCAGGTGGAACAAACAGAGTATTACACATTTAGACACTGTAAGGATGAGTTTCCATGAGCATTGTATTATTATCAACTACAACGTTTGGAAAATTCCACACAGATTCACTGCCAATGTATACTAGATGACCCTCGTCCACGTTTGTCTACAGCCCACAGTGCTTCTCTAAATTACTGAAAGATTCAGCACACTCACAGGTTCATACCTGAAACAAAAACTGGAAGTGCTGGAGAAACCCAGTAGCTCTAACAGCATCTTGAGGAGAGAAAAACAGAGCTAACTCTTCAAGTCCAATGACACCTCGATAGAATTAAAGATAGCTGGTGGTAGTTATGCTGACAACAGTGTGAGGTGGGGTTGCGGATGAATGTAGTGTGCAAAGTGTATGAAGATGGTGCCCAGAGAGAAACAGAGAACAAAAGTGGGATACAGAAACAAACAGATTGCTGCTGATCAGCCGAGAGAGAGAGAAATGCTGGGTAGGGTGCTAAAGAGAAGTGTATGGTTGTAAGTGGGTTGGCTGTGCTGGGAGTGACCCATCCAAAACAGGACCTCGGAACATCGGTCTTAGTCCTGACAGCAATGAAAACAAAGTTGCTGGCAAAGCTCAGCAGGTCTGGCAGCATCTGTGAAGGAAAAAACAGAGCTAACGTTTCGGGTCCGGTGACTGTCGGGTCAGTTCTGAGAAGGGTCACCGGACCTGTAACGTTAACTCTGTTTTTCCCTTCACAGATGCTGCCAGACCTGCTGAGCTTTTCCAGCAACTTTGTTTTTGTTTCTGATTTACAACATCCGCAGTTCTTTCGGTTTTAATTTAGGTTTGTCAGCTCCTGACCACTTACCATATCTCTGTGATCCAGCAAAGAAAGAACGAGTCAAGACAAATGGCCTCTCCATTCCTCCAGATCGACGAGTCAGACCTTCGGCTGTTGCCCATTGCTGGCGCAAAACACACAGAAATATAGGGCCAGCTGTAGTTGGTTTTAATTTTTTTAAAGAGAACAAAAGTTTAAAAACCGCTCCCAGACAGGGAATCTAATAGTGATATTGGAGTATCTATCTAGTCCCATTCTGCCAGTTAAAGGAAATCTCCCGTTTACAAGAATCTCAATTTCAGGGTTCTGGCTCTAGATCTTTAGAATATGGATAATGGTGGTTTATCCAGCCTGCCCCTCACAATTGTGACACCTTCTGCACCACAATATGTGTATTCTCCACTGCCAGGAAGCATCTGGCCATCCAGGTTGATTTGGAGGAAAAATCTGAGCAATTCCTCCTTGACTACAAGCCAATGGAGCTTTTGGCTGACAGGTCCTTGGATCCTGATGGACTTCATCCTAGAGTCTTAAAAGAGGTGCCTAACAAAGTAGTACCTAATGTGTCAGTGTTAATTTTGCAAAATTCTCTAGGCTCAGGAAAGGTTCTATCAGATTGGAAGGTATAGCTTAATTTCTACTGTCAAGAAGGAAAGGAGGTACTAAAAGGGAAATGGTAGACCAGTTAGCTTTAAGTCTACTGGGGTAAAGTTTTGAAATCAGTCATTAAGCAGTTTACAGTGATGCACTCAGGAGGAGTCAAGATAATAAGGAAGAGTCAACAAACATAGTTTTGCAAAATGCAAATCATGCCAAATCAACTTATTGGAGTTCACTGAAGGAAAATAATGTACTGTGGATAAAAAGGAGCCTGATTATGCACAGTGCTTGGATTTCCAAAAGACATTTGACAATCTGCCACAGTAACAGTTATTTCAAAATTACTCCCAGAAATTATGCATAATTTAATTTGTTTCTGCCTGTCAGGATGAGATTAATGGAGTACTGCAAGGATCAATGCTAGGGTCTCAGCTTGTTAACAATTTATATCAATGACTTAGAAAGGACAGCAAAGCCATGGTAGCTAAATTTGCAGACAGGTGAAAACATGTGTCGAGAAAGAGGACATAACAAGGTTGTAGATGAACATAGAAAGATTGAGTGAATGGGCAAAAATATTATAGGTGCAGTATACTATGGGAAAATGTGAAGTTGTTCACTTCGACAGAAAAAAATGAAGTGGCAGGAGCATGACTAAAATGGAGAATGACGACAGAATCCAGCCGCTGTGGTGCGCAAGTCACAAAAAGTAATGCAAATACAACAAATAATTAAGATGAATAGAATTTTATCTCTGATTATGAGAGGAACTGAATATAAAAAAAATTATGTTTTAGTTTTATAGGGCAGTGGGGAGACCCCAACGAGAGTACTGTGTACAGTTTTGATTTACTTATTTATGAAAGGGTGTAAAGGCATTAGAGGTAGTTCAGAAAATGTTTGTTATATTGATACCTTGAATGACCAAATTGTTTTACGAGGAATGTTAGAATAGCAATTTATTATCAGTTGTATTTTTACAAAAAGTACAGTGAAAAAGGTATTTAAGTCACCATATGCAGACTGGGTTTGTTTGTACGAGAATTTAGAAAAGTAAGGGGATGACGTGATTGAAGCATTTAAGATTCTGAAACGTCTTACCAAGGTGGATGTGAAAAGGATATTTCCCTTTATGGGTGAGTCCAGAACTGGTGGGAAATGTTTAAAAAATAGGTGTCTCCCTTTCAGGACAGAGGCAAAGAGAATTCTTCACTTTTAGCAAATTATGTAACTTTGGCCGTGGATTTAAATGGATTCTTGTTAGGTAAGGGAATCAAAGGTTATCAGATTATCATTTAAAATTCATGCCACACAAATGCCAAACACTGACCATCTCCAATAAGAGACAATTTAACCACTGTCCCTTGACAGTCAATGATGCTAACATCACTGAATCACCATCAACAGCCTGGAAATTATTATTGAGCAGAATCTCAACTGGAGTCACCATATAAATACAGTGGCTACATGAGCAGGACAGAGCCAGGAATACTGCCATGAATAACTGACTTCCTGACTCCCCAAAGCCGGTCCACGTTCTGCAAGGCACAAGTCAGAAGTGTGATTACACCCCATTAGCCTGGATGGGTGTAGCTCCAACAACATTCAAGAAGCTTGACAACATCCAAGGCAAAGCAGCCCCCTTGACTGGCACCACATTCACAAGCATTCACTCACTGCATTGTTCATGTTCAGTAGCAGCAGTGTACACCATCTGTAAGATGAACTGCAGAAATTCACCAAAAATCCTTGGACAGCACCTTCCAAACCTATGACCACATCCATCTAGAAGGACAAGGACAGCAGATACATGGGAATATCACCACCTGCAAGTTCCCCTCCAAGTCACACATCATCCTGACTTGGAAATATATCACTGTTCCTTCACTGTTGCTGGGTCAAAATCCTGGAATCCCTCCCCTAAGGTAATGGCGGATGAACCTACAGCACATGCAGTGGTTCAAGAAAGCAGCTCAGCAACATCTTCCCAAGAGCAACTAGAAATGCACAATAAATGTTGTCAGCCAGTGACACTCACATCCCACAAGCGAATAAAGAAAGGGGGAACATGAGAATGTGACATTGGAATACAATATATCAAGCATGATATCGTTGAAAACCAGGGAGGGTCAAGGAATTGAATGGCTTATTTCTGTTCCATTTTCATAGATTAAGATAGTCCAGGAAAACACTGTGTCATGATGCAGCATCTCTCTTTTATAAGTGAACTTTGCCCAAGACAAAATCAGGTCCATTTCTTAGTTGTAGGTATTCCACAAAGTGATATTCACTGCATAAGCTGTTGTGGACCCGTCATGTTCCAAGAGGAATGGCACACTATGAGCATTCTGCATGTTCCATGTAACTTGTACATGGAATTATCATATGTGCATTTGATTTTGTGGTGTAACGTTTTGGAAATGTGGATTGTGTAGTGATGGCTGGTCTCTGATGTCAACACTGGCATGCCATTAATGCAAACTAGAGAAGCTTCGTTTAAAAGAAGTTTACAAACCTATATGTGAAAGGAAGCAGTATTTGTAAAAGGGATGCATTTTTAGTATACATGGACATCAATATATATGATCTGATAAGCATTTCACAGACATGACTGAAAGGCTACAAAATGAATGTAGAAGGTTATGTGACACGTTGGAATAATAGAAAGTGAAGAAAAGTGTTCAATACTGAGGAGTGACCTAATAGAAGTATATAAAATTATGAGAGGGATGAATAGGGTGGGGAGTTGAAGTCTTTTTCCCAAGATGGAAATGTCAAATATTCGGAAACATAGATTTAAAGTGAGAGGGGTAAGGTTTAAAGAAGACATACGAGGCACATTTTTTGTGCAGAGGGTGGTAGGTGTCTGGAACACACTGCCATAGTAAATGATAGAAGCAGATACAATAGCTATGTTGAAGAGGCTACGTTGAATAGCTACATGAACAGGCAGAGAATAGTGAGATACGAACCATGTGCAGGCAGATGAGATTAGTTTAGAATGGCATCAGGGTTGGCTTAAGTGTGTATTCCTGTGCTGTACTGTTCTATGTTAAAGAGGTTTGGATTAATGAAGTCAGGAAGTTTTACTTGTACAGGGCATTAGTGAGACCACACACAGCTTTGGTCTATCAACATTCCCTTTAAGGCAGATGGCCACTTCTGGAAGCCGCTGCAGCTTGGAGGTCCATGCAACACTAGGAAAAATGAGAGTGAACCTTCTCCTTCTATGAAAAAAAAAGCTGTAAAAGTTCAGAGTGTTTATGAAGAAAGGTTAAAATGTTGGACCTATATCCACTACAGTTAGAAAGAATGAGAGGTGTCAATATTAAAGCACACCAGATTTTGAGGGGATAATATCAGTCTGACAGATTTTTGATAGTGATTCGAGGATTACGGTAGGGGCAAAGAGGAGAGTACAGCTGAGACCACAACTAGAACAGCCATGATCATAATGAATAGCGCAGCATACTCAAAGAACCATTTGCCCTACTCGAGTTCCTATATTCCTATTAACATCTTACACTTTGGTGAATACAAAATTCACAAAAATGAATTTCCAGTAAGAACAGCACAATGCACAATGAATCTAGCTTGCAGATGTGTAAATTACTAGTTCTCCACCACTACATTTACTGATAACATGGACTCCTGACAATCTCCAGAAATCAATCTGTATACCAATTGCATAAAATAGCATTTACCTGATAAAAACCATACAGGTTGTGCATCTCTCGATGCTCCCACCCACCAGCGTGCACTGCATTCTTGTGCATGGTGAGTTCTGGTCCACTAAATACAGCCGGCTCATTCATGTCATTCCAGACAAAAAGAATATCTGTGGAATCCTGCAACACAGAAATGCATTCCATGGAGTAACAAACTGCTCTCTCCTTTCTTTTCCTCCTCTTTGCTCTTAATTATATCCCATGGGCACTTCTTGCCCCAATAGCTTGTCCATATGATGACATTGCATTTCTGGGTCTAAACTGTAACTGGGATGCAACCGGTCTTTGGTAAAATAGGCAATTATGAATCAGCAGCCAACTTACCGTACATAACTGAAAGAAATGAAGAAGAAAGTTAAACAGGGTGGAAACAGCTAATAGTTCAGTTCATCTCTTTTATCACTGTCACGAAGGACAAATTTCACTGTGCTCATGTAGCTTATTTTACTGTGGGGAAGCCACCACATGAGCGAAAATCCAACCCTAGCTTATGTTCAAACACTTGCACAGATCACTGAATAGTAACAAATGCAATACCCAAGCTGATTTTTCAACTTCCATGGAGGCACAACTCCAGAAATCCTAGCGCCAAATATGACACTTGACAGTCCAGAGGGGTTTAGATTTAGTTCCAACTTGTGTACTTGTAGCTCACAAAGCCAACTGCTGGTATGCTGGTTTCAAATGGAACAGCCCACAGGCTGCCCTTAAATAAGATCACCAAATTTAGTTCTGATCCTAAAATGAAGCAGCCATCTTCTGATCTGGAAGAACATACTGGGCAGAATTAAATATTGGTGGTGGGGGTCTTGCCTGCCAACTGGAGGGACGGCGTGAGCATGGTGTTGTCTCTTTTGGAGATGAAACACCTGTATTAAATTCTGACTAGGACCTCAGGAACAGAAATCCTGTCTGCTGCGAGCTAAACAGAGATCAGCAACTTCTCATTGCTTGACAATGGTATCAGGGAGGTGGCAGTTGTTGCCTAAATGCAAACATCCAATGTGCAGGGTCACCAAGGGACATAAGTGAGTGAGTGTAGAAGGTATCTGTAGGGTAGCAGTTGCACACTAAGTGGGGAGAGGGAGTACAGGAATTCAACAGGATGGTCAGGGGACGGCTCTGGATGGTTCCCTTCTTCCTTAAATGACTCCCTCGATCAGACACTGAGGGCTAAACTTCCACTCCATGTCAGGAGCAAGAGTCAGGACTGTCATTGGCCACGCAAACCAACTCACAGCAAAAGTAGCCTCGAAGTTGAGACCCTGGCAGAGGGTTATGAAAATTGGAGCTGCGATAAATGACAACAATAACATGCAGAGGGCAGATGGCCTACCTTTGTACATTTGTCCACTGTCAAAAATTTGAAAACAAACAAAAAACAGCCCTCACACCCCCAGATGCTCACCATATCCCACCCCTGCAAACTCCTACCCTCTTGGTAACCTCTGCCCCTGTATCCAAAGTCCAGTCCTTTATCCTTCTTAAGTCAATTTATTGGCAATCCATGCGCACCATTATCAAAGAATCATGGAACCACAGAATCCCTACAGAGTGTAAGCAGGCCCTTCATCCCATCAAGTCCACACTGCCCCTCCAAAGAACATCCCATCCAGACCCATTCCCCATGTCTAATCCAAACATCCCTGAGCACTATGGGAAACTTAGCATGGCCAATCCACCTACACTGCACATCTTTGGGCTGTGGGAAGAAACCGGAGGACCCGGAGGAAACCCACACAGACATAGGGAGAATGCGCAAAATCCACACAGACAGTCACCTGAGGCCAGAATCGAACTCGGGTCTCTGACGCTGTGAGGCAGTAGTGCTAACCACTGAGCCACTGTGCTCCCCATCCCCTCAAATCCCCATTATGTGTCCTTACATCATGCAAACTGAACTTTCATGGACAGATCTCAGGTCCTATGCTAAGAGGATATAGAGCTCTTAAATGCCTGTTGAAGGGTTCACTATTTAAAAAAGAAAACTCATCAATGAAAACCTACTCACCACATTTAATTTCCTTAATTCCTTATAAAATAAACACTGGAATTCCTAGTTCCAGGACAAAGAAGGTGCAGCTGGTTGCAGCTGTGAAACTATGGAATGACTGACATCAGATTGTGCTCACAAAAGGTTATCAAAACAAATCATGCAGCATTAATCCTGTAACGATAACATTCAGGTTTAGGCCAATAGACAGCAACAAATAGAATGCACTGATTCTTTTGCTGGCTTTTTTCCAAATATTTATGGCAAGAATTTTAAGTGCATTGAAAACTCCTTTTGACAACTGCAATGACAGTTCCAATAAGTATGGTCCCTTTATGCACTTTTAACAATCCCAAAGGAAACATTTCCTCTCCCATTGATATCCCTGGACCATGTCCAAAAGAGCATCCTAACTCTCTAAATAGAGCATCTACCTCTCCAAAGGACTGTGGCTGCTTTGGACTTTCTCCCAGCAAATCTGAAGTGCACAAGTTGCATTTTCAACATTTGAACACTGAAGCGAAAATCAGACAATATTAAGTTGTGTAGTTGCCCCTATGAAGTTTAAATATGTAAATTATAAACCAACCCAAAAACAAACCAAAATTCCTATGAAAATGGTAATTTCTGGAGTTGTGCCTTTGAAGCCATTTTTGTAATAGGCTTCCCATTTTTATGCAAGTTAATGAAAGGACAGCTCTTCATGTTTGTGAAAGCTTAGGCCTGAGTATTTGTGAATGAGGTATACCACCACCCAACTACTCCCAGTTCGTGGATAACATTTAATGAAACTATACATTAATTAAAACAATTGTTCATACGTATCAGCCACAAAAATGGTTTAAAAAATAAATTATGGGTAGCATTCAATCCAAAGAAGAGACATAAAATTATCAGAAAAGATCTGAGGTCTGGTAGAGGTTTAGAATTTAGCAACAAAAGAGGATATAAACTTTGATCAAAATATAAAGTATGAATAAACTTGCAGGACACACAAAAACTGACTTTAAAAGCTTCTATGAAAGATTAGCAAAGACAACTTACAGTCAGAAATGGGGGAGATTACAATTAGGAACAAAGAAATGTCAGAACAATTTTTTCTGAAGGTTCTGCCTCACAGCACAAGGGACCCAAATTTGATTCTGCCCTTGGGTGACTGTTTATGTGAAGTTTGCACATTCTCCCAGTATCTGCATGGGTTTCCTTAAGGTGCTTCAGTTTCCTCCCATAATCCAAAGATGTGCAGTTTAGGTGGATTGGCCATGCTAAATTGCACATAATCTCCAGGGATGTTCGCCAAGGTGGGTTAGTCATGGGAAATACAGGGGTAGGGGAATGGGTGGGATGTTCTTAAGAGGGGCGGTGTAGACTTGTTGGGCTAAATGGCCTGTTCCCACGCTGCAGGGACTCTACGAGACTCTACGAAAGTCAGTATTAGCAAAAAAAAATTAATGAAGTTAATGAGTCACAAATTCCCAGGGGCTGGTAAACTGTATCCCAGAATACTGAAAGAGGTTGCCCTAGAAATATTGAGTGCATTGGTGGTCATCATCCGAACTTTTTGCTTCTGAAGAAGAGCTATATTGGTCTCGAAACATTAAGTATGTTTCTCTCTTCACAGACACTGCCAGATCTGCTGAGTTGTCTAGTTCAGTGTTCATTTCAGATTTCCAATATCAAAAGTGTTTTCCATTTGTTATATATAATTGCTTTTATCCATTATGTGCTGCTTTGGTTTTTGCATGAGACACATTCTCTGCCATTTCTTACAACTCAAGCAAGATCTGAGAACTTCACACAGGAGAGCTGGCACAAGTGCATGACACCCAGAAAACCCTTGGGCTCACAAAAAAGGTAAAGACACCACAGTCTTACAAAACCAAAAGGCTTCATTCTCATTAGAAACAACTGGTGGTAGTTTCACCTGGAATCACCATGCTCAGGCAAAGAGGGGGATAGAGAAGGCGAGTCCTTCACAGTAACCTCTGCTCTGTTGGCTCATTCTGCATTGCAAATCAGCTGCCCAGCCAACTAAGCTAAACTGACCACATTCATGTTCAATCCATTCACTGTAGGGTCAATGAAAAACAAGTTATGGTTTGCAGGTTATGTTATAGAAAACAAAATTGTTATATGCATACTGCAAACACTATTCTTCTGTTCTCTGAAATACTGACATACAATCACACAGAAATCTCAAGTACAAAGGAGGCCACTTTTTGGTTGTGGTGATTTTCCAAATAAGCAGTACATCTGATTTCACACTCTTTTTGTAAATACTTTATCCCTTCTCCTGACAATCTCAAAACAAATGGGTATCGTTTTAAAGTTGATTTTTTGCAAGTGGATCAAATTAAAAAATCAGTTAACTTGTGATTTGACTTTTAGAGGGTTCACGAGGTGCAGCTGTAGTGTCTCCACCCCTAAACTAGAGCATCCAGGTTCAAATCCCACCTGCTCCACAAGTGTGTAATACCATGGCTCAGCAGGTTGATTAGAAAATATAGTTGACTTTATGGTAAAGGGTCTTGTGGTGCAGTGATAGTGTCCCTAAGACTGAGCAGATGCCCTGGGTTCAAGTACTGCCTGTTCCAGAAGTGTGTAATAACACCTGATTCCTGGGATGGCAGCACTGATGTATGCATTTTGGTAATGCAACCAAAGAAGAACTTATAGAATTAATGGTAGGGCTTAGGTAGTGATCCTCCCTGTGAAACAGGGGACCTACAGGCATCTAAGAGCACCTCTGAAAAGTTGATTAGGAAAATATCTGAGACTTGATGGGTTAAATTGGTAATTGATTCAGAAACATGGTTTATTTATTGATGGAAGTTAAAAGAGAAAAGATTTAGTGGGTGGGAAAAAAATTTCTGTAACTTGAGGGGTAAGTTTTTGTAGAACATTGGTAGCATCCCTATTTTTACGCTAGGAGGCCTGGGTTCAAGTCCCACCTACTCCAGAGATATGTCATACCATAACCTAAAAGACTAATTAAAAATATCTGTGATTTGATGGGTCAAACCTTTCAACTCCCACCTCATTCCCCTTTATTATAATCACATTTTTATGACTGCTGTTCCTCTGAATCTCCTCCTCTCCCCAGAAATTCTAAAACATCTTCCTATATATTTCTCATCCCTTCAATGACAGTATTCTTAAATCAAGAGATGTCTCATTGTCTCCCATTCTCACATATTCTGCCTCAAAACTAATAAATAATGTATCTTGTTTCTTTGGTCTTCTCTTCTACAGTCAAGAACCAATCTGGTGCGCTTTAGTTATACTGTCAGCTCTTCTTCCCTGCAATCTTCAGCTGTAGCAGCAAAATAAGCATGAGAATGAAACTTTTAAGGTAATTACCTTGTACTGGTCCAATCCATGCAAGTTGGCATACCAGTTACGGACTATGGGATTCGTGAAATCTAAGTAGGCTGACACACCTAATAATGCACAAAAATACAAAGAAAATTCCTCTTTACTAACAACTTGCAAAAACCTGGTACTCATGATGGGAGTGGACAGCAGGATACTTGTGATGTACTCGGACCAGAACAGAATTTGGAGAATTCATACCATGGAACCAGCAGCAAATCATGCTTATATGAAATAAAGAATCAGTACGTATACATACTTTTAATCAACTTGCTCAGACAGTTGACAGCTAAATATCTAATGTAGCAGCTACTACAATGAGTGAAAGGCCACAACCACATGTTAAAGTCTCACAAATCATAATATAAATCCAGGCAAATTGTTCTTGTGATATCAGCTGAAGATGAATGTTGACAGAAAGAATTTTCATCCACAGAGTCTAGCTTACATGTTCAAGTCTCTGGAACACGACTTGAACTCAAACCCTTCTGACCCAGATGCAGCAGCTTCTCTGCTGAGCTTAGGCTGACATCACAGGAGAGGGAGAAAGGGAGAGGGAGAGAGAGGGAATGTTAGTGCTCTAGTGAACAAGTAAATGGCAATTAAAGTAACATAAAATACTGAGAAAATTTCATTCACGCACATTTTGTCAGGTTTGATGCCTGAATATTTTTGAAAATACTGCACACTTTCAAATTTAAAAAAACAGAAATTGTCAATCACTTAAGAGTTTTCAATGTTCCCTTACCTGGCCAACAGGAGCCATGGTACTCCTCACCATCTTTATCCATGACAAAGTACTTCTTGGATTTGGCTTCACAGTACAATGGGTACTTCTTGTCTACTTTGATGTGAGGATCAATGATAACAACTAGCTGCAGACATAAGAAAGCACAACGATCTCGTAAACTGGGTAAATGTTTGGTTAAAGAAATGTGTATGGTGCATTTTATACCTCCTAACGTTTCCTTCCATCCTCTGAAGGTGCTGATTTTGGCAGGAGATTTCTGGAACTATGAACACTCTGCACCCACATCTTCAACAATGAGCTCAGCTATCCAACATGCAGGGAGAAAGGGGTGAGTGATATTAGTGAGACTATGTCTAATTGCAATCTGGAAATCTATCCATCTGCTGTCCATCTTGGTTCAATAACAGCATAAGTAAGAGGGTTATGGATTCAATTTGTGCTCTAGGTAGCTGAGTACATAATCACGACTAACAGTTCTACTTCAGTACTGAGGAAAGCTACGCAGTCACTTTTTAGTTGAGGCATTAAATCAATGCTTCAACTACTCTCTTAGGTAATGTAAAAGAGCCCATGGGACTCCTCAGCAAACAGTAAGCAAGTTCTCCCAGTCTCCTAGCCAACATTTATCCCTCAACAAATACTATTAGCGTTCTTATGTCTGTGCAAACAACTGGCTATTGTGGATCCTATGGCAGAAATTAAACTTCAAAGTACTTCATTGCCTGTGGAGTGCTTTAGGATAAATGAAAGTCAGCAGAGCCACTCTATCTGAACGTTAAAAATCAAGAATTGTACCAGGTTAAAAGTCATGAAAAAAATGCATAGGACAAAACTGGAAGGCAAGGTCTGTTGCTTAAATTAGGCTGAACAAAGCGTACAAAACAAAAGAACAGAATTAAAACTATAAATCCAGTTTGAAGTTTATTGAGAAAGAAAGGCTGGAATTTATTTTGTGAGGTTACATGGCCAGAGGGTGCCCCAAGGTGCTTTATAGCAAATAAAGTACTTTTGAGCAGTAGTCACTTTATAATGCAAGAATCACAGTAGCTAATTTTCAAATAGGAGTTCTCATAAATGGCAATGGCTGGATAATGTTGGTTGAGAGATAAACATTAGTTAGGATACAGGGTGAAATCCTTTTCTCTTCTTCAAAATAGTATTATGGGATCTTTAAATTAATCTGAGAGGACTTATAGACCTCAGTTTAACATCTCATCTGAAATGTACTGCATTAGAGTGTCAGCCTAGACTTTTGTGCTAAAATACTGGATTGGGATTTACACCTTCTGACTCAGTGGCAACATTTGGCCCCTCCGGGCCAAAGATGACTCCATGTAGCAAAGTGACCATCATGAAATCCTGACTACAAGCTTGACACAGCTGGGAGACAAATATTCTTGCTATAATAAGGTACTTAAAGAGGACAAGCAAGTTGGAAATGGAGGAACAGTAATCTATTGAAAATGCAATACTTGTAGCATTAGAAAAAGGAGGTATTGCCAGGAGAGTGCAGCAGCAGTAAGTCTCTGGATAGGTTGAGGAACAAAAAAAAAGAAAAATACAAAATTTTGCTAAGAATTATCTACAGACTACCAAGTTGCAGTGATATTGTAACAGGATGCAAAAATACTGGAATATGAGATGAATGACTCTTGCAGACAACTTCTTTTTCACATTGTTTGAGGAAAACTAAACAAGTCCCAAAAGTGACAAACTCCTTTTTAAAAAAGTTTTCCTACTTTTCCTTAACTCTTGGATCTCTCAATTAATCCAAATTTACTTCCCTCTTTTTCACTTTCTATACCTCATATTAAATGAAACCACTTGTCGGCCCTATGTTATTTATTTTTCAATTCTTTAACCTCATTAGCTAAGTAGATTTATCGCCCTGCTGATTCACCAGGATATCAGATGCTCTGTTTTCCTCACTACCTTTGTTTGTTTGCACTTTTGAGGACAAAGTAGTTTGAAATCTAAAGGTGAATGAACAAGTTTAATTAGGAGGGCATGCTACAAGTTACTCTACTCCAGAATAATGCGGACAAATGTATTCTTGAATGCATGACACAACAGACTATATTAGATTGCATCATGAGCAATGAGCCAGAAAACTTGTCAACACTGGTGGAACACTCAGCTCACAGTGACCACAATATAACTGAATTAAGTTAAGGTAATTAATAATAAGTTTGAAGGTAGAACAATGAGTCACACTTCTAAGTTTCAATTTGGCTGACTTTGAAGGGATGAGGCAGACATTGACCACCATATGCTGGTTCAAACTGTTAATTAATAAAAGTACAGATGAACAACGTGAGGGTGTTCAAAGAGGCATTTAGTTAAGTACAAGTCTTGTATATATCTTATATGGTTAGAGCATCCTTTTGTAACCAATCAGTAAATGAAATGAGAGACAATATAAAATTCTAAGACATGGCAGCAGAAACAACAGTCACATGCCCGAGAAGACAATTATGTGGTAATACTGTCACTTGTCCAGTAATCCAAGTAATATTCTGAAGCTCCGGGTTCAAAACCCCACAACACAATTGCGAACCGTGGGGTCAATAATTCTTCCAAAAATTCCAGAATGTAAAGAAGTCTAATGATGCCATCCTTCCCAGGTCTGGCCTACATGTGACTCTAGACCCACAGTAACGTGCGCTGTTCTTAACAGACCCCTGGGCATTAGGGATGGAAAATAAACACTGGCCTAGCCACCGACACTCACATCCCATGAATAAATTTTTTGAAAAAAAAATGACCCAGCAAAATTCTCATTAACATCAGGGAATGTGTACTAAATTCAGGAGAGCCATCCCTCAGACTTGCCAATCAACAGAATGACAGTTCACGGAATCATGCCTGAAAGACAATGTCCAAACAGCTACCGTCACCTCTCCTGTGAATGTCCTATGTTCATATGCTAAATAGGATCAGAACAGATCAAGGAGCTGAAATTTGGGCATGGTATGGCACTGTAGACCATCAGCAGCAACACAGTTACATTCAACCACAATCGGTAACCTCATGGTTATATGACTATCATTACAATCAACACAGAATGACATTTACCTGTCAATATGGAAATGCCTAGGAATACCCTGTCCACAAAATTCAGAACAAATCTCAATAGGTTAATTACTACCCATTAATTCATTGTTCAATCATCAACACGGTGATGAATCATCCTGTCAACAAGTGCTAACAAGTAGCACTTAATCAGCAACAAACTGCTCACCAATGCTGTTTGGGTTCCACCAGATCCTCTTGGATCCAGAGCTGGTAATAGCATTAATCCAGACATACAAAGGTATTGGATTCCTGAGGTGAGTTGCAAGCCATAGCCCTTGATATCAAAGCTGCCTTTAACTGACTGTGGTACAAAAGATCCCAACACAGGCAGCCACTTTAAAGCAAGGTAATTCCAAAAGAGTTCTCGAACATAAAAGCAAAATACCGCAGATGCTGGAATTCTGAAATAATCATAAAGAGTGCTGGAGAAACTCAGAAACTGGCAGCATCTATTAAGACATATACTTTGTTTTTCAGGTCCACTGTGACTGTGCTTCAGAATGTTGCGGAAGAACAGTCATACCAGACTCAAAATGTTAACTCTATTTATTGCAACAGTTGCTGCCAGACTTCCTAAGTTTCTTAAGCATCACTGCGCCTGTTATAAAACAGTTCACTCCTCCTTCAGCACTCACATAATTGTACAATGCAGACTTAAAAGGCTCTGGTGCTAAAAGAGAAGTGAACTGTTTCATAACAGGCACAGTGAACGTTTAAGAAACTGAGAAAGTCCGGCAGGAATTGAATACATTCTTCTTCGCTAACCTTCCGATCTTTAGCTCGTAGGTACTCTTGCATTTCTCGAGGTCTAGAAAACTTTGTCCTGTCCCAGGTAAAATAACGTTTCCCTTCAGTGTGGTCAATGTCAAGCCAGATGACATCATTAGGAATGTCATTCATGTCAAAGCCAGCATCTACTTGTTCAACATCATTTTCATCCTTGTAGCTGTAGCGGCACTGGTGGTGACCCAAAGCAAATAGAGGAGGAAATGTCTGAAGACCTGTAGGCCAAGAAAAACATTATTGCATAATCCAATAGGAATACAACTTTCAGACTATTTGTTAAAAAGATTCAACTCCCCCAAATACTATCCCATCGATACAGCACCATGCACGCTGCAGATCCAAACAAAACAGAGAATTCCATGACTAATTCGAGGTTGGTCTGAGTTTGATGTCATTAGCTAGAGTTCTACTGTTGGTCTCATTCTCTCTTGAACTAGGAAGAGGAAAATCAATCACTAATCCACTAACTCTAAATAAAGACTGCAAATGTTTGATGGACTGTACTGGATTCAACTACTGGAAATATTAAACAAGTCAGGCAACATTTGCAGACAGTAAACGGTTCAGGTCTATGATTATTCATCAGAGGTGGAAAAAAGGTCTTTATTTCAGATTTCCAGCATTAGAGACATAAATTACTTGCAGTCAAGCACTCGCATACCTGTCAGTCTTGAGTACTGATTGAAAACATCAAAAGCACTGGGACCCATCAAAATAAACGCATCAATTATTCCACTCTCAGACATCCACCGTACATCTGTCCTCGGTAACACATCATCATCAGTCTTCAATTTTTTTGTCTTGCCCAATGAAATCTATAAAAAAAAGTTTAGTTATTAGATCCTTGGTGACTGAATCGATGTGCAGATTCTTATTCCATTGCCTTCATTCAAACATGCCCACTTTATGACCTCATAATGCTTCCTCAACGTTTTCAGTGCAGTTCATGAGCATTCAGAGACTATTGTTGGCAAGCAGCAAATAATCCTCATGCTATATGAGCTTGCAGGATGCAAGTTATAGTTGCAGGAAACTGAACTGACCTTATTACATCTCACATTTCACACTTGTTTTTTTGAAAAAATAAGTTTATTTCTACATTATCTAAACAGGTTAAAAGTAATTGAAAACTACAACAGATCTGGTGATCTAATTTACTTTGTTAATATCTTATTCCAGTATCCTATCATGAGACATTGTCAACTAGGCAACCAGCCAATCTCTGCTCACGTTGTTAATTGCCAGTCACCAAACTGAGTAATTAATGTGGACCAGAACTCCAGTGAAAAACAGTTGACAAACCTGATGGAATATAATTTTTACCTGAAAGAAAGAAAGAATTCACCTCCTACAGAACAACATTTCTTCAGGATTGCACTGAAGTGTCAGTCTAAGTTAAAAACTGAACGAAATGCTGATGCTGTAAATCATGAACAATCTGGCAGCATCAGTGATGAAAATAACAGAGTTAACGTTTCTGAGGAAGGTGATCCTTCCTCAGAAGTCAGCTGGAAGGATCACCAGACCTGAAAAGTTAACTCTGATATTTCCATCACTGATGCTGCCAGACCTGCTGAGCTTTTCTAGCAACTTCTGTTTTTGTTGTCAGTCTAAATTACTTGTTAAAGTCTTTGTGCCTAACGTCTTGACTTAAGAATTGTGAGGGGAACTACTGAACCATGGCTGAGGCATATAAATTATGGGTCAGCAAAGGTGACCAGCGAGGAATTTGTGATACTAGCAAGATTTTGAAAAGCTGAATGCAAAGGCAGAACTTAATTAAATGCCTTTAATATCAGAAATAATCAAGGCAACTTATGAGCTATCTGATGAAGAGTCACCAGACCAAGAAAACATTAACTGTTTTCTCCCTACAGATCCTGCCAGGCCTGCTGAGTTTTGCCAGCAATTTATGCTTTTGATACCCATCTGACTCCTCAGTCAGATATTATTGCATGCATAAGAATCAACTGGTATGGAATAAAAAGATTTCACCTGACAACCTTTCTTAATTTCTATGAGGACTTTACACAGATGTAGGTGGTATGTTGGATATTGCAGCAATTTGCTTAGGCTTTTGTAAAGCATTTAGCAATGATGTACTCAACAGATGCCTTACAAATCTAGAGTGCGATGTGCAGTATTTGCAGTTGCCCATTTTACCCAGGGTCAGTTGTATGCTTTGTTTCTGAATTCACAACTCTGATCTTTAATAGGGCTGTTACAATCCAAACTGTTGTTATTTCAGGACTCCTCAGATACAAGACTGAAATCTGGCTTGATAAATAAAAATATCAATTCTTATCCTTCCAATTGCATGGAGGCAAATGCTTTTTATAATGTTTACTCTGTTCACTCATAAAACTCTGCCAGTGCAAACAAATACCCATTAGCACTCTAGGAACTGCCTCTGTCATGTTGGTTTCAAAAACATTACAGCTCTAGATATACTGGCAACTTAATCATTAAATCCTCTCAAACAAACAGACCAAAAGACACATATCATGAGTTCAAAATCCAAACTTTAAATTAAATGATATTAAAATATATATAAATCATAAACCTTACTCTGTAGAGCACGCGTATTGTGGTTCCTTATGGTCAATTGTGTAAGCTCACACACTAAGTACATAGGATGCATCTCGCGGACAGATGCCTTTGCTTGACCCAGAAATGTTATCTCACTTTGTAGCATACAAAGTCTACTATGAATATGGCAGATATGCTATATTTTCCAACTGAGACAGAACAGTAATGTGGAACATGGAAGTCATCAGTGCAGGTACACTAAACATGTCATCCTCTGCAACCGACTTAAATCTTTCATCATTACAACTTTACCATGTCATTACATTAAATTTCACGTGCCACTTGTCCAACAATTTCAATATCTGAAAAGATTTTGTTCAACTTTGACATTTACTGTTTGCAGCAGTTTTAAATTTCTGAAAATTTAGTAAACTTAGCCTTACATACTGAATCACTAGTATACTTCAGGAGTACTGTGCCATTTGTGCAGAAGATAAAAATCAAAATTCCCGAAGAGATCTACAATTCATTCTGATAAGTTCCAAATAGATCCCAGAAACTAATACCCATTAGATTTTATTGTGAAGGAAATCACTTATGCAGCATAGGATTAACATCAAGTATTTTCTCAATATTGCAACAAGCTTAAATTGTTGCATGCTACTAAAGGCAAAGGAGAAATCAACAAAGACGATGCAAGTTGTTGGATCAAGGTCAGAACAGTAGCCACCACTGATTTATAACGTTGACAAGCGAACGGCAACTGATCAAGTCGTGGAACAAAAGGGAGTTGAAGGATGTAGTAAGTTGGGAAAATATGATGAGAATGAAAAAAAAACTCAACATTGAAAAAAATATGATTCTCTGCATGAGAATTAATGGCTAGATGAGAGTTTTGATAGTGAGTGTCCTACTTGCATGCTTTACAGTCTCATTATTACCTGATTCCCAGAAGGAAAACTTGCAAATCACACATATTGGTCCAACCTGTTTTGTACACTTCAAAATACAGACCTAATATCAATTTTCAAGTGTTGCTGTTTTATTTTGCTAGATGTTTCCTTGAATCTCACCTCATTTCTATGGGATTTGGTATTTTCACAGGTAGCAGAAAGAAAGCAAATTATGCCAATTCCCAACATGAAATGGTGAGCAGTTACTCGGGAGCTGTAGCTTGCCTGTCTCTTCTCCAGGCCTCCCAACCATGGTCATCACTCCCCAATATCTCAGGTAATGCTCCACAAGCCAAAATTGCCTGCACCCTCCGTCCATGGAGGTTGGTTTCAGCAAAGCACCAAGCTCATCACATCATCACAGCATGATTGGGACTCAATTACAATATGGTTCCACACTTCAGTACTGTTCTTTGGAGCTTTGTGACATTTTTGATTGTAATGAAGATGCTAGGCCTCTTTGTCCACAAGGGCAGGTATCTATCTCATCCATTTAACAGGTGCATCTCAGAACTCTTAGCACTCATTCAATTTGCAATTACATGGTTACTCATAGCACCTTCACTTTATCTTGCCTGTTTGTGTATTACGCTTCATTTAGAACTTACAGGTTCAGAACAGTTCTGCGTTGCCATGCCTTTTAGTGCAGACAGAAAGACAGGCAGTTTATCATATTTCAGTCAGTGAGTTCAGGGAGTTTATCAATGAGTCAGTCAATGAAGCTGACATGCTACATCAATGAGACGTCTACAGCATATTCCAGCAACTTCACAGCAAACACACTGCATCTGCTTCAACCTAATGGTCGCGCCGGAAAACCTAAAGGGAGTAGTCCTTAGTCCAGTTAAGGGAGACTATGGTCAGCCGATGGCAGAATCCAATCTCAGTCCAGGGGCTTGGGCATGGTTTTCTGGAATCTTGGTACAATTTGCTCCAGGAAATCATCTCACTGAAGGCCAGAAAGTGGATCGTGGTCTGTCCTGCAGGTCGGGTCCACAGTTTGATGACTAGTGATGTTATTCTGGGAGCTGTACATTAATCAGAAGGGTTGCTCTTCGAAGTCAATCGGGAGAGTTGGGCACAGTCAGTCTAGGCAGTGAAAGCTAAGCGGGCAACTATCAATGGCAATGCTGTGGTGCAAAGTTGTAGCGATTGATGGCAGCATACTGGGATACAGAAGAACAACTGCTGTTAAGGGGGCCATGTCAACACATAGGGTGGGAGATACTCGAACATGGGAAGGCACAGGGTATTATGGGAGGGGGGATCATCAATGGTCTTCACCACCGTAGTTTCAAGAAGGAGCAGAAAATGCACAATCATGCATTAAATAGTACATTTAGAAAACTGAATTTTAAATAAAAAAGGGTTGAATCGGAACATTAGGAGGCTCAAACTTAATGGGGTTGACAAGGATTACAACGTAGAGAGGAACAGGAAGGCTAGAAGTGGCACTAGAATAACTGGAGGACCCTGCACCTGACTCTGCAGAGGCCTAGCCTTGTTGCCTTCAATCTTTATCGAAATCACCAGTAGGCAATGAAAATGAAAAATGGCTGCCAGCACACCCAGAGCGACAGTGGGCTTCACTTGTGTGCAATGTGAGATTTTTCAAGAGGCAATTGCATTCATCAGGCACTTTCACATGCCAGATTACAAACATCTGTAATCACAAAATGCAGCGTATGTACCTTATGCAGTGATTAACTATATAGATTGCAAATACAGGGCACAAGCAATCCTGACAATGATTTCAAGGATGGCAACTTTATCTGAATAATGTCTGTGAAGCAGATGTAATCACAGCTGCTTTATTAAGTGCTAAATGCAGTCTACAATTCCCTTAGCACTTTCCAAGATTGCATAAGTACCTACAGCAGCTTTCCTTGTACACTGGACTGTAATATACAGTGGACTCTTATATGCAATGCTGCCAATCTTGGGTCATGCGGGGGCCTGAGGAGGATCATATGATTGTAATTCTATCAATTTACTATCTTCTATTGCTTGTAAATAACATTGTTTCTTCTGCAAAAGATCCATGGAAAAACATCACATAGCCCTCCTTGGTGGAGGCCTTCATGTCCAACAGTATTGAGGACACTGGTAAACTGTCATTTGCGTGTGATGTGACTGCTATATGATCACATTGTTTTGTATGTGACATTTTTCACATAGGCTCATTGGAACGGTCACCAATGGATCCAGGCACATCAGGTGCTATTGTCACTGTGGCTGCAGAGCAACCAAAGGTTATGGAAATTAAGTAGCAACACACCTATGTTTAAACGCACCACCAGTTGTAATGAGATGACAGTCTTATGATCATATGGGACTGTGGCAACTTTACCTTTTCCATAATACTCTATAACCCCACAACCCACTGACATATCTGTACTCATCCAATTTCAGATTCTTGTACTTTTCCAATTGTAATTGTTTCCGCATTTGTGGCTGTGTCTTCAGTTGCCTAAGCTCCAAGACAAGGAATTTCCTTCCTACATCTCGCCACCTCTCTTCCCCATGTTGAAACCTTTCTTAAAACTTACCTCTTTGATCAACTTTTCTTTACACTGATCTACTATCTCATCACCTGGATTAATGTAATTGTTTTATAATGCTCCTGTGAAATGTCTTGTATGTTTCACCATGAAATGATGTCCAGAATCTACACTCTCCTCAACTGGAAAAAGCAGGAAACTTGCACCATGGATTTCACCGAAATGGCTAATGGCATTCCACGGTCTGATCACTGTAATTTGGCTTTTAAGGTGCCAGCTTTATTTAAATTAAAAGGTAAGCTTCCACTCCAGATATCTGAGCAGGCAATCTGGACTCAGGCTTCAGAACAGTACCCAGGAAGTGTTGTTCTGTAGCAGGTAACATCCTTCGAGAGTCATTAAACAAAGAAACATTCGCTCCAAACAAGTGAATAAAATAGTCTCTTCAGTTTTGGATAAAGAGCAGTAGAGATGCTCCCCAGTTCCCTGGTCAAAATGAATTCTTTAGTCAGCACGGCCAACAGAGATTGCCTGGTCATTTGTATATTTGCTGCTTTTGGATATTTGCATAGAGTGGAAACTGGCTGTTGCCTTTCCTTCATTATAACCATGATTGGAATTCAAAAATAATCATAGGCCTGCAACATATTTTGAGATACCCCATGGTCAAGAAATTTAAATAATCATTTCCTCAAATTGGATCATTACACCTAACATGAAATGCATTGGAACATCGCTCAATCACAATATCGTATACGTATTCAGTCAATAAAGATCCTGCACGCACCTTACTCTCTGTATTCAGGCTGATATCCACCAATGTCTCAGAAGCATTTAGCCAGAAAATCCCCATGGTATTGCTTTGTTTCTGTGCCAGGAGGAGAGGCACAGAGCCATACACACTCATTCGACTGTGGAGTTTACACGCAAATACATCTAGGTTATACAACCTGTAGGGATCTTCTTGACTGCAAATATATAAATCAAGCAACCAATGATTATTCTATTATTTTTAATTTATACAATCATGAGGATGTGTATCCCTTGACATTTATGTCCAATGACTCACTGCAGTCATGCATCAGTCAATTCCTAAAGATTCAGTTTGTACGTCACATTTTATATATTTTATATATGTGATCAGGCCATACAAATCAGGTTTAAGTCCCAAGTCCAATTTTGTCTCAGTCTCAGCTGATGGTAGAGATAATAGAAGTGGCAAGATCTTTGTAAAGTGAGTAGAGATGATGGGAAGGACAGAGCTGATCATTCAGTGTTCCCCTTGCTGATGGTATCTAGTTAATCATGCTGGAAGAGGCGATGATTGACTTACAACAATCATCATTTCTAGTCACCAATGAAGCAAAGTCGCTTCAGTGAGGAAAGACCAATGGAGCTGTACTGAGCAGGAGTTAGCATTTTTAAGAGAGCATGATAAAAATAAGCTGGAGGGTTTGAGTCAAAGCAAGTTGAAAAGCAGAGAGTTGCCATGCAACATCTATAGCCCTACTTGCTCTCCAGAGGTAAATCAATCACTATTCTAAACACCTGCTTCTTCTTGAAGTCATTCCTCATCTGCTTCAATTTATTCATGCCAAATTGAACCAGAGTTGAACCTACTGATGGGTGCAAGTCTGGAAGAATCTATTTTACAGACAATCATTAGTTACAAGATTCAGGTTACTCCCCTCAATTGTGCCAGCTCCTACCTTGTAGTTTTCAGCCGTAGGTTCTCCGTGTGCTCTGGAATTCCATAAATGTACTCGAAACCAGGCAGGGAGAAATCCAAGCCAACAGACGTTGGGCCTATCGTTGGAGGAAAAATAATTTAAGGGATTCAGACGTTTTAAAAATCATCCATATCAATATTCTTTTAAAATCCACTCTCTTTTAAACAAAAGAAACTTTGTTTTCTTTCCAGAAGACAGAATCACAAAGTCAAGCAGACCTGACTTCACAATGATAATTTGGGGAAAAATTAATAATCGTTTGAGCAAAAGCAAGTTAATTAAAGAAAGGTACCATGCATTTATTAAGAATAAATCATGTCCAATTAACTTGAAGAGTAAACAGATGGTTCATATGGATTGCAGATGTGGTGTGGCTACTAATAGTGCACAGCAATTTCCAAAAGGCTTTTAATACAGTGCCATAGAACAGCAAATGTATGGTTCTGAGAAGAAAAGGCACAATAGTAATATGGGCAAAAGCTTGGTGGAGTTATAAGAAGCAGTGTGTTTTGATAAATGGGTTTTCTTTGGATTGAGTGTGGTTTGTAGTCGACATCCTTTGTCTACTGGGGTTTGCTTTTCCTGTGTGTATGTCTGTGCATAATATATGAACTATATCAGGGGTGGTGATGACCTACTGGTATTATCACTAGAATATTTATCTAGAGACAAAGGTAACATCCTGGATACCAGGGTTCGTACCCGCTTCACAGCCCCCCAAAAAAATGGTGCAATTTGAATTCAATTTTTTTAAAAAAATCAATAATTAAGAATCTAACGATGGCCATTGTCGACTGTTGGAAAACCTCATCTGGTTCACTAATGTCCTTTAGGGAAGGAAACTACCATCCCTACCTGGTCTGGCCTACATGTGACTTCACAGAAACGTGGTTGACGCTTAAACTGCCCTTTGGGCAATACATGCTGGCCTGGCCAGCAATGCCTTCATCCCATGAATGAATTTTAAAAAGTTTATAAGGCTCTAAGAGTAGCAGCGGAGAGCGGCGTGAGCCGGGCGGACGTGAGGTCAGGGCAGAGAGGCAGTTGGGAAGGTAAGTGAGTGCTATTTAAGTACTTACCTCGAAGCCAACAGGTCCTTTTTGCAGCAGAGTGCTATTTAAGTAGGTGTGTTCTCAGCCCCAGGTCCTACACGGTAGGGCCTCCCTCCCACCCTCCCCCTCTAACCTAATTAAGAGTCCACAGACTCACAGCAAACACACAAGGGCTGAGGGAAGTGCCTGGTGAGTAAAGTGCGAGTTTTCCGTGAAGAGGCTCAGTGAGGAAATTACGCCACTGTTGAAGAGGGTGAAGACATGACTGCCAAGCTGATTCAGTGTGCTGCATGCATGATGTGGGAGGTCAGGGCTATAGCTGTGGTAAGTGTGTACACATTCAGCTTCTGAAGGAGGTTGTTGCAGCACTGAAGAAAGAACTAGAAGACCTCAGGCTCATCCGAGAGAATGAGAATTTTCTGGACAGCAACTTCAGCAAGGTCACTACACCGAGGATACCTGAAGAGAGAAGGGGGATGTCGATGACAAAGGAAGACATGAATGAAGTACAAGAGGCCTCAGGGGAAGCACCTATTGTAAACAGGCTAACTGTCTTGGAAACTGCCGAGACAGACGACACTGCCGATCCGAGAGGTGGACAGTCTGTGAGTCAAAAATTGCTGCAGAGGCAGAGCCGAGAAGTCAGACATCACGGAGAGCTGTAGTAATAGGGGACTCCATTGAGAGGGACTGACAGAGGTTTCTGCGGCAACAGGTGAGATTTGAGGATGGTGTGTTGCCTTCCTGGTGCGAGGATCCAGGATGTCACTGATAGAGTGCAGAGAATCCTCGAGGGTGAAGGTGAAGACCCAGAGATGGTGGTGCATATCGGCACTAATGATGTCGGGAGGAAAAGGAGGAGCATTCTACAGCGGGACTTCAGAGAACTCGGAAGAAGGCTGAAAAGCAGGACTTCCAGGGTGGTTATCTCTGGTTTGCTTCCAGTTCCTTGGGCTGGAGAGGGCAGGAACAGAGAGATAATGGACCTGAACGTGTGGCTGAGGGACTGGTGTCGGAAGCAGGGATTTAAATTCTTGGATCACTGGGGTATGTTTTGGGGTAAGAATAAATTGTACAGGAGGGACGGTTTGCATCTTAATAATCGGGGGACCAGCTTCCTGGCAGGCAGGTTTGCCACTGCAACACAGGTGTGTTTAAACTAAGTAATGGGGGGGAGGGGTCAAACTGGAAATTTAAGAATGAAGTTAAAGGGAAAGTGAGAATAAGAGAGGTTAAGAAGGACAACAGAATCAACAGAGCAGAAAACTCAAGAAGGGATCGTACAGTTTGGCCAAGTGAAATAGGGATTGATAGGAAGGGTGAGGGGAGAAACAAATTAAAAATATTATATATGAATGCACGAAGCAGAAGAAATAAGGTAGATGAGCTTGAGGCTCAGTTGGAGGTTGGCAAGTATGATGTTGTGGGGATAACTGAGACGTGGCTTCAAGTGGACAGGGCCTGGGAAATGAATATTCAAGGCTATACGTACTATCAAAAGGACAGACTGGTGGGCAGAGGGGGTAGGGTAGCCCTGTTGGTGAGGAATGATATTCGGTCCCTTGCAAGGGGGGAACATAGAGTCAGGAGATGTAGAGTCAGTATGAATAGAGCTGAGAAATTCTAAGAGTAGAAAGCCCCTAATGGGAGTTATCTACAGGCCCCCAAACAGTAGTCAGGAGGTAGGGTGCAGGTTGAATCAAGAGTTGAAATTGGTCTGTCAAAAAGGTATCACTACAGTTGTTATGGGAGATTTCAACATGCGGGTAGACTGGGAGAATCAGGATGGTACTGGACCCCAAGAAAGGGAGTTTGTAGAGTGCCTCCAAGATGGATTCTTAGAACAGCTTGTACTGGAGCCTACCAGGGAGGGGGCAATTCTGGATCTGGTGTTGTGCAATGAACCGGATTTGATCAGGGACCTCAAAGTAAAGGAGCCATTAGGAGGTAGTGACCATAATATGATAAGTTTTAATCTGCAGTTTGAGAGGGAGAAGGGAGAATCGGAAGTGTCAGTATGGCAGTTGAATAAAGGGAACTATGGAGCTATGAGGGAGGAGCTGGCCAAAGTTCAATGGTACAATACCCTAGCAGGGATGGCAGTGGAACAACAATGGCAGGTATTTCTGGATATAATGCAGAAGGTACAGGATCAGTTCATACCAAAGACGAAGAAAGATCCTCAGGGGAGGCGGGGGCAGCCGTGGCTGACAAAGGAAGTTAAGGACTGTATAAAAATAAAAGAGAAGTATAACATAGCAAAGATGAGTGGGAAGCCGGAGGACTGGGAAGCTTTTAAAGAGCAACAGCGGATAACTAAAAAGGCAACACACAGAGAAAAAATGAGCTATGAAGGAAAACTGGCCAAAAATATAAAGGAGGATAGTAAAAGCTTTTTTAGGTATGTGAAAAGAAGAAAAATGGTTACGACTAAAATTGGGCCCCTGAAGTCAGAAACGGGTGAATTTATTATGGGGAACAAGGAAATGGCAGATGAGTTGAATAGGTACTTTGGATCTGTCTTCACTAGGGAAGACACAAGCAATCTCCCAGATGCAGTAGTGGCTGAAGGACCGAGGGTAATGGACGAACTGAAGGGTATTTATGTTAGGCAGGAAATAGTGTTGGATAGACTGTTAGGTCTGTAGGCTGATAAGTCCCCGGAACCTGATGGTCTGCATCCCAGGATACTTAAGGAGGTGGCTCTAGAAATTGTGGACGCGTTGGTAATTATTTTCCAAGGTTCTATAGTTTCAGGATCAGTTCCTGCGAATTGGAGGGTGGCAAATGTTGTCCCACTTTTCAAGAAAGGAGGGAGAGAAAAAACAGGAAATTACAGACTGGTTAGCCTGACGTCAGTGGTGGGAAAGATGCTGGAGTCAGTTATAAAAGATGAAATTATGACTCATTTGGATAGCAGTAACAGAATAGGTCAGAGTCAGCATGGATTTACAAAGGGGAAATCATGCTTGACTAATCTTCTGGAATTTTTTGAGGATGTATCTATGAAGATGGATAAGGGAGAGCCTGTGGATGTAGTGTACCTGGACTTTCAGAAAGCCTTTGATAAAGTCCCGCATAGGAGATTGGTGAACAAAATTAGGGCACATGGTACTTAGGGCAAAATACTGAGTTGGATTGAAAATTGGCTAGCTGACAGGAAGCAAAGAGTAGTGATAAACGGGTCCCTTTCGGAATGGCAGGCAGTGACCAGTGGGATACCACAAGGTTCGGTGCTGGGATCGCAGCTGTTTACGATATATATTAATGATATAGACAAAGGCATTACAAGTAATATTAGCAAATTTGCTGATGACACAAAGTTGGGTGGCAGAGTGAAATGTGAGGAGGATGTTATTAGAATACAGGGTGACTTGGACTAGGTGAGTGGACGGATGCATGGCAGATGCAGTTTAATGTGGATAAATGTGTGGTTATCCACTTTGGTGGCAAGAACAGGAAGGCAGATTACTATCTCAATGGAGTCAAGTTAGGTAAAGGGGAAGCACAACGAGATCTAGGTGTTCTTATACATCAGTCAATGAAAGCAAGCATGCAGGTACAGCAGGTAGTGAAGAAAGCTAATAGCATGCTGGCCTTCATCACAAGAGGAATTGAGTATAGGAGCAAAGAGGTCCTTCTGCAGCTGTACAGGGACCTGGTGAGACCCCACCTGGAGTATTGTGTGCAGTTTTGGTCTCCCAATTTGAGGAAGGACATTCTTGCTATTGAGGGAGTGCAGCGTAGGTTCACAAGGTCAATTTCCAGAATGGCGGGACTATCATATGTTGAAAGATTGGAGCGACTGGGCTTGTATACTCTTGAGTTGAGAAGGATGAGAGGGGATCTGATTGAGACGTATAAGATTATTAAGGGATTGGACACTGTGGTGGCAGGAAGCATGTTTCCGCTGATGGGTGAGTCCAGGACCGGAGGACACAGTTTAAAAATAACGGGTAGGCCATTTAGAACAGAGTTGAGGAAAAGCTTCTTCACCCAGAGAGTGGTGGATATATGGAATGCTCTGCCCCAGAAGGGAGTGGAGGCCAACTCTCTGGATGCTTGCAAGAAAGAGATAGACAGAGCTCATAAATATAGTGGAATCAAGGGTTATGGGGATAAGGCAGGAACAGGATACTGACTGTGGATGATCAGCCATGATCATAATGAATGATGGTGCTGGCTCGAAGGGTCGAATGGCCTACTCCAGCACCTATTGTCTATTGTCTAACATAGTGTAGGACACAGAATAATTCTGGAGATAATGACTGCATGTTAAAAAAAGGCAGTATATTAATCATGGGTGACTTTAATGTTCATGTAGATTGTGCTTGTTAGATTGGCAGAGTTAGTCATGAGGCAGAATTCCGAAAGTGTATGAGGACACTTGCCTAGAATAATATGTTGTGGGTCCGACCAGGGATCAGGCTTTGTTGGATTTAGAGATGTGCAATGGGGCACGTTTAATAAGTGATCTGAGTAAAAGATCCCCTCAGTGACCATAACATCTTTGAATTTCGGGGTATAATTTTAAAGACCTAACATAAGAACACTTCCTGCACTTATGAAAGGCTTTTTTATGCTGACCCTCATTGTCTTCCAATTTACAAATGGACACCAAAAGGGCACCCATTTACAACCCGAGAATGATTGTAATCTTAGCATAGGTTATCATTGTACATGTTATACATTTAGTTTTACTGCTTACTTCACATAAGTCTTTTCCCTATAAGACATGCCAATCTTAAAGTTGTTTGTTTGTACTTACGTAGGGATACCATATTGGTATGGCAGAGTCTCCTTCAGTTCCAGTTATCCAGAGATAAAAAAGTCATGTCCAGATTATGGAAATTTCAATCCCTGTTCTGGTTCTTTCTCAATAATTCCAATCTGCTGGGGTTTTTTTTGCCACAAGGCTCTTTGAGGACCGCTGTAGATTTTTCAATTACAGCTTAGCTAGACCAAATATTACAACGGCTGTTGCCGCGTAAGAAGACCAATCTGAAATTTCACATTATCAGCAGTCCAAATGACTTCTTCTCCATTTACAAGGCAGGCCTACTTATCTGTCATTTACTTTGGCTATCTTCTCTCAGTGAGTGTCAACACGAAAATCAAACCAATCTGTAATAAAAAATTCTGCTCAAATACCGAAATAAAGTGAAACCAACAAATCTCCCTGAGATGTCCTGATGAAGACTTTTAAGTTAATTATCTCTAAATTCAAAATCAAAGTTGACACTAATGGAATTTGATCACAATTCAGAGTTAACAGAACAGTTGTCAGAAACTTCTAGCCAGTGGATTAGAAGTTGATTGCCTTTCATCCCTGCTGGAAGAGATATAATTAGAAGGAATGTTTAAAGAGAACATGTCTCCTTTATATTGAGATCACAGATAAATTTTTCCTTTGCACATTACATGTCTAGATTAGTGTGCTCCTGGGGCTCACGTAACACAGTAGTAGTGTTTCTACCTCTGAACCAGTCCTGGGTTTAAGTCCCATCTGCTCCAGAAGTGCATCATAACATCTCTGAAAGGCAATCAAAAATATCTAGTCTACTCTCTGGTTGGCTGTAGAAAATACGGATTGAAGAAATAACCAAAAAAACTCCATCAACCCATTTTTGAGAATTTGCCAACTAGATTCTCCAAACGAAATGCAGACTAAATGTCACCTTGATTGTGTGACATTTCTTACATGTTTAATTTTTTCCTGTATGCTCGTCCAAATACAGAGATGATTTCATGTACCTTTTAGATACCCTGAAAGTAAGGCTGCTTACACTGATGCACAATTCCGATTCATTCAGCTTACATGGCTATTTTGATTTAGCGTCCAGCCAGAACTGCAGATTAACTGTGCATTGTGAGACCCGTTCATACAGTAAAACAACAGGCTTGACTTCATTTATCTAGCAACATAGTTTCCCAAGGAACAGACAAAAGCTCAGATAAGCACTAATATGTAAGTCAAGACTACAAACAGAAGAAAGCAGCTTAGTCAATTGGGATGTTCTTTTGTCTTTGTTGCTATTTGCACTTTTCCAGTAAAAGTAAAGACAAAAGCATTCATTTCGACAGCATTCAACAACAACAGTATGAAATAAATTATTTATGAAAGTGTCCTGTGCAGCTTGTGCACTTAGCCCAGTCACAAATTAAACTGTTTCTGTATGGCTTTTTATGTACATTAATGGTTGACACTACAGAACATAAATAGTGCTAAAAAGTCCTTCATCTTCTAGTCTTCCTTTAGCAATGTTTAACTTTTGATGTGGTGACACTCCGGTAGCAGCCAGAAGAAGCATTTTAGAAGATACAATCAAGCAAAAGATTGTCAACTTAATACAGAAATGATACCAAATTCCATTGCTTACCATTGACTTTGATGTCTATGAATTCATGAAATTGCTCCTTCCACAAGCCTAGATCTTCTTCACTCTCCTGTATATTTAAACCATAATCAAAAGTTACAGGACATTCCACTTGGTCTAGTACTTCGTCTAGCTGAAACCACTGATTAAAAGTTGCTGGCAAATGTTGTATTAATTCTGAATGGTGATCAAGGCTACTCAAGGAAGTCAAGCCTAGAGTCAGAATTTTGCATATTGGAATATTACCATTTAAACTTCACGTTTTACTCAAATGAAGTTTTGCTTTCTAAACATTTCTATTGTCCTTAATATATTTCCTCGCATTGGGCAAGGTGACTTCCTTGTTATACGCTATCTAAAAGCTCACAACTTTATGCTAACGTTTTGAAAGTGACTGTCAGCAAGATGGTCAACTGGGGAGGAGTCGCGACAAATTCAAACTCTGCCTTCACCCAATGTCATTCAGTCTTTTTAGAAAAGGCTGCTGAGATCTCGCAGCCTGCTTGGTTTGTATAGCTGAGTAATGTACTGTATGGTGCATGTCATCTAGTGAGAAGTCCTTGTTGGACAGTGAAATAAAACAGAAAACACAACTGACTTACCCACAATGTGAGGTTTTAACTGGGGCTTCTCCACTGGTTCCAAGCACTACTTTTACAGTAGTGAACTAGACAGAACAGGCAAGCCACTGTGCTAAGCTTCAGTAGGCAATACCAACAGGATTACAATACTGGTGGCTCAGTGGTTAACAGCACTGCCTCACAGCGCCAGGGACCCAGGTTCATTTCCACCCCCAGGCAGCTGTCTGTGTGGAGTTTTCATTTCTCACCGTGTCTGCATGGGTTTCTGCCAGGTCTCCGGTTTCCACCCACAGTCCAAAGATGTGCAAGTTAGATGCATTAGTCATGGGAAATGCAGGTTTACAGGTGATCGGGTGGGTCTGGGTGGAATGCTCTTCAGATGGTTGGTGTGGATTTGTTGGGCTGAATGGCCTGTCTCCACAGAGGATTCTATGATCTTTCTACGATCTGGCAGCAGCATTATAAATTGGGGAAGGGGAGAAAAATCAGCCAATATTCCTGATTTTTACCAGTAATTAATGACCTCCATGACAAAATGTTATATATACAAACTATGAAACAAAACCAAAATGTTCTGGAGAAACCCAGCAGGTCTGGTAGTATCTATGGACAAGGAAAGAAAGTTAACGCTTAGAGTGACTTCTTCAGAAACTATGCAAGATATATCGTTTGGTTCACCACATGTGGCTTGGTTGAACTGTATCACAGCACCAGTTGGTGGGCAGGAAAAGAAAGTTGGAAGATAAAAAATTGAACACTTTCAAACAAATAACATTTCATTTGTGACATCACAGATCCATTTTGCCAAGTAACCTGAATTGAATTTTCTAACTTTCACACCAATTCTAGTAAAGCCACACGGGGGTGAAATCCTCTGAAACAGTCCTTCTCACAAAAATGTCCATTGTAGCCCCATTTTGATGCTTCAAAAATGGAGAAATATTACCGTGACCCCAGGGCTGAAATCAAGGCCAGAAGTTGCTACAGATGCTTGTTGAGATGTGTGTTGGTAGTGGAAGGTGAGGAAAGGATTCTTCAAGCAGATGAGCTAGAAGGTTTTGAAGTTAGAAGTACCTGCCTTTTCATTAGATTTTTCAGCTCAGGAACGAGGCCTCATAGATTAGCAAGTTAGGCTATATTCCCTATTAAGAAGCCTTCAAGGAATTAAAGGAGCCATACAACTGTTAGCACTTGATCAGAGTTCCATGAAAGCATGGAGCTCACAATCATACTGCAGTTTGAGAACTCCTGCTCTGTAATAAACAGGAAATTATAGTCATGTGTTCAGACTTAATGCCTCAATGAGATATTCTCAGGTATTATGTTTCAAAGTCACGCATTCTAGTGCATCATTAACTAAGAAGTAACAGACCTGTGAAAGTCAACAGGTGGGAGCAGTTGTTTAATTTATAGAGTTTTCAATTTAAAACAGCACCTACTTTGATCTTTATAGGTAAATACCATATATGTTGGAAATCTGAAATAAAACAGAAAATGCTGGAGAAAATCAACAGGTCTGGCAAATTCTGTGGAGACAGTAGTAAAGTCAATGTTTTGAGCCTGAAATCTACAATAAACCTTCTAACTTTCATAGATACCTTGAACAAAAGAATAGTTCCGAAGAAGAGCGAAACTGGACTCAAAACATGAACTCTATTTTTTCTAATAGATGCTGCTGGACCTGGTTTCCTCCAGCATTTTCTATTTTATTTGATTTTCACAGTGTCTCCACACATTGTTTAGAACTCCATGTTCAATAAGTTGGCCACTTATAAAAACACCAACAATTTAGAGGAGCCATGCAGCTCTTGGCATTTGGTTACCACTCCAGAACAGCCAATGTTAGCTTGAGTTCATGAGCCCAAAATTTCACTCATTACACCAGAGGATTCGCAATCTAACATTTGGGAATCCCTGTCTTAGGCATTACCGTCGACTGGAAACTGAACTGGACCAACCAAAAAAAAAACAAAAATCATGCTACAACCATAGGTCAGAGGCTAGGAATTTTACTGTGAGTAACTCTAGTCCTGACTCCCCAAAGCCTATACACCATCTAAAAGGCATGAGTTAGGCATGTGATGGAATACTCTCTTTGCCTGAACGAAGCATATATGGGCCATGAGCAGCAGCAGAAACAAGACAATTCACAACCTCATGGCCTTGCATGTCCCCACCTTGAACATTATCGTCAAGCCAAGGGATCAATCTTAGAACATAGAACAGTACAGGCACTTCAGCCCATGATGTTATACCAAACTTTTACCCTAAACCTAAGGTCTATCTAACCTCCACCACTACCTTATACAATCATCCATACGCCTATCTAATAGCTGCTTAAATGCCCCTAATGAGGCCGACTCCACTACCCTCTCCAGCAATGCATTCCATGCCCGTATCACTCTCTGAGTAAAGAAAACCATTGAACCTAGTTCGGTGAAGAGTGTAGGAAGGCATGCCAGCAGCAACTAAAGGCAGTAAGTTGTCAGTCTGGTGAAGCTATAAAACAGGACTACTTGCATGCCAAAATCATAATCAGTAAGTCACAGTCAGAAGTATGTGATTCAACAACCATATATCAGATCTAAGATCCACAGTCCTGTTACACCTAGGTGTGAATTGTAGTGGACAATTAAATAACCCCTGGAAGAGGAGGTTCCACAGGTATCTCCATCCTCAAATATGGGGAGCTCTAAATATTAGTGCAAAAGATAAGGCTGAAACATTTGCAACAACCTTCAGCCAGAAGTGCCTAATGAATGATGCACCTCATCCTCATCGAGACATCCTCAACATCACAGAAGAAAGTCTTCAATCAATTCAATTCAATTCACTGCACATGTATCAATAAGTGGCTGAAGGCACTGCATACTGCAAAGGCTAGGGCCCTGTGAACATTCTAATAATGGTGCTAAAGATGTGTACTCCAGAACCAGCTGCATCCCTAACAAGCTGTTCCAGTACAGCTGCCACACTGGCATTGAGACAACAATGTGGAAAATTGCCCAACTACATCTTGTATACAAAAAGCAGGACAGCTCTGTGCTAGTTATACCTGGTACAAAGGGATACAGTGCGGTTGTTGGAGGTCAGTCAACCCAGCTCCAGGACGTCTCTGCAGGAGTTCCCCAGGGCAGTGTCCAAGGCCCAAACTTCTTGTGCTGGTTCATCAATGAACTTCCTTTCATCATAAGGTTAGGAGAGGGGATATTCACTGCTGACTAAATATTTAGCACCATTCACAACTCCTCAGACACTATGTCCATGTCCAAATGCAGTAAGACTGGGCAATATCCAGGCTTGGGCTGACAAGTGACAAGTAATATTTACATCACACATGAGCCAGATATTGACCATCCCTAATAAGAAATAATCTAACCATCGTACAGAGGCATCACCATCACTGAATCCTACAGTATCAAGTTTCTGGGGATTATCATTTGATAGAATCAAAATTGGACTAACCATATAAATGCAGTGGCTACAAGGGTAGGGGTCTGCACAGAATAACTGACTTGCTGACTCCCAAAATCGGTCCACCATCTACAAGGCACAAATCAGGAGTATAATGAAATACTTCTCACTTGTCTGGATGACAGCAGTTTGATACCATCTACGGCAAAATGTACCTTTCATTGGCACCATATTCATTGCCTCTACAACTAACACTCAGTAGCAGCAGTGTATACCATCTACATAAAAATCTGCAGAAATTCACTAAGACTCCTTGCATATTTCCTTCAAAAACCATGGGTACCACCATCTAGATGGACAAGGGGTGCAGATACATGGGAACACCAAACTTGCATATCACGATTCCTTCAGTGCAGCTGGGTCAAAATCCTGGAATTCCATCTCTTTAAGCATTGTGGGCACATACAAGGCAAAAGGACTCCAACTCCCACTGTTGATTTTTTAAAAAATATATCTCCTTATGTGACTCTGTCTAATACTTTGTCCTATCAAGCACCTGAAGCATTTCATTACCTTAAAGCTGCTACACAAATAATTTAACTATTGTTGAAATACTTGGCTCTTTTTTCTCTAATTCTAGGATCATAAATCAATAGGTTCATTATTTTGAAGTACATGTCAATTTTTCGTGCCAGTTTGCTGGAGCAGACACCTCATCAGCAAATAAAGAACTAATGTCAGTTCACCCAAATCGTAGAGCTCGAGAGGCCCATTTCAAGGTTGTAATCTTTTTACATCAACAATTGCCAATTGGTAGAAGAGAGGCAGAATTTGCTTTCTAATAATGAAAATTCATTGAAAATGTTAATCATTCATGCTTTTTGTATTGTTGACATTTAAGAATGTTAAATTCCTCGAATCCTTGATCATCCAGTCAAAAGTTTTCTACAAGCCATTTACTCTAATCTTAAAAATCTAATGGCATTACTGCAAAAACTCTCAAAATCTGAGACAGTCTCTTGCTCCCTCTCTCTGACGGTCTGGTATACACTTCCTGAATGAGTGTGCTCCGAATTTTCCTCGATCACCACACTGGGATAGACAAAAGCAGCAGATGATCCAAGAGAAATTTTTATGGTACATACATCTATGAGGAACAAAATTTTACCATCATTCCTGCTTTCTAATATTTGGACAGTTTTCCAAACACCAGCTAATTGTCCATTACCTTCTCCGTCTCCACATTACGTTTCCTTTTGCTCTCCTGTCTGCTTTCTCTTGTGTTTCTATATGCACAAAACAGAAAATTACAATTCTGAGGCTCATTGCCATTCATACCAATTGTTTTTGAAGCAAAATAGTCAATGTATTTGAATTTGTATTCTATTTTAGTATACTTGCTAATCCTTCAAATTAACATCAACAACTTGTGAGGGGTAGGTCATGCCTTACAAACCTTATCGAGTTTTTTGAGGATGTGACTAGTAAGGTTGATGAGGGTCAAGCTGTGGATGTGGTGTATATGGACTTCAGTAAGGCATTTGATAAGGTTCCCCATGGAAGGCTCATTCAGAAGGTCAGGAGGAATGGGATACAGGGGAACTTAGCTGCTTGGATACAGAATTGGCTGGCCAACAGAAGACAGCGAGTGGTAGTAGAAGGAAAATATTCTGCCTGGAAGTCAGTGGTGAGTGGGGTTCCACAGGGCTCTGTCCTTGGGCCTCTACTGTTTGTAATTTTTATTAATGACTTGGACGAGGGAATTGAAGGATGGGTCAGCAAGTTTGCAGACGACACAAAGGTCGGAGGTGTCGTTGACAGTGTAGAGGGCTGTTGTAGGCTGCAGCGGGACATTGACAGGATGCAGAGATGGGCTGAGAGGTGGCAGATGGAGTTCAACCTGGATAAATGCGAGGTGATGCATTTTGGAAGGTCGAATTTGAAAACTGAGTACAGGATTAAGGATAGGATTCTTGGCAGCGTGGAGGAACAGAGGGATCTTGGTGTGCAGATACATAGATCCCTTAAAATGGCCACCCAAGTGGACAGGGTTGTTAAGAAAGCATATGGTGTTTTGGCTTTCATTAACAGGGGGATTGAGTTTAAGAGTCGTGAGATCTTGTTGCAGCTCTATAAAACTTTGGTTAGACCGCACTTGGAATACTGCGTCCAGTTCTGGGCGCCCTATTATAGGAAAGATGTGGATGCTTTGGAGAGGGTTCAGAGGAGGTTTACCAGGATGCTGCCTGGACTGGAGGGCTTATCTTATGAAGAGAGGTTGACTGAGCTCGGTCTCTTTTCATTGGAGAAAAGGAGGAGGAGAGGGGACCTAATTGAGGTATACAAGATAATGAGAGGCATAGATAGAGTCGATAGCCAGAGACTATTTCCCAGGGCAGAAATGGCTAGCACGAGGGGTCATAGTTTTAAGCTGGTTGGTGGAAAGTATAGAGGGGATGTCAGAGGCAGGTTCTTTACGCAGAGAGTTGTGAGAGCATGGAATGCGTTGCCAGCAGCAGTTGTGGAAGCAAGGTCATTGGGGTCATTTAAGAGACTGCTGGACATGCATATGGTCACAGAAATTTGAGGGTGCATCCATGAGGATCAATGGTCGGCACAACATTGTGGGCTGAAGGGCCTGTTCTGTGCTGTACTGTTCTATGTTCTATGTTCTATGTTCTAACTTCATTTAATTTTTGCAGTATTTTTCACATTAAATTAATCTTTTAGTTTGCAACATGTTTGTTTTTCACTAAAAAGAGGGATATCAGGGCTGGAAGCAAAAACCATTAGCATTTAAACTGCACATATCTATGCCAGCAGCAGACTCAGCATAGAATCACTGAATTCCTACAGTGTGGAAACACGCCATTTGGCCCATCGAGTACACACCAACCCTCCAAAAAAGCATCCCACCCAGGACCACCACCCTACCCTATCCCTGTTACCCTGCATATGCCATAGCTAATCCACCTAACCTGCAAATTTTTAAGCTGAGGCAGGAAACGCACGAGACACAGAGGGAGCATGTGCAATCTCCACTGTCCAAGGGTGGAAGTGAATCCAAGTCCCTGGCGCTGTGAGGCAGTAGCGCTAACCACTGAGCCACCGTGCCTTCCGAATAGTAGGTGCCTGTTTTTGAACAGCGCAGACTCGATGGCCTGTATGGTGTTTTCTGCACTGCAGACCTCTATGATCTAGCAATCTCACAAATCATAATCTTCAGTTATCACAAATCATTTTACAGCCAATCAAGTTTTTTTTAAAATCAACAACTAAGGCAACAAATTGCACCCAACAGG
Source organism: Stegostoma tigrinum (assembly GCF_030684315.1). Classification (NCBI taxonomy): domain Eukaryota; kingdom Metazoa; phylum Chordata; class Chondrichthyes; order Orectolobiformes; family Stegostomatidae; genus Stegostoma; species Stegostoma tigrinum. Next base: position 83,317,702 of record NC_081363.1, read on the forward strand.
GTTCAACAGTGAATGACCAGATAATCTGTTTGAATGATTTTAGTTGCAGAATAATTGTTATCTAGGACATTGGGAGAACTTCTCTCCTCCCCTTCAAAAGAGTGCCATGGAGTATTTTACATTTGTCCACCAAGCCAAATAAACCATTCATTTAATGTTTCACTCCCTGACATATGCAAATGGATTCCTGGCCAGCTCCTATCTTCTGACCTCCAAAATTTAAGCACATCCAAACCTGTTCGCGCTAACTCGAGTGAATCTCATTGAGCCATTCACCCTCATACTCACCGACTCACATTAACTCCAAGGCGAACAATTCCTTGATATTAAAATTTTCATCTCATTTCAAATTCTGTTAAGACCTCACCTCTCCTTACGAGTGTAGCTTTATTAAGCACACAACTGTGAAAGATATCTGGACTGCTCCACTTTGGTGCTCTTGTGGGTCTGTTTGAAATGCGCCATATCATATGTGCAGTTTGTCGTGTTTGACTCAGAGGGAAACAGTGCTACAATTTTGCTTCATCACAGCATTCTAACAATACTACAATCACCAGTTACATAAAACAGAACCAAATATGAAAGGAAGTCCTTAAAGGTTAAAAGCACAGAAGCACAGAAAGAGGCCACAGGGATTATTCAACTTAAACTCACACTCAGAAGGAATTGTTCTTTGGATAAGGTTTGGATGGATCAAAATAAAGTTCACTAAAAAGCAAGACTATAGGTTAATGGATTGAATAAATTTCAATTTGTTTAGGGTTAAATATTCAGTAAAAGTCAATGAGGTTTAGTTGAGGATGTACACAGCCAAGATAAAGGATGGAAACATTTGATCAGCAAAGATAACAGAGGTCATTGGTAAAATATAGACAACACCATTGCACAGAATGAGTTAACTTACACTGTGACATCTAGTCAATAGATCTAGTAAGAATTTAATAAATGCTGTGCACAAAACCTAGAAACTGTTGAACTTTGCAGAGTGAATTACTGACAGGGCTGAGTCCCTTACGTATGCCCAAATAAAGTAATTGCTATCTTATACAAGACAACACAGTATGGAGCTGGAGGAACACAGCAGGCCAAGCAGCATCAGAGGAGCAGAAAAGTTGATGTTTTGGGTGAGGACCCTTCTTCAGAAAATTTACTGCTGTGTTCCTCCAGCTCCATACTGCGTTGTCTCTGACTCCAGCATCTGCAGTTCTTGCTATTTTATTGTTATTTTGTACTTGAGTCTTCTGACAGTTTGCCAAGTTGAATGACAATGACAACGAAGTCGGGAATTTGTATATTCTGATACATCTGAATCCGTGAATCAACCTAAGGGAAAACAGAATTGTACTAGAATATCTTGGTAAAATAAACTCATCGCAAAGTGATCAATATCAGAATAAGATGATTATTCCATTATTAGAGAGATAAAATTCATAAGTCTGTTGTTTGTATGGGAAAGGCACAATACTTGTCATTCAAGACTCATTTCCATTTATCTTTGAACAGATTTGTGCTTGATCTATACCTTAACATTGGACAGCACAATCCAGCTCTACACCTTGTTATCTCAGATTCTCCAGCATCTGCAGTTCCTAATATCTCAGCACAAGTGAATCCTCAGTTTATACCTTCACCTGAACACATAAACATACAATTACTCTATAATTAACGCCAGAACTTCAGACTGGTTTATAATATTTAGGCCTACAAAGTGAAGGCCAAAATGATGGGGTTGTTGGTAAGACATAGCTGGGATTAATATTGTACTCAGTCCAGAATATCACTTTTCCATCAGATGTTGATATTTATTCACAAAAGGGAACACTGCTCAATTTCTCTCCATCCCCTTCTATCCGAGGGGCTATTAGAACCATTGTAACCATGTGGCTTTACCCACATGGTCCACTTAGCACACCTGGCAGCATTTTCACTTCTCCTTAAATGGCAGTGGGTTAAAACCCTGCCAGCTGACCTCAACTAGATTAAATTATTGGTGTAGGACTGAAGAAATATTAAATTTTTTTGAAATTTTTTTTACAAGATCATGTTTGGTTTGAGATAAGCAAGAGTTCACAATATTGACTTAAAAACACTAATGGGTGCTCTGTCAACATCTTTCAACAAAAACAAAGTGCTGATTCATTGGAGCATTGTACAGAAATTACTAATGTAAAGTCATAAGATGAGAGCTCATGGTGTTGGAAGCAGTATATTGGTGTGGATAAAAAAAACTGGCTGAAAGGCAGGATACAACAAATACAGATAAGGGGTTCTATTTCAGGTTGGCAATTGTGGTCAGTGGGGTTCCACAGGGATCAGGACCACAAATGTTCACAATAAATATTAATGACTTGGAGACTGGAAGTGAATGAATTGTAGCCAAATTTGTAGACAACACAAAAATAGGTGGAAAGACAGGTTGTGAAAAGGATGCAAACGGTTAATAGAGAGACATTGATAGGTTACATAAACTAGGCAAAATGTTGGCAAATGGAGTATAATATTAGAAAATGTGAAGTTGTTAATTTTGGGAGCATGGAGTATTATTTAAATGAAGAAAAACTGCAGAAAGCTATAACACACAGGGACCAGGGGGTACTTGTGTATGAAACACAGAAAGCTAGCACACAGGTACAGCTGATAATCAGGAATGTTAATGGAATGTTGGACCTTATTTCAAGGGGCTTGAAGTATGAAGGTTGGAAAATCTTTATGTAACTGTACAACATGCTGGTAAAACTACACCTGAAGAACTGTGTACAGCTTTGGTCCCCTTACTTAAGAAAAGATAGAATTTCATTGGAGGCAGTTCAGAGAACATTCACGAGGATGATTTCTGATATGGAGGGATTGTTTTATGACCAAAGGCCAAACAGATTGGGTCTCTACTCACTGGAGAATAGAAGATTGAGAGGTTATCTCATTGAAACATACAGGATTCTTAACTGGGTTTACAGGGTAAATGCTGAGAAGATATCTTCCCTGATGGGAGAATGTGTGACTAGAGGGCATAGTCTTAGAATAAAGGGGCATCATTTTAAGACTGAGATGAGGAAGAATTTCTTCTCTCAGAGGGTTGAGAGTCTTTGGAACTCCGTGTCACAGACAGCTGTGGGCACAGAATTCTTGTTCAAGGCTGAGGTAAATAGATTCTTGATCGTGAAGGGAATCAAGGGTTACAGGGAACAAATTGTAAAGTGGATGTGAGGAATGTCAGATCAGCCATGATTCAACTGAATGGCAGAGCAGGGAGAAGGGGCCAAATGGCCTTCTCCTGCTCTTATTACTCATGGTCATATGATAGAGCCTTTCTCATCACTAAAGTCTGAAAGAACCTGGATAAAACAAAGATCTGTGGATGCCATAAATGTGAAACAAAAACAGAAATTGCTGGAGATCCTCTCACCATCTGTGGAGATAAAGCAGAGTTAACATATAGGGTCCATTTGTGTGACCATTTGTCAGCACCCTGAGGATACTGAAACTCTCCAGCAATTTTTGTTTTTGTGTTTGAAAGTACTTTTGAGTTAATTAAGTACTTTTGATCACAGTCAACAGTCTTGTAGAAAATACCTATTTGTATACAGCAAACCCCCAATAATCTGATAACAACCTGATAATGTTATTGTGATGTTGATTGATGGATAAACATTGACCAGCACACAAAGGATAACTTCCCTGCTCTTCAAAATAGTGTCCTCAATTTTTTCTATCCAATGAAAGGACAGACAGTAACTTAGTTTTACATCTCTTCTAAAATACAGCACCTCTGCTGTAACTGTACTGAAGTGTGCTCAGGTCCTGAAGTAGGATTTGTACATGCAATTTTCTGACAGATCTTGCAATTAAGAAGCATGTTCTGCTTGTTACCCTTGACTTACTATCAAGGACCACATATCAGCTCCGAAGGAGATACTTTCAAGAGCATAGGAGGTTGAGAGGTGACCTTGGAGAAGTTTATAAATTCATGAAGTCTATATGTAGTGTTAATAGTAGGTGTCTTTTCCCTGGGATGCTAGATTTCAAGACTAATGGGCACATTTTTAAAGTGAGAGGACTAGGATTTAAAAATCTCTGGGGGCAATTTTTTTTTTACACAGATGGTGGTTTGCATCTGGATTGAACTTCCTGGGGAAGCAGTGAACGTGAGCACAATTACAACATTTAAAAGATATTTGGATCAGTACATAAATAGGAGAGATTTGAAGGGATATAGGCCAGGGCCAGGCAGGTGGTACTAGTTTATTTTGAGATTATGTTCAGCACGAATTGGTTGGACCAAAGGGTCTGTTTCCATGCTGCATAGCTGAACAGTTCTAAGACTGAAGGAAGCTAAGACTTGCCATTGAGATTAATCTAAAATAAATAAATTGAAATATATAAAATCATAGAAGGGTCCAGCATAGAAGGAAGTCATTTGACTTATTACAATCAGTGCTGGTCTCTACTAAAGCAACTCACCTAGCCCTATTCACTCAACTTTCCCGGCTAACTCACAAATACTTTCTGTCCAGATAATTATCCAATTTTCTTTTTAAGGCTTTGATTGAAACTGCCTCCATCATACTCTCAGGCAGTGCATCCCAGACCCTAACTAGAGGAAAAAAGGCCAAAACTGTACGTATCTATTTTACTTACAATCTTAACTTTCAATCATGCTATTTCAAGGTAACTGAAGTAATTGAAGCTCCCTCCCACTACGTTGACAATTCCGATGCAACTCAGCTAGCCCCAAATTCCTTCTATGGCCCAACATAAATGAATTGTTTTTTCTTCACTGTATAAAAACTTAACTCATGCAGTAGCGACCTTCTTGCTTTCAGCGGCAACAGCATGAGCCAGAGTGCCGATGGGAAGGTAAGGTTGATTTTTTTTCCCCTGTGTAAAAACTTGTGTAGCAGCAGCCTTCTTTTTTTCAGTGGCCGGTGTGTGGACAGAACTCAAGCCAGGAAGGAACTGAGAAATTCGGGCATTGGCTAAACCCGAAACACTACACATGTCGTGTCTCCCACCCATCTTCCTCCTCAAACTAAAAAACTGTGTGGATGGCTGGTAAGGTAAGGCCTTTTTTTTAATTCTTCTGGAAATCTAGAGTAGAGGGAATGGAAGCAAGGGCAGCTCCATGCTCCTCTTGCACGACGTGGGAGGTAAGGGTCACTGCTGGTGTCCCCTGTGATTTCACCAGCGAGAAATGCACCCAACTCCAGCTCCTCAAAAACCACGCTAGGGAACTGGAGCTGGATGAACTCCGGATTATTCGGGAAGCTGAGGGGGTGACAGAGAGGAGTTATAAGAAGTGGTCACACCCAAGGTACAGGAAAAAGGTAGCTGGGTGACTGTCAGGAAGGACAAAGGGAGTAGGCAGACTGTGCAGGGATCCCCGTGGCTATTCCCCTCAATAATAAGTATACCGTTTCAGATGCTGCTGGGGGGACGACCTACAAGGGGAAGGCCACAGCGGAAAGGTCTCTGGCACTGAGCCTGGCCCGGTGGCACAGAAGGGAAAGGGGAGAATAGGAGAGCAATTGTAGTGGAGGGTTCAACATGAAGAGGCACAGACAGGCAGTTCTGTGGATGCAAACGGATGAACTGATAGTATGTTACCTCCAAGGTGCCAGGGTCCATGATGTCGAAGATCGGGTCCTCAAGATCCTAAAGGGGGAGGGTGAGCAACCAGCAGTCATGGTACACGTCAGTACCAATAACAAAGGTAGAAAAAGGACTGAGAATGTGAAAAACGAGTACAGGGAGTTAGAGATAATGGGAACTGCAAATGCTGGAGAATCCAAGATAACAAAATGTGAAGCTGGATGAACACAGCAGGCCAAGCAACATCTCAGGAGCACAAAAGCTGATGTTTCGGGCCTAGACGCTTCATCAGGGTCTAGCCCTGATGACGTTTACAGGGAGTTAGATTGGAAGGTGGCGTTTATAGGGATTTAGGTTGGAAGCTGAAGTCCAGGACAAACGGAGTAGTTATCTCTGGATTACTACCAGTGCCACGTGATAACGAGGTAAGAAATAGGGAGAGAGTGCAGCTAAACACGTGGCTATAGGGCTGGTGTAGGGAGGGAGGGCTTCCATTATGTGGATAATTGGAGCACATTCTGGGGAAGGTGGGACCCGTACAGTAAGGATGGGTTGCACCTGAACCAGAAGGACACAAATATCCTGGGAGAGAGGTTTGCTCGAGCTTTATGGGATGGTTTGAACTGGACTGGCAGGGGGTGGGGAACCGGATTTGGAATTCAGAGGATGAGGTATTCAGCCTTCCAACAAACACAACAGGGAGTGAGGTTGTTAATAAGGAAATACCAGAGATGGTTTGAGGTGTGTATACTTCAATACTAGAAGTATCAGAAATAAGGCGGATAAATTTAGAGCATGGGTCAGTACTTGGAACTATGATGTTGTGGCCATTACAGAAACTTAGGTAACTCAGGGGCAGGAATGATTGTTGTAAGTTCTGGGATTTATATGCTCTAAAAGAAATAGGGAGGGTGGAAAAAGAGGCAGGGGAATGGCATTGCTAGTCAAGGCTGGTACAGCAGCTACTGAAAGGCAGTTCGTGAATGATATGTCTACAGAGTCAGTTTCGGTTGAGGTAGGAACAAGAAAGGACCAGTCACTTTGGTGGGAGGTTTTTTTACAGACCCCTTAATAGTTGGAGAGAAGTGGAGGAGCCGATTGGGAGGCAGATACTGGAAAGGTGCAGAAGTCACAGGGTTGTAGTCATGGATGACTTCAACTTTCCAAATATTGATGGAAACATTTTAGCTCTAATAGTTTAGATGGAGCGGACTTTGTACAGTGCGCTCAGGAAGGATTCCTGACACAGTATGTAGCTAGACCAATACGAGGACGGGCCACTTTGGATATGGTGCTTGGCAATGAACCGGGCCAAGTGTTAGGCCTGTTGGTAGGAGAGCATTTTGGCGGTAGTGATCATAACTCTGTTACTTTTACAATAGTCATGGAAAAGGATAGGTACGTACAGCAGGGTAAGGTTTATAACTGGGAGAATGGTAATTATAATTCTGTTAGGCAAGAAATGAGTGACATAAAATGGGAACACATGCTGTCAGGGAAGAGCAGTATTGAAATGTGGAGATTGTTTAACGAATGCATACTGTATGTGCTCGATATGTTTGTCCCTAACAGGCAGGGATGATGAGGTCGAGTGAGGGAGCCTTGGTTCTCAAGAGAGGTCGAACGACTGGTTTAAGAGGAAGAAGGGTTCTTAGGTAAGGTTTGAGAAACAAGGAACGGAAAAGGGTCTAGAGGGATACATGTTATCCAGGAAGGAGTTGAAGAAAGGGCTTAGGAGAGCTTTCAGGGGCCATGAGAAAACCTTGGCAGATAGGATCAAGGAAAATTGTAGAGGAGTTCAGTGTGAAACAGGCTGGTAGGCTAGAGGAGGTCGATGTTAGTAAGGAAGGTATGCTAGGAATTTTGAGGCAGTTGAAGATAGTTAAGGCCCCCAGGCCTGATTGGATTTATCCAAGGATTCCATGGCAAGTGAGGGAAGAGATCGCAGGGCCTTTGGCAATGATCTTTTTGTCTTCACTGTCCACGGTCTAGTGCCGGAAGATTGGAGAGAGGCAAATGTCATTCCCTTGTTCAAAAAAAAGGAATAGGGATAACCCCAGAAATTACGGGCCAGTTAGTTTTACATCAGTGGTGGGCAAAATTATTGGAAAGGGCTCTGAGAGATAGGATTTATGATCACTTGGATAGACACAGTTTGTTTTGTGGTAGTCAGTATGGATTTGTGAGGGGTCGATCATGCCCCACAAACCTTACTGAATTCTTTGAAGAGGTGACCAAACACGTGGATGAAGGTAGAGCAGTAGATGTGGTATACATGGATTTAAGTAAGGCGTCTGATAAGATTCCCTATGGTTGGCTCTTGCAAAAGGTAAGGAGGCATGGGATAGGGTGAAATGTGGCAGATTGGATTCAGAATTGGCTGACCCCTAGAAGACAAAGAGTCATTGTGGATAGAAAATATTCAACATGGTGCTCAATTACAAGTGGTGTACCACAAGGATCTGTTCTGGGTGCTCTTCTATTTGTGACTTTTGTAAATGATTTGGATGAAGGAGTGGAAGGGAGGACGATACAAAGGGGGGTCGCGTTGTGGACAGTGCAGAGGGCTGTTCTAGGTTACAAAGGGATATTGATAGGATACAGAGTTGGGCTGAGATGGAGTTTAACCCTGAAAAGTATGAGGTGATTCATTTTGGAAGGACAAACTTGAAAGCAGAATATCGGGTTAATGGAAAGATTCTTGGCAGTGTGGAGGTGCAGAGGGATCTTGGGGTTCATGTCGACAGTTCCCTGAAAGCTGCCACCCAGGTGGATAGAGGTGTTAAGAAGGCGTATGGTGAGTTAGCTTTCATTAATAGTGGGATAGAGTTCAAGAGCCGTGAAGGTATGCTTCAGCTATACAAAAGCCTGGTTTGGCCACATCTGGAGTATTGTGTCCAATTCTGGTCACCTCATTACAGGAAAGATGTGGAAGTGGTGAAAAAGGTACAGAGGAGATTTACCAGGATGTTGCCTGGAATGGAGGGAAAGTCTTACGAGGAAAGGTTGAGAGGGCTCAAACTTTTCTCTTCAGAACGATGAAGGATGAGAGGTGACTTGATATAGGTGTACAAAATGATCAGAGGTGTAGATAGAGTAGACAGCCAGAGACTTTTTCCTAGGGTGGAGGTAGCTATTGAGGGGACATAGTTTTCAAGTGAGTAGAGGTAGATATAGGGGAGACATCAGAGGTAGGTTTTTTTTTACTCAGAGAGTGGTAGCAGCGTGGAATAAATTGCTGGATAGGGTAGTGGAGTTGACCTCATTGGAGCATTTAAGCAGCTATTAGATTGGCATATAGATGATAGTACAAGGTAGGGGTGGAGGTTAGATAGACCTTAGGATTAGGGTAAAGGTTCGGGCAACATCATGGGCCGAAGGGCCTGTACTGTGCTGTACTGTTCTATGTTCTATAATTCAATCTCAGAGTAGTGCCTACTACTGAACTGGAATGACACTGGTAAACACATTCGCACAATGGTAGCCAACAGTGTAGTTTGGGGTAGATCGGAACCAGACCCTGAAGACGTCGAACTCACAGCATTATCCATCCCCTCGTGGAGAAGTCCAGGAAAATAAGCTTAATCTTAAAACTGGAGCTTTCAAATTCAATGAAGTATGTCTTCACCTCTAGAAAAAACTTGGAATTCTGTCCTCCTAAAAAGCTGTTGAAATGAAGTCAGATTAGGGGGTGTAGTTTCTCCTGGTGCTGGGAGATATCAATATTGCATTCAATTTATAGTTTAACATTAAGTTACCTGATACAACTACACATAATAGTTGAATGATACTTCCTTATTATTCAATAAATAAAACACAGTAAAGATGACAGGGTGACTGAAGAATTACAACTGTAATAAATGAGAACTGGTGAACACCCATGATCCATGGCATGCACATTTACAGTAAGCAGCTGCAGCTCAGGGATTTTACCGCAGAACTGATGAGCTAGAATCTGAGCTTTGCTGTGGTACATCAGGGAGAAGGGAGGCTACTTGGATATTTGTTCCAAGAAACAATCACAGGCCTTTGAATAAATCATTTAGATTTGGTCTATAATCAGGGAGAAGTGGGTGTGACTGTGATTGAGAAAGCTATTGGATGCAGGAGGTAGCAACTAGAGAGTTTCAACCTCTCCAGTGATCCAACAAGTTTGAGGTAATTGCAGCTTGTACACGAGAGCAGGGATTGCACGGAGGACAATCAACTACTATTGAATGAGATGCAGGGAACCAGCTAAGTTAGGGGAGCCAAATAAAACTCAATCGTAGTAAGGGACAGTAAAGTCATGGCAACAGATATGGTTTTCAACAGCTAGGAATGTGAGCTCCATAAGCTGTGATGTCTGACAGTTTCTGGGTTACAATATCTCCTTAGGGCTAAGAGAAATTGAGACACAGAGAAAGGATCCGATTGTCAAGATTATTAGTGCTATCAATTACATAGGAATGGAAAAGGTTCTCTTGAGGGAAAAGGAACAGCTAGGGAATGAGCTAAAAAGCAAAACAACAAAGCTATAATTTATGTATTAATATCCGAACCATGAGGAAATGAGTATACGGTAAATAAGTTCAAAGAGTCAAATGCATGACTGAAAGATTGGTGTGGAAGAAATGAGTTTTGAATCATAGGGCACCAGCATCAAAACTGGAAGAGAAGAAGCTGTACTATTGCGACAGCCTTCACCCAAATCACACTGGATTCAGTATCCTGATGAGTTTTATATTTAAGATTGTAGAGTGGACTTACATCAAAATAATCTGGTATGATTCATGCAAGGGGAATTTGGAAAGAGGAAGAAAAGGGACAAGACAAAATTGTAGCACTGACAGGATATGGGTAATGGTGACCAGGGTGTGACAGGAAAGGAAACACTGTACACACAAGAGCGAACCAACAAACATGGACAGAGTATGAAAAAAAGACTTTAGCAATAAAGGAGTGTTTGAGTGAACGGAGATTTCAAAATCCAAAGATAAATGATCATGCAATATGAATGTCTATCAACATGCGTAAAGAATGAAAACAGGAAGACACAGAGTTTAATATTTATAATGTATCAGAAAGTAACATCCATTCAAGGAATCATAATAAAAAAATACTGAAGTCACTTTATGTATGCAACATCAGCATAACAAACATGAAGTAGTGGCACAAATAAAGATACAGGAAATGGTTTAGATCTAATCACAACTACTGAGGGAGATATCTACACATTAAACAAGGTTGGCAAATAAATATTCTAAGGTTAAAGACATTTTGAAAATTCACAATGGAAAAAGAGGGGTGGTCTTGATATTAAAGGATGACATAAGCACATCAGTGAGAAAGAATCTTGCATCAAAAAAAATCAAGAAATTGTGTCAGCATAGGTGGAGATTAGTATGTTTGTATGTCCAGAAGAAATTCAATAAAATGCCACACAAAAGATCAAGCTTATTGAATTGAGTGATATATTTGCATGAGTAGAGGAAGTGGAAAGCGGGGCTAAATGTGGCAATTTCAAGTTCGTAGACTGTGACTAATAGAGTGCCAAAAGGAATCATTCTGGGGTTTCAACAGTTTACAAGCTACATTAATGAAATAGGCAAAGAGATAAAGGCTGTTGTGACACCAGAAGTAATATCTCTACCTCTGAGTCAGAAGGGTTAGGATTGTGTTCAAGTCCCACCTTTCCAGCAGTATGTCATAAAATGTCTGAAATAGTTGATTAAAAATATCTAGACAGAAAGATAGTGGGGCTTTTGTGGTGCAGAGATAGCGTCCTATCTCTGAACCTGGAGATCTTGTGGTCGTTCCCCTGAAAAACAAGTATACCATTTTGGATACTGTTGGGGGGGATGACTTACCAGGAGCATGCACTGGGGTGCAGGTCTCTGGCACAGAGTCTGTCCCTCTTGCACAGAAGGGAAGGGGGGCTAGGAAGAGAGTGTTAGTCGTTGGGGACTCAATAGTTAGAGGGACTGATAGAAGGTTTGCCGGGAACGAAAGAGACTCACTGTTGGTGTGTTGCCTCCCAGGTGCCAGGGTCCGTGATGTCTTGGATTGTGTCTTTGGGGTCCTGAAGGGAGAGGGTGACCAGCCCCAAGTCGTGGTCCACATAGGCACGAATGACATAGGTAGAAAGGGGGATAGTGATGTCAGGCAGGATTTCAGGGAGCTAGGGTGAAAGCTGAGAGCTGGAACAAACAGAGCGGTAACCTCTGGTTTGTTAGCCGTGCCACGTGATAGCAAGGCAAAGAACAGGGAGAGATTTCAGCTGAACATGTGGCTGCAGGGATGGTGCAGGAGGGAGGGCTTCAGGTACATGGACAATTGGGGCTCATTCTGGGGAAGGTGGGACCTCTACAAACAGGGCAGTCTCGACTTGAACCAGAGGGGCACTAATATCCTGGGTGGGAAATTTGCTAGTGCTATTCGGGTGGATTTAAACTAGCTCAGAAGGGGGATGGGAAACTGAGGTGTAGTTCTAGTACACAGAAGGATGAGCGTAGGGAGGGCATGGACAGGACCTCACTGTCACAGGAGTGTGCTGACAGACAGCAAGCTGGATTGAAGTGTGTCTAATTTAACGCCAGGAGTATCCGGAATAAGGGAGGTGAGCTTGCGGCATGGATAGGTACCTGGGACTTCGATGTTGTGGCCATTTCGGAGACATGGATAGAGCAGGGTCAGGAATGGATGTTGCAGGTTCCAGGGTTTAGATCTTTCATTAAGGTCAGGGAAGGTGGTAAAAGAGGGGGAGGTGTGGCTTTGTTAGTCAAGGACAGTATAACGGTGGCTGAAAGAACTTTTGATGAGGACTCGTCTACTGAGGTCAGAAACAGGAGAGGAGAGGTAACACTACTGAGAGTTTTTTATAGGCCTCCGCGAAGTTCCAGGGATGTGGAGGAGAGGACTGGCAAAACTATTCTGGGCAGGAGTGAAAGGAACAGGGTGGTCATTATGGGAGACTTTAACTTCCCTAACATTGACTGGAAATGCTATAACTCTAGTAGGTCAGATGGATCAGTTTTTGCCCAATGTGTGCAGGAGGGTTTCCTGACTCAGTATGTTGAAGGGCCAACAAGAGGGGAGGCCACACTGGATCTGGTACTTGGTAATGAACGAGGCCAAGTGTATGATTTAGTGGTAGGTGAGCACTTTGGACAGAGTGACCATAATTTGGTTGTGTTTACTTTAGCGATGGAAAGGGATAGGAACATGCCACGGGGCAAGAGTTATAGATGGGGGAAGGGCAATTATAATGTGATTAGGCAAGACTTAGGAGGCATAGAATGGGTTAGCAAAATGCAGGGGATGGGGACAATTGAAATGTGGAGCTGGTTTAAGGAACAGATATTGCGTGTCCTTGATAGGTATGTCCATGTCAGGCAGGGAGGAAGCGATAAGGTAAGGGAACCATAGTTTACTAAAGAAAATGTATCTCTTGTTAAGCAGAAGAGGGAGGCTTATGTGACAATGAAACGAAATGGTTCAGATGAGGCGATGGAGAGTTACAGATTAGCTAGGAAGGATTTAAAGAGAGAGTTAAGAAGAGCAAGGAGGGGACATGAGCAGACATTAGCAGGTAGAATAAAGGAGAACCCTAAAGCTTTCTATAGGTATGTGAGGAATAAGAGGATGACTAGGGTAGGAATAGGGCCAGTCAAAGACAGAAGTGGGAAGTTGTGTGTGGACCCTGTGGAGATTGGAGAGGTGCTAAATGATTATTTCTCATCTGTTTTCACTGAAGAACAGGAGAATATTATTAGAGGAGATAACTGAATTACGGGCTACTAGAATTGAAAGGATTAAGGTTAGTAAGGAGGAAACGTTATCAATTCTAGAAGGTGTGAAGGTAGATAAACCCACTGGGCCAGATGGGATTTTTCAGAGGATTGTCTGGGAAGCTACAGAGGAGGTGGCAGAACCTTTGGCCTTTATCTTTGAGTCCTCATTGTCTACAGGTTTAGTACCAGAGGACTGGAAGATTGTAAATGTTGTGCCCTTGTTCAAGAAGGGCAGTAGGGATGACCCAGGTAATTATAGACCTGTGAGCCTTATGTCTGTTGTAGGAAAAGTTTTGGAAAGGATTATAATAGAGAGGGTTTATAATCATCGAGCAAGCAACAATTTGATTGGAGATAGTCAGCATGGATTCGTCAAGGGCAGGTCGTGTCTCACAAACCCTGAGTTTTTTGAGAAGGTGATCAAGCATGTGGATGAGGCAAGGGCAATTGATGTGGTGTACATGAACTTCAGTAAAGCCTTTTAATAAGGTTCCACATGGTAGGCTATTAGAGAAAAACAGAGGCACATGATTGAGGGAGATTTAACAGTTTGGATTCGAAACTGGCTTTCTGTAAGAAGACGAGTGGTACTGGATGTGAGTTTGCTCGCTGAGCTGGAAGGTTAGTTTTCAGATGTTTCCTCATGTAACATCATCAGTGAGCCTCCGATGAAGCGCTGGTGTTATGTCCCGCTTTCTATTTATATGTTTAGGTTTCCTTGGGTTGGTCATGTCATTTCCTGTTCTTTTTCTCAGGGGATGGTAGATTGGCTCCAAATCAATGTGTTTGTTGATGGAGTTCCGGTTGGAATGCCATGCTTCTAGGAATTCTCGTGCGTGTCTCTGTTTGGCTTGTCCTAGGATGGATGTGTTGTCCCAATCAAAGTGGTGTCCTTCCTCATCTGTATGTAAGGATACGAGTGACAGTGGGTCATGTCGTTTTGTGGCTAGTTGATGTTCATGTATCCTGGTGGCTAGCTTTCTGCCTGTTTGTCCAATGTAGTGTATGTCACAGTTCTTGCAAGGTATTTTGTAGATGACGTTCGTTTTGCTTGTTGTCTGTATAGGGTCTTTTAAGTTCATTAGCTGCTGTTTTAGTGTGTCGGTGGGTTTGTGGGCCACCCTGACGCCAAGAGGTCCGAGTAGTCTGGCAGTCTTTTCGGAAATGTCTTTGATGTAGGGGAGAGTGGTTATGGTTTCTGGGCCCGTTTTGTCTGTTTGTTTGGGTTTGTTGCTGAGGAATTGGCGGACTGTGTTCATTGGGTACCCATTCTTTTTGAATACACTGTATAGGTGATTTTCTTCTGCTGTTCGTAGTTCCTCTGTGCTGCAGTGTGTGGTGGCTCATTGGAATAATGTTCTAATGCAGCTTCGTTTGTGGGTGTTAGGATGGTTGCTCCCGTAGTTCAGTATTTGGTCTGTATGTGTTGTTTTCCTGTAGACGCTGGTTTGAAGTTCCCCATTGACTGTTCGCTCTACTGTGACATCTAGGAATGGCAGTTTGTTGTTGTTTTCCTCCTCTTTTGTGAATGTTATGCCAGTAAGGGTATTATTGATGGTCTTGAAGGTTTCCTCTAATCTGTTTTATTTAGTGATGACAAAAGTGTCATCCACATAGCATGGCATTCCAACCGGAACTCCATCAACAAACACATTGATTTGGAGCCCATCTACCATCCTCTGAGAAAAAGAACAGGAAATGACATCACCAACCCAAGGAAACCTAAACATATAAATAGAAAGCGGGACATAACACCAGCGTTTCGTCGGAGGCTCATTGATGATGTTACCTAGAATGGTGACGAAACGTCTGAAAACTAACCTTCCAGCTCAGCGAGCAAACTCACATCCAAAACCTCAACTTGAGCTACAAATCTTCTCAAAACTCGCTACCAACGAGTAGCAGTTGATGGTGCCTCAAGGATCTGTTTTGGGACCACTGCTGTTTGTCATTTTTATAAATGAGTTGGACGCAGGCATAGGTGGATGGCTTAGTAAGTTTGGAGATGACACTAAAGTCAGTGGAATGGTGGACAGTGTGGAAGAATGTTGCAGGTTGTAGGGAGACTGGCATAAACTGCAGAATTGGGCTAAAAGGTGGCAAATGGAGTTTAATATGGATAAATGTGAGGTGATTCACTTTGGGAGGGATAATAGGAAGGCAGAATACTGGGTCAATGGAAAGATTCTTGGTAGGGTGGATGTGCAAAGGGATCTTGGTGTCCATGTACATAGATCCCTGAAAGTTACCACCCAGGTTGATAGCGCTGTTAAGAAGGCTTACGGTGTGCTAGATTTTATTGGTAGAGGGACTGAGTTCCGGAGCCGTGATGTCATGCTGCAACTGTACAAAACGCTAGTGTGGACTCGTTTGGAATACTGCATGCAGTTCTGGTCGCCCCATTACAGGATGTGGAAGCGTTGGACAAGGTGCAGAGGAGATTTACCAGAATGTTGCCTGGTCTGGAGCAATGGCCCTATGAGGAAAGGCTGAGGGACTTGGGTCTGTTCTCATTGGAGAGAAGGAGGCTAAGAGGGGATTTAATAGAGACATACAAGATGACCAGAGGATTAGATAGGGTGGACAGTGGAAGTCTTTTTCCGAGGATGATGACTTCAGCTTGTACAAGGGGGCATAGCTACAAATTGAGGGGTGATAGATTTAAGACAGATGTCAGAGGCAGGTACTTTACTCAAAGAGTGGTAAGGGCGTGGAACGTCCTATCTGCCAATGTCGTTAACTCAGCCACATTAGGGGCATTTAAACAGTCCTCGGATAAGTATATGGATGATGACGGGATAGTGTAGGGGGAGGGGTTCAGATTAGTCCACAGGTTGGGCCGAAGGGCCTGTTCTGCACTGTCTTTTCTATGTTCTATGTTCTAAATCATAGCTGCTCCAGTGGTGTGTCATAACGTCCCTGAACAGGTTGATTAAAAATACCTAAAGCTGTGAGGACATAAAGACGGTCCAATGAGATATAGGCAGAATAACTGAACGGTCAACCAGGTTGCAGATGCAGTAAAACATTGAGAATTGAGAGGTTATACATTTTGCTTGTAAGGGTAGAAAAGCAAAATGTTTTTAAAGGGTGTGAAACTTATAAATGTTGATTTTCAGATAGAATTGGGTGTACTCATGTAAGGAACACAAAAGGATTGCATGGAGATATATGGAGTAATTAGGAAAACAAAAGGTGTTTTGTCCTTTCTTGAAGGGGACTGGAGTACAAAAATAAAGACATGTTGATACACCAGTAAAGGGTTTAGTAAGGCCACATTTTGAACGCTGCACGCAATTTTGATCTCAAATAATGAGAAAGGATATACTTGTGTTTGAAACAATACAGTGAAGGATCACTACATTGGTCTTGGGACAGGCAGGTTTGTCCTATGATGGATCTATATTCTCTGAATTTAGAAGAATCAGATGTAACCTCGGAAAGGGCTTAACAGGGTAGACTATGAGGCATTGTCTCCCCTTGCTGGGAAAATGCATGCAAGGAGGTGGTTTCAGGAGAAGGGGATAATTGGTTGTAAAGTTTAGAATTCTCTATCTCAGAGGATTCTGGATGCATTATCAATGGATATATTTAAGGCTGACAGACAGACTTCTGGTCTCTAAGATCTGCCAAAATCCAATCCATGGAAGAGCAGTTTCAAATAGCCACATAGTCTTCTGCTGCTCCCAGTCCTTACATTCTCAAATTTCAAATTAAATGGCACCAAATAAATTTTTGCTGGGCGGGTGTATTAGGATTTAACTGAGAAGGATAAGTTGAGTTCAGATACAGATCAGCCATAATTTAACTGAATGATGGAACGAAAATTTCTAGATGTAAGTTTGCTCGCTGAGCTGGAAGGTTCGTTTTCAGACATTTCGTCACCATTCTAGGTAACATCATCAGCGAGCCGCCGGTGAAGCGCTGGTGTTATGTCCCGCTTTCTATTTATGTGTTTAGGTTTCCTTGGGTTGGTGATGTCATTTCCTGTGTTGGTGATGTCATTTCCTGTTCTTTTTCTCAGAGGGTGGTAGATGGGCTCCAAATCAATGTCTTTGTTGATGGAGTTCCGGTTGGAATGCCATGCTTCTAGGAATTCTCGTGCGTGTCTCTATTTGGCTTGTCCTAGCATGGATGTGTCGTCCCAATCATGTTCCTTATATACAAATGAGGAAGGACACCATTTTGATTGTGACGACACATCCATCCTAGGTCAAGTCAAATAGAGACATGCATGAGAATTCCTAGAAGCATGGCATTCCAACCGGAACTCCATCAACAAACACATTGATTTGGAGCCCATCTACCACCCTCTGAGAAAAAGAACAGGAAATGACATCACCAACACAGGAAATGACATCACCAACCCAAGGAAACCTAAACACATAAATAGAAAGCGGGACATAACACCAGCGCTTCACCGGCGGCTCGCTGATGATGTTACCTAGAATGGTGACGAAATGTCTGAAAACGAACCTTCCAGCTCAGCGAGCAAACTTATATCCAGAACCTCAACCTGTGCTACAAATCTTCTCGAAAATTTCTCGGCTACAATTGACTGGGATGTAAACTATAGATAATAGATTAGAGTTGGAAACTTACCCTTCAGATTGTGACTTCTTACGCAGATGTTCAAAGTATAAATACCCGAGGGAATTGACACACATGGACACTTCACCATGATTCTGAATTTCCATTCGAAATGGCTTTGCTATAACCAGTACCTGGGTGCATCCATCAGCTGCAGCCAGTGTTAAAGAAAGCCCATCCTTCGACACTTCAGTCAATCTGGAAAACACACAAAGAAATGAACTAAATAGTGTGCCACACATTTGTAAAGAGTTTCCTACTTCAGAACATAGTCAGAAGGAAAATACATATTTTCACATCCAACAGCATATACAGATAGTTAATGCATTAAAATGGCAGCAAACACTTGTACTGAGATACTACCTGAAAGGGATGAATTATATAATACGTATAAAACAGAACATATGCTTTACCTGCCAGGAACAGAAATTAGACATTAAAATCACATTATAATTCAAATGTATTTTTCCAACCATAATATTCCCCTCTGTTGCACTAATAATCAGACAGAAAAAAAAACTACCAAATGGTGCATTTCATAGGTACTCTCAGGTCTTAAGCACAGTTGTGCTGTTTAACTGATAACTGAACATATCAAATTCTTAAAAGCTACAGACAACCTGATAAATAAGTCCCAGGTAAAAACAATATTTGACAAATTAAAAGTTCCACATACACTTTAATTTACGTCTGTTGCTTTTGGTGTTAAATGAATAGCTACAAAATTACTAAATGGTACCGGGTCAAAGCCTTCACTGGTTTTTCGGTATTTTTGTTTTATTCTTTTATCTATTTTGATTTGGAGCTGGGAGTTGAGAACAGTGAGCTGAAAATGGCCCTTGGAACTTGGGCAGTGCTTACGTTCAAAAGAAAACAGACAAAACAAGTTGATTTTTGTTTGTGATGCCAGGCCTGGAAGTTAATTGCAGGTTAGTTCTTGATCAAAAGATTCTGCAGACATTCTGACATCAGGGGAGGGCAGTATGTCTAAAAAGACAGAAGACATTGGCATTAATGAGTTCAGTATGTCTGGTAGAGACCTTATGCTCAAGCAAATGGTAGACTGTACAATGGAAAAAAACCTCGTGGGAGACAGTTAGTCTGACAGAGAAAGGCCAGAATTTTGAACTGTATTTTGGACTATTTTCTGTGAGAAAGAGTTCATGTGTTGATGAAACAGCATGAAGATTTGAAAGGTCTCTGCCTTACCTCTCATTGTCAGTTCCTGGAAGTTCAGAGAACAGAAACTCAGTGATATGTATAAACTAACTTCCTCTAAGTGAACTGAAAATGTGACGCTGATCAACATCTTCAGAAAGCTAACCAAGACATAATCAATTATGCCTGTGAACAATGCATCACAAAAACCGCTTAAATAATTTGGCCAGTTTTCTTTTACTTATCTCCTGACTGTGTCTGTTTGTCTGGCTGTCTTTTGTGTGAATGTGGTTGAAAACAAAGGTTATTGAGTTTAAATCAGGCATTAATTAGATTACTTTGTTTAATTTTGCTCTATTGAAATTATTGTATCACTAATAAGTTGCTTAGTCGTTTGTTTGAGCTACAAACCAGTATCTAAAATTGACTATTCACAGAGTTTGGGAATGGTTACTCCAAGACTGGTTAGGAACCACTGGGATCAATTTTGAGGGCCTTAGAAGCTTTTAGTTTTACGGTTTTGTGAATACAGAATTAGAAGGCTGATTTGGTCAGCTGTTGTCTTTGTGTCATAACAACAATATCAGAACACTTTCATCAAAATCATGAATGCTATCCAATGTGACTGTGCGTGACAAAGGTATACTCTTAGTCTCGTTGTTGTGTCTGCAGGCCTTAAAACAGTCAACCACATTATCCTCTTCTAATGTTTCCTCCTTGTCACCAAGCTGGATAGGACTGGACTCACCTAATTCAAATCTTCTTGACCTAGTTATAGTCAGCCTATCACATACAAAGGCTTCTTTCCATACTCCCTCTGATATTATATCTGGTGTTCCCCAAGGATCTATCCTTCACTCCCTTGTTTCTCATTTACATGCTGTGCCTCAGCAACTTTATCCAAAAGCAGAGAACTACTTTTACATGTAGACTGACAACACCTTGGTCCATCTCAGCAACACCACCCCAACCACTAAATTTCCCATTTCCACAACATTTATCTGAGACTGAATCACAACCACGGAGTTGTTTTGGGCACAGAGATGAGCTGCTGACCATATATCGCACAACGATCAGGACCATCTAAATCCACCTCTGTAAAATCAGACAACACCTCATCTCAGCTCATTTGGGGCTAAAAGTCTCTCCCATTTTTTTGTTACCTGTAGACTTGACTATTCCATACACATCTAGAAAGCCTCCCACATTTTAGAATCATTGAATCCCTTCAGAGTGGAAAGAGACTATTCAGTCCATCAAGTTTGCATCTCACCCTATCCCTGTAATGCTGCATTTTCCATGGCTAAGCCACTCAGTCAGCACATCCCTGCACACTAGAGTGATTTAGCATGGCAAATCCACTTAACCTGCACATCTGTGGACTGTGAGAGGAAACTGGAGCACACGGCGTAAAATCACAGACACGGAAGAATGTGCAAACTCCACACAGACATTCACCCATGGCTGAAGTCAACCTGTGGTCCCTGGCACTGTGAGGGACTGACCCCATGCCACCCCTTCAAAAACTTGACATCCAAGTTCTGTTTGCTCATCATCCTTACTGCTCCTCACTAGCTCATTTTTATGGAATAGCCAATTTTAAAATTTTCTTCATTATTTCAAGTTAGTTCTCCCATGTCTTCCTACAACTATCTGATTGTTTATACAAAGCCTTGGGGTTTTCCTTGATCCTGTCTGCCAGATATTCTGTGGCCTCTCTTTGCCGTCCTAATTATTTTTTTAAACAACCCCTCCACTCTAGATATTTTTGAAGGGCTTTCTCTGCTTTTAATGTGTTGTACCTGACATATGCTTCCTTCTTTTTCTTTATCAATTCAGTATTTTGAGGAATGGAGGAATATGAACCAAGGGCAAGGAGAAGGAATTAGTTTAATTTGGTGTCACATTTGGCACAACATCATGGCCAAAGGGCTTGTTCCTGTGTTGCATTGTTCTACGTTCTATTTTTTGCATTGCTGAAACTAATGTATTTAGCTTCTTGGCCTTCAACGCCAAGACCCATTGATGTTTCAGTAAACCTTTCTCATCATATCAGTTGAAAGGGATCAAATACTTTTCCAACAATCAACATGACAAACATTTATATTTTAGTACGTAAATCACCATAGAAAATGCTTCTGCTCAAACTCTGTTATGCTTACAACTTAACCACAAGCTAGCAAAACATACACTCCGGCAACAGACCATTTGGTGACATGCATTTTGTTTTGAAGTTATACAGACACCTAAAAATATATTGAAAACAGCAGAAGCTCACAGCACTTCTGAAGTGCTTATCTCACTGAAATAAACATTTTAGTAAACTAGCATTAAAAGTGGAGTCATTTGGTGAAGTTAAGAACACCACTGCATATCTCTGAAAAGCAGGCATTTACTGCAATCTCTCTTTCCTGTGCTCCAGGCAATTCCCTACAGGTTTTAATTTTACAAATAATTCTATTTCGTGTTACTTCATCAAATGCCTTTCGCAAGTCCCACTGCTTTAGCTACCCACTCCATTATCTCAGCAAAAATCAGAGTTTACCCTTATATCACATTGGACTTGAAACATTAACTCTGTTCTCTTTCCACAGATGTTTCTAGACTACTGAGTTTCTGCAGCATCTTTTTCATAATCTTTAATGAATCTTTGCTCTTTTTCCATTTTTAGTTCTTGCTTGTTCCAGTGACTGTTAATTTTTTCCTGGATTATTGCTCTTAAAATACCTTCCATGGTCGTTGTTAAGCTGACTGGTCTGTAACCACGACATTTATTTGTCCCCATTTCTGTTAAGTCTTGAGGGTGTATAATTGTATAACTATAATTATTATAATATACATTTATAATCCGCCAGTCCTTAGAACCACCCTAGGATCCAATGTTCAACACCCCTGGAATTTCTACCCTCGCTTCCCTTAGTGTCCTTGGATGTATTTTATCTGTAGCTAGTAGTGTATCAGTTGAAGTGCCATCAGTTTTTCTCAAAACTTCTCTTTTATCCATTATTCCTTAATCCAGTAACCTCACACTGCCTCAACTGCTACAGCTTTGGCAAAGCCCTTTTATTGAATAAGCAATAGTACACAACAGACTCCGGACCTGGATCTAAATTGTAAGTGTGTGTTGTCTCTTCAGGAGAAGACAGAAGCCTTAAAAGAAGTACACTTAGCTCAATCCATAGAAGCAACCTATTTGCCAGCCAATTCATGTTAGCATTTACCATCCATGTGAGCAACTAGTCCCAATCATATTTCCGTTTCCAAATTCCATTCCAGATTTCAAATCGCATCAACTTATTTTCGTTTATCCAAAAAATCTAATCCTGGATGCTGAATTTCTACCTCAATCACTAAGCTTGAAAATGAATTTGAAAGGTTCACAACTTTCTGTGTGAGAAGATTCTTCTGCCATCTGTTTCAAACATCTCACATTTAATCTTGCATTCATAGCCCCTCAGTTTCAAACCCTCGATGAGTTCAATCAAACTCCTTTCATTCATCTTGTGCTGTCATGATTTACAACACTTTATTTAGGCCCACATTGCACGTTGGTTTTAGTATCTTACACTTTCCATTTTCCTGAGGGAAAAGTTAAGGTTGAACATTACTCTTCACTTTGCCACTCTTTATTGAATTACCTTTTGGTAGTTTATAATCTAAGTAAAGGTGTGACAGAAGGTTTGTTCTATCACAAGGTCAAATAAATCAGATGGGATTATATAATACATACTTTAGACAAAAATAAAAGTGACAAGTACCTCTTGTTTCAAACAGAAATCCTGATCTAACACTATTTTGCTTCAGTGAAAAACGCATGTCCCTATCTGATTTGTCCAAATAATGAGGTGGTTTTTCTGGACTGACTGCCACGTGAATGATCTTTGCCAATGACCACAGCAACAATATCTCAAAACGGTGTCCAAAACTTAACAGCAGTGACAAAAACATGGTTACAACTGGAACAGTATTTGCATTGCAAGGGGATATGCAATGTTCTCATTTAAAGTTATTGGCTACTTAGAAATATCTGAGATAAATGTTCACAAAATGCTGCAATTACTGAATTGGTCACAGAGCAAAGACATTGTATGTTCATTAGGTAATAATATTGAAACTAGAGGCAGAAGAAATGAAGTGCTCATGTGCACTTGGTTTGGTCCTGAAGGAACTTTGTTTGCTGGGTGAGGGAATCTAGCACACAGAACAGTAAGGAATAATTGTATCAATCACATTACTGAAACCGGTAAAAACAATGAGAACTGTCATTCCTGGGTCGCACACATTGTGCAAGAGTGGCACAGGTTTACTCAATCTCTGGATTATTGATTGGTTGAGTTCCTGTTTGATTTTATAACTGAGGCTGGGAATCATGTTAGCAAACATAAATGCAAACCTACTTGCAACAATAGATTTCAGCAGTTAGTGAAGACATAATTTTAGTTGCAGAAAATAGCACACACCGGGGGACTGATATCAGGGAATGGCCCGACATAATCGTGTTCGAGGAGTATTAGAAACTTGCTAGGAAGGTCAGGTCTAGCCTGTGCACAAGTTCATTGTAAAAGCCACTTTGACAAATATAAGCCTTCGACTAGAATTTGCTAGTTGAACCAGACATCTCACCTTTGTGTAACTGGTTCGCTAACAATAACATCAGGCACTTCATATCTCAGCTTCATTGGCTTCAACTCGTTCACTTTTATCCTGATTACATGATCCTCAAGGGCAAAGACCTCCAAAAGGAGTGAAACCTGAAAAATAGTTTACAACTTTAATCACCCAACACTGCCATTACTACGCAAAATAAATTCTTAATGAAGGTATTAACAGTACCTAATGAATAAAGAAGCCAAGGCTTCTGGTTTCTAACCCTGACATCTGTGCACATTTAATTCAATGTTTGTGAGATTGAAGAAGTAACATTTAACGTAGGCAATAATGCTGCAGACTGGATTGCCCACTCTATATACAACCAGTCTACATATCATTGACTAACAACATCTCATCTACCACCGTAAACATTCACTTCTTCCACCACTGACAGCTACAGCATGTGTGTACCATTGACAAAATTCACCGCAGTAGATCACAAGAACTCCCTCAACAGCTCCTTCAAAATGTGCAAACTCTATTGCCTGGAAGGCCAAGAGTAGGTGATTGATGGGAACACCACCATCAGTAAGTTTTCCTCCCAGTCAAATCCTGTCCTCACTTGAAACTATATTGCTATGCTTTCAGTTTCTTGGCCACAATCCTGGAATTCCCTTCCTAGCAACACTGCACATGTTCCTACACCTTAAGGTTTGCCACCACCTTCCTCAGGGCAGCAAATGTTGATGCAACCAGTGAAGCCCACATCCATGAATAAATGTTTCAAAAAAGACTTGGTCAGTAATGGTGTCACCAAGTCACTGTTTGTGATGGTCCTCAACTACAATATATTCAATGTCCTTGCCAACCTCTGGTGAAGACAGAGGAGGGCAGAATGGATGGATATAGGTGGCAGCCAGCAGATTTCCTTGCCAAAACTTGTTCTGATGACATTTGCAATGTTGAGAACTCTCACAATTATATACAACTCTGCCACCACCTCTGGCCCTACTGCTAGCCCAGTGGGACAGCACATGTTTGGGTCACTGTCTTTTAATTATGAAATGGTGAGTCAACCTATTGCTTGACTGTTTTCCCAGTTTTGGAAAAACAGACTTTAGTTGTTTGTAAGATTAACAGGGTTGGATTCTGATGTTGTCATTTATCGTATCTAGATAATCACTATGTGATCTGTTTAGTTTTAATTGCTTTCAGGCATCATGGAGGCGTGGTATAACTAAGTGGCTTGCTAGGCCTTTTCAGAGGGGAGTTAAGAGTCAACCACTTCGTTCCTGGTTTAAGGTCACACATAAGAAGAATCATACATGCTGAGAATTATTTGTGTTCTGGACATGATTGTTCCCTGGTGTCAAATATTATCAATTAGACTAATGACAGAGTTGATTGGTCTCTTCGGTTATGATTTTAATACAGGCCAATCAGCAACGTTAAACACTCGCCCACTGAAGTTCATGTAAGGATGGCAGATTTCCTTCAGTAAATGACAATAGTGAACAGATGGGTTTTAAGACACTTGACAATAGTTTCATGGTCATTATTGCTGAGGGTAGCATTTCATCTGAGATGTATTAATGTAATATAATTCCACGAGCTGTCATGGTGAGAAATGGGCCTCTGTCTCAGAGCATTAGCCAAGGCCTCTAGACTACCAGTCCAATGACATAATCACTGCGCCACCACCTCTCATATGGTTCTTTCCCCTATTCACACCATTAACGTTTTATGCATTTAATCCATTGCAACTGCCGCTCATCTGCCATGGCAGTCTCCCATTGTTATCCTCTGCTCCACAACTCCCCTTCAAAGATTACTTCACATCTTTCAACTTTGGACCCACTTCCTCTCACTTACCAAAATCAATGGATGGAAAATTACCGGCAACAATCTCAAATATTTCTGACATGAAATGGTGTTAGCTGCAGGTACATTCACCCAGTATGTAATTTGAAAATGGCCATTTTAAAATCCATATCAAAGGGCTTAGAAGGCCTTTGACTGATCAGATAAAAGCACCATGGATCTGTTAAGGAAAGTCCACACTAGATTAACTTATTTGATTTTTGAAAAAACTGCTGTGTCTAAGAGGAATGCAATGGAATTTTTTCAGATTTTCAGAAGTTTTTGATAGGATCGTAATGCTCACAGAGGAAAGAAATGATGGTAAGTAGATGCTTATTTAATGTATAGTCTATCGGTAAAGAGACAGACTCTCACACCTGCAAGGTGTTTGGTTTGACTATCAACATCAGGGGGACAAAGATATGATCCAGAACATTGCCATACTATCACCTATCAGCACTGACTACATGACCCTGGGAGTTCTTCACAGCTTTATGCATCCACGCTGCGTCTATGAGCCAGCAATCTATCAACTTGATTAGGTTAGTTATAGGGGATGGGTCTGGGTGGGATGCTCTAAGGGTCAGTGTGGGCTTGTTGGGCCGAAGGGCCTGTTTCCACACGCAGGGATTCTGTGATCTAACTTGACACTGTAACAAATATCTACATCACAAACATTGCAGCTATTATGTCCAGGCTGACTAAAAGCATGGAACAACAGCAACCTGACACCAAACAGCAAATCACCTCAGTCCATGTCCTCAGCATTGTAAGAGTGAGACGTGGAGAACATGGGTCAGGCAAGAGAAAAGGCCGAATACTTACCACGTTCACTGTCTCAGAAATATCTTCAAGATCTTTTAGCAGGACAAAATCATCAGCACTGAAGTCCTAAAGCATGCTAAGTCCATGAGCACATACATTTTGCGAAGGCACTGTTATCTGCACTGGCTCAATCACCTTCATCAGATTGATGAGCAGGAAGGTCCATGTTTCGGGCTGAAAACCTTACAAAGGGTTTCGGCCTAAAATATTTACTTTCCTGCTGCTCTGACGCTGTCTGACCAGCTTTGCTTTTCCAGCTTCACACCTGTAGATTCTGGCTTCCATCTTCTGCAGTCCATATTGTATCCTTCATCAGATTGATGACACCTATGTACACAAAGACATTCTGTACAGAGAACGAGCCTTAACGTCATAATCTCCTCAGTGTCCGTACCTCCACTACAAGAGCATCTGAAAGCAAGATATGGAAATGTGGGACATTGGCAATTAATATTGGGGCACAGTTGCTGACAGCTGTGAGTTGTGGAGACTTATTGCTTGGAACAACATTGCAAGAGATCAGTAAAAGCGAATAGCTCAAATAGCTGAGAGGGCCCAGAGCAGACAGAAGTCAGTTATTATGCACCTTTCTTGCTTACTGTCTTCCTCTGTAGTACATGACAAAGACTGCCATGTGAAAATGGGGTTTCTCAGTCAAACCAGGTGATAGCTAACACAAGACTCACTGCAATATATTACAAACCATTGTCTATGAGATAGAAGCCTGTTACCAACAGTCTCTGTGATACCTTGGAATATATCATAACCTAAGTAAAGTTGCAAATGTAACATGCTGTGGGGAGGCAGTGGTGCAGCGGTAATATTATTAGACTAGTAATCCAAAGACTCAGGCTTATAGAGACACAGGTCAAATTGCACCAGAGTATTTAAGTGGAATTAACAAAATCAGAAACATAAAGTTAGTCTCAGCAACGGTACTACAAAACAACCAGTGATTGTTGTAAAAAATCCATTCCGTCACTGATGTCCCTCAGGAATAGAAATCTGCTATCCTTATTCTGCCTAGTCTCCATGTGACTCCAGATCGAAGTGATGTGATTGGTTCCTAAATGCCCTCTGAAATGGTTCAGTAATCCAGGCAATTCATGGGCAGTTAGGATGGGCAACAAATTCAGGTCTTGCTAGCAACATCAACTGCCCATGAAAGAATGAAAAAAACCTAAACACTGCGTCATTTTGAAACTAACCTCAGCAAGTTTATTATTCTGCATTTAAAATATTTGTAACATTGGAGCATTATTGGACCTGAAATCATTGAGAGATTAGAACAAAATTACTGTCACTTTGTTAACCTTATTCTCTTCATTAAGCAGCTGTAGTGTGGCTTTGCAGCTTGACAGTTCAAGAGTATCCAGCAAGGCATGATATGGAGAATTTCCTGGCAACAACCTCTTCTGACGCCTTAAGGGGTAGGAAAATAAATGAGGAAAGTAAATGGAAAAAATATATAAGAACTATGAATTTATCCAGAAGCAAGTCAGCTTTCCATAGTGCTGATCACAGATTCAACTCCATTTGACCAGTGTGGGCTTGATGCAGACCACAAGGGTTCATTAGAGTAAAAAATATCATGCTGACATTTGTTGAATAAAAGTAAAGTAAATAAACAGGAAGTACCAGAGAAACTCAACAGGTCTCTTCCAAAGAAGTCATATTGGCTTCAAAACAAGAACTACGTTTCTCTCACTGAGTTTATCTATTTTCTGAGATTCTCAAATATAAAGTGGGCTTATATTTCTGATATCCTTACCTGAAGGAGCAGCCCACCCTCTCTCATTTGAGTCACAAAGTTGGTTCAACTACAGCTACATCATCTGTAGAAATAACAGTAACATGCTATCTTAATTAATTTTCCAATCCTGAGTCCATCCCATACTGGAAGTTGGCTGGTCCCACAATTAAAGCTGTATATTGTTTGTTTACATACTGTGGGTACCAGCCTGTTGTGGTGCATTACCTCAATTGTGTTTTTCTATTCAAATATTGTGGTGCATGCAACATTTTAATGATGGTACATAGAAAAAGGATTTTTGCTGTGAGTTACAAATCCTGTGATAGTTAACCTAGATACTGGGCAGTAGAAGATTATTCAAGGACAAAAGTTCCACCTACAAGAGAAGCTGATGATGTCAATCTGGAGAGTTTCTGATGTCAAAGTTTGGCAGCGTTTTTTAAAATCCATCACTATTAGAAGCAGTGTTTACCTTGAAGAGCATGAAATCTTAATTAGAATGAACGGATTACTGAGCTGATGGCCTGTAATAACAAAGATATACCTGTAGAATGCAATGTCCCCAGTTGTCTTGAATTTGTTGCTCTCAACTACTTCCGCAAGTGCACTATCGGGGCAGAAGAAAAGAGAATTTAGTCTCGTTAGTGCTTCTATATTCAAAGTACTTTAAGGAATGCAGTTTCCTGTATATTTATTCCAAATGCAGCTTAGCCAACTGATTTGCAGAACACCTTCATTTATATCCAAGCATGGCCCCAAGCTTCTGAAGCTTGCTATATTAGTTCATCGCTTTGCTCTCATGCCTACATTTCAGTCCTCATTACAGCATTCTAGTGAACTGAACTCATGGTTGAGTAACGAGCTATCTCATTTAGGCACTTTACAGACTTCTAGACTTAAGACTGAGTTCAACAATCAGACCATGAATTCTGTTCCCCATTTTGGCTCTGTCATTTTGTCATGAATGGATTGAATGTTGTTCTTTATGGTTTTACTTTCAAACGGAATTGTTAATTATTCTGGCATTTATACACACCCTGGACAAATGCTCAGTGAGTTTCCTACAATTTTTCCTTTTGTTCTGTGACTCATACATTTCAGAAGAGGCCCTTCGGTCCATTGAATTTGTACTGCCAAAACTACACTAAAACTACACTTTCCAGCACTAGGATCATAACCCTGAATGTTATCAAACTTCAAGTGCTCATCGAAGTACATTTTTAAATGTTGTGAGGTTTCCCACCTCAACTACCCACCCAGGCAGTATATTCCCAACCTCTACCACCCTCTGGGTGAAAAACATTCTGCTCAAATCCCATCTACTCCTCCAGCTTTCATCTTAAAACATACTGCCTTGCATTTGACCCTTCAGCTAAGGGAAACAGCTGCTTTCCACCCACCCTGTCAATGTCCCTTATAATCCTATATATCTCTATCAGGTTCACCCATCAACATCTCTGCTTCAAAGAAAACAAACTACACTTAATCAGCCTCTTTGTAGTTGATATGCTCTGCTGGGTAACATCCTAGCGACTTTCATTCACACCCGCTCCAATGAAATCTCATCTTTCCTAGAGTGTGGTGACCAGAAGTGCGCACACAACTACAGTTGTGGGCTAACCAAATTCCTGTAGAGTTCCAAAATAACCCCCCTGCTCTTATAATCTATGCCTTGACTATTAAGGCATCCTGTATACTTCAACTACCCTGTCAACCTGCCTACTGCCTCAGGGATCTGTGGACAAGCAACCCAAGATGCCTTTGTTCCTCTGAGCTTCTGAGTATCCTGCCATTCACTGAACATTCTCTTATCTTGTTAGTTCTTTCAAAGTGCATTACCTCACGCTTCTCAGGATTAGGTTCCATCTGCCAGTGATCTGCCCATCTGCCTATATCGTCTTGTAACCTAAGACCTTCTTCCATACTCTTAAACACCCAGTTATCTTTAGTGTCATCTGCAAACTTACTTATTATCAACCCTACATTCTCAACAATTTGTATACAATAAATAATGGATTCAGAACTGATCACTGTGGTACACCACTGGGCTCCAAGTTTCATACAAGTAGTCTTCTACCATCACCATCTGTCTCCTACCAATCATCCAATTTTGGATCTAACATGTCATGTTACCCTTGATGGAAGGAACATTTACATTCCTAATAAGTCTATCACATGGGACTTTGTCAACAGTCTTACTGAAATCCATATAAACTACATCAACTGCTCTACCCTTATCGAAACACTTGGTCACCTCCTTGAAAAGTTCA
This sequence comes from Stegostoma tigrinum, assembly GCF_030684315.1. Lineage (NCBI taxonomy): Eukaryota > Metazoa > Chordata > Chondrichthyes > Orectolobiformes > Stegostomatidae > Stegostoma > Stegostoma tigrinum. The sequence goes on from NC_081363.1 coordinate 83,348,106, forward strand.
ACCAGTTGTTAGGGAAGACCTCCCTCAGATAAAGTTATGCCTTGCCTCAGACATGTAATCTCTCCTGCTTTCTAACTTATCGCAGAACTCCCTTTCACTCTTCCCCATACCCCTGCTCCGAACCCCTGCTCCAACTACATTTAGCTCATCTCAGTTTCACCCTTCTTCAGTTTTGAAGAAGTCGATTGGACTAAAAGCATTAATGTCTTTGTCCCTCCACAGAGGTTGCCAGGCCTGCTGAGTATTTTCAGAATGTCTGTTTTTATTTCATATTCATTCCCCATATGACCCGATTGCACTATAACTACACATATGACCACATGCGGTTTTATAGTCCTTTGGCAATTTTGTTCAGTTTATTCTTCGAAAATATATGTCATTCCTGCAATGAGGTTTTGCTTGCAATTTTTAACCACAACATTTTTTTCCTTCCAAGACATCTCTAACCTTCTCTCTCTCTCTCTCTCTCCAAAGCTGCCTTCTCCCGCCGAATCTACCCTCCACCCCCTGGTATTCTCACAGTCCACCAACTCTTCTTATTGCAAATTATCCTTTCGAAACCAACATTACATAAAACCTGCACTTGACAATGACTTCCAATGTGCATCATTGGATAAAAATAGCTCAATACTGCAGAGGAAAATTCTTTTGACTATACACGTTCTGTTAACTTTGTCCATTATAATTCTCTTCATCCACATTTCCGATGACAATGTCCTTTGAAAAACTGTCACAGTGTCTTTCCCAGTGTAAACTCTACAATAAAAGTAGAAATAAACATCTGTAGATTTGTCTCAAAATTCTAATAATGAATGGCTAATTCAAAGTCAGGCATAACTTATCATTCCTAACCACAATCTCTCTTCTCTGGTGTATCTCTGGAGATGTACGAGAATGCAAACTCCCAAAGAAACTATTTTGGGACAATGAAAGTTTGTGAAACGTGTTTTCTTTTTGGTGTAAACCAAGTAAGAAGTGTGATACTTTCAGTTTGTTTCTCTTTGTTTATGTTCATCTCTTTACAAATGCTGCTACAGTATAAACTGTGATTTTCTTCAATAATAAAAAATACTGGCCCACATCACTGGCGACCCTTGATCTGGAAGCAGTATCAAAGCGAACAAAGTTACAAAAATACTCACACCTAATCCATCATCTAAGCAACAGAGTTATGAACTGTCATTCATTATGATCCTCAGTTTATGTCTATGGAATCAAAGCGGGAATTTCTGTTTACATGATGCCATGTGCCATCACACTTTATGCAACTACTTCGTTCCCCTGCGCTTTCTGCTTTAGGGCTCAATAACTTGTCAAGTTTTCCGAGGACTGATTTCTACCCACTTTTGTTAGGTTAGCATCTTACAAATTCGACCACCTAGAAGTACAAGTGCAGCAGATGCATGGGAACACCATCACTTCCAAGCCATTCACCTTCCTGACTCGGAAATATATCACCATTCCTTCACTGGTGTTGGGTAAAAATCTAGGAACTCATTTCCTTACAGCACTATGGGGGTACCTACCTCACAACCATCAGCTGCAAATGGACAGCAGTCTTACCACTACCCTGATACAAGCAGTTAGGAATGGGTAATAAATGCTGACCTAGCCTAAAATGCCCACATCTAATGTTAGAGTTTTGAAAACATAACCTAGTTATGACTGTAGCTGTAAACAGAGATATTAGGAGTGTTAAAAATAGATCTTAGTTACCAAGCAAAATGAATCAGTAACAGCCAATCCAAACAAATGATCTACAGTCGGTCAGCTTACATATGTTACATAGTCTTTAACTATACCTGCTCTCCTCAGTATTGTGAATATTGGACTCCATCTTATGTTTGTTTTTTGCTTGAAAAGTCTTCCTCCTGTGTTGCTCGACTGTCAACATTGAGCATTTGAACAGGTGGTCTCTTTACTAGGCGGCTTATTTTTCTGATGCTCCACTGAGTACTCACAGCCTTCTCTTTTCTTGGCTTTGACTTCCTCCACCCATCACCAAAGAGCTTTCTGGGAAAGGTAGGCTGAATTTAGTTGGCCGCAATTTAAGAAACAAGCGTTATTCAGGTCATCAGGGAACATAATATAATGTATGTTATTTCAGCTCTTTACAACTTAATAATAATACCAGTGATTAGCAGTTATATGTTGAAGTGGAGATAACAAAGTGTGAAGCTAGATGTGGGGATGGAAAAATGGCTTGGGTGGTGGGGTCAGATCGTAGATGGCAGAAGTGTCGGAGGATGATGCGTTGTATCCGGAGGTTGGTGGGGTGGTTGGTAACTCGCCCTCACCCTCAACAACTTCTCTTTCGATTCCTCCCACTTCCTACAGACAAAGGGGGTGGCCATGGGTATCCGCATGGGCCCAAGCTATGCCTGCCTCTTTGTAGGTTACATGGAACAGTCCCTCTTCTGCACCTACACAGACCCCAAACCCCACCTCTTCCTCCGTTACATTGATGACTGTGTCAGCACCGCCTCTTGCTCCCCAGAGGAGCTCGAACAGTTCATTCACTTCACCAACACCTTCCACCAAAACCTCAAGTTCACATGGGCCGTCTCCTTTTTTGAAAAGATAAATAGAAATTCCACCTCCTTATTCCTTATTCCAACCTAAATCCACTTCAACATATCAGTGATAATGGGAACTGCAGATGCTGGAGAATCCAAAATAACAAAGTGTGAAGCTGGATGAACACAGCAGGCCCAGCAGCATCTCAGGAGCACAAAAGCTGACGTTTCAGGCCCAGACCCTTCATCAGAGAGGGGGATGGGGAGAGGGTTCTGGAATAAATAGGGAGAGAGGGGGAGGCGGACCAAAGATGGAGAGAAAAGAAGATAGGTGGAGAGGAGAGTATAGGTGGAGAGGTAGGGAGGGGATAGGTCAGTCCAGGGAAGACGGACAGGTCAAGGAGGTGGGATGAAGCAGTAGGTAGGAAATGGAGGTGCGGCTTGAGGTGGGAGGAAGGGATGGGTGAGAGGAAGAACAGGTTAGGGAAGCGGAGACAGGCTGGGCTTGTTTTGGGATGCAGTGGGGGAAGGGGAGATTTTGAAGCTTGTGAAGTCCACATAGATACCATTGGGCTGCAGGGTTCCCAAGCGGAATATGAGCTGCTGTTCTTGCAACCTTCGGGTGGCATCATTGTGGCACTGCAGGAGGCCCATGATAGACATGTCGTCTGAGGAATTGGAGGGGGACTTAAAATGGTTCGTGACTGGGAGGTGCAGTTGTTTATTGCGAACCGAGTGGAGGTGTTCTGCAAAGCGGTCCCAAGCCTCCGCTCGATTTCCCCAATGTAGAGGAAGCCACACTGGGTAAAATGGATACAGTATACTACATTGGCAGATGTGCAGGTGAACATCTGCTTAATATGGAAGGTCATCTTGGGGCCTGGGATGGGGGTGAGGGAGGAGGTGTGGGGGCAAGTGTAGCACTTCCTGCGGTTGCAGGGGAAGGTGCCGGGTGTGGTGTGGTAGGAGGGGAGTGTGCAGCGGACAAGGGAGTCACAGAGAGAGTGGTCTCTCCGGAAGGCAGACAAGGGTGGGGATGGAAAAATGGCTTGGGTGGTGGGGTCAGATTGTAGATGGCGGAAGTGTCGGAGGATGATGCATTGTATGCGTAGGTTGGTGGGGTAGTATGTGAGAACGAGAGGGATCCTCTTGGGGCGGTTGTGGCGGGGGCGGACTGTGAGGGATGTGTTGCGGGAAATGCAGGAGACTTGGTCAAGGGCGTTCTTGACCACTTGAAGAACGTGGACATCTGGGATGTGCGGGAGTGGAATGCCTCATCTTGGGAGCAGATGCGGCGGAGGAATTGGGAATAGGGGATGGAATTTGTGCAGGAGGGTGGGCGGGAGGTGTATTGTACGTAGCCGTGAGAGTCAGTGGGCTTGAAATGGACATCACTTTCTAGCTGGTTACCTGAGATGGAGACTGAGAGGCCCAGGAAGGTGAGGGATGTGTTGGAGATGGCCCATGTGAACTTGAGGTTGGGGTGGAAGGTGTTGGTGAAGTGAATGAACTGTTCGAGCTCCTCTGGGGAGCAAGAGGCGGCGCCGACACAGTCATCAATGTAAAGGAGGAAGAGGTGGGGTTTGGGGTCTGTGTAGGTGCGGAAGACGGACTGTTCCATGTAACCTACAAAGAGGCAGGCATAGCTTGGGCCCACGCGGGTACCCATGGCCACCCCCTTTGTCTGTAGGAAGTGGGAGGAATCGAAAGAGAAGTTGTTGAGGGTGAGGGCGAGTTACCAACCACCCCACCAACCTCCGGATACAACACATCATCCTCCGACACTTAAAACAGGGGAATCAACACTATATTGGTCTTTTTTACTTCAAATATCAATCATCTACATATCATATAGAGAATATCAATAGCACTGCAAAACTCTTTCTAGTCTACCCAAGTCTTGAATTTCAAATCCATATTCCATGTTGGAACAATTCAACCAGTCCTCTTTTTTTCATACTAGTTAAGTTCATTCCTTGGTGTCAGATTCTAGTCAGACCAAAATATTAACAATTCCCCACTGGCAATTGGGCTCAGGTTATCGAAGGTTACATCATTTAGATATGCAAATGGTAAGTAGTTAAGAGGTAGTGGCAGTGGTGATAGGATAGGAAGTGGTTAGCTCTTTGCCCATACACTCGTGGCTACCTGAGCTGGCCGCATATTTATTAGTTCTTTTCTTTTGTTTCTTCATTTCTCTTTTGTTCTTTCCTGCAGCTGTGGTGGAGGAAGGCATTGTGAGGGCCTGCTGCAGCAGCATAGTGGATCTGGAGGTTCCTCATTGCCATACTGGCCGCGGCTTTATCAAAGGCTTCACCTGGTAGGTCTAGTCCGTTCCTCCTGGTGGTGGTGTGATTTCAGCAAGGGCAGCATGGTGGTTCTATTTCACTCCTCGTGGCTATGGCGGCAATGTGACGGTTTCAGCCAGCTCCTGAAGTGGTGACGGCTTCAGTCTCTCCTTGCTATAGTGACAGTGCAGTAGCTTTGGTGCTAACTTTGGTGATGGCAGTGTGGTGGCTCTGGTCTAGAAATCCTTGCTTTGGCATTTTTGGGGCTGGCTTCAGCAGCAGCATCTCATAGCCATTCCATAAACCAGATTGCCGTGGGGAAACAAAACACAAACTTTGTCCTGACTTTGTCTCAATTATGTATTTTTATGACTTCTGTAATTAAAATGGCACTGAATTGTGATGATTTATACACATGTTACTGTACTTTCATAAATGCAAGTGTCAATAGATTGCTATTCTATTCTATATAACAGGTGGACCCACCTGTGAAAGCAGATAAAAATAACCCATTTGTGTTTGAATCAGCAACAAGTTGCATTCATATAATAGCCTTAGCATAATAAAAACATCATTGACTTCAGCAAGAAAGAAGGAGAACATGCCCCATCTACATTAGTGGAACTGCAGTTGAGAGAGGGAAGCACACCAAGTTCCTCAGAGTGACAATAACTGACGACTTGTGCTGGACTTCCCCATGTAAATGTGACAGTCAAGAAGGAACAACAATGCCTCTTCTTCCTCAGGCGGCTCAGGAAATTTGGCATGTCTACCAAGTCCCTCATCAACTTCTGCAGACACACCATTGAAAGCATGCTGTCCTGGTCCACAATGGCCAGATATGGCCCAGGGCCGTGAGAAATTACAGAAGGTGGTGTGCATAGCCCAGACCATCACAGAAGCTTCAATCCATGGACTCTATTTACATTGCTCCCTGCCGCAAAAGGACAGCAAAAATTATCAAAGACACATCACACTTTAATATTGACCCCCTACAACTCTCCCATCAGGCAGTAAGGCACAAAAGCTTGAACACATGCACGAGCAGGTTCACGCTGTTATCAGACTGTTGAATGGCCTCTAAGTCTTTTTCTTGTGTACATCCTTTGCTTGCTGTGATCTGCCTGTACCGCTTGTAAACAAAGCTTTTCACTGTATTTTGGTACACATGACAATAAATAAATGAATCAATCAACATCCCAAGGCAATTAAGAGCTAAATTATGTGACTAAGCCACAAAGGAAACGTGAGATTAGATCACTAAAAGCTTGAGCTCGTGAGGCTAAGTTATTAAGGAGAGGTAGAGTCAATGGCATTCCAGAACATATTATCGGCCACCACAATGGGAGATTTTCAAAAGGCCAGAATTAAAGTGTGGAGGTAAGTGTATTACAGAGATAGGGAAGGATAACTACAGGAGGGATGTGGAGGCTTTAGAACAGACGAAGAAGAGGTTTATAGAATCATAGAATCCCTAAAGTGTGGAAATAGGCCATTCAGCCTGACAAGTCCACACCAACTTTCCAAACAGCATCCCACCAAGACTCACCTTCCTACCTTATCCCTGTATTTCCCATGTTTAACCCACCTAGCTTTCACATCCCTTGGCGCAATGGGCAATTTAGCCTAGCCAATCCACTTCTGCACATCTTTGGATTTACCTATATGTTGCCTGGATTGGAATGTGTTAACTATTAAGGCAAGATTGGATTTGTCAGGGGCTGAGGGACAAGCTGCAGGAGTACATAAAATTGTGAGAGGTGCAGATAGTCAGAATCTCTTCCCCATTGCAAATCTCAAATAGTACGAGGCATAGGTTTGAAGTGAGAGTAAATTTTAAGAGTTGTGCAACAGAGGCCTCTTTTTAAACAGAGAATGTGATAGGTGCCTGGATTGTGCGAAAGGTTGTAGAAGCAGATATGGAGAGGAAAGTTTGAGACATTTAAACAGGCACGTGAGCAGGCCGAGAATAGCGGGATACGGACCATGATGCTAATGCAAAATTTTAGCTTAGATTAGTATCTTGAATGGCCGAAGAGCATTATGTCCCTTTGATGTGCTGTTCTACGTCCATGTTCTCGGGTTTAAGGCCATGATGATTTTTAAGATGTTGTAAGTTATCGAAGCCACACGCCATGCTCGAAAGCAAACCCACAGAAGTAACGAATTTTGTTTTCTCTGCAGTTGCTGACATGGCTGAATCAAGTTTATACCGTGAAAGCAGACTCATGAGTGTCAGTGAAAGTGCGCATAAACCATCTCACATCCGAGTGTGGTGAGAAAGGGGTCATTCTGAACGAAGTACGAAGAAGGGTTACTTACCTAAAATACAGGGAGCTGCGTAACGAAATAAAACAGTCGGATCACTCGGCTCCACCTGGTGGTTGGAGGTCGTACGTGGCAGACGCCAGTGTTGGCTGGGATAGGAGTGGTTGCTTCCGTTAGAAGGGCGGGTTCTAGCTGCTGATGGAAATACCCGGTTCTCCCACCACTCTCCTCTACACCCCACCTCCTGCTTCCCCTCTGCGGAGGGAGGACAACGGAAAGAGAGGCCACAGGCGGAAGTGACGTTTGGTGTTGTGGCACTGGGAAATGGCGGCTGTTGAGCTGAGGGGAAACGCGATGCTGGGCCCAGGAACAGGAAGCAAATGGTCCTCTTGGGTTTGTTTGAGTTTACTCAGCGTTATCAGCGCCAGTATCGCCGCGGAGGTGTCTAAATGGAGTATCCCTGTTACAGAGGTATGTTAGCAAAACAATCTGCCCAGGCAGGGGGGATAGAAACTCGAATGGAAGTGGAGTGAAAGGACTGTCGGAAAGAGGAGGGGGGGTAAAAAGGGTGGAGGTAAATGGGAGTTCGATGAGTGGTAGTAGAGTGTGGCGGAGATTAAGAGTGATGGGATCAGAGTCGAAGCAGCTAGAAGTGAGAGGGGGAAGCGCTGTTTGAGTGTGGTGGGGTGAATTGGCGAGCATGAAGCATATGATGGGAGGAGAACTTGGGTAGGAGATGTATATGGGTAAACTCAGCATATGCTGCTAGTTCCTCCAGGTATTTCTGATTTTGCTTCAGATTTTGAGAATCTGCAGTCCTTCGTTTAGAGGTTGGGTGTCGTTGTATTATAAATCTATATCTAACAGTTCTGTGTTGTTCCTGTTTTTAATACCATATTGTGTGCACCCAACCCATCATATGATTAGTTGAAACTGTCCCAAAGCTGACTGTTCGGCCTGTGTACAGTTCAATGAAGATAGATTATTTTCTGTAAAGCTTGCAGTTTTTTTATCACTGGACAGCTAATAGTTTGCAATTTTGGTGCTGGTGATCAATTGGGTATCTCACTCAATGTTCTCTTGCCCTAACACCAGAGGTAGGAGCAGAGGTAGGCCATTCAGTCCATTGAATCTGCCCTGCTATTCAATGAGATCATGCTGATCTGTTAATCCTCAACTCCCCTTTCTTGTCTTTTCCCGATTAACTGTTGATTCCTTACTGAGTAAATGTACACAGCCTTGAATGTATTCAATAACACAGCCTCATTTGCCCTCTGCAGTATATATAACTACATACTTACCATCCTCAGAAGAAATTCTTCTTCATCTCTGTCCCAAATATGTAATTCTGAGATGATGCCCTCTGTCCTAGACTTTCCCACAAGGGGAAGCAACCTTTCCACATCCACCCTGCTAAGTCCCCTAAGAAATTTGTATGTTTCGATAAGATTCTATCTCATTCTTTGAAATGTCAATGGGTACAGGCCTAATCTGCTCAGTTTGTCTTCAATAAAGCAATGCCCCTGGTTATGTAGTAACATAGTCTGGATTGTCTCCAATGCCAGCATATCTCTCTTTAGATGAGGGGCCCAAGACTGTTCACATTATTCTAGCTGCAGTCTGACTAACGCCTTGTACAGTTTTAGAAAAATCTGCCTACCATCTACTCCGTTCCCTTTGAAGTTAAGACCTTGGCTTAACTCTTCCCATTCTATCATCTTTTCTATTTGCATTCCTCTGCTAACGAAGCGAGAACACCCTGAAAATTTGGAACTGCTATTAATAGAATGTGATCTGTGTGTTGTACGACAAAACCGCAATGTGAATGTTTGGTTCAATTCATTTGCCTTGTTTGAATAATTTGTTAAATATTTCTTTAAATGCATACGCCAAGAAACAGTAACAAATCCTCTTTGGCGTTGCTCACACTTAGTGAAAATGCCACTTTATTGTGGAAGCATTGTTTTATGACTAAGTACTGCAACTGTTTGTACTTTCTCTGTCATTATGCTCGACTGGACAAGTTTTAGAAATGCTAATAAACTAAGAATTGTTTTACCATGTCCTGCCTGCCCCTTGATAACGACCCTGCCATGGCCCATCAAGACACCGTCTTCCACACTGTCCATGATGTCATCACCTCCGGTGATCTCCCCTCCACCACCACCAACCTTACAGTCCCCTAGCCCTCGCACTGCCTGGTTCTACCTGCTCACCGAGATCCACAAGCCCAACTACCCTGGTTAACCCATCTTCTCTGCGTGCTCCTGCCCCACTGAACTCACTTCTCCCTCCCTCGGCTCCATTCTTTCCTCCTTGGTCCAAGCAGTCCCCACCTTCATCCAGGACATAAACTATGTCCTCCACCTTTTTTAGAAACTTCCACTTCCCTTCTTCTTTACAATGGAAATGCAATTCCTATATACATCTGTACCCCATAAGGACAACCTGCAGGCCCTCATTTTTCCCTCCAGCAGACTCATCTTGTAGTTTCCCCACCACCTTCTTTCTCTCTTCCCCCCACCCCCGCAACACCATCACCACCAACACCCCTCTCTGCTTTGCTTTGCTTTGCCGAATTAGTTCTCACCCTCCATAATCTTTCCTTCGGTTCCTCCCACTTTGCCTAAGGGCAAAGTGGCCATGGGCACTTGCATGGGCCCCAGCTACGCCTGTCTCTTTTTAGTGGTAATGTTAAACAGTCCCTCTTCAGCTTGTACATCGGTACTGTTCCCCAACACTTTCACCATTATATCAATGACTGCATCAGTGCTGCATCCTGCACCTGGACTGAACTACAGCAGTTCGTCAACTCTGCTAAAAACTTCACTTAGTCTATCTCAAACACCTCCCTCCCCTTTCTTGACCCCTCCATTTCCATTTCTGCCAATAGTTTACAGACCAACATCCACTATAAATCCACAGCCTCAATAGCTACCTGGACTACAACACCCCTCTCGTAATATACTGCATAAACTCCATCCTCTTTTCCCAATTCCTCCATCTGAGGAGACGTTCCACTCTCAAGGATCCCAGACGTCCTCCTATTTCAAACAATGTTCTTTTCCCCACCTCTGATCCAGATAGCCCTCTGCTCTGCCTGCTCCGTTCCCTGCTTCACAGCTCTAAACCACCACCCAAACAATACAAAGATAGTCCTCACTTTCCACCCTACTGTTCTCCACATCCAACCTGTCATCCTGAAACACTTCCGTCAACCCAGAACATCTTCCATTCCACTCCTCTCTGCCTTCTGCAAGGACAATTCCCTTTGTCACTTCTTAGTTTGCGCCACATTCCCAACCAACCACTGGTGCCTTCAACCTTCTCCCCACCCCCAGTACCTTCCCCTGTAACCAGAAAAGATGCAACACCTGCCCACACACCACCTCCCTCCCCTTCATCCAGGCCCCTAAACAGTCCTGCTAGGTGAAAGAGTTTTATCTGCATCTCCTCCAACCTACTCTACTGCAACTGGTGGTCCCGATGTGGTCTTGTCTCCATTGGCGAGAGTCAGGGTTTGAGTGAAGATTTGTAGCTCGGGTGCTGGTTGTAGATGTTGGTGTGTTCACTGAGCTGGGAGGTTCAATAGCAGACGTTTCAGTCCCTTGCTAGGTGACATGCTCAGTGATGTGGAGCCTTTTGTGAAGTACTGTTGTCTTGTGCTGGTTCTAATTTGTATGGTCTGATTTTTGCTGTTTCTGATAGGTGCTGGTTCTGGATGTGCGTTGAATTGGACACAATATACCGACCATTACAATGTGTTTATTGGTGGAGACGGCACATGAATGCTAAGCCTTCAAGAATTTCCTGGCTGTCCTCTGATTTCACCAATGATGGTGTTGTCCCAGTTGAAAGTGTGGTTTTTCTCATCTGTATGTATTGAAACCAAGGACATCTGGTCGTGCTGTTTATTATCTTTGGACAAATCAAAGAGAAGACAGCCAGGGAATTTTTGGAGGCTTGGCATTCATCCGTGGACTGCATCAACAAACACACCAGAAACAGCAAAAACCAGCCCATATAAATTTGATCTGGCACAAGACAAAGCACTTCACAGGAGGCACTACAGCACTGAGGATGTCACCTAGCAAGGGGACGAAATGTCTGCTATAGAACCTCCCATCTTGGTGAACACACCAACACCTATGTTGGTGAAATTAAACATAGACTCGGTAACTTTCACCGAGCATCTTCATTTGGCCTGAAACGGCCAGCCTAACCTCCCAGTCGCTGCCCATTTCAACTCTGCTCTGACATATCCATCCTCAGCTTCCTCCAGTGTTCCAGTGAATCAGTTCACAAATTTGAGGAGCAACACCTTATCCTCTGCCTGGGCACCCTACAGTACAGAGGACTTGACATTGAGTTCTCTAATTTCAAATAACCTTCCCACTCATCCCCTGGCTCCCTTTCCAGCCCTGCCTCCTTCCTTCCATTCCACTTACGACCCTCCCTTCTAGCTACCAACTGGATTCATTCCCTCCCATCAGCCAATCAGGTCGTACCTACTACCAGTGTCCACTTATCACCACCATTCCACTACTGTCCTGCCCACCTCTTTCTGCATCTCCCCCTACCATCAGATCCAGAAGGATAGTACCCAAAACATTGACCTCCTTTCGTCCATATGCTGCCTGGCTTGCTATGATCTTCCAGCCTCCTGTTTGTCTACCTTGGATTCCAGCGTCTGCAGCTTTTTTGTTTCTAATTGTTTTATGTTACTTTGTTAGATATTTTAAGATTTTATTATACTGGCGTGCATGCAGTCATGGTTGAAAACGTCTTTCAAATCTCGGATTTCACTGTTCACATTGAATTAAACTTTCTCTTTGTTTTGCTTCAGCTAAATTCTAATTATACATTCAGGAAGACTCTTTTCAATGGCAGCACTATTTTTTTAAAATGTAAGTAATAGTTTTTGCATAGGTTGTGTATGAATTGCTGGTGGGAGGCAACAGGACCATGGTATTGTTGGAGGGTGGAGGTGGTTGGGGAGTTCATTACTGTTGAATTCCCTCTGAAAGCTGATTCTCAATTTTACAATGGACAATGCTCAAAGGATTTGGTTGATATTTTACTGCTAAGGGAAAAACTTGACATCCTCGCACTGGTTAGAGATCCAGGTATGGTCATAGTGCCATAAAGACAGAGAAGGACACCATTCAACCATTGAATCCGCACCAAATTTCTGAAAAGTAATTCAGTCATTCTGTATTCCTCTCACTGTATATGCTGTTAGTTTATTTCCCTCAAGTTCCAATTTCCTTTTTGAAATCATTACTCATCTCTCTGCTCCTTCAGCTTTGTAGGCAGCAGACTACAGATCATTACCACATGCATAGAAAGGTTTTTCCTCGCTCCTTCCCATACCTATTGCCTAAAACATTAAATATGTTCCATGGTCATTGTAGCATCCGCTAATAGGAACAGCTAATTGTCTACCTTCTCTAACCCTCTCGTGATTTTATATACCACCATCAAATCTTTCCTCATTTTTCCTTTGCAACAGGAAAAAGACCTCAACGTCTCTAATCCAACCTTTTACCACTACCTTCATCCCAGGATCATTCTGCTAAATCTCTTGTACATTTTTGAAGGACTTCCAATCACATTCTTATTAAAATGTGATCAAAACTGGATGTAACACAGTAGCTGTGGACAGCCCAAGCATGTATCTGAATGGTTCTTTGAGGTTTATTGATTAACTGTGCTGCAATGCCACTAACTGGACAGACTAAAAAACCCACTCAGCGGATGCATCCTGATTTTTACCCTGGCCTGAAATGTACGTAATTCTCCTGGACTGAAAGCAGCCTAATTGCTTCTGAGAAAATTATATGTTTGCAATATCTGTACTACAGTTTTGCTTTATTTTTACTGATGTGATATGGATGTTGCTGTCTGGGCCAGCCTTTATTGCTATATGTAATTGTTCTGGAACTGAGTGGATTGCTAGACCCATTTCGGAGGCAGTTAACAGTCAAGTTTGGAGTTGCATGTGAGGCATACCAGGATGGCAGACCTCTTCACCTACTTCCCACCATCTGCCATGGTGGGATTTGAAAGCATGATCCCAGACATTAGAGTCTGGAGTTTTTGGTTACTGTTCCAATGACATTATCTCTACACTATGACCTCCCTGCACAATTATGAACTTGTATTATTTCACCATGGATAAAATAGGAATTTTGTTTATATTCTCTTGTGGCTATGGGCAGCATTTCTTGCCTGTCCCAGGTGAGATCCTTGAATGTGGCAATGAGCTACCTTCTTGAGCAGTTTGAACCTTAAGAGGAGAAATAATTCATTCAACTACTCAGCTCTATTCTGCCATTCTACATCATGGCTGATCATTTACCTCAACACCATTTTCCTGCACAATCCCCAAATTCCGAGGAAGGTTTAGATTATCTCTTGACATATGTGAATAAAATTTATAAGGAAGATGGCCTGTTAAATAAATGAGATATGGACAGTCCCTAACAAATTTTAAAAGTCCAGTTATTCAGTGAAGGAATATTTAATCAAATTTGAAAGATTACACACAGTATTTAAAGAATTTTATTTGAAATGACAAATTCAATGCTTGCTTTGCTATAAGTTCAGAGTGGAAAGACACCTACTATTGACTGGAGTTAGATTTTCAGAAAACACCTTAGTTTTGGATTGGGTGTACAAATTCTGAAAGAATTTTGAGCAAACATTCATTGTCATTGGTATACATGGTTGAGATTCAACAGTTACGTAAGGATTGGAGGATTCAATGGTGGCAACATTGCTCAGCCACCCAGATATAGGCTCTAAGCATCTACACAAAAGGAGAATCAGAGCCAAAAGAGTAGCAACAGAAATATATATTTAGCAATTATAATAGATGACAGGAACTAGGGACTTAATAGAAGAATGAATTCCAAGAATATTAAGCCAGGTATTTTATAAATGACTCAATTTTATTATACAATGAATTGTCCCAATTTTACTAAGTGGATTTTACTAAAATAAAAAGGCAGTTTGAGGTGAAAGTATGTACCTGATCTTAGTAATAGGGGATTGTTGCTGTTGTGCTCAGCAGAAACATTGGTGTTGCCAGTGGGAATATTTTCTTGGACCAGTAGAGATGGTATCGTGCCATGCTATTTCCTCTCGCGTTATCCACAATCCCATGTACTAACTCTGTGTGATTGAAATTACTAATCATGCTAAAGTGCAGTTGAATTCAGTCCAAAGTGAACAGCCATTGCTCCTTGCATAAGTGTTACAAATCCCTCCCGTGCGCAAAGACTGGCTTTCTCCACATGTGAGAAAATAACAGATTATTTGGAGGCAAGTTCTACTGTTGGCCTGTCAGTCCCATAAACTTATACTTCCTGTGGGAGTAATAGTATTTCACCCACAGGATAACCCAATAACTGATATTGTTTAAATCATTAATATTTTACACCAGATGTGAATAGGAAATCAATTGCGTTTCTATATTCATGACTTACCTGCTGAATTTTATTGGCTGTAGCAAACACAGGACAAACTATTGAATGCAGTATTCTGTGTCTGTTGCCTTTCCAAAAGGATCACTGACGTAAGGTTCAGTGACAAGAGTGAACACTGCTGTCACGTTGTGGGTCTCTTCTACTGATCTTTCAAAGCCTTTGTAAATGCTTCTAGAAATAACGTTATGCTGCTATGCACACATTTACTCATTGCTTCTTTTGTTCTTGCGTCTAGTTCTTGATGGGAAGAATACATGTGATCCCTCACTGACTTTTAACATCTCATGGTACCTCAGGTATTCACACTGCTACAATGAAGTCTTCAACATGCCAGTAAGTTTTTAATTTGCAATAATTTAGACAGTAGTAGTATTTTTCAGTGCCATTGACCAACCTTTGGTCGTAGATTACAATTTCAATTTTTTGTGTGGTCTCAAGATACTGTATTTTGGTCTTCCCTTAGCAATCACATGCATTTCATTGATGTTACTATGAAAAGTACAGTGTGAAGGCTAAGATTTTAAACAAGCAGGGAAAAATAAGTAATAATTGTTGTTTTTAATGGAATTCTTTTATTGACTTTGACCATTGCCCCATGGTATCAGCATCTTGCCTTTTCTAAAAAGTAACAAGAGGGAACGTCTGAGTCCCACTCTAAATACATTCCTTTCCATTTATTCTTTTTATGTGGGGATTGACAAATTTGGTTTAGATGGGAATGTGAAATCACAAGCCACTGACTTCACTGATGCCATATCTAGCAGTACTGTTGTAATGATGTGAAATGTATTCTGTACCTGTTGCATTGACTACTTGAAGATTGCTGTTAGTTACAGTGATCAAGATAATACAATCTCCCCTACCTCCCTGTTGTCAGTAACAGGGAAGTTACTAGAATCTGTCATTGATTAGCTTACTTATTCCAATTGCTCAGTCACACAACTAACTGGGGTAGTATAAAAGTTGTGATTAACCTGGTAGAATTTTTTAAGGAGAAGTCTAATATATATAGACATATCTATTAGGTTCCAGAATGCAATCCAAAAGATTATGTACAAGAAATAATTTGGAAAAATCAGAGTACATGGAATTGGATAGATTTGTTAGAATATTTTTCATACATGGATTGTGGGCAGCAGAGCATATTGCCATTGAACTGAGTGGCGTGCAAGGCTTTCAGAGAATGGTTGAGTCCAACCACATTGCTGTGGGTTTAGAGTCACGTGTAGGCCGTAAGCAGGTAAATACAGCAGATTTCCTTTCCTAAAAGACATTTAGTGAACGAAATCAATATTTACAACAATTAATTGTGGTAGAATGCTGTCCATTTCAGTAGTTTCTTTAACTCCAGATTTTTCTTTTGAAAACAGATTTCACCATCTGCCATGTTAGATTTCCAATAGAGTACATTAGTCTGGGTCTTTGGATAACTAGTAGAGTGACATTGTCATTACACCACTGCCTCCTCTGTCATGCCTGGAAATAGAGACTAGGTATAAAAATTGGCAGTCTGGGGAAAAATGACAACAGGGATCTGTTCTGGACATCATTAACTCTTGTTGTATTGATCATGACTTGGATGGAATAACAGAGACCAAATATCCATGTTAAAGTGTGACACTAACTTATGAGGGATCGTAAATAGTATACGTGGGACCAGAAAATTTCAAAGGAATGTTTGTCGATCAAATGAGTTGTGACACTATGGCAAAACACAAGATTGTCCATCTTGCTCCCAAGACACAGAAATGTTGTAACTTTCTAAATGTTGAGAAACTTTGTACAAAAAAAAATTTAAGAATTCAAGATCTCAAATATTAAAACCAGATAGACGTTTATATCTGAAAGAAGCACTGTCATCTGTTCCTCAAGGAGGAAAATTTTTAATTGTTTCAGTTGTTTAAACCTTGTCAGTTTTGGATGCCAGATACCTGGAAGGAAAAGGGTGATACCAGTGCTTAACAGAATAAATTGTAGAAATGATACATGCATTTTATGTATGTATTGAAGGTTGAGTACTGATTTGATGGAAGCGTAAAATTCAAAAATTTTATCAGATGGCTAAAGGAAAACTATTTCTTCCATCAAGGAAATCATGAACGGGGGTAAAACTCTGGTTCATTGGGATGAAAATCATTGAGCTCCTTTCATGCAATGAGTCGTGGAAATTTTAAAATTTCTTCTTTCTGCTGTCCTTCCAAGACATCAATCATGGCTGTAGATGCTCTGGGATGTTGGTTCCATTTCAGGACTGAGTGTGATGGTTACTTTTTCATTAGGTTAAGGTTTCATGGGATATGGATTTAAAGGTGGGAAAATGAAGTTTGAAGAAAACTCATGGTCCCAGGCATCCTTGTTGCTGTATAAGCTTTGAAGATATGTTCTCCTGCTACTTAAAACAGTGACACTTTTTATTCACTAGGTGTTGGCAGAATATGCGTGGGAACAGAATATTTTTTTCTGACGTTTAAAAGTTTGTATGTTGGAAGCAAGAGAACCATGATGAAGTCTGTCACTTTCAGTCTATTGCCAGTACTCTAGTAATCCAGTAGGAAATAGAAGTGTGTTTTGCACAGCTGGTGACCATGCTCATGGTGTCTCATACTGTTATAGTCATATAAAGCTCCAAGTACAAAAGATGCTGTATGTGTATTGCACATTATCACATCTTAACAACGTTGGTTCAGTGGGAGCACTGTTTATTTGAGAGTAAGAGGGTTATGGGTTCATGTCCCAGAGTTTTTAATATAAAGCCACTGCTGGCCTGTCCGATTTTATTATTCTTTAGATAAAGGCACTTGCCCAAGGCCTATTTGTCCCCTGAAGTAGGCATTTAAAAAAAGTGCCATGGCACTATGTTCTCTCTGGTGTCCAGGCTAATGTTTATCCACCACATTAAAGTACTAAAAAGTTAGATTGTCATGTTATTATCACCAAAGCTGTTCTTGAGATGCCAGCTGTGTGCAATATGACTGCTACATTTCAAATATGTGAAAACACTTCTCAAGCTGCAAAGTACTGCAGAATATCTAGAAGCCATGAATGATGCTACATTTCAATGTCTGATCTGTACAGTTTTACATAGTTCATAGCAGAAGTAATTTTCCCTTTAACTGAAGGCATTTCTTTCCATTCCTCCTGACTTTGTCACCATGTCTGTTCATTTCCTACCCACCTCTTTCTGTCCCAGCAATTTGCTGCTCCATGAACTCCATCTGTTTCCTAACCATAAGAAATGCAGAAAATGTCAATTACTTATTTCCATATTTCAATTCATTGCAGGATGAGCAAAATATTGTGTACTTTGAAAACAATCGTGAAGTACATGATGGATGGTCAGGAAGCTATGCACAGAATTTCATTGTTGTTGACAACTGCACAGAGCTCTTGAAGCCGCAGGTAACTAGGATAGCAACAGGAATTCTGCAGTGAGTGTTGTGGATACCACTGGCTGTGATGGATTTTGTACCATCATGTTGGTTGGGGGGGGGGGGGGGGGGCGGTGCTTTCATAATTTGTGTGGGAGGGGCATGATTTGGTCTGGGGACAGGGCTTTTCCATACTGTTTGTTTATGCGAGTGGTCGAGGAGGAAATAGAATGGATTCTGTTGACTGTAGCACTAGAGAAAAAGGGAGCTGTAACATTGGGGTATTCTTTCACACTGGCAAATTATGTAACTGACTAAGGTGGTCTTTGAACTAAAGTGTCATGGGCAAAGTTCATACTGGGTGGGATTTAGAAAGGGGAAAGGATAAGACAGTAGTTCTGCTTAGCAGTATTATATCAGAAAGGAGTAGAAGAAACATGAGGACACTAGCAAATAAGACATGCTAAGAGAATTTAAAAATTTCTATTGGAATACACATAGTATCGAGTTCACACTAATCCTCCAAAGAGCATATTCCTGTAATCTTGTGTTTCTCATGACTAATCCACCTAACCTGTGTATCCCTGGACACAATGAGACATTTAGCATGGCCAATCCATCGAACTTGCACAACTTTGGGCTGTGGGAAGAAACCAGAGTATCTGAAGGAAACACGTGCACACATAACACAGTTGCCTGAGACTGGAATGGAACCCAGGTCCCTTGCACTGAGGCAGCATTGCTAACCACTGAGCCACCATGTCTCAGACACCACCTCATTTTCATGTAGAAGGAGGACAATGTGCTGAGAGATCTCAATGCTGTAAATGTGACCATCTTACAGAAATAAACGTGGATAATAACAGTGGGGGGGTGTCCCTTTTGTCCACCACAGAGAAAATCATTACCACACTCTGCTCAACAACCCCTTTGTAGTGGTCGAGGAGCTCCCACCAGAGTCACAATCTAAATTCCACTCAGACACACAATGACATGATTTTCACAGCAAAATAAATCCAAGGAAAATATACAGAGTGATAGCAGCATCTACGTATGGTCTTTGTGGGAATCACAAGTGTGCACCATCCTCAAATTTGGTCGTTCATCAAACTTCATCTCTGTTCTCCAAGTGTGGAATGATGCCATGGAAGCGCTAATCCTCACAACAGAGCCACTTTAAAGCCAATATGTGTGAAAATTGAGATCAAGCAAGAATGTATCGTCACACCAGTTCTCGTCTCCATTTTCATCATTACAACATTCAGCCTCCGGTCAATGAAGCTTCCCACTTCTTAACAGAGCTAATCTCCTGTATATTTTCAATGTGCATCAACTCCAGTTCAGAACTAATACCACCCCAGTCTTTGTCATCAAGCTGTGGTGTGCAAATAGTATGTGTGTGTATATGCACACAAGTTCATGAGATTGAGTCTTAGACTGAACATTCAGGAAAACCAAGATCCTCCAAAAGCCTGCATCTGCTGTACATTTCAGCCCCCAACTATCATGATCCACAGTGAATCACCAAATAATGGGATTAATTCTGATACTTAGACACTTGCTGTCAACCAGTACAATCTTCTATGATGAAGTTCAGCATTACCTTCAGTGTGTAAGTGCAGCGTTCAGCTTTCCAAGGATTTGTGTATTTGATGACAAACATCTCAAACCTGGTGTTGCTGTGCTACCTGTCTTCCTGTGGATAACGTACAACAGACACCACAAATCTCTTAAAGTATCATCAATGATGTCTGTAAAATCCTGAAAATCCACTGGCAGGATAAACACTCCAATGTTAGCGTCTCCCTGAGATCAGATCACATTGCCAGTATCTCTGGCACTGGTACCAGTAAATCAGCTGCAGTGGTAGGTCACATTCTGCATGCCTGAAAACAAGCTCCTGACACAGCTTGTAGGACTCTCTAACCCAAGACCACCCAATTGGGAGAAAAAGAATCGGAAAGGAACGCCACCATGTTGAGTGTCTCCAAAAGACCGAATATGGAGGCCAAGCACATACAACAGAAGGAGGGTGCCAAAATCCAAGCATTTTACCCAGCAGTGTCAGCAGACACCATTTGCCCCACCTGTGACCAGGGAAAGTTGATCCAGTATTGGATTGTTTAGTCAGCTCAAGACCCATAATGTTGGAGTGGAAGAAAGGCATTCATGATCCCAGGAGACTGATGAACAAGAATCATATCCGAAACCAGAGAAGTAACTTTTTTTTTCCCAGCGTCGCATGTTTCTGTAACCACTCTTCAATTTAGAAAATCCTGCCTCTGGGAATAAACTGCCTAGTTAACATTCATCTCCCTAATGCTATCTAGTTCAGTAACCAGCTCTCAAACAGAAACAGAGGATAGGAGTAGCTCATTCAACACCGCCCCCCCCCCCCCCCCCGCCCCCCCGACCCGACCCGACCCGACCCCAGCGCAGCCAGTTTTCTCTCAATTTGCAGAAATTCAAATAATCTGCTTTAATGATTTTGTTACCAAAGTGGATTACCTCAAATTTATCCATATGTTACTGCATCTGTCATGTGTTTGCCCACTCAGCCTGTCCAAATCACATGGTAACATCTCTGCATCCTCTTGACAGCTCACCCAGCTTTGTGCCATCTGCACTCTGAGATATTACGTTTAGTTCCCTCATCTAAATTGTTAACATATATTGTGAATAGCTGGGGTCTAGCACTGATCTCTGCAGTATCCCATCCCTGGTCACTCTGTATTCTTAACTATTCCCTACCCGTTTACATCTATTTGCATTTTTAAGACTTTTAAAACTGTGAGCCTCAGCTGCTCAAACTTCAACACTTCCTGAAGACTGTTTGTTTTTTTTTCTTAATCACAATGAAATCCAGATGCACTGATTTTTGTTACTGACATCACGAGCAAGCATCTAAATATTTATCAGATAGTCAACACACCAACTGGCTCCTTGACCTATAATAATATGGGCATCATGATGGCACAGTGGTTAGCACTACTGCCTCACAGCACTAGGAACCCAGGTTCAAATTCAGCCTTGGGTGACTGGCTGTGTGGAGTGTGCACATGCTGTTTGTCTGCTTTCCTCTGGGTGCTCTGCCCACACAACCAGATATGTGCAGGTTAGATGGATTGGCCATGCTAAATTGACCCATAAGTGTTCAGGTATGTGCAGGCTTAGTGGTTTAACAATGGTAAATGTGGGGTTATGCTCTTTGTTTGGCTCTAATTATGCATCAACCTTCCAGCATCTACCTGAAGAGTAGGGATTCTACAATTCTATGAAGTATGAGCAGGAGTAGACAATTCAGTCTGTTCTGCCATTTAATATGATCATAGCTGATCTCATCTCAGCCTCAATTCTGCTCTTCTGCCATCCCTCTGCAACACTTCATCCCATTTATGAATTGAGATCTAGTCAGTTCTTCCTTAAATCAATTCAGTGTCCTGGCATCCGCCACACTCTGGAATAATGAATTCCATAGATTCACATCCCTTTGAGAGAAGTAATTTCTTCTTGTCCCTGTTTTAAATCTGCTACACCTTATCCTAAATCTATGACCTCTCCTTCCAGATTACTACAGATGCTCCCTCATGTGGGGCAGAGCTAGAACTAATTCTTACAGGTAAGAAGTATAGAAAAGCAAAAGGAAACAAATACCCACCCCTTCCACAGCCTAACTCAAAATCAGATCAGGAGTAGGCCAGTCGCCTTTCGAGCTTGCTCTGCCATTCAATATGATCATGTCTGATCATCCAACTTGTTACCATGTTCCTGCTTTTTCCCCATACTCATTGACCTCTTTAGTCCTAGGAACTCTGTTATCTTCTTGAAGACATTGTGTTTTGGCCATAAATTGCTCTCTGTGGCAGACAGAACTCCTTGCTCATCGAACTCCCAGGTTTCCACTTGCTTTCCTCAACTGCACTCATTTGTCTCCCAACAGATGTAACTTTGACCCAGTGAAGCACTTTGCATCTTGGCAAATTGAAGTCCTTTGTGGCCATGTGCTGCTGCAGTTAGTTCCACCTGCCTAGCCCTGACCTCAGCTCCCTCAATATCTGCTTGCTGCTCTTTGAATCACAGGCTGTTTCTCTCCTATGTCTGTGCAGATAGGCAGATAGTGAACTTATTAGCATATATGGGAAAGACCCAGCCTGTAGTTAAAGGAATAACTCCTCCTCACTTCCAGCCATTCTATGGGGTGACTTTGCTCTGGTTACCTCCATGAATGAATTTCATGCAAATCTGGGACAAACCCACCCACTGCTTTTGTGTATTTAGAGAGATGGCTCACAGTACTTGTCTGACTAGAGCTTTAAGTAACTCAATCATAATTTCTATCCCCTTGCAATTTATTTTCAAGATGATAATGTCAATTTTTTTTTCCTCAGTCGTACCAGCCATCTTTAATCCATGTGAAGAAATTGGAGCCCCTGAAAGAGGTGAGTGCATCTTGGGATTAGCTTTTTTTACACCATAAATCTTTTTGTGGGGAGAGAGCATGCATATGGCCTTGAAATAAAGGATCAGCCATGATCATAATGGCAGAATGGGCTCAATGGCCTACTCCTCTTTTCTTTGTTTCTAGTAATAATTAAATGGCTCTTAATTTCTTTATAAATGTTATCTTAAGACGGCAGCAGTTCCATATCTAGAATAAGAGTTATGTTCAACTGTGATCTGTAGTGCATCCAACACTGGTAATAGATGAGTGGTTTGAATATTTGTTTTAATGTGTTTATAAATGGATTGTGTATAGCATTGATGTTCAGTCATTTTGGGTTGTGTTTATGTGCCCAGTCCCAATGCACAAATCTCTGTTAGCAGAAATGGTGCACATTTAAGGTACTAAAAGGCCAGCAGCTGTACACACATTGGGGTGGCTGACCAGCATGTGTACACTTAAAAGTAGATTTTCTTTTTGTATGTTCTGGGTGTTTTAGACCCAATGTAAGCCCTTTATTTTCTTCCCAATGTCCCCTTTCTGTCAGCATTACTTAAAAACTTACCTTGTGTTTTTCACCCTTGCCGGTGATCTGTAATTTGGCCTTCAGCTGGGCCTATGGTATTCATTTAAAACCATTGTTTTAACACATCAGGAATTTAATTCATTGTTGAAAAGCTAATTGTTTTGGAGCAGCCACACTTCAGAGATAAAAGCAAAAAATTCTGGAAGAACAAGTGGAGTAGACAAATTGAAAACCCATCATCGGCAGATTATTCTCCAAACCATCCTGACTCAGAACAATATTTCTGCTTTTCACTGATGCTGTACCTGGGATTCTGTCCCAGGTAACAGTTCTGTTCAAGAATGCCACTGATAAATGCTAGCTTTGCCAGCAACACCTGTGTGCTATGAATGGATTAAAAAAGTGATACTTCCTGACAACAGCATGGCCGAAGTAGCTGTTTGTGATTTCACCAATCCCACTTCCTACTGTCTGCCCTCTTTAAGTACTCACCTAATGAATGTCCAAAGGTTACAGGTTGTTGAAGTGGCCATCAAAAAGAAAAGATGGTGAAATTTTTATGCTTAGTTATGTGTTCAATACGGTTTGGATTGTTTGTATGCTATATATTCCCACTCTTGAATCAGGATGTTGGTTTCATAGGGAAGTCAATATCCTTAATTACATTTAATTTGGTAGGGCATCACAAAGGGCAGTTAGGATTCAACTACATTATTGTAGGATTTCCATTACATACATTCATGAATAGATAAAGACAGCAAGTTTTTTTTCCTTCAGTTACGTTATCATCATTGCTATTAAGTGACTATATCAATTGTAGTGGGGTTTGAACCTGTGTCTCAAACATTAGCTTAAAGCTGCGATTTACTAGTCCATTAAAATGACCATTGTGGTATTCTCTCCTTGGAACATCTGTTGGCTATAAATGGAAAACTAACCCAGTAATCTCCCTTACCTATGCTGTCTGCGGTGGGAAGAGCAGCTACAGTATATGGTACAAGGTAATACCTTTCACAAGGTATGTTGCAGATGCCAAGCCACTGGCATAGGCAAATATTTTGACAAGATTTTCAAAGACAGCAGTTGGGCATCTTGGTGGGAGTAGGGATATAATTTTTTTAGACTTATTTACCTGTAGGGCCAAGAAGTCAGAATGAGAGGACCAAAGAGTGGACTAAAGGAAATGATTAAACCAAAGCTGTGTAGAGTTTTTTAAAACCAAGTCAAAGATTTTTAAGACCTGATGAGAAAATTGAGAAAGGGTGTTGTGGAAAATAACGACTTTTTTCTCTGTTTTCAGAATCCAGGAAACAGTCAAGATGACAATAAAAATGATACAACAATCGAAACAATTTCACCTCCACACTCTACACCTGAGGTAAATACAGCAGAATTGTACAATTTTATTTGACTTTGTGAAGTCACCTGTGAACTATTTATTAAGACTACAAATATGTGGGGCCTTCATGCCTCATTTGGAGTATTGTGTACAGTTTTAGACTTGACTTAACGAAGGACATATTTTTTGGATTGTGATGAAGATTCACTAGATGCTTTCCTGAACTGAGAGGACTATCCAGGAGGAGAGATTAAGTAGCCTAAGCCTGTATTCCATGAAATTGGTAACAATAAGAAATGATCTATTTTACACAAAATTAATTGTGAATGTAGGGCAAATGTTTCCCTTAGAGTCTAGAACACAGGATCACATTCTCATAATATGGATTGGTCATTTAGGACTGACATGAGGAAACATTTCATTCAGGGATATCTTTTTTGAAATTCTCAACCTCAGATTTGTCAATGATCATTGGTTGAGTATATCCAAGACCAATATTTGAGTTCTAAAGGATATGAATGTATAGCCAAACATCAACCATAGTCTTGTTAATTTGCAAAGCAGACTGCAGGTATCAAATGGCATATTTCTACTCCTAGTCCTTTTAGACTCAGAATTTTATAGTACGGAAGGAGGCCATTTGACCTATTGTGGCTGCACCAGCTCCTGATAAAGCTATACAAGTTAGTCCCATTCTCCAACCACGTCTCCGTAGCCCTCTAAATTCATCACTTTCAAATATATATGCAATTCTCTTTTGAAACCTATGGAATCTGCCTCCAGCATTCTACCAGTTACTGCATTCAAAATCCTAACATCTGAATAAAGAAGTTTCTCCTCACTTAATTCCTAGCTCTGTTGCTGATTAATGTTCGAATTATGAGCCCTAGTTACTGACTTACTAACTAGGAGAAACAGAATTTCCTCTTTACCCTGTCAAGATTGTTCAGAATTTTGGTCACCTCTTAAAGTTCTCTGCTCCAAGGAGAATTGCTGTAATATTCCCTTGTATCTGAAGTCCCTCATTCCTGGCATTATTATAGTAAATCTCCTTTTCACTCTCTCTCCAGGGCTTTAACATCTTGAAATAAGATACCCCACGGTGAACACACAACTCCATGTGTAGTCTGACCAATGATTTGTAGAGGTGTAGCATCACATTGTTTACTCACTTTTATAACTTGAAGGATCTCAAAAGCTGCCTTAGTGACTATTTCAACTTGCCTGGCTATCTTCAGACAATAATGCACTTGAACCCCAAGGTTGCTTTAACCCTGTATGCCCCTCAAAATTATACAATTGAGCCTGTATTGTGTCTCCATGTTTCTTCTACCAAGATGTATTATCTCATTTCTTAGCCTTGAAATAGCCAAGTGTCTGTCCACTTGACCAACTTATCAAAGTCCCTCTGAGGTCACTCAGTGGCATCCTCACAATTCACTATTCTCCTGAGTTTAGCATCATCTGGAAACTTAGATTTTGCCTTTAATATCCATCTCCGAATCATTTATATAAGGCACAAAAAGCCAAGGTCTCAACACTGATCATGGGGAGTGCCATTTTCAACTCCATTCCAGTCAGAAATGCACCTCTAATACCTAACTACTTTTTCCTATCTTTTACATTACTGAAGAGCAACTTCTACAATATGACCAAATACACAACAGTTTGTCTTGATTGTTCATTGAGTATTTTTCTTTACTTTTCTCATTTTGGTTTGGAACTGAGTTCAAGTTGACAGTTGAACTTTAGACTTTAAGCAGCAACTTTTTTTAAGATAAAGGAAAGAACAAACATTGATATGTCTTGGTGGGAACTGGTCTGGAAAGTTCATTAAAGGTTAATTATTGCTTTAAGAACACCTTAAATATGTTACGCTCAAGGCATAGCAGCTGCTTCTATGTTTAAAAGGGGCAACCAAAAGGAGGCTTGTGCCAATCAGGCAAACAGAGGATGTTGAACAAACAAAAGAGAAACCATAGATTAGAATGAATTTAGGGCAGAAAGCAGTCTGGCTATGAAAACTGCTGGATGGAGTTTTGGTTGCTGCCTAGCTTGTATTGAATTATTGAAAGTTCTGAGAAATTAACCCCCATCTGTATGATATAAGTAAAAATCGCCAGCAATATTCGGAAGTTGTTTTCATTTAACCAGTGACTTTGGAATTCAAGCAAGATGTACAGTCTGACGTGTTAATGAGCAGCTCGTTTAGAACGTTCAGCCATTTTGTTAAAAAACTGCTTAAATGAAATGGCCAGTTAAACTCCTTTATTTTTCCTTTAATTTATCCTTTGACTGTGTTATCTGTCTGAGTGGCAGTCACGAATCAAAGATTGGGTTTAAATCCTAGACATCAATTGGATTATGTTGTGTTTAGCTTTGCCCCGACAAAGTTTTGTAGTATTGATGATTTGTTAACTTTTATTTAATTGATAAACTTGGTGTCTTCTAACTGTCATTCATGCAATTGGACATTTTTGAGGATCATTGAATATTTTAATTTTATGTTGTTACGACATCCAGTATTAGGAAGTAAGATACAATCTGGTTTGCCAGCCCTATACCATAACAATTCAGAGGCAGGCTTTTTTTTGGTTAAAAATACAACTTTTAAGAAAGGTGAATGCAGCAGGTTATTTGAAGTATTACAGAAGCTAAGGAGAATGCAACTCTCCTTTTGTGGGAGGAGTATGAAAGTTTAGTAATTTTCTCATTGTTATAATTGTTTGTATTTCCTTAAACAGAGGACTGGCTTGTTCACAAGCTGGGAAGATGGGCCATATTTATTGATAATTAAAATACAAGCATCACATAAAGATTCAAAGAAAGAAAAGAATCAAGCTGCAGAATCTGCAGCAAAAATAACTGAGCATGTGACCAAAAAAAGTAAAACGGAGGAAAACACTAAAGTGAAGATTGTGCCAGCAGAGGAAGATCACCTGTCACTCGCAAGTAGGTTCTGTTTAACTTGAGTATAGTTGCAAACTGTTTTGAATGAAGCTATGGACCCCTTTCTCATGTTATACTGCGCAAATGGAACTGAAAGCAGTGAGATAAAATGGCATTCTGTATCTCTGAAATATTAAACACAACTGCTTCTAGTGAATTGAGTCAATCACACAGTGACTGGAGGAAAGAGATTCATTTTGAGAAATGTGATATACATCGGCATTCAACCACTGTATTGAGAGAGGATAGGTGACTGGATAAAAGCTTTCATTGGAACATGCACCTTTTGTGGATAGATGCGCTAGATCTAACTCTACTAGGTTTTGTTGTTCAAAATTACATTACAAATTGAAATAATTGGAAAGATGACTGCAAAATAGTATCAGGATGAATTGGAAGGAGACTGGCCTATGTTATCCATGCTCAGTGAATTTTGTCTTTCAGTGATTGTGGAAATGAAAGGGCAATATGATTTCATCTCCCCTGCAGACTGGCCACTAATGATGGTAAGTTATACAATTAAATATTTGGGAGTTGTAACTTTTCATGGTCAATCCAGTAGAAGTTTAATGCCTGGTGTTTTCCCACCACGTATTCTCTGCTGTACTTCATTGGATGTTAGGCATTTGACACTTTTGTGGTCATAAAATATATGTCCAGATATCTCCTGTACACAGAAAGCAGGACAAATCCAACCTGGCCATTAACTGCCCTTCCAGTCAACACTCTATCATCAGTAAAGTGATGGAAGGTATTATCAGCAGTTCTATCAGACAGCGCCTGTTCAGCAATAACCTGCTTAGTGACACCTATTTTGGGTTCTGCCAAGACTGTCATCCCCTGACCTCGTTACAGCCTTGGTTCACACATGGACAAAGCTGAATTTCAGAGGTGAGGTGAGTGTGACAACCCTTGGCCTCAAGACTGCATTCAACTGAATACCATCAAGAAATCCATCAGCAGGCAAACGCTCCACTCATTACAGTATACCTCGGTCATAGAAGATAATTCTGATCATTTGGAGGTAACTCCAGGACAACTTTGCGGGGGTTTCTCAAGGTAGTGTCCTAGGCCAAACCATCTTCAACTGCTTCATCAATGACCTTTCTTTGACTATGAGGTCAGACTTGGGGATGTTTGCTGATTGCCAAATGTTTAGTTATTGAGGCAGTCCATGTTCAAATGCAGCAAGGTGAGTACTATATCAAGGTTTGGGCTGACAAAGATCATTATATAGCAACTTCCAAACCCGTGACTATGAACACCCACCTGCAAGTTCCCCTCCCAGACACATACTATCCTGACTTGGAAATATATCATCATTCCTTCAATGTTGTTTGATCAAAAACCTGAAATTCCCTCCCTGAGGGCATGGTAGGTCAACCCTCAGTATGTGACTGCAATGGTTCAAGAAGACGACTCAACACCACCTTCTCAAGGCATCCAGGGTGGGTAATAAATGGTGGCCAGCCAGCGATACCCATGTCCAACAAATGAATTAAAGTAAGTTTATGGTACTATAATGGGGGAAGAAACCTGATTTGGAGGGGTTGAAGCAAAGTTCTGAAAAATATGCATCATAACACATTCAAGGACTTTGGAGAGGAAAGGGGTGGTGGGGGGGATAGTTTGCAAGCACAGATTTAATTTTGTTTTGAGTAGAGTTACAATCTTTGTAATGGTGCAGAGCCTGAGAGGGACTGAATGATCATGTTAGCGCAAGAACCGAAGCAGTCTTCTGCAGCATGCAATTTTATCTGAGCAAGTATGTTCTGGCTACAGAGGGAGGGCAAAAGAGGTATTCCTAGGATGGTGGAATGATGTATGGGGAGAGACTGAACATGTTAAGACTATATTTACTGGAACTTAGGAGGGGGAAATCTCCTATAAATCTATAAAAGGTTAACAGATTAGACAGTAGATGCAAGAAGGATGTTCTCATTGACAGAAGTCCAGAACCAGGAGTCACAGTTCAGGGATACGTGGTAGGCCATTTAGGACTGAGATGAGAAAGTTCATCATCCAGAATGTGGTGAGTCTGTGGAATTCTCTGCTTCTGAAAGCAGTTCAGGCCAAGTCATTGAAAATTTTCAAGAAGGGCATAGAGGTATTTCTTATGGCTAAAAGGTTCAAAGGATATTGGGAGAAAGCAGGAAAGGGGTACTGAGTTGAATGATCAGCTTTGATCTCATGGTGGAGCAGGCTCAGAGGCCTAATCCAGCTCCTATATTCATTTTATTTCCCTATATTACAGCTCTTCAGGGCTGATAATGCCAAAATTTTTGTCAGTTTGTGCAGCAGAATAAACTTACGTCTGTGAAATCTGTTCTGATGGTGAAGACTGCAGAGTAAATTGATATTGCACTGTCTCCCCATGCCAGTTTTTCATGGTGATGTGCATTGTGTATGTGCTCTTTGGGGCTCTCTGGCTGGTCTGGTCTGCATGCTACTGGAGGGACCTCCTACGCATCCAGTTTTGGATTGGAGCAGTCATCTTTCTGGGAATGCTGGAGAAAGCTGTCTTTTATGCAGAGTTCCAGAGCATCCGGTACAAGGGTCAATCAGGTAGGGAACATTTTTAACCTAATAACAGAATGGTTTCTGGCTCAATTGATGAATCTTCTCAAAGTTGCTCATGGCTAGGGGGAATTCTAGCTGGGTTGGCTCTAATAGAGGCAAGATGTTATATCATCAGTACAGCAAGTAAGAATAACACTTACAGCAGAGGAGATTGCATTTCACTCTTTCCTCATGTCCTTCTAGAGTCAGAGGTTTACAGTGTGGAACGAGGCCCTTTGGCCAAACTTATCCATACCGTCCAGTTTTCACAATTCAATTTTGTATACAAGTGGCACACTTTTTTGAGGGAGTGGATGCAGCTCCCATCCAACCCTGTGTCCAGCATTATATTATTACCTAAGATGGAAAATAATAGCAAAACAATGTTGCTTGTTTACATCAATTAAGTTTAGATCTGCGTACATCTGTGTGGATGGATGTCGTCCTGATGGGGTTGTTTCTGGGATATGTTGAGACATTTGAAAAGTAGGCATACAATGGAGTGAGTTCTTGATGTTTTGCTCCATGGCTCCAGATGCTGTGGTCGCAATCAGCAGTGAAAATGGGAAAGCCAAGGCTATAAATTGAAACAAAAAACAGAAGTTGCTCAAAACTCCAACATTCTGGCAGCACCTGTGGAGGGAAGGCTGAGTTATGTTTTGGATTCAGTTTCTTTGGAACTGATTGTAACTAAGAAAGGTTGGTTTTGATGCTGAAGGTGGGGTGGGGACAGGAGTAAATGATCGGTCAATACAAAGGCCAGCAGGAGGGAAAAAAAATCATTACCAACATTTACCCATTCCTTTAACTATTCAACTATTTCTTTGTATATTCTTCCAAAAGCATCTGCTTAATAATCTGCCTCATCTTGCCTGACTTTGGCATGACTGAGTATTGTTACTCAGGACTACTGAATATAAATTCCCAAGTGTACATTACTTTGCGCTTGGTTTTGGGGGCATGGTAATCATTGCAGTGCATATCAAATTCCAAATTAAAACATGGCCTTATTTAATAGCCCTACTTATGGTACTTTTAGACCATGGAACTATTAGAGCAAAGAAGGAGTCCACTGAGCCTTCTGTGTCTGCATTGGCTAAGCAAGTCATTGAGCGTCAATGTTCCTGTTCCCCTCACTAATCTTTCACATCTTCCTTTCCAACTAATAATCCATTTTCCTTTGGGAACCTCATTTATTGAACTTGCATTCACCACACTCATAGGCAGCACATTGCAGATCATAACCTCTTGCATGTGGAAAGAGTTTGTCATCAAATGTCCATCTGCTAGGTGGGTCAGTTCCTCCATACCTACTCTGCCCATGACCTTATGATTTTTGAATACCTCTACTAAATCTTTCACTTTTTTTAATCTAAGGAAAGCAGTCCTGACCTGTCACCTGAAACCATTCTTATGAAACTTTTTTGCACTCTCTTCTGGCTTTACATCCATCCTAAACTATAATGCCTGGAACTGGATAACAATTGAGACCAAACAGGTTTTACGCAAGTTTAACATAATCTCTTTGCCCTTGCACTCTATGTCCCTTCTAATATTGGATCAGAAGTTCTGCTTACCATTCTTTTGAATTTCTCCTACAACTTGCAATAAATTTTGCACAATGCATTGAAATCCCTCTGCTCCTTCGCCCCACTTAGAATTCTATTATATTTTACATTG
The DNA here is from genome assembly GCF_030684315.1 of Stegostoma tigrinum. Lineage (NCBI taxonomy): Eukaryota > Metazoa > Chordata > Chondrichthyes > Orectolobiformes > Stegostomatidae > Stegostoma > Stegostoma tigrinum. The sequence continues at coordinate 83,379,530 of NC_081363.1, forward strand.
CCTCTTGCTGATTTTCCTACCAAAATAAACTAGTTCAAATTTCTCTTCATTGGACTGCATCTGACTGGTCTACCTGTTCCACTAACTTGTCTACATCCTTTCCAAATTCTGCACAAAACATGTTGCAGGTCATGATGTTTCCAAGATTAGCTATGATTGTTTGAATGGTGGCACAGGCTTGAGAGAGGCTGTATAGTCTACAGTTGTTCACAGATCGTTTATGATTGACCTCAGTTTTCTGGGCAATTGAATGGGGAAAAAGAAATGAGATTGGATTCCTGCATGTTACAAGCGACACAGCAGTGAAACTCCAGTGTTTGGAGTGAGATTGCAGGTCATCTGTGATCTCACTGACAGCAGGACAGGCCTAAATGGGACCAAATGGTCTATTTTGTGGTAAGTTAAAGGTGCTACATGAAGATATCATAGTGCTGTCACTGAGTTCTTAAAACCAGTATAACTACCACTTTCACAATTTGTGTTTATCTAGTGCAAGGAGCAGTGATTTTTGCTGAATTACTTTCTGCCCTGAAGCGTTCCCTTGCTCGTGTTCTGGTCATCCTAGTCAGTCTTGGCTATGGAATTGTGAAGTAAGTGTAAACAAAACTTCATTTCAATGTTCTCAATAACCAGTAACCAAACTTTAATCTAAGTACACACGTATTGTAGATTGACTGGAAGAAAATACGTGATGATGATAGTAAGTACTCCTGAGAAAGCCCCAGATACTTAGATGTGTGTAGGACTGTAGTTTTGCCACTTGAACGACTGGTGTCTGAAAAGTATTTGCTTTCCTGAGAATTGTCATTTAACCATCAGTGGTCCAAATATCTCCTGAAAGTACTCCCTCTGGATAGGGGACAGTTCTTCAGATGCCAATCACCTGATATGGCTACTTAACAGACTTGCCTACCTCTGTCCTCCTCCATCTCGACTGCACTTTGTACTCCTCTCACTTGTCCTTGTTTGCCCTGTTTCATCCAACTTTTGGGTATTCTAAACTTGAATCTGACCTGAAATAATTCTCAGTCCTGTTAAGGGTGTCTGAAAAGTGAAACAACAGTGCCTACTGATAATTGTTCATCTCTTTTTAAAGTTAGAAAATTTTTATTCCTGTTTTTCACAGGAGCATTATTAGGCGAGAATTTTCACAGAATCAAAAGGGTGCTGAGGTGTGTAACTTAGTCAAAGAAGTAGGTTTTAAGAAAGGTCTTAAAGGAATGAAAATGGCAACAATGTTATAGACCAATCTTTGAGCTTAATTCCTATAAAATCATAGTCAACAGTGATGAGATGAGAGTGCACATGATACCAGAGTTGGAGAAACATACATTTCTTGGAAGGTTGTAAGCCTGAAGTACTTACACACCTAGAAGTGGGTAAATCCAGAAAAAGACAGGTTTACTTTGTTTCCTTTTGTGTTTACTCTTTCATGGAATGTGAATACCACTGGAGGCCAGAGTTTGTTATCCAAACTTAACTGCCCTTGAACTGAGTGGTTTATTGTTATTTCAGAGGGCAGTTGAGTCACCCACATTGTTGTTGGTTTGAAATTACATGCTGGCCAGATCAAGTAAGTATGACAGATTTTATTCCCTTGGAAATTTTGTGAACCAGATGAATATCGATGGCGCAGTAGTTTCATGACTGAGATTCATACTTTCTTAATTTAAAATCTGGCTGCTATGGTGGGACTTGAATCCATTTCCACATTGTTTCAACCTGGGCCTTTGGATTAGCAGCCCAGTAACATTACCATAATAGCAGTCTCTCTCCCTGTGGAGAAAGACAAATGACACTATTTAGTTGGCTGTACGTTGGTGAATGATGTCTTGCGTTACGATAATTGTGGTAACTGTTGAATCTGGGCAACCAACACAGACGAGGCAGCATCAGAGGAGCAGGAAAGTTGGCGTTTTGGGTCGAGACCCTCTTTCAGAAATGGGGACGGGGCTGGGAACTGGGAAATAAATAGAGAGAAGTTGGGTGGGATGGTCATAGATGAATTCAGGTAGGGAGTGGTGGGGATTGGTCAGTGGGACAGGTGGGAGAGAAGATGGACAGGTTGTCAGGTCAAAGAGGCAGGAGGGAGAATGGGTGGAGCTGGGTAAAGGTAGGTTGGGTGGTGATAGGTTGAATGCAGGTAGTGGAGATTGGTTGATAAGGGTCGGGCGGACAGGTGGGGAAGAAGATGGATAGGTTGTGTTAGGTCATGGAGATGGGAATGAGAGGGAGATTTGGATGTGGGATGAGGCGAAGGTGAGGTGATTTTAAACCTGGTAAATTCATTGTTAAGGCCATCGGGCTGTACCATCCCAAGGCGGAATGAGGTGTTGCTTCTCCAGTTTGCATGTGGTGCCATTGTGGCACTGGAGGAGACCCAGAATGCACATAGCACCCATGGAGTGCAAGGGGGAGTTAAAATGATTGACAACTGGAAGGTGTTGTCGTTTGTTGTGTACAGAGCGCAGATGGTCCACGAGTCTGTGCTTGGTCTCATTGATGTAGAGGGGGCTACATTGGGAGTGGACTAGTGGGGATTCTATCTTTATTTTTGTTGGGGGGGGCAGGGATTTAAGGACACAAGTATGGGAAATGCAAGAGACGTGGTTGAGGGCACTTTTGATCACCTGAGGCCGTCCACTGCATCGGGACCACAACTTCCCTTTTGTCCTCACATACCATCGCACCAACCTAGCTCATCATTCTCTGCCACTTCTGGCACCTACAATCTGACCCCACGACCAGAGATATTTCCCTCCTCACCCCAACCTGCCTTCCGCACGAACTGCTCTCTCCATGACTCCCTCGTCTGCTCCGCACTCCCCACTAACCCCACCACACCCGGCACCTTTCCCTGCCACTGCAGGAACTGCTACACCTACACCTACCCAACCACCACCTCCACCTCACTCACCTCCATCCAAGGCCCAAAGCAAACTTTTCATATCTGACAGGGGTTCAGCTGCACGTCCTCTAACTTGGTCTACTGTATCTGCTCCCAGTTGGCGTCCTGTCCATAAGTGAGACCGAGCGCCGACTTGGGGACTGTTTTGTGGAGCATCTGCACTCGACAAACGACAACACCTTCTGATGGCCACCCACACAAACTGGAGGAGCAACACCTCATTCTGCTTGGGATCCTACAGCCCAATGGCCCCAACATAGAATTCACCAGTTTTAAAATCTCCCTACCTGCATTTACCTATCACCATCCCACCTATCTTGCCCCAGCCCCACCCCTCTCTCTATTTATTTCCTAGCTCCCACCCCCTGCCCATTTCAGAAGGGTCCTGACCCAAAACTTCAACTTTCCTGCTCTTCTGATGCTGCCTTGCCTGCCATGTTCCCCCAGCTCCACACTGTTGTCTCTGACTCCAACATCTGCAGTTCTTGCTAACTCCAAATGCTGAGACCGATGTTTTTTCTTCACAGGCCTCGTCTGGGAGCCATGCTGCACAGAGTTATTGGCGTCGGTGTTCTCTATCTAATTTTCTCAGCAATTGAAGGGATACTTCGAGTCACAGGAGTAAGTAACATGTAAAAACATCAAACATCCATTTGTTTCAGGACAGGAGTCATAAAAGCTGGTGAAGTCAATTCTGTGCTAGGACTCATCACGACATTTTTAAACCATCACATGTTTTTTTTAAACTATGAAAGCCTAAGAAGGGTTGTTGTGTTACATTGACTCGGATTTAGTTTTCCCTCCTGAATTGATTTACTCTGACTCCTATCCCTTGTTTGTGTGCTTGCTTGGGCAGTGCTTGTTTTCTGCAGCACTGCAATTATCTCAGCGTTGAGTATCTCAACGTGTAGTAAAACATTTCATCTCCTGAACTGTTTTTTCCCCCCCCCACTGGTCTTGACATTAATGACCCAATATTCAGTGTCTGATAACCAAATAACTCCATATTTAGGTCCAGTGGTAGCTCTTCCGCTGAACGTAAAATAAAAATCACAAATTGTGAAATAGATCTGTCATTCCACCTGGTTGAAAGGTGCACTTCACTTAGTGTCGTCATTATAGCTCAAAATCAACTTTGTTTTGTTCCTGATTTAGACCCCACTAACTACTCTGGCTCTGGTAGGAAACATCAGTCTCTCCCTGATTGATTCCTGTGTACTGTGGTGGATATCCTTTGCGTCATATTTAAGCGTTACCCCCTCACTATATTCTAAGGCTTAAAGAGTCAAAAGATGCAATATCTGCTTTTCAGTTGTGAGCATGTAGTTTACAGTCAAGAGTCTAGGTTGTGAAGCAGAATAGTCCTGGCTGTCATAAATGAGTAAAGGGCCTAATCTGTCAAGGAGGCCGAGTAAATGGAGCTGCAGTAGTGAGCGAGGGTGGGGTCTGTGCTGTGGAGGGGAATAAAAGTAGTCTTTGTGGAAAAGCCAGCATATTGGAAGACCAAAAAGTTCCACCAAAAGATGTAAATTTGTCAACTAATGGCTGACTTTATCAATCTGGATATGAACTGAAGGGACAGGATTGATGTTGTTTTGTTCGATGAGGATTTAAGATAAATCAAACTAGACTGAACTGATGTCTTTCATTGAATCGTAGCTGGAACAGCAGTCCATGGTTAGTATTGCTAAGTCAGGAAAGTTAAATGCCTCAGCTAAATTGTCACAGGTGCCAGAGAAAAGACATGGATTGGATAAGGGAACATCAGTTTACATCAAGACCAAGCTATTGGTTTTTAAGTATTTGCTCACTAGCTGTGAGGATCCTGGTTCAAATCAGTTCAGACAGCTTTAATTGAGTTCTAATTGGCTGTGGTCACCCAGTTGCCAGTGGAGTGAAACCAAAAGTTAATTATAGATTCTATTCAAATGAATGTTTTGTGTCTCAAATCATTGAAGGCATGCTTGCTATGCATGTTGTGCTGTACTGTGTTTTCCCAGTTTCCCAATTCTTCTTATCTTTTCTCACACTCCCGCTTTCCCTTACTTTCATCTGACTGTCCTGTCCTTTTTTTTAGGAGAATTTCGACTTGGCTCTTCTGGCCTTTATCCCTCTGGCTGTTCTCGACACTGCCCTTTGCTGGTGGATATCCTTTCTGGTTATGGGAACTTCCGGGGGAAAGGATTTCTGTTCCATTTTCAGCAAGGAAAGGCCATTTGCTTATTCAGCTTGCTGCTTCTTAGTGTACAGTTTGGAATTCATTACATTAGAGATTGAGTAGAGTTAATGTGGGTTGTAACTATCCACTAATTGAGTTAAATAACAATGTTTGTGTAAATAGTGCATACCTTGGAATGATAACATGGCAGCCATGGAAACAAGGAATTTAGAAGCGCTTATCCCTGTAGCTTATTAATTGGCGCTGGTTCTTTTTAGTTTGATAGCAATTTAGGGTTCTCTGATCAGAGTTAATAATAAATCCATCTCTGTTTCCTGCTTTTATGATTAGTGAATGTAAACATTTTTAAAAATGCGGTGTTTTAAAGGGACTTCAGCCTGCTGGCAAGTGGGTGTCTGAGGTTTGAGTATATTTTGCTTATTATTTCTTATTACATAAGACAATCAGCTACCCAGTTTTTGATTGATCTTTGAATTTTTTTAAAATCCTGTTGTTTTCTTTTGTGTGGGGTCATCCATGTTGTAAGGTTTTAGAATTTTACTTCTATTAAAATCTGAAAAGTTTGATGCAATGCAGATGCTACAAATGCTAAATGACAACCTGGTATATAAAACAATAGATTGTGGGTTGACTGTGATTCCAAATCACAGCCATGTAGGTTGGTTAACTTGCATAATAAGTAGCCACTGGCCTTGGAAATAGTATTGTGTTTTGTAAAGGAAATGCACCCCTGTGGAAGCAAGGTTCATATAGTCCAATGCACATAACATGTGACTCTAGAGTTAAGGATTTGGAATTAATGGACTTTCTTGAATTTGATTCTGCCCCAGAAATTGACTTTAAATTTGTGATAAATTTAATGAGTGTATAATTACTGTCAGTCCTGATTTTTATTTTGGATGCCTTTCTTCAAACAGAATGCTTATTGCTCTGTTTTCCATAAACAGAATGATTATTGTTTTTTTTCTCTCCGTAAACTGTATCAGTTTCTTTTTAATTGCATCCATTTCCTTAACCGGTGATACATCTTCATCAGCTTGACACAGACCATGAAGATGCTGAAGCTAAGAAGGAATGTTGTGAAACTCTCTTTATACAGGCATTTCACAAACACACTCATCTTTGCTGTCATAGGTAAGATACAAATACACAGTCGTAGAATTATCCAGTATGGAAGCAGACCCTTCGGTCCAACTCGTCCATGTGACCAGACATCCCAATCTGACCTAGTTCCATTTGCCAACAGCTGGTACCTATCCCTCTAAACCCTTCCTATTCATATATCTATCCAGGTGCCTTTTAAATCTTGTAATTGTACCCAGCTCCAGCACTTTGTCTGGCAGCTTGTTCCATATGCACATCACTCTCTCTGTATGAAAAAGTTTCCCCTCAAAGCCTTTTTAAATCTTTTCCTTCTTAAACCTTTGCCTTCCAGTTTTGGACTCCTCCACCATAGGAAAAGACCTTCATCCTATCCATGCCCCTCATGATTTTATAAACCTCTACATGGTCACCCCTAGGCCTGGAATGCTCCAGGGGAAAAAAGCCTCTCCCAATAACTCAAGCTCTCCAGTTCCTTTTGTAAACCTTTTCTGAACCCTGTCAAATTTAATCCTTCCTATAAAAGGGTGATCAGAACTGTATGCAGTATTGTAAATATAGTCTCACCAATGTCCTGTACAGCCACAACATGACATCCCAACTCTTGTACTCAGCATGACTAATGAAGGCAAGCTTGTCAACCACCACCTTCACTACTTTGTCTACTTGTGACTCCATTTTCGAGGAACTATGCAGCTGCTACAGAGTTAGCTGTTAGGTGGCCTAATTAGACAGTGGGGTAGCTTTGGATCCCTGAGTTTCTGAAATTTACTCTCACTTGGAAATTGCTCACTTTGGTGAATATATATTTGCAAAGCACTGACAAACTGCAACGAGTACAAAGTACAAACTACACGAGTTAACTGAGTAGAAGAATTGGCAAGTGCTACATTGAACTTTTGAAGGTTGACCTTACAAATGGCTCTTCAAGTCGTGGTACCAAATATTATACCCAAAGCTATGCTGCCACCTTGACTAAAGAAGGATTTAACTTACAGGGCAATCATGATGTATCTCAAATGGGAAAAATGTTTTGTGGTCTAAAAATCCAAATTGTTGGTCTGTTGACCCTGGCCTAAACAACACTTGTTATTTCCCGTGTTTTGAATGCAGGTTCCATGCCGTTTTTTATGGGATTTCCTACAACATTCAATATTCATATTAATGGAATAAATATTATTCGTGTTAAGTAAAATAAACTCAACGGATCAGTCAATTAAGTTTTCTACATTATGTTGAATTCCATGAGATGTCCCCACTGCACTTGGGTTTGAAAGTCCAATTTGACCAGCACAGAGTTCATTTCAGGACAGATTCTGTTTAGTGTACGACTTGCTGTGCAAACATCAGCTATCTAATTGTACTTTCATCTCCTGAAATGTATTTATTGCTACTCCTAACCTTAACATAGTTGAAATACCTCCAGGAGTTAAGTGACAGTAAGTACTATCAAGTATAGAAGGCACTTGAGAACAGTTGCAAGTTTGTACTTGGTCTAAGCTATAAACTGACCTTAGTTACTTGCAAAATTGAGTTATTTCAAACTCTCCAATTAGCGTGGAAGAAAATCAGTTTATGTTCCCAATCATAATTACTATTTTGTGTTATGATCTACTTGGGAAAGTGTACTAATTCTCAAGCCTCACCACTTCTGTATTCACCACAGAAGTTAAAATTTAAGTAGAATGCACTAAGTCCCTAATTCACCTGTATTAAGGAATTGGATCAACAAACAGTGATCAGGTTCCCATTCTTTAAAAAGAAATACTATCTATTACCAATAAATAAGTTCCAACCATAGGTAAACAAAATTATAGACTATCAACAGATAGCTCTGCTAGTTGAAACTCTAATCACGCCTCCCTCCCAAAAAAAACCTTTACAAGCACATACAGACAGACACACAAAAAGAAATTGGGGGAACAAAACAGGAGAAACACAATTCAACAGCACCAACCCACAGGATTCAATAATTTTATATCCTAAGACTTTCTATTCTTCAATTCCCTTTATACATATTCTTTCACTTCTCAATAGAAGACCAGGGCAATTGATACATTTATTACAAAGTCTGCTGGTTACTGATTAAAGGCAGGAGCTTTGCTAACTGTAGGAAAATATAACTAACTTTCTTCAGGCACTTGTACTGAAAACATAGAGAACACACACCTGCCTTTTTCAACAATCTGGAAGTTTCTCCCCTGTCTTGTAAACTTCTGAAAGAGTCTACCTACCCAACAGCCAATCCAAGTCATCTGGTTGATGTTTGGCAAATGTAACTGGTCATATTTGCACAAACCAATCAGTTATCTTGCTAGCCAAATCTCCTCAAACTGATGCTGTCCAGTCTTATCTCACCTGCTGCACTGCTGGCAAAGCAGCAGTATAAGCACAACATAATGATTTCCAGCAACTTCTTTGCAAAGCAATTCCTTTCCCAGTTCTTGGTTTTGAAATGCTCCCTTTCCATTTTAGTCCACAACTAAAAAAGAAAGTGATGCCCAATATTTCTGTGCGTGCACTTCAGGCAACAACAATCAATTCCAGTTGTAGAATAGCCTGCTGAAAATACTTAGGTTTTTGCTAAGAATTGCATTGCACTTTAAATAATGTTTGGAATCTTAGACATGTAGTAAGGCATGGGTGAGATATAATTTGTGCACAACTGTGGGTATTATTGCATTTACCCCTTATCATGCAAATGATCCCCTCCTGGTGGTGTTGAGGAAATGATTAGTGTATTATTCCAGGTAGATTAACCATGGCAATTCAGGTCGAGAAAGAGACTGGGTTCCTCTACAAAGTTAATATTTTACTTCAAATTTTTCATTTCTTACTCCTATTTAGCATCAATATTTTTCATTATTTGGACAACAAAGAAGTTCCGGCTGGCAGACTGTCAATCAGTAAGTAAGCTCTTCTTGACCCATATTATTATTTAATTTTTCTTGAAATATCTTAAGTATGAACTGCAGAATTTACAGTAGATAGGATTGCAATTACTCTACCTCTTAACTTATCCTTCTTGCTGCAGCTGTGGACATAACCAAGCCCTCTAATAGCTCACCCCAAAAGCTAGTCTTCACCTTTGGTCCAAGGCAGTGAACTGACTCTAGATGAAGCATAATGTAGCCAAGTACTATCCTCTCGTTTCACCATAGGATCTTACATAATGTTGCATGGCATTCTTTAACTGGATCTTCTATGCTTACTTGGCAGCCCTAAATCTATTTGGATAAAATAGATTGGATCATCCTGATGTTAGAGGATATCCTTTGTCCAAAAATATGTGCTAACATGAAGGCTGTATTGCCTGATGATATTGCATTGATCATGACTTCCTGCACATCACGGGCTTCAGTAGTTAAGGATATGTAGACAAACATTTCTAGAACTGCAAATGTAATTTTTAGAATGGTACGTTGGGCTTCTGGTGTCAGGCTAAAGGTATCACTGTGATATTCACTGGCTATCATGCACGACATTCTGAAAAGGAAAGGGAAATGGTTTCACGATTACAAGTCCTAACCAAATTTGGAAACCGTTGAGGTTCTTCAGAGATAATGGGAACTGCAGATGCTGGAGAATCCAAGACAACAAAATGTGAGGCTGGATGAACACAGCAGGCCAAGCAGCATCTCAGGAGCACAAAAGCTGACGTTTCGGGCCTAGACCCTTCATCAGAGAGGGGGATGGGGTGAGGGTTCTGGAATAAATAGGGAGAGAGGGGGAGGCGGACCGAAGATGGAGAGAAAAGAAAATAGGTGGGGAGAGTATAGGTGGGGTGGTAGGGAGGGGATAGGTCAGTCCAGGGAAGATGGACAGGTCAAGGAGGTGGGATGAGGTTAGTAGGTAGATGGGGGTGCGGCTTGGGGTGGGAGGAAGGGATGGGTGAGAGGAAGAACAGGTTAGGGAGGCAGAGACGGGTTGGACTGGTTTTGGGATGCAGTGGGTGGAGGGGAAGAGCTGGGCTGGTTGTGTGGTGCAGTGGGGGGAGGGGACAAACTGGGCTGGTTTAGGGATGCAGTAGGGGAAGGGGAGATTTTGAAACTGGTGAAGTCCACATTGATACCATTAGGCTGCAGGGTTCCCAGGCGGAATATGAGTTGCTGTTCCTGCAACCTTCGGGTGGCATCATTGTGGCACTGCAGGAGGCCCATGATGGCCATGCCATCTAAAGAATGGGAGGGGGAGTTGAAATGGTTCACGACTGGGAGGTGCAGTTGTTTATTGCGAACCAAGCAGAGGTGCTCTGCAAAGCGGTCTCCAAGCCTCCGCTTGGTTTCCCCAATGTAGAGGAAGCCACACCGGGTACAGTGGATGCAGTATACCACATTGGCAGATGTGCAGGTGAACCTCTGCTTAATGTGGAATGTCATCTTGGGGCCTGGGATAGGGGTGAGTGGGGAGGTGTGGGGGCAAGTGTAGCATTTCCTGCGGTTGCAGGGGAAGGTGCCGGGTGTGGTGGGGTTGGAGGGCAGTGTGGAGCGAACAAGGGAGTCACGGAGAGAGTGGTCTCTCTGGAAAGCAGACAGGGGTGGGGATGGAAAAATGTCTTGGGTGGTGGGGTCGGATTGTAGATGGCGGAAGTGTCGCAGGATGATGCGTTGATCCCACCACCTTGACCTATCCCCTCCCCACCTCCTCCCCACCTATACTCTCCTCTCCACCTATCTTGTTTTCTCTCCATCTTCAGTCTGCCTCTCTTTTTTTTTTCCCCCCCTCCCTATTTATTCCAGAACCCTCACCCCATCCCCCTCTCTGAAGGGTCTAGGCCTGAAACGTCAGCTTTTGTGCTCCTGAGATGCTGCTTGGTCTGCTGTGTTCATCCAGCTTCACACTTTATTATCTGAGGTTCTTCAGGCAGAGTTTCTGTGTCTGTTTTTTTTTAAAATGCAACCTCAAATGTAATAATTTTGAGGATTCACATCCATTTTGGAATGAAGATATTATGAAGTAGATTGAACAGGTTGTGCCTTATCCCTTTGGAAATTAGAAGAATTCAGAGAGGTAATCTTATTGAAACATGTAAGATCCTGAGTGACTTGACAGGGTGGATCCTTAGAGAATGTTTCCCTTGAAGGAAAGACTAGAACTAGGGGATTTTTTTTTCTGCTTTTGAAGGTCATTAGACTGTGAAATTTTCTTCCTCAAAAAAACAGTGGCGACTAGGTCACTGAATTTATTTAATGTTGTTAGATAAACAAGGAAATTAGGGTTATGGGAAGTAGACAGTGAAGTGGAATTGAGACCACAGCCAGATTAACCATGACCTTATTGAATATTGGAGTGGGGTCAAAGGGCCAAATGGCTTTTCCTGGTCCTGTGATTGCATCCAGTGCCAAATACAGGTGAGTATACAAACAGAATGAAATACAACTGAATGCAAGGCTGTGGAAATAATGTAGGAAGGAGAGCTTTACACTCTTGGGAGATTGGAATCAATTCTGTGAGAAGAGGCGTTTATACAAGAAGCAAAAGTTGGATTGTAAAATCATTAGAATAGTGTTCTCACTCAGGTTATTTAGACTGTTGTAGAACATTTAAACCGATTTGATAGATTTGGATAAATCAAGGTGTGAGAAGTAAAACGCCATTAAAATCAGATACAGTGGAACTCCAATGTTGCAAAGATCAATAGGCTTATAGTACAGATGTCTCATGGCTCCCAAAAACAAAATCCCCAACTGGGTAAGTAAATATGCACCATTTCAGAACCTTTTTTAAGTTGTCTAATATCAATGGTAAGTTCACTTCCATTGTATAAGTACTGAAGTACTTAGAAATACATAAAAATTTGGCTTGATTATTTTCAAATAATTGCACTGAATTTCCATATACTGTTCCTGTAATTATTCTGGAAGAACATAAATTGATTTAACATAGTTGACATACGTTTGCATCAATTGTACTCTTAACAGAGTGACTGTCGAACTGCAGTGTTTGATTTCAATGCTCATTTCACTATTAAAATAATTATCAGTGATGTTTACACAGTTCCTGTAAATTTTACAGGTCAGCGCAACATTGAGGGCCGAAGGGCCTGTACTGTGCTGTAATATTCTATGTTCATCTCACAGATGGTAGTATCCTCCCCCACTCCGCCCAAGTACATCGAGTTAGAGATTCTGAAAAGATGAAATAACTGAAGTCTCACTTTGCAACACTAAATGTTGCAAATAGCTAACTTCAAGTGCTGTATGAACCAGATGTATTCTGCAGCAGTACCGTTCATCCACTTGACGAGCAGAGTTTAATCGCTTGGAAATTCTGTTACATCAGCTATTTACCTATTTCAAAAATGACAGGGATCAGACAAAGGAAAATAGCAACAGCAAGAAAGTTATTACATTTATATATAACTGATATCTATATCAAAGCTAATACATTTGGTCAGCTGCAGGCACAAATTGCTACATAGGATTACAATGTAGTTCCATCAGACCATAGGATGCAAGAGTAGAAGTAGACCATTTGGCTCATCGATGTGCTCCTCCAGTCAATTAGCTCATGGCAGAATGATAATCCTGAACTCCACTTTCCTGTCTTTCCCTCCAACGTTTGTTTCCCTTACTGATTTGAAAATCTCTCTATCTCAACTTTAAATACTCTTGTCCAGCTCTCTGTAGTAAAGAATTCCACTATTCTTTTGTGAGAAATTTCTCCTCCTCTCTGTCCTCACTGGGCAACCTTACACTAAGAAGATTATGCCCTGCGGTCCTTTCCTTTCCTATAAGGAGAAACATTCTCTCAGAACTACCCTGTCAAACCGGCTAAAAATCTTGTGTCTTAAGGTCATCTGTCATTCCTCTAAACTAGAGTACAAGCTCCTTATAAGAAAACTTGTCCTACTTTGGATCAACCTCGTGAACTTCTTCCAGACTGCCTCCAATGCTGTTATATCTTGCCTTAGACAAGGAACCAAAACTGTTCAGTGTTCTGGGTGTGGTCTAATTAGTACCTTCTAAAGTCTTAGTGAGACTTTATACTTTTTATTTGAAATAAAGACCAATATTCCATTTGTCCTCTCTATTAACCAGCAGAAGTTCTATGCTAGCTTTTTGGGATTCAAGCACAAGGACCCCAAAATCCTTCTGTACTGCAGCTTTCTGTAGTCTTTTTCCATTTATATATTCAGTTCCCCTGTTCTTTCTACTAAAGTACATAATTTCACATTTTTCTGCATTATATTCCATCTGCCAAGTTTTTGTCCACTCGCTTGTTTATTTTTTTTTTTGGTAGACTGTCATTCTCATCAGTTGCTTTCACACTAATTTTTGTGTCATCCACAAACGTAATGATAGTACACTTACTTCCATAATCCAAGTCATTCATGTTTATTTTAAATAACTGTGGACCCATCACAGATCCTGTGGCTCTCCACTAGCTACAGGCTGCCATCTTGCAAATGCCTACTTATTCCAACACACTTCTATTAGTTAGCCAATCCTCTATCCATGCTATTATGCTGCTCTCAATACCATGTGCTCTTATCCTGTGAAATAGCCTTATGCGCTGTACCTTTTCAAATGCCTTTTTTGGAAATACAAATATATTACATCAAACAGATTGCTTTATCTGACCTGTTTGCTACCTCTTCAAAGAATTGTAATAAATTGTCAGGAAAGAATTCCCCATTATGAAATCATGTTGATGCTCCTTGATGATACCATGTATTTATTATACTTTGCCATTCCATTCTTTATAATAGATTCAAATATTTCTCAGTGACAGATGTTAAGCTAACTGCCCTATAGTGCCTGGTTTTTTTGTCTCCTTCCCTTTTTGAATAAAGGCATTACATTGGCAGTTTTCTAAGACTTTTCCTGAATCTGATAATTCTTGGAATGTTACTACCAGTGCATCCTCTACCTCTGGCTTCTTGTTTCCTATATCCTGGGATGCATCCCATGTCCACAGACGTAACATTGTTTAGCCCAGGTATTTTTCCTCGGATGTTGTCTCTAATATTATTTATTGTTTGTTTATTTTTTTCCCCACTTTAGCCATTTGATTATTTAGTACTTTTGGAATACTATCAGTAACAAGTGACTACAACAATTTATACTGCAAGAGAAAAGGCTTACTGATTGACTGAGGCATTATCCTAGAGGAAGCACTAGGGAACTATAGCTCTCCATGATTCTGATCAATTCAAAAAAGGCACAAAACTTGAACATAATAACTAATTTAAGATAGTCATTCATTCTTATAACATGGTTCATTTACATTTACTAGAAGTGACATACATTCATGTCCAAGGACCAGTTCCCAGCTGATAAAAGGAATAACATTTATCCTTACACCCTTTTGTTAAGCAAAGATGTAAGATTTGCTGACATCTCCACTGTATCAAGGGAAGATTTGAATATTATGATCAGCACCAGAAGTGGCCACTCTGACTTCCTGCATTGTCTGCTGCATCTGTTCCAGTTCTGGTACTTTTCAACTTTAAGTAGCGCCAACATTTCTAATACCTCCTCTTTATCAATTTTTAGTTCATCCAATAAGTGAACTATCCAGTCTTTCACACTGACCCTGGTGGGGTCTACACTCTTTTAGTAAAGATAGTTGCAAGGTACTTAGTACCTCAGCTCATAGCCCTGCCTCCATAAGTAAATCTGCTATCAGTTCTATATCAGCCCCATTACTTTCAGCTCCCTATTATATGCCCATGTCAGTCGTTTGGATTTTTCCTTTTAGCTACCAATATATCTCTTTTATTACAAAAACAAAAGGGAGAACATCTTTTAATTGATCTTGTCAAAAATAAATCTCTGAAAAAGTGCAAACAGATGAACAAATTGTTCTGTAAATTTCAAACACTTTTTTATAACAAAATTAGAGCAAGAACAAGACTTAATTATCCTAATATAGATGGGAGAATTTGTGGGGGTGATGGTGGAGTGGTAGCTGTAATGGCTCTGAACTATTAATCCAGAGACCCAGGTTAATTATCTGGGGATATGGGTTCAAATTCAAGTAATAAAAATCTGGGGAATTGAAAGCTTGTGTAAGTGTTAGTGACCATGATGACTGTTAGGTTTTCATTTGAAAAAATATCTAGTTCACTATTGTCACTTGAGAAAGAGAATCTGTTGTCCTTACCTGTGTCTGACATACAAGGGACTCTTAACTGTCCTCTTAAATAACCTATCCAGCCACTCAGTTCAGTGGCAGTTGCGTGTCAAATGCTAGATTTGTCAGTGATGTCCACATTATGAGAAAGAATAAAGATTTTTTTAACAAGTGCTGAGGATCAATAGGATTTTAACTTCCAATATGTTTGTTGGAGAACTTTATGAATCAAAATGTCTCTAGTCCAACAAGGAAGGAAGCCTTGTTTGGATCTTGTTCTGGGAAACAAAATAAGGAAATTGGAATGTTACAATTGTACTTTATTTAGAGCTAACTGACCACAAGGTTGAATTGTTAGCCAGGAAGATTAAAGCAAGTGTAGATGGGAATCGAAAGTTAGCACAAGAAACGAAGATAGCTTACAGGAAAAGATTGGTGGCAAATGAAATAAAAGCCTAAGACACTAGAAATATAAGATAAGTAGTTGTGTGCGGGGGGGGAGGTGGTGGTAGTGATGGTGGTGGTATTGAGCCTCTTGAGGAACCAAAGGAAAAACCAAAAGGAAAATATTGGTTTCACTAAAAGAGGAAAGGGAGATTATGGACATCTAATAAACTAACTGAGATAGAACATTACAGCACAGTACAGGCCCTTCGGCCCTCAATGTTGTGCCGACCTGTCATGCCCATCTAACCTACACTATTCCATGTACGTCCATATGCTTATCCAATGACTTAAATGTACCTAAAGTTGGCGAATCTACTACCGTTGCAGGCAAAGCGTTCCATTCTCTTACTACTCTGAGTAAAGAAACTACCTCTGACATTTGTCCTATATCTTTCACCCCTCAATTTAAAGCTATACCCCCTCGTGCTTGCCGTCACCATCCTAGGAAAAAGGCTCTCCCTATCCACCCTATCTAACCCTCTGATTATCTTATGTTTCAATTAAGTCACCTCTCAACCTTCGTCTCTCTAATGAAAACAGCCTCCAGTCCCTCAGCCTTTCCTCTGTAAGACCTTCCCTCCATACCAGGCAACATCCTAGTGAATCTCCTCTGCACCCTTTCCAAAGCTTCCACATCCTCCTTATAATGCGGTGACCAGAACTCTACACAATACTCCAAGTGCGGCTGCACCAGAGTTCTGTACAGCTGCAGCATATCCTCTTGGTTCTGGAACTCGATCCCTCTATTAATAAGAAAGCAAACAGTGTTTTAGCTTTTAACAACCCTGTCAACCTGGGTGGCAACTTTCAAGGATCTGTGTACATGGACACAGAGATCTCTGCTCATCTACACTACTAAGAATCTTACCATTAGCCAGTACTTTGCCTTCCGGTTACTCCTACCAAAGTGCATCACCTCACACTTGTCTGCATTAAACTCCATTTGCCACCTCTCTGCCCAGCTCTGCAGCTTATCTATGTCTCTCTGCAACCTTCAGCATCCTTCTTCACTATCCACAACTCCACCGACCTTAGTGTCGTCTGCAAATTTACTAACCCATCCTTCTACGCCCTCATCCAGGTCATTGATAAAAATGACAAACAGCAGTGGACCCAACACTGACCCTTGCGGTACACCACTAGTAACTGGTCTCCAGGATGAACATTTCCCATCAACTACCACCCTCTGTCTTCTTTCAGCAAGCCAATTTCCGATCCAAACTGCTATATCTCCCACAATTCCATTCCTCCACATTTTGTACAATAGCCTACTGTGGGGAACCTTATCGAATGCCTTGCTGAAATCCATATACACCACATCAACCGGTTTACACTCATCTACCTGTTTGGTCACCTTCTCAAAGAACTCAAGGTTCGTGAGGCATGACCTTCCCTTCACAAAACCGTGCTGACTCTCCCTAATCAGTTTATTCTTTTCTAGATGATTATAAATCCTATCCCTTATAACCTTTTCCAGCACTTTACCAACAACTGAGGTAAGGCTCACTGGCCTATAATTATCAGGATTGTCTCTACTCCCCTCCTTGAACACATTTGCTATCCTCCAGTCGTCTGGCACTATTCCTGTAGACAATGACGAGTTAAAGATCAATGCCAAAGGCTCGGCAATCTCCTCCCTGGCTTCCCAGAGGATCCTAGGATAAATGCCATCCGGCCCAGGGGACTTGTCTATCTTCACCCTCTGTAGGATTTCTAATACCTCTTCCTTGTGAACCTCAATCCCACCTAGTCTAGTAGCCTGTATCTGTGTTCTCCTTGACAACATTGTCGTTTTCTAGAGTGAATACTGTTAAAATATTCATTTAGTGCTTCCCCTATCTCCTCTGACTCCGCACACAACTTCCCACTACTATCCTTGATTGGCCCTAATCTTACTTTCGTCATTCTTTTATTCCTTAAATACCTATAGAAAGTCTTAAGGTTTACCCTGATCCTATCCACCAACAACTTCTCATGTCTCCTCCTGGCTCTTTTGAGCTCTCTCTTTAGGTCTTTCCTGGCTACCTCGTAGCCAGGATGATGTGCTAAGAATATTTGCAGTCCTGAAAGTTGGCATTTGACCTGGTTGGAATGCATCATAATTTGCTGAAAAAAAGTAATTATAGAAAAAGCAGAAGCATTGGCCACAATCTTAAATTTCGCATTGGATACATTAATAAACAAAAGAGTAATTACTCTGAATGCCTAAATGACTAATAAAATAGCCACATGCCTTGCATATGCACAGACAGAGCCAAAGACGACAGATGACTGTGATAGTCATCATGCCAGGATTAATTTACATCCATTTCTGATGTCACCACGTGCTGCACGCAGTTAGTGTCACCTATATTTCACGTTATTTTGTCCTTAAAGTGACGACCAATTCTCCATGCTAACTTCAGTCACTTAAATAGCCATAAGCAATTATGATATTACATCCGATCAGTCCACAATTTGGTTAATAGCGTTGGTTGATCCCTTGCACCATCTTTTTCTTTGCATATTTTGGTACTTTTTTCCTTGCTGAATATTTAAATCAGTTGTCTCACTCACTGCAGACCCTCTGTAAATACCCTCTGTTCTGTTGCTTTCTTGCTAAACTTTGCATTATTAATATTCCTAATGGTTTTAGAAGTTCATCTCCAAGACACTACCGAATAACTTGGCAAAAAAATTGTCAATCTTGCCTTAAATTTCAAACTTCTGACTTTGAATATTTAAAAAAAATTTCGGTTCTTTTCAAATAATAGTGGCCTCTACTTGCGCACGCATACTCCTTTGTGTGAGCTACAGTTGACATTTGAACCATTTGCAACCCTCAAAAAAGGTTAATGGGGTTTCTAAAATAAGAGGATTAATATGTGAGCGAAGAGATTTAGTTTATAAATCAGTTAGGACAATACTTAGCATCACATTTCCTCAAAAGATGAAAATAAGACTTCAATAAAGAGACCAGAAATGTTTGAATTGATCTTGCTTTAAAGAAGGCACTTCAACTTTGAGTTCTAAAAATTGGACTGTTCTTGGAATAGTGAATTGAAAGTTAAGATGCTATTTAATTGTGATTGAGATAAGCAGGTTTTCTTTAGAGTCAATAAAAAAAACAGCTGTGACCTCTGGCAGATGAGTCAATAACCAAGTGTCACATTTTAAATCATTAATGAAAGATCTAAGGGGGGTGGAAGACAAGAAGTTCTTTTCCTTTTTTCACTGATTGTTGTCAGGATTTGGAATGCCCTAACGGAAAACAGTGAATGTGAAAATGTCCAGTAAATTTAAAGCAGGTGCTTGAGGATGAGGGACCTTTGAGTTACAGACTGGGATGTGAGGTTAAGCATGAGTGCTTTTATAGAGATTAAGCACAGATACGATGCTGAATGGCTGCCTTCCGGAATACAAGTTGTAGTGATTCATGTTGCTCCGAATAAAGGTTCTGGCTACAGAGGAGAAAACCCATAACTGCAACTCCTAGCTTTCAGGCAGGCTATTAAGACTGAGCTTTAGTTATAACCTATAGCAAAACTTATTTTATATATTTTAAAATTTATTTATTCACTTGTATGACATGGATATCACTGGCCAGCCAGCATTTATTTTCTGTCCCTTGTTGCCCTGAAGCTGCCTGCTTGAACCACTGCAGTCCACGTGCTGAAGGTTGATACACAATGCCCTTAGGGAGGGAATTCCAGGATTTATGCCCAGTGACAATGAAAGAACAGTGATATTTCCAAGTCAGATTGGCGAGTGGCTTGAAGCGGAACTTGCAGGTGACAGTGTTCCCAAGTATCTGCTGGCCTTGTCTTCTAAGTCAATATGGTCATGGGGTTTGCAACATGCTGTTTTAGGATCTTTAATTTCTGCAGTGCATCTTGTAGATAGCACAGTCTGCTTCTATGGAGCATTGGTGATGGAGGGATTTGATGCTTGTGAACATGATTCCAACCAAGTGGGCTGCTTTGTCCTGGATAATGTTAAACTTCTTGAGTGTTTTCAGAGCTGCATCTATCCAGGCAAATGGGGAGCATTCCATAACACTCCTGACTTGTGCCTTTGTAGATGGTGGACAGGCTTTGGGGAGTCAGGTGGTAGTTACTCACTGCAGTATTCTGATGTGCTGTTGTAGCCAGTGCTTATGTGACAACTCTAGTTGAGCTTCTGAACAACGGTAACCTCACAGATTTTGATAGTGGAAAATTCAGTGATGTAAACAGGCTTTCAATTCAAAAATTCTAATTATTCTTTGAAGTTATAATTTTACAGGGTATTAATTTCAGAGCCATGGTGACACTGTTAATGCTATAATTAATATCTTGCAAACAAGATAGCTATTTACTGTGTGGCATGGTCCAGACTAAACCATAGAATAGTTGCACACGTTCAGTCCCAGTTCTCTAACAGTACTTCAGCTGGTCTCATTGCCGTGTCTTTTCTCATATCCCAACAGATTTTCTTTATTCTCAATGTAATTATCCAATTCCCTTCTGAAAGCCACAGTTGTACCTTCTACTGCCACCACCATTACCCTCAGCTCGTGCATTCCAGTTCTCAACAACTTCATTGCTGCAAGTAGTTACATAACCCATTGATTGGACTTGTAACCATATTGGCATTGAAGAGCAACAATAGATAATTATACAGTATGTTTCACTGGCTGTCACTGTTTGTAAAGGTTGTCTGAAATAAGACCATAAGATGTAGGAGCAGAAGTAGGATGGCCCATCAAGTCTCTCTGCCATTGTATGAGAGAATGTTAGGTCTGATAATCCTCAACTCCACATTACTGCCCTTTCCCTGAACCTGCAATTCCTGTCTGGATTGAAAATCGTCTGTCACGGCCCTTAATGAAGCAGCCTCAACAGCCGTCTGCATTAAAGAATTCCACATTCACTACCTCAGAGAATTTCTCCATCTCTATCTTAAAAGGACAACCTCTTTACTCTGAGATTATACCGTTTTTTTTCCCACTTGTGTGTGTCGAAGAACAATCAATGTTCCCACAGAACTTAAATGAATACCCATCAGGAAGTGAGAAGAAACACAATGAAATCATGTACAGGCAGCATTTTTGATTCCTTTCTTCTGTGTTTTATGCAGGACTGGAGAGAGCGGTGGATAGATGATGCATTCTGGCGATTGCTGTTTTCCGTCATTCTGTTGGTTATAATGATCTTGTGGAGGCCTTCAGCAAACAATCAAAGGTTTTGGTGTATTTTTTGGCACAGATTTCTAGATTTGTCTTCCCCCTCTCTTGTCTCAGCTGAAGATAAATGGGGTGTTGATGGCAATGAAGGTGTTGTTGTTGTTGTTCATAAATACTTTTAACTGGACTTTGCCTGTGTGTTACCACGTTAAAGACATGAGGGGGGGGGGGGTTATTTAACGAAGAAGAGTTCTTCCTCCTGTTCCAATGTCCGGTAGCTGATTATAAAGCAGCAAGGGTACAGACTGTACAATGTGCAGCAGAGGATGGGTTTCTCAAATAGGAGATCTCATTGCCCCAGAGACGAATTGCTGAATTCAAACATTTGTGACAAAAATGTACTGGGAGAATCTTGTTTGGACTGCACCTTTAATGTATTTATTGAGTATAATCATACTACAGGGCTAAATGAATCACGTATCTGATTGATAAGACCTATAAGCCTAAGCCTGGCCTATCTGAAGGGTAAAGTTTCTCATATCTTACCAATATAGGCAAGAACACTAACTCAGTTTACTCTCTCTTGTCTTAAGCTACAACCATGCATTGAACGCTCCATTGTTTTCTCCCTATATCCCTCTTTTTCTTTTTTCTTTGTTTTGAAAAAACAACGTTTATTGATCTTCATCCAGCCAAACACTTATTTTCTGTTTAGTTCTCCTTTGATCCTTCATTCTTTAGTGATGGTTCTGCAAATGTAACATTTGACTGGGATGTCATCTTCACAGAAGTGACACCAAAAGACAATTATCCAATTGAAAATGGATCACACATATATGTTGTGTCCCAATGATCAGTCTCTAAAGATGTAGTTAAAAACAAAGCAAAAGCTACAGTGACAGTTGGGAATACTTTGAAAGTGCTCTGGTGTATTTTTGAATTTTGTTTAGTAGCTGTATTGATTCTCAAACTAGTACTCAGCGCTAAACTAATTCCTCACAATTATTGTTTACCTCAAATCAAAAACTAAAGCAAAATACTGAAGATACTGGAAATCTTAAGAATAGAAAATCACTGGATCACTGTTCAGATCACTTTTGGAGAAGAAACAGTTAAACTTTTTTTGGGTTTAAAACTGTCCTTGAACATCCTGAATACCAGTATGGTGGTATTTTTTGATTGTCTGTACACCTGAGAAGACCAGGTCTTGATGTCATAGAATTAGCAAGATTATCATCTGTAAAGCAATAAATCTCTTTAAGGGAGCAGATCTCCCAGCATAGATTGTTACCTAGGTCTCAGGTGCAAGGCTGGTCACGCTTGCTTTTCCCCTCTCCCGTCCAACAGTAAAGGAGGATTGGTAAGGTAAGCACCCTGGGAGGAAAAACAGCCGTAAATTAAAAACAATTTTAATTGTTAAGTTTTTGAAGTTTTGTAACGGGGTAAAATACAGTGTTTTTGGCATCTTGTGCCATAAAGCTGAAGAAGTGGATTTCTTACTATTATGCATTTCATGTGTACAGCATATTATGTATGTGATTAATGAAATGTTGCAGTTTAATCTCATTGCTCTAATTTTTATTTTCATTTTATAGCAACATCACCGAAGTTTCATTTATTCATGCATATTGAAAGAATTTGGGGGAGGTTCTGAAGATCTAACTTAAAAGTTTGTTTTAATGGTAGAATTCCACTCAGTACTGTTGCAAGAGTACTTACAAATTTGCATCCTTGCTTCTTTAGTATAATCTTTAGTTTTATGTATTAATTTCACACATCTGATCCTTGCTACAAAAATTACAAACTAAGCAGCTAGACAGTGAAGATGACATTTAGCTTGGAGAAGCAATTTTAATATTTATTCACGTGACATTGGAATGTGAACAGAAAAAACGTATTTACTTACGAACAGCAGATAAGTCATACGTGAAATTTCAAAGAACGAATTGTTAAAGCACTCTGTCTATGAGATCTCTTACATTCTCAGTAAATGTATACATTTACCCAAAACCTTCCTTTGCACTCCAGTTCACTTCGCAATTTCACACAAGATTGTGTAATATTAAGAAAGCTGTTTGTTTTACAGGTTTGCTTTTTCCCCTCTGGCAGATGATGATTATGATGATGAACTAAAAGAACCAATGCTCAATGAAGCTTTTGGTGAGCAGAGTTGATTTACTTAATAGCCATAGTCTAAAGTAGAACATGTTATTAAGTAAACAAAGGAAGAATAAGAAATTGAGTACATTAGAGCTTTTAATTTTGGCAAGGTTTCATAGATTCATTGGGAAACAAAAATGATGGGCACTTTTGTCATTTATTGGATTAACTCAAAATTGGTTTGCAAGGCCCCTTACACCAATATTATGTTAAGAGGTTTTCAATAGCAAAATGAAATGGAGAAAGAAGTGATGCCATTTATTGAGTACAACTTAAGGAATTTGTATCCTGTATCTCTTTGCAGAGGGAATGAAGATGAGGGGTACAAAAGCGGAGTCTAATGGCTCTGCGAAACTTAATAAAGTGGTAAGTAAGATGGCAGACAATGTTGATTCAGATGTAAGTATTGAGATTGTATGGACTTAGAGCAAAGTAGCTGAAAAATGTTTCATATTAATGTCCATACATGTATGTCAATCTGCAAAACTCTGAAGTCAATAATTATAGACAGGATGTGTTTGCCAGGTTGATTATTTTTAACTTGAATCCAGAGTTATTTTCAGAGAAAAGGCTGACTTGTTTCATAGAAATTGAAGTGTAGAATCATTGAATGCAGTGTGGAGAGTCCAGTTGAAGAAGCCTGTCCTGACAAGAATTCCTTTTAACTGCCTTCTAGTAAATCCTGCAAGATAGACTATAGTTATCGACATCATATGTAGACAACTGTTTAAGCAGCTAAGACTTGATTCAGTGATATCCCATCATGGTTGATATGCTGATTACTATAATCAGTACTTCGAGGGGGTCTCAGTAGTGAAATGGGTCCTTCAACAGACACACTGTCAATGCAGACCAACAAATACGAAACCTGCACTCGATCTATAGCCGCCTATGTTCTGGCATTTTAAGTGTTCACCGTAATGCTGCTTAAGTTGCAAAAGTAACTGCCTCCTCCACCCCTCAAGTGGTGTATTCCAATTTTCTACCATCCTGTAAACGAAAACATTTTCCTTCGATCCCCTTTATAACACTTAGTCTGCACTTTAAACATGTGCCTTCTAGTCTCGGACATGTTTACCATGGGGAAAAGAGCTCAATTAGATCACTCCTCAGCTTCCTCTGCTTCAGGGGAAACAAATCCAGCCAGCCATTCTCTCCTTATGACTGAGACTTTTCATCTGAGACAACATCTTGGTGAATCTCCTGTGCATCCTCTCTAATAGAATTAGATACTTGTGATAGTATGGCAATCAGAACTGTACACAGTATTTCATCTGTGGCATAAACAATGATTGTAAAGTTGCAACAAGACTTCCATGCACCTATAATCTACATCAGTAAGCATCCTGTACACTGACTTCACTTCATTGCCTACCCATGCTGAACCTTCAGGGATCTATAAACTTGTACACCAACTGTCCTTTTGTTTTTCAGTCCTCCCTAGACAAGTACTGTTCACTGTTCAAATTCTTCTTCTATTAACCTTTCTAAAATGCATCACGTCACACTTAGCAAGATTAGATTCTATCTACCTTTGCTGTGCCCAATTTACCAACTGATCAAGATCATCCTCCTATCAATACCATCGTTTTTTTATTTTGTTTTTTTTTGTGATGTCTACAGACTTACCAGTTATACCTGCTACATTTAAATCCACATTGCTAATGTATGTAATAAACAGCAAGGGTGTTAGCAGCTAGGGTACACCACTGGTCACCGTCTTCTAATCACAAAAACAACCTGCCACCCGTCACACTTTGCCCCCTATTTGCAAGCCAATCTTGTACCCAGTTTGTTTCGGATCCCATGGGTTTATACCTTTTGGACCAAACTTCCATGTGGCACCTTGATGAAGGCCTTACTGAAGTCCATGTAAACTACATCAACTGCACTATTTTCATCATATATAGCCACCTTTTCAAAAAACTCAAGTTACTTGGACAGGATTTCCCTCGAACAAATCCATGCTAACTATTCCTGATCAATCCCTGTCTTTGCAAAAGTTGAACAATCTTGTCCCTCAGATTCTCTCTTCTCTTCCCCCCCCCCCCCCAACCATGACATCAGGCTGGCTAACTGGTTTGTAATTATTGGCCTATCCCTACTACCCCACATGAACAAAGGAACCACAAACAGCTATCCTCCAGTCCTCTAGCACTTCACCCATTGCCAGGTGAAGTAGTAAATAGTTCTGAAGAAGGGTTACTAAACCTGAAATGTTGACAGTGTTTTCAACAGCAAGACCTGCAGACATTCACCAGGTACTTCTGTTTTTACTCAGTAGTAAATTTGTCAGTCAGTGCTGCAGCAATCACATCCCTTGCCTTCCATAGAAGCCTGGGATACATTACATCAGACCCAGGGGATTTATACACTCTTATGCCTGATAAAACATCTGATAGTTCTTCCTCATTAACTTAGGGCTCTAGAACCTCATCATCCCAACTGAAATCTCCAGTTACAGCATCTTGCTCCTTTGTGAATACAGTTGATCAATATTCATTTAAGACCTCATCCATGTCCTGAGGCTCCACACACAGATTGCCCCTCTTGTCTCTAATTGGCCCACTCTTTCCCTGGTAATCCTCTTGCTCTTAATATACTATAAAATACCTTTTGGGTTTTCATTAATTCTATCTGCCAAAGATATTTCATGGCCTGTCTTTGCCCTCTTAATTTATTTTTGAAGCACCCTCTATGCACACTATCCTCCTAAAGGACCTCCCCATTCATAGTGCTCTGTACCTGGTATATGCCTCCTTTCTTTTCTTTTTTATCAATCTTTGTTATTCCTTGACATCCAGGGTTCTTTGGACTTGCTGCCTTTACCCTTCACTCTTAGAGGAATTTGTTGGCCCTGAACACACTCTATACTACTTTTAAACTTTAAAACCCCTATTTTCCAATGTAGACTTGCCCATAAGTCTATCTTCGGCAGATCTTATCTAATGATATTGAAATTGGCCTCTCCTTTTGCACGCCCCCAAAAAAAGGATTAGACACTTCGGCACTATTCTTATTTCTTTTTGTAATGACTTTGAAACCAACTAATTCTTCATGGATATGATGCACACAAATTCAGTGCAATGTTACCTCCTAGGCATTAATTGTATGTGAATGTAATTAAAAGGTTGGTGTGAAGAGATAATCACCACAACATGAAATTTTAATAATAAATTGTTGGAACACCAAAGTAAGATTTTTGCATGAGGGACTTGAAAAAAGTGAAATACAACTACTACAAATATGTTAACTTTAATATTTTACTAGAAAATTCCTTCACTATTTACATTATACTTTAAAAATACTACTTCCAAAATCACTAATTTAAATAGCCAGGATGAGATGAGTAAAACCCCAAAGTAGTAATCTAAGCAGGTGTCTGAGGTGCTCCCAACAAGCTTGTAACATTGTTTGTACTACCACAGTCCTCTCCCAATCATTTATACGGTTCAGTTACTATTCCACCCTGTAATTACACTCCATTTCCTTAGACATCCTGTACCCTTTCTAGCTCAAAGTGCAGGTTTGTTGGAAGCAATTGCCATTGAATGGACAAGATTAGACTAGGATCAGTGGCGAGCAATAATGTTAGATGGAAAGCTAACCTAATAGCAACCATGTAATCATTGTCGAATGTTGTAAAAAACCCATCTCGTTTATGAATGCTATTTAGGAAAGGAAACCAGTCATCCTTACTGGTCTTGTTGACATATGGCTTCAGATTCTCAGCCATGTAGTTATCTCTTGAAAATAAAGAAATGAGAAATTTATAAACGTTTATGGATGGGTTAGATAAATGGGACAAAATTTGGCAAATGGAGTTTAACATGGATAAGAATTAAGTTATCCATTTTGTTCAGAAGACTAGAAAGGCAACTTATTATCTAAAGGGAGAGAAACTTGAGTATTTCTGTGCTTGGGGATCTGGGTGTCCTTGTCCATGAATTGCAGAAAACTCGAGGCTGGTACAATAGATTGTAAGGGAGGCAAATGGAATTATGTGTCTATTGCCAGAAGAGCGTATAAGCAGGGAAGTAAATGTTGCTTCAACCGTACAAAGCATTAGTGAGACCATACCTGGAATATTGCTTACAATTTTGGTTCACTTAGTTGAGGATTGTAGTTGCATTGAAAGCAGTTCAGAGGAGATTCACTGGATTGATTCCAGAGGTGAGGCATTTACCATGAAGAGAGATGGGCAGTTTAGGCCTCCTGTAGGGTTTAGAAGAATGAGGGGAGAACCAAATGAGGTATGTAAAAAAAAAAAAGATTAAATGGGTTTCTTTCAATGTTCATTCACGGGATGTGGGTGTCACTGGCTAGGCCAGCATTTATTTTTACATTTCTAATTGCACAGAGGGCAGTTGAAAGTAAGCCACATTCCTGTGATTCTGGAGTCACGTAGGCCAGGCCAGGTAAGGACAACAGTTTCCTGCCGTAGAGGATATTAGTGAACCGGATGGATTTTACTGACAATCAACATGGTTTCATGATCATTGTTACACTCCAGATTTTCATTACATTTAAATTTCCTCCATCTGCCACGCAGGATTTGAACCTAGGTTTCCAGAATATTACTGTAGTCTCTGGATTAACAACACTACATATCTAAGTAGTCATATCTAAGGTTCTTCAATGCCTTAATGTACTGACTTCAGTGTTGTAAATTCCCTAATGTTTATATCGTTGTTTTCATCTTCAGCAATTTGACTTGAGCAACAATACACTTAGACCACTGCCTCCCCTAAGTTGACCATGTGAATGTAGAGAACATATTTCCTTTTGTGGAGAAATCTCGAACAAGAGGTCAGAGTTTAGGATAAGGAGTAATAGACTTAAAAATGGAGACATTACTTTCCTCAAAAGATCATGAATCTTGTGATATTCACTATCTCAGCATGTGGTGCATGCTAGAACATTGAATTTTGGGAGGAGATAGATTTTTAATTAGTCATGGTTTGAATGATTGAGCAAGCAGGAGCAATGAGCTAAGGCTGAGATTTAGATCAGCCATGTTAATGGTAAATGGAGGAACAGACTCAAGGGGCTGAAATGCTTACTCCTGCTCATAATTCATTCTTCCTTTCAAAAAAATATAAAAAACAAAAATTAAACTTGGGGTCAAAAACTTAAGTTGCTGGAAAAGCTCAGCAGCTCTGGCAGCATCTCTGAACAAACCAGAGTTAACATTTTGTGTCCAATGACCCTTCCTCAGAACTTATTTAGCCTTTGATGTAGTTAAGCATAGTGAAATCCTGTCTGCAACTGGTTTGTGAGCATTGTTGATGGAAGAGGCAGCTTTATTTTCAAATCTAAAAACAATACCAAATTGGTAAATTACAACTATAGCATTGCCAGATTTCAGGAAATTTTCAAAGGTATGTTTGTTTTGCATCATCTCACTTTTTCCCTGTTTTGGGAAATACTGGGGCAATAAGCTGATTATCAACCTGTTGAATTCCATTATAACTTATTCTTCCATGATCAACAAGTCTTGGAATGAAACTTGATCCTGAAGTTTTTGTTCAAGCCAAATTGCTGAAGTTGAAAACAATGACGTAAACATTAGATAATTTACCACGCCGAAGTCAGTGCATTAAGGCATTGAAAAACCTTAGATATCACTCAACTGTGTTATTATTGTTTACTTATCTTTACTTATCTGTGTTCTGTTTCACGTCTGGGTTGATGGTATAAGCACGTTTGTCACCATTATGAAGGATGATATTTTAATAATTTAGCCTTTCATTCTTAAAATTCTTGCCATTCCTCACAGGATGAAGATCTGAAATGGGTTGAAGAAAATGTTCCATCTTCCATGGCAGATGTGTAAGTGACTTAGATTACTGGCTAGAAAATGAACTGTTGTGCTATAAGCTTTCAAATGTATCCATCAGTTTTATTTCCTTTCACTTGTAGCTTTTAATGGTATTGGTATATTTCACACGGAGTAACATAGTAAGGACTGGAGTACCATGACAAAAGGTTAGAAAATAAAATACAACTTCTTCTGAATTTTCTTGTAATTTATGAAAATTGTAGAATTCAGCTAATGCAATGGCATATTCAGGAATGTCAATGGTTAGTGTCACCTTAACTTGGATTCATAATTCAAGAACAAAAAAATAAAAGATGATGAGCATATGGAAGTTCTGCTGAAATTGTACCAAGATTGATTCTAAAATTCTGTGGACTGATTGAAAAGGAATGTGAAAAGAGCTGAAAATACAAATAGAAGAGTTGATGTGAAAATTAGTACATTGCACATTTAAACTTCTCATGGTAATCTTCAACCACGGCAGAGATGCAGGCATTTCACTTTGAACTCTGAAGGGATAAACCATGACTCTAAAGGAGGAAAGAGTGAAATGACAACAAGTACAGAAAGCTGTTAATTTGATTTCAAAGAGTAATGAAGATATTTTCTTTGTTAGAAGTAGTATTAAAGCACTACCTTGATTTGAGGAAAGACTATCCAAGATGCACAAGTTATCATACAATCTTTAAAGAAAAGCACATATAACAGTAGAATGATCAGCAGAAATGTAGTTGTGCTGCAGAGTGGACACGAAGTTTGTTAATGCTATGAAAACACGGAAAAATGGATGAAAAGTCAGGATAAAGTGTTAATCACACTACAACACAACGTGACTTTCTCCTCTGAGTACAAAGAAATTGTATACATGGCAATTGTTTTGTAATTTGTAAGAATTTAATTTTTCATACAACTTCATGGTTTTACCAGAAAAGACATTTTAATACAACCTTTCCGTTCTTGTAAAATGATTCAGAACAAAGAATTTATCAGACTTTTTTAAAGAGAAAACAATGGTTTTATTTCTCTGGCATTGTCTTCTGCTGTCACCTGTGGTTCACCTCAAAACTCTTGTCCTTTTGAGCTTTTTTATATAATTTGCTTTGGAAGGTCTTATTAAACATCACAAAGTCCATCAACAGTTTTGGCTTGCTTCCTTGAGTCTGAAATAGTGTACACTGTTTCTTTATCACCTATCTTACTTCACGTATGATACTATGAAGACTTGTTTTCATTTGGATGAGCATGTACATTTCTCTGGGGAAGGAAAAAAGATTTTTTCCAAGTCAATTTTTTAAAGTCTTTGAAGCAATGCTGTTTTAAAATGCAAAATTTATCTACAGAATGAGCTGCAAGAAATTACAAATCCAGAGGTATAATCTTTGGATGATGCTGGTGGCTTAAATAGATGGGATCGATTGCTAATTGAGGCACTGGGGGAGGGTGGGGCATCATAGCAACAAAGCTATACAGTGATGTGGCCAGGGATGAGTTGTCACTTCCTGTCTTTAATCTATTCTTTGGATACAGATGGTGAAGCACCACCTTGTTGGTCATTTGCTTCTAACAGTTTTCTATTTCGATTGAGTTGACTAGCAGCATAAAAATCACAAGATGTGAAAACAGCAAGTAAAAAAGCAGGATTTTGCTGGTGGTTTTACATTTGCTTTTGTAAAGCAAAAATGATTTTTGACGATGGTCTGTGACAATACTGTGGCTTTAACGGGTGTATTTTGTCGCTTTGTCTTTGAAGAGAGGTTTTAAGGTGGAGGGGAGCCAAGCTGTCTATTAAAAGGCCTTAAAGTAAACAGCTTGTGAGGCCGTGGTAATTTTGAGGGGGATCTGTTTAAATACGTCCAAGCATTGCAAAGTTTGACCAGAAGGATATTGAAGTCTTTTCCATTTCATTTGAGAAAGTGTCTAAACAAGTGAAGTGGCCAGCGACCATGGTATTGTTTTTTCAAACAAAATTAGTAGGTAGAGGTAGTAAGGTATTTGCATTCACCATAAGAGGAGATATCTGAGGAATATAATGAAGTTAAATGTGAGTTAGTACCAAAGCTTACAGATAATGTTTTAGGAATCTAAGCAAGGAACCTGATCAAATGTACATTGAGTTTGAAAGGATCGAACAATAATTTTTGATAGGTGGATAAGGGCATTGAAATAGATTGAACATCTTAGTCAATTATTTTGGAGGAGCTCAATAATTCACTTAAGTAGTGAGAAGTCATCGTCAAGAGTTAAGATTGCAAGATTAGCAAGAAAATGGCAGATGGTTGAGTTGGTTCATAAATCAGTTTGGCTTCCAACATCAATTTCTATCTGAGGGATAGAAACTGGAGGAAGAGAGTCTCAGGTGGTGAAGGGAAAACACAGGATGGGAAAAGAGAAGCTTGTGTTTTTGCTGCAAAAAAGTAGGCCATATGAAGTTGCGGTGTTGGTAGTTTAGAAAAGTTGGTAGTTTAGAAAAAGCACTGGGAAGACAGATATGGGAAAAAAAATAAGCCAGTGAGTTTTGTTGAAGTAATAAAGGCAAGCACAATGGAAGCTAAAATACTGCAAAAGAATGTACAACCTGATGAGGGATTGGTTGAGGATAATTCCAAATCTGTAAAGAATTGACTTGAGGGTAAGATGTACTGTTGCATGCCAGGAGGAGCAGATAAAGAAATTAAGATTTTAAGGGATATGGAATGAGGAAATATGTAACTGATAAATCATAGAATCCCTCCAGTGTAGAAACAGGCCATTCAGACCAACATGTCAAACCGACTCTGCAGCCTCCCACCCAGATTCACCGCTTCCCCCATAACCTACATTTCCCAATGCCAGTCAACTTAACCTAAACATCCCTGAACACAGTGGGCAATTTAACATGTCTGATCCACCAAACCTGCACACTTTTAGACGGTGAAAGGAAACCCACACAAGACAGTGACCCAAGGTTGAAATTGAACCCAGATCCCTAGCACTGTGTGGCAGCAGTGCTAACCACTGCCACCCCAAAATAGTAGCAGTGGGATTTAGGAGTGTTGCCTGAAAAGGTTGTAATGTGTGGAATTTGTGGTGAGAACAGCAGTGTTCCACTATATATAAAGTGAAGTTGCAGAGTCTGATGAAAAGTGGTGAATTAGTGGTCAGAGTAAGAAAAAAAATTTTTGGTTCCAGGCATTCAGTTTATAGTTGGTAATGATATAGCTGGATCACAGGCAGGAGTGATGCCTACTTTGTTTGAAAATCCAGTATAAAACCAGGCAACTGTGGTGTGACAAGAAGTATACCCTGGGATTTTTCCTGACTGTCGTAATAAGGTTATAAAGCCCCAGTTAAAGCAGGAAGAGAAATCAAAAAATAGATAAGGAAATTGAAGCTCAATTTATCAGAGGCAATGTTGGATCAAATGGATGAAATAAAAGGGGGAAAAATACACCTCCTAGAGCCATGGTACGATCACATTTATTTAACACTGATAGCCACATTATTATTATTGTGCTATACTCCTGTACTTTTCTTAACTAACCTTTTTTTATTTTTTTGTTTTCAGTGCACTTCCAGCACTTCTAGACTCGGATGAGGTAAACAACAGATTTATGCAACATTAATTGCAAGGGTATTTACTCTCATACTTGAGGATGTTTGCTGGCATAAAAGGAATTGGTGAGGAGACTTGCGCTGATTGATGTGGCATTAAGTTTGTGTAGATTAGGTCGGAGTAGACTTGAATTCCTTCAAGGAATTTACAAATTTGAAATCTCTTAGAAATATAAAACTGGGAGGGGATTTGATCCTGGTCCTTGAAGTTTCATCACTGAAGGATTTGTAGCATACGTTCTTCAGTTTGTATTGCATTCACCTCCGAGTCAGGAGACTAGTTTAAGCTTTACTCCTTCATTTAAACTAACTGGCCCAATAGTGCAGTGTTAAAGGTCACCAATAAACTAACATTAAATCACTGGTGCAAAAAAAAATCCCAAGTCATTGCTCAAAAAGTAGCATCCTACTTTTCCTGGTTAATCAAAAACAGATTGATTAAATTGTATGATACACAATGCTTTGAACCTCCATTGACTGCAAAATAACAACACTCATTTAAAATGAAGCTTTGAGATGCATGTGAATGTGATGAGGCTCAATATAAATGCCAGTCTGTTCTAATAGTTACTTGATATAAAAGCGAAGTTGCCATAATCTTACTCGACTATCGAGTTTTTTTCTCTTATTACAGAGAGATGTCTGGTGATGGTTTAGCCTAAGGGTCATCATGCCCCCAGACAAGGGGAGAGGTTGAGAAAGATAATCCTTGTTAGTGACCCCAATCAGTGTGGGAATTGAACCCATGCTGTTGGCATCACAAAGCAGCCATTCAAGCTAAACTGACACCACCAGCAACCCCCCCCCCCCCCCCCCCACGCACGCACGCACGCACACACACACACACACACACCTTGCACCACTGACTGCTAAGATTTTTATCAAGCAAAGGAGGAAGAACCACTAAACCAATGCTAGGAAGGCACTGGGCTAATATCAATAGGAATGCGCTCATTAACAGAATGTGGCATTGTAACCTGTAACAGATTTTGAATATTTGAGTTGGCCTTGGCAATTCATCCTCAAACATTGATGTTTTTTGACACTGGAGATGCCTGGAATTCAAATTTACATCTAGCTGAGCTCACTTGTAGAATCTGAATCAAATGTGATTGTTAGTCATGGTTTCAAGTAGTCGAGTTTCAGTTGAAGTACCCAGTCCTGATGTAGGTTGATGTCGTAAACCGATCGGGTGAAGATTTAATCAGTTGCATATTTTCAATTCTTCAAAGTTTGCTGTTCCTTTGGAAGCAGGATGATATTCAATCTCATGGAAATTAAAGATTCAACTGAACAAAACTCAATTTGAACCACATTCTTACAAAGGAGGAAGGGTCCACATTCCATTTTTGGTTTGCACTGAAGCAGTTGGTTTCAGCCGGAGTTTGATTTTTTTGGATTTGGGCACGTGGCAGTGTAGGGGATTTGAAGGCAGGGGAAAAAAGTGTTTCTGTGCCTGAATACATTGTGATCCTGCATATTATCTGTGAATATCACAGGAGGACTGACTTCAGCTCACAAAGAGATTGAAAACGTGTCAAAAAGATACTGAGATCTATGTGCACCAAGCAGGATTTGACACTTGGAAACTCTGTAGGTGTACCTATGCCCCATGGACTGCAATGATTCAAAGCAGCAATGTACCACTATCTGAATGAAAATTAGGAATGGGCAATAATGTTGCCCTGTCCAGCAATAGCTACGTCCTGTGAATGAATAGGAAAAAACGATTAGAATAACAGTTAGAACTTTGGATCTTTAAAATAATGGTATGGATTGCAACTGGACAGAAGTAATTATAAATTAATACAAAATATTGGCTAGGCTGCACTAGTAAAGAGTGGTTGGGTTTGAGTATCTGATGACAGAAGAGTGTATTATGGCCACTGACTGAAAATATAGATTCGTTCAAAGATAAGGGGATGTAAGGTACTAGAGTAGAGATGGTTCAGGAGATTTTGAGTGATTTCTGTCAAGAATGAATAATTCTCTTAAGTGTGCACAAAAAAGTAAGACCATCCCCTTGTTTAGAATCAATGACAAATACAGAAGTTAGACTAAATGTTTTAAAATAAATTGTTGGAACGTGAATTTTCTTTAAATTACCCAAAGTTGAGAGTAATTTATGCACCTCTAATTTGAAACACAAATTTGAAAGATATCATGGCTATGGGGGATAAAATTACAAAGTGTTTAATTTTGGACTATTCCCATGTAGAGCCAGTCAGACTACATACATACACTCAATTACAGGTAAGAAAAAATTCTGCTAATAATTTCCTTCTTTTTGCAGGAAATTATGACAACGAAATTTGAGATTTCAAAAATGGAGTAAACATTACATGAACCGAAAACATTGCACTTGTTCTTTAAATAACTCTGACCAGGAAAAGGTCTCTTCAGACTGCAGAAAGCTCCGAAACTGTACAGTGTCACATGATGACTTCACTGAAGTTGGGGAGGGGTGGTGCTGGGTGGGCAGAGGTGTTTTATACATGGTTAAAGTACAATTCTGTTTATTTTAAATGACTAAATTATTTTGCTAATGCTTGCAATAAGGTGTCTTGTTTGGGTAAAATTATGCTTTTTGTTCCAGTTAAATTACTGGTCTGCTGCTAATCCTAAGCAAAGTGTTAGAGGTCAAAACTACCCAGCTGATGTACTTTCTTATTTTCCAACCCCACTTTGCCAAATGAAGTGAAAAACAAGGCTGCCTCTCTACTCCAGTGCCAGGTTTCTCACTAACACACAGGGAGTATATTGGAGGTGTTGTATTACCACTTGTCCTCTGCACCCCCAGAAAATTGCTTCTGTCCCCAGGATACTTCTGCTGATAATTTGTGTATATTTCAAGGAGAGAGATCAGTATACTAGTTTCTAGCATGTACATTTGGATTTGAGTTGCTGATTGCCAGTAGTGCTGGCAGAATGAGTGCCTATTTAGCTTGAATTGGCAGGAGAATTAAGTCTGTAAATTTGGTATTGGAGAAGTTTGGTAAAACTGTCAAGGCAGCTTTATTGTGGTGATCTTGTTTTCAAATCAAATAAAAATTATATGGGTGAAATTCTACAGCTGTTTTCCTCTTTTTTTTGAAGGTTTACTTATTTACAACAAAAAGCCCTCTTTATTATCCCAGCTGTGTTGGTCTATTCTGCTGAATTCAGAACAATGATTTAACAAAGTATGTCTTTTCAACTTCATGAAAAGTCAGAAAAAATTGAAAGTAAAATTGAATGCTGTTGCCCATCATCAAAATAATCAGAATTACACTAGAAAGCAAGGGTGGAAGTAGAATGTTTGCATGAAGGACCGCCCCCTGCCATGAGCTAATGTCTGTTGGAATTATGAGAATAGTTGAACTGAAACAAACCAATCTCCATGTTCAGGATTCAATTCATGCAATGAGATTTTCAGTTATTCCCTCCATTTGTATCATACAGAAGCTTAGTTCTCAGTCTGCCTATAATGCTTCAAACTAGCATAGATGAACATTTAAAATTATTTCTATTCATCTGAAAGTCTGGTTTCTCTGCTAGTTTCCATTTTAAACGGTTGTGGAAAATTAGCAATTAACCTTTCAATCACTCATTTCATGGCTCAGGTCAAACTTGCTTCCACCTTGCCATTACCCAGGAGGTACGTTTGCAGATACCACCGATTTTGGTGCTGTAATAGACAGCCAAGTAGTAACCTCCGGAGTACAATGGGACCTTGAGCAGATGGGCAGTTGGGCCAAGTACTGGTAGATTGAAAATGCTGTCGTGGAAGTTCTGGTGTACCTGTTCTCTCTGTCATCAAGCCAGGAACACCTAGTCACAGAAGCAGAGGTGTACAGCAGGGAAACAGTCCCTTCATTTCTTGTCCATGACAACGAGATATCCTAGATTTGTCCACTTGTCAGCATTTGACACGTATCCCTCTAAACTGTTCCTATTCACATACCCATCCAGGAGCCTTTTTAAGTGTTTGTATGGTACCAGCCTCCACCACTTCCTTTGGCAGCTCATTCCCTACATGCATCACCCTCTGCATGAAAAATTTGTCCCCTAAGGTCCCTTTTCAATCTTTCACCTTTCATCTTAAACCTATTCCTCTAATTTTGGAATCAGCTACCAAAGGGGAAAAAGACCTTGGCTATTCATTTTATCAACTACTATATAGTCATTCCTCAGCCTCCATCACTCCAAGGAAAATAGACTCAGCCTCTCCCTCTAGCTCAAACCCTTTAACCCTGCTGACATCCTTTAAATCTTTTCTGAACCCTTGCAGGTTTCACAACATTCTTCCTATATCAGAGAGACTAGAATTGAATGCACTATTCCAAAAGTGGCCTAATCAATGTCCCTTACTTAATGCACTGCCCAATAAAGGCTAGCATACCAAACACTGCCTTCACCATACTGACTATCTGAGACTTTCGAGGAACAATGAACCTGTACTCCAAGGTCTCTTTGCTCAGCAACACTACCCAGGACCTTGCTATTAGAGTCCTGCCCTGAATTATCGTTCCAAAATGCAGCACCTCAGATTTATCTAATTTAAACTCTATCTACTCGGCCCAACTGCCCATCTAATCAAGGTCCCGTCGTACTGAGGTTACTTCTTGAGACACTATTTCCCAGATACAAAGCCATGTTGACTATCCCTAATCAGTCTTTGCTTTCCCAAATACATGTAAATCCTGTCCATCATGATCCCCTCCAAAAACTTGCACACTGTCATGTTCACCAGTCCATAGATCTCCAGCTATTCCTTACCACCTCTCACATTAGCCAACCTACAGTCTTCGGCATTTCACCTGTAGCTATTGATGATACAAATACACCAGCAAGGAGCCCAGCAATCACTTCCCTAGCTTCCCACAAAGTTATAGGGTACACCTGATCAGGTTCCAGGGATTTATCCACCTTTATGCATTTTAAGATATCCAGTGCCTCTTCATCTGTAATATAGATATTTTTGAAGATGTTGCTATTTATTTCCTCAAGTTCTCTAGCTTCAGCAACACTCCCCCAGGACCTTACCATTAGCCTACGTGTTCTGCCCTGATTTGACTTTCCAAAATGCAGCACCTCATATTTATCTAAATTAAACTCCATCTACCGCACCTCGGTCCCATTGTACTGAGGTTACTACTTGGCTGTCTATAGGACCATAAGACATAGGAGTGGAAGTAAGGCTGTTCAGCCCATTAAGTCCCCTCTGCCATTTAATCATGGCTGATGAGCATTTCAACTCCACTTATCCACACTGTCCCTGTTGCCCTTAATTCCTTGCGAGATCAAGAATTCATCAATCTCTGCCTTGAAGACATTTAACGTCCCGGCCTCCACTGCACTCCGTGGCAATGAATTCCACAGGCCCAGCACACTATGGCTGAAGAAATGTCTCCTCACTTCCGTTCTAAATTGACCCCTTCTAATTCTAAGGCTGTACCCACAGGTCTTAGTCTCCCCACCTCACGGAAACAACTTCCCAACATCGACCCTATCTAAGCCATGCATTATCTTGTAAGTTGCTATTTAGATCTCTCCTCAACCTTTTAAACTCTAATGAATACAATCCCAGGATCCTCAACCATTCATTGCATGCTAGGCCTACCACTCCAGGGATCATCCGTGTGAATCTCCACTGGACACACTCCAGTGCCAGTATGTCCTACCTGAGGTGTGGGGCCCAAAATTGGACACAGCATTCTAAATGGATATGACTTAGATTCCATTACTGCAAGGTGGGCAGTTTTAACCTGTAGATGATTTTTTTGAGAGA
Source organism: Stegostoma tigrinum (assembly GCF_030684315.1). Taxonomy (NCBI): domain Eukaryota; kingdom Metazoa; phylum Chordata; class Chondrichthyes; order Orectolobiformes; family Stegostomatidae; genus Stegostoma; species Stegostoma tigrinum. The sequence continues at coordinate 83,417,728 of NC_081363.1, forward strand.
TGGAAGTTACAATCCAAGGAGTAAATAAAGAGATGTGAAATGTTGGAGCAGATGAGAATCTTTCAACTGAGAAACTGAGGTATGTGGCTTGCAGTTGGCGAAGGCTACCTGTTCTCAAGAATTGAGGTATATCAAAATTGTATGCAGAGCAAAACTTTTTCTTGTCTGACCCAATAATTCACCTTATGCGGCGTGCAGCTGGGGAAGGTGCACCTACATGTGAGATTGGAAAATTCCAACAATATATCGAAGAAGAAAGTTAGACACACTATTGTAGCCTTTCCATCACGCAGCAAACAGAAAATATTTGCAAACAAAATACAGTAGTATTGGAGACGCACCAATATTTCACAAATTCAAGTTTTTAACAGAAGATTAAAGAGATGAAGTTCTTCCCTAAGGTTAGATGATGCTGTGGATAGATCAGGACTGATGTACCAAATGACAAATAACATACAGCCCCCATTATTCCAGATGCTTAGATGGGGACACGTGGACTACATAGCGTGTCAGATCTATATGGTCTCTGCTGTCAGTCAACAGGTAATCCAAGGTGGAGAACAGGAAAAATTATGGCTGTAAGAACTGCTTCATTTTTTTGAGGTATTTTCAGTGTTGGAGCAGTAATCATGAGCTGTCACATTTTTTCAATGTTCTGAAAATTAAAAACAGCACCTTAAAAAAGCAAAAGAGACAAAACAGATACCACGTGAGAAGTGAAAAAAAATGGAGAAGTAAATGTGGAACAAAAACAAAATTGCTGAAAAAGCTCAGCAGGTCTGGCAGCATCTGTGAAGAAAAATGTGTTAACTTTTCGGATCTTGGAAGGGTCACCAGACCCGAAACGTGAACTTTTCTTACTTCTCAGATGCTGCCAGACCTGCTGAGCTTTTCCAGTGACTTTGATTTTGTTCCTGATTTACACCATCCGCAGTTCTTTTGGTTTTTATTGTGAAGTAAACCTCTACAGCTACACGACCCAGCGTAAACCTGCACTGACATGATTGGAAATAGTTAGTAAATTCTGCTACTTTGGGTTCCTGGTGAAAATGTGCCTTTGATGCAGAACTCAATACATGTAGAAGGATATAAAGCTACCATATTTGGCCAGCTTGTGTATGCAATACAAGCTGACTTCTGCGGCCAGATTGATGGTTTACAGGGTCTGTGTTCTCAAAACCTTGCTGTGTGGCTATGAAACTTTAATGATTTACAGCTGCCATGAAATGCTCAATAATTGCCGTCTTTACTAACTGCTGCATACTGTAGGTATTTCCTGGCAGAACAAAATTAAAAATAGGACGGTACTTTGAAAAGCAGACTTCCAAGTATGTTGACAGTGAATGAACAGAGGTAGATTCAGTGGATCAGGCACATATACAGGAATAATGACAGTTACATGTATAGGGTAGCCAAAGTCAGACAGCCCATGGGTTCCCAAGCCTCTGCCTTAAGGATACTTGCAAGTGTGACATGAAGATGCCAAGTACTACTCATCACATTACAAGGTCACTAGCTGGTGAAAGAGGTACTTGGTCACATCTCCCGTCAACTAAGGACGCTTGGCATAATAATCAACAATATGCCACTCTACAGTTTCCTTACAATTTCAATATTCAATTTACAGATTGACAGAAGAGGACATACTTTGAAATTAGCTTCTGCTAATCAAAAGAATAAGATCTTCAGAACTAGAGAAAATTCATGGACTTGAAATATTAACTCTGTTCCTCTCTCTGCAAATGCGGTCAGATTTGCTGAGTTTCTCCAACACTTCATTTCTCTCCCCAGAAGCTGCCTGATAGATATTTCCAATATATTCTGTTTTAAATGGAATGAAAGATTTCTGTGGTAAAGGTAGAGATAGCATATCTTGACAGAAGTAACAGGAAAGGTCATCACAGTGTTACCACACCATAGGTTTGTTCTCTCATTAGAGAGAGAGATGAGTGGTGGTGGTTTCACCTGAAGGTCATGGTGCCTCAGACAAGGGAAGAGGATGAGAAGGAGAACCTTCATGGTAACCTCAGATGGTGTATGAATTGCACCCAAGCCCGTTGACATCACTCTGCATTGCAAACAAGCTATTCAGCCAACCCTTCCTTCCGCACTCCCGAAGAAAATAGAAATAACATGAAGCAGTGTATACCAGTATACTTTTAACATTAAATACTAAATTCAAATTTGTCATTATTCTGCTGCAACAAATTGTAAAACTCCACCAACAAGAATACTGCAATCTTATCTGTTGACATTGAGGTTTGTGTGAGCTTGAGAAGGCCATAGAAAAGCTAGCAAACAACTAGGCACCCATGAAGGATGAAATTCCAGTGGTTAGGCTTGGCAAGTACAACTTATTGTCACACCTTTATGAACTTCTCTGCTTGAAGGTTTGTTATAGTGTAATTTGCCTGTATCATAATTGTGTGTAGGCATATTCTTTTCTGAACTGATAGGAAATGCAGCAGGAACTGTTTGCTTTGCATGACACTTTTCTTCCCTCAACTTCAGTACTGGCCATTGATGATTATCTCAATATAAAGCAATTGTAAGGAAAAACAGACTTCCTAACAATTAAATATGAGCAAAATGTCATCAACAATATCAATGAGAAATGTTTAAGGATTTGCAAAAACAATCAATTCTGAGCAGTCAGAACATTAAACAGATGAACCAGACAATCAGGGTGCTGTATTTTTTCTGAAATTTCTAATGCATAAAATTTGATTTCCAACATCTTATAATAAGACAATTGAAGTTAACTATAAAGTATTCAAGCATCTTTATTTTAAAGCCTTATCCTCTCTAAAGGTCTGCTGTTGAGCATCATCCTCCTGCTAATACCTACAGGCATTAACAGAAGCCAGCTTCTACAGTCTGAGTGGATTGGAGTGTGCAGTTCCTGAAGGCAGTCCAATAAACAAGGTCAATTAGATTGTTCTTTAAATTATTTGGAAGAAGAAGCTAAATGATGAATTTCAAATGGTTTAGGGCTCTGTCTGGGACTATCTTTAAATGTAGGGTAAACAAAAGGAATGGTGTGATCTGTGCTGGAGTCGACTTCGAATCACAGACCTGTATTATAGAATCAGTAGTGTGGAAACAGGCCCTTTGGCCCATCATGTCCACACTGACCCTTGGAGCATCCCACCCAGACCCACATCCCTATAACCCAACTAATCTACACATCCCTGAACACTATGGGCAATTTAGCATGACCAATCCACCTAACCAGCACATCTTTGAACTGTGGGAGGAAACTGACGCAGACACAGGGGGAATGTGCATACAGACAGTTGCCCGAGGCTGCAATCGAACCCGAGTCCCTGGTGCTGTGAGGAAACAGTGCTAACCACGGAGCCATGGTGCCGCCCATACAGAATTGAAACAGACCCTTCGGTCTGACTTGACCATGATGACTAGCTATCCAAAATAAATCTAGTCCCGTTGGCCAGCATTTAGCCCATATCCCTCTAAACCATTTCTGAAGAAAGGTCCAGGCCCAAAACGTCAGCTTTCCTGCTCCTCTGATACTGCTTGGCCTGCTGTGTTCATCCAGCTCTATACCTTATTATCCCTCTAAACCCTTCCTATTCACATACCATCCAGACGCATTTTGAATATTGTAATCGCTCCAGCCTCCACGACTTCCTCTGGCAGCTCATTCCATAAATGCACCACCCTCTGTATGAGATACTTGCCCCTTAGGTCCCTTTTATATCTTTCCCCTCTCACCTTAAACCTAATCCCTCTAGTTTCGGACTTCCCCACCCCAGGGAAAAGACCTTACCTAATCATCCTATCCACGCTCCTCATGATTTTATAAACCTCTATAAAGGTCACCCCTTGGCCTCCATGTCTCCAGAGAAAATAGCCTCAACCCCTCTCTACAGGTCAAACCATCCAACCCTGACAACATCCTTGGAAATCTCTTCTGAACCCTTTCAAGTTTCACAACATCCTTCCTATAGCAGGGAGTCTAGAATTGCACACAATATTCCAGAAGTAGCCTAACTAATGTCCTGCACAGCCACAACATGACCTCCCATCTCCTTTACTCAATGCACTGACCAATAAAGGCAAGCATTTCTAAAGAAGGGTCCCGACCCAAGACGTCAAATTTCCGGCTCCTTTGATTCTGCCTGGCCTGCTATGTTCCTCCAGTTCCACACTGTGTTATCTTAGGCTATCAAACACCTCCTTCACTATCCTATCTACCTGTGACTCCACTTTCAACGGACTGTGAACCTGCACTCCAGGTTTGTTTTATTTAGCAACACTCCCCAGGACCTCACCATCAAGCCTATGAGTCATGCCCCAATTTGCCTTTCTGAAATACATCACTTCACATTCATCTGAATTAAACTCCATCTGCTACTCCTTGGTCCCTTAGCGTATCTGATCAAGATCCCATTGTACTCTGAGGTGTCCATATTTTAGCTGTCTGCTACACATCTAATTTTGGATGTCATCTGCAAACTTACTAATTAAACCTCCTATGTTCATATCCAAGTCATTTATATAAATGAAGAAAAGCAGCAGATCCAACACGAACATTGCGGCACACCGCTGTTCATAAGTCTCCAGTCTGAAAAACAATCACCACCACCCTCTGTCTTCTACCTTTGTGCCAGTCTTGAATGCAAATAGCTATTTCTCCCTATATTCTATGTGATCTAACTTTGCTAACCAGCCTACCATAAGGAACCTTGTTGAACTGATTACTGAAATCCATATTGATCACATCTACCACTCTGCCCTCATCAATCCTTTTCGTTACTTCTTCATAATCAAATTGGTGAGATATATTTCCCATGTACAAAGCCATGTTGACTATCCCTAATACTTGAATGTAAAAGCTGGGTGACAATTAGGAAAGATCAGAGTTATTGAAAGATGGGTGATGCCAATGTATTCATGGCTGCTGGTATGTCCACAATCAAAAGTTTTTAATGTTTTGGAACTTGAAAGATTTTACTGGTATCAATACTGTTAATAGTTACGCTGAAATCTGTCTCTGTTTTAAAGATAAAAGGCTGCTGTAGTCAGAATTAGCTCATTCGGAACTCAGGAACAGGTATACACTATTCCATTATGACCGAACATAATGAATAGAACATTTCAATTCATTTTATTCACCCCATCTCCATAAACCTCCTTACACCACAGGTAATCAGAAATGCATCAATCTCTACCTTAAACATACTGAAAAGACTGAGATTCCGCAGCCCCTCGTGGTACAGAATTCTAATGATTCACAACTCTCCAAGTAAAACAATTTCTCCTAATCTCTGACCTAAGTACCATCCTCCCTTTTTGAACTGTGCCCTTGGTTCTAAACTCCCCAAAAAGGGAAACATTTCACAAAATAGGTAGTGATAAGGTTGATGTCGGCAAGTTCAAGTAAGATCACCTCTCATCATTCATAATTATTATAGAGAATAGCAGTTCCCATGTATTTTGTAGAGAATAGCAACTCCTGTGTACAGTATAGAGAAGAGCAGTTTGCATATGTACTATAGATGACAGCAGCCCTGTGCATAATATAGAGAATAACAGTGCCTGTGCGTGTTACCGACAATAACAGTCCCTGTGTATGTTGTGGTTGGTTGGCTCGCCAAGCTGGTTTGTTGTTCCGCAAACGTTTTATTACCATGCTGGGTAACATCCTCTGTACAGCCTCTCAAGAAGCGTCAGTGTGTTTTCCCACCTGCCTTTTAAACTCTGAAGACCGTCGAGCTGGATTGTCTCACTTCCGGTTTCCCTTCGTAGTGGAGTGTATATGGGGTCAAGTTCTATGTGTTTATTAATAGCTTTCTTCGCGGAGTGCCAGGCTTCTAGAAATTCCGTGTCTGTCTATGCTTAGCTTGTCCCAGGCTTTTGGTGTTGTCCCGGTCAAATTGGTGGTTGATAAGGAGCACAATACCCCTATAACCCACCTAATCTACACATCCCTGAACACTATGGACAATTTAACTTGACCAATGCACCTAGTCTGCACATCTTTGGACTGTGGGAGGAAACCGGAGCACCCAGAGGAAACCCACACAGACACAGGGCAACCACCACACAGTTGCCCAAGGCTGGAATTGAACCAGGGGTCCCTTTGTACATCCACATTTCCAAGCTTTTTAAGAATATTTAAGAAATACTCTGCATGTTTGTTTCTCCTGCCAAAGTGGATAACCTCACATTTCATGCATTCCATTTGCCACATTGTTGCCTATTCACCAAGTCTGTGCAAATCCTCTCAAAGCCACTTTACATCTTCACAACACACATTCCTACTTAGATTTGAATTATCTGCAAACATGGAAATATTACATTTGGTCCCCATCTCCAAATCATTGATATATAAATTGCAAACAGCGATGGTCTAAGTCCTGATCCTTGTGGTGCTTCACTCATCATTGTCTGCCAACATTTCTACTTGGAGACAGGACTAAGGTGTTTTGCTTGCTAAGGAGAAAGGAATAAGAGGAATTCATTTTTGGAATCAAGTTACATGTTTTTAATAAACTCATGAATATGGCAGAGACAGTTGCAACTTTAGTTTTATAATAGTTTGCAGCTTACTGAGAGCTGGTGGTCTGATAAAACTAAATATTAGCTTGGCCTGTACCTTAAGAACAGCAACTGGTAGATTTATTGTTGGAAGTGTAGATTGTGGGAAGGATCTCATGCTTGGTTTGAAGACAGAGTTCCTAGGTTAAAAAAGACCAAAAGATTTTCCTAACTTGGAGATTAAGAAGAAATCTAGTGTAACTCTCGTAGTGGAAGGGCAGTTAGGTCGGGACCACACAAGTAGAATGCAACACATGCCTGCCCAAAAACAGGGCAAGGAGGATATAAGCTATTAGGAAACAGCAGTATCCTGATTTTTAAAATCACTAAGCATAAATACTGTGAGGCCCAAGCCTGAACTGGGTTGTTTTGAAGAATAGTTAGAGGGGAGCTAAAAGCCGCTGAAGGGATCCCCGTGAAGTCTCAAGGCTCAGAGAATAACCAGAGTGCTGAAGTGAAATAAAAATGAATTTGAGACAGCATTCTTTATTTGATCCCAAAAGGGGAAGTAAATGGAACCTCAAGATATCAATGTAAAACAAACTCTTGTGTGGAATTAGGAAGGGAAAGGTGAACTGGGATTATACTCTAAGACTTAGCATGGTTAGCAGTTCTTGTTCGTTCAAGTTATTTTTATGTACAGTATAGCTTGTTTTTGTCTGAAACATGAAATCTTTAATATATTTCAGGTGATAACTGGGTATTCAGATTTGTCTTTATACATTAATAGTCTCTACTAACAACATATATTGTACGATATGATAAACATGCAAATAATTCTTGCAGCTTTCACAAAAGTTCTCGGAACCCTCATCACAGGATAAATTTTCTGACAATGGTAATGAATCATAGAATGGTAAAGCACAGAAGGAGGCCATTCTGCCCACTTTGTCTATTTTGGCCCTATAAAGAAACAATTCATTTCATGGCACTCTCCTGTTTTTCCCTTTTAATCCAGCAATTTTTTTCCTGTTAAAATCACAAATCAATTGCATTTCAAAAACCTCAATTGATCTTGCCTTCATTCTCAAGCACTTCATCCAAGATCCTAACAATTCACTGCTTGAAAAAGTTTTTTTAATTTTTCAATTGCTTCTTTAGTTAATTGCTCTAAATCTGTGCCTTCTGGTATTTGATCCTTCCACCAACGGCAACAGTTTTTCCCCTATCTACTCTGTCCAGACTCTCAAGATTCTGACTCTCCTCTCAATCTTCTTTACTCCAAGGACAATTTCTCCAATCCACCTAGCTGTCATTTCTCACCCCTGGAATCATTCTCTAAAGCCTTCACATCCTTTCCAAAGTATACTGCTCACAAGTAACATCCTCAGGTTGAGGCCAATCCAATGAATGATTGCAATGCGAATTATTCATAAGAGCTGGTTTCAAGATCACTTCCACACCCACTGACTAAGATACACAGAAATTCGAGGATGACCATTGCCAATTGAATAGAAAAATACATTTTAGTAAGCAGTTTCAGAGAGGCAAGGATTGAAACACATCACAATTTATATTTTAATCTAACTCATTTATCGTAAAATACGTAATTCAAAGTTGCAGGGAATTCTTACATTTCACTTTTTTTAAAGACATGGGATGATTTAATAATTATGTGAGCTCTGTTTCATACTGCAGGACTCCAGCAATAAGCGTCCACTGGCAGATGTATGAAACTTCAGCATAAGTTTACATAAACATTCAGAATGGCACTTAGCAGAAAGTGCAATAAGACATGTTTTATATATATTTTATATGTCCATGTTAAAGGGCATTTCTTTAAAACCAGGGTTGTCTTCAGAATATCCAACATTTCTGATTATTCACTAATGAATGCAGGCATTGATGATCACAGAGCAGCATTTACAGTCTGTTTCTAAATGCCCTGGAGAAAGTTGTCGTGAGATGTCTTCTTGAATCACTGGAGTTCTTGGGGTGCAAGCTCACCCACGGTGCGGGGTGAAAGGGAGTTCTCGGATTTGACCCAGGAATAGTAAAGGAATGGCAACATACTTCCAAATCAGGATGGTGATGGAGGGCAACTTGCAGGTAGAGGTGATCAAATGTGTCTGCTGCCCTTGTCATTCTTGATGGTAGACGTTGCTGATTTACAAAGATGCTGTTTGAGGAGCCTTGGTGAGTTACTACAGTGCATTTTGTAAAAGCTAAAAGGTGCTGCCATTGTACACAGTGGTGCAAGTACAGAATGTTGAAATTGGTAGACAGGGTAGCAATTAAGCAGTCTGTTTTGTCCTGGATCATGTCAAATTTCTTAAGTGTTTTCGGAGTTGCATTCATCCAGGCAAGTGGAGAAATTCCATGACATTCCTTATATATGCCTCAAAGTAGATGGGCATTAGGTGAACGGAAAGCAACTTTCCCACCAGAAAAATCATAGCATCTGACCTGATCGTGACCAAATTTATTTTTTTGGCTGGTTCACTTCAGTTTCTGGTCAATGGTAACTCCCAGGATGTTGACAATGATAGATTCGGTGATGGTAATGCCATTGTATGTAAAGGAGCAATGTTTAGATTGTCTCTTGCTTGAGATGGTTGTTATGCAACACTTGTTTGGTATGAATGTTACTTGCCACTTACCCAGCACGATCCTGGATATTGTCTAGGTCTTGCTGCACACCTATTGGGTCTGCTTCAGTATCTGATGAGTCACAAATGGGGCTGAATATTACATCATCTTCAGTGAATATCCCTGCTCCTGACCTTATGAAGGGAGGGAGGGTCATTGATGAAGAAACTGAAGATAGTTGGCCTAGGGCACTACCTTAAGGAGCTCTTGCAATGATGTCCTGTCACTGAGATGATTGACCTCCCAATAACCACAATCATCTTCCTCAGTGCTCGGTGTGACTCCAGAGTCAGTCACAGTCAAATTGGCAGACAAAGGAAAAGTCAATCTAAAAGTCTTAGTCTTAGTTCTCCGACTTCTCACAGACTGATCTTTCTATCCTTGGTCTATTACAGTGATATGGGGTTCTTTTTTCAGGTTGGTGACCTGTAACCAGTTGAGTACTGCAAGGAGTCGAATGTATCGTAACCAGATTTGCAGACAACACAAAAACAGGTGGAAAGTTGTGAAGAGGTCACAAACAAATTAGACAGGTATTGATAGATTAGATAAGTGGACAAAAAGTTTGCATATGGAGTATTACATGGGAAAATGTGAAGTTCATTTTTGAAGAGCAGAAGAACAAAATATCAGTTAAATGGAGAAAAACTGCAGAAAGCCGCAACAGGAAGAGAGTTGGGGGAGTCATTGTGCACATAAAGCTAGCACACAGGTGCATAAGGTAATTAGGAAGAGTAATCAAATGTTGACATTTTTCAACAGGTTTGGATGCCCTAGTTGGAAGGTCTAACTGCAACTGTATAAGGTGCTCGTGAGATCACATCGGAGGACTGTTCAGTTTTAGTCCCCATACTTATGGAAAGATATTAATTAGTTGGAGGCAGTTCACAGAAGGTTCCGGTAACCCCAAAATGGAGCGATTACATGATGAGAAAGATTAAACAGGTGGAATCCTATTATTTGGAATTCAGAGGAATGCAAAATGACCTCATTGAAACATATAAGATTCCAAAAAGGCTTGACAGTGTAAATGCTGAATGTTTCCCCTCGTGGGGGTAAGTCTAGAACTAGAGGGCAAAGGTTCAGATATTACACACCTCCAGGGCACGAGATTTGAATCCCATCCCCTGGCTCAGAGATCAAGACGCTACCATTTTTCTAGAAGAGTCCCCTAAACTCATACAGTGTGGTAGCAGGCCATTTGGCCCATTGAGTCCACTCAAACCCTCTGGAGTATTCCACTCAACTACACTATCTCTGTAATCCTGCAATACCATGGCCAATCTACCTAACCTGCACATCTTTGGACTGTGGGAGAAAACTGGAGCATCTAGAGGAAACTGACACAGACACGGGAGAATGAGCAAACTCCTCGCAGACCATTGCTAGAGGGTGGAATAGAACCCAGGTCCCTGGCACTATGCAGCAGCAGTGCAAACTATCAAGCTACCCTGCAAGTATGTCTTCTCTCACAGGATTCAGAGTCCATGGAACTCTTTGACACAGAGAGCTATGTGTGCAGAGTCACTGTGTATATTTAAGGCTGAGATAGATGTTTTATCAGTAGCGGAAATCAAGGATTACGGGGGAAAAGCAGCAAAGTAGACATGAGCAATTTTGGATCAACAATGATCCTGTTGAATGGGAGGGCAGACCCGAAGGGTCAAATAGCCTACTCCTTTTCAATTTATGATGGTTTTATGGAAATTGAACTCGCACTTGGCACTATACGTCAATGCCTTGTATATCTATGATTACCCATCTACAGTTGTACATAAGGTGCAACAAATACATTGATGTCTACACCTAAGGACAGTTCTCCACTTCGCATTCTCCTTGATTAGAACGTAAAGGAGCTAAATTTGAGCCTCAACCAACACCCTTCCACCATCCACGCAAATTGCCAAAAGGGCACTCACTTGTAATTGTCTCAGTGTGAGATGGTTGTTATACGCCGCCGACTCGTCAGTTGCGACATGTGAACTGGACAGGAGCGAAGGAGCATGAGCAGCTGCGGCGCGCGCGCGCGAGAAGCGAGAGCGGTTGGTGAGAATCACGGGATTAAGCGCGCGCTCACTTCTGCCAGCGGCAGCGCGCGTGCGCCCCAAGCTGCCGCTCGGAGTTTGTTCCGCTGGCCGTTGTGTGCGGGCGGTCTCCGTCGGCGCGATGCACGACGCTTACGAGCCGGTGCCGATTTTGGAGAAGCTGCCGTTGCAAATCGATTGCGTAGCGGCCTGGGGTAAGGGACGATTTGTGTCTGTGTGCGTTAGACGACCGTACGTATGGCGACGCGGGTGGATGCTACGGATTAACGGAGGAAAGGCGAGTGGATTCCGGGATAATGGGACCGGGTCTTTTTCGGGATGCCGAAGTTGAAAAGTGACATTGGGCGACCGTCGTTTACGAACCGATCAATAATTAAAAACTGGGTTTATACCTTGCGGGAGGGGCCGGGAAAGTTTTTGTCGCCGATTGATGACATCAGAGTAAACAGCGTTAAAATTGAAGCAAAAATCTCAAAAAGGTGGTTCAATGGTTTGCTCAGCTGCCTCACAGCACCAGGGAGACGGGTTCAGTTCCAGCATCGGGCGACTGTCTGAAGTTTACACATTTCCTGTCTGCGTGTGCTTCCTCTGATTGCTCTGGTTTCCTCGCACAGTCCAAAGATGTGCAGATTGGGTGATGGCCGTGCTACGTTGCCTGTAGCGTCCAGGGACGTGTCGGTTAAGTGGATTGACAAATTCAGGGTAACAGGGATAGGTTGGGGAGAGGTGAGTCTGGGTGGAGTACTCTTCGGAGAGTCGGTGTGGTCTTGTTGGTCCGAATGGCCTGTTTCTACACTGTAGGGATTCTTTAATTTGGTGGGTGGTTTAACAAATTCTTCATCTTAGGTAGAGCCTGTTTCTGGTTTATCTTGGGGGGCAAAAAAACCCTGTTTTGCCCTTTTAAGTTTCACGCTTTACATCTCTGGAGAGTGATGAGACCACTCATATTCTCCTCTCCACCTATCTTCTCCTCTATCCATCTTCAGTCCGCCTCCTCCTCCCTATTTATTTCAGAACCCTCTCCCCATCCCCCTTTTCTGATGAAGGATCTAGCCCCGAAACGTCAGCTTTTATGCTTCTAAGATGCTGCTTGGCATGTGTTTGTGGATGTGTTCGTCCAGCTCCACACTATTATCTCTGATTCTCCAGCATCTGCAGCTCCCATTATCTCTACCACAAATAGTTGGTGGTGAGCTGACAACCAATTCATCATAGCTTTGGAACTGTTGGGAAGGCACTTGGGCACCAGAAGTATCTGAAACCCCTCTTCGGATAATACCATGGCCAAGGAAGATCTTGTTTTAACAGCTTTTTGTTATTTGTTCATGTTTGTAAAACTGGTATTTGTTGATCATGTCTAATTGCCTTTGAGAAGGTGGTGATGAGCTGATTTATTGGACCACTGCAGTCCATGTGCTGTACTGTTTCAAGATCACCTGTGTCTTGGAGGGGTATTTCTGCAGGTCACGTTCCCATGCATCATTTACTGTTTTTTTTCTGGTGGTAGAGTTCATGGGTTTGAAAAGAGCTGCTGAATGATCCTTGTGAGTTGCTGCATTACATCTTGTAGGTGACGTATCCTGTTCCCACTGTGTGCCAATAATCGAGGGAGTGAATATTAAGATGCTGGGTGAGATGCCTCATGTGTTTCTCCTTTTACTTTGGATTGAGTTCCTTGAGTGTTTTTGGATCTGTATTCATCCCAACAAATATTCCAAAGTATTCTGTCACTTTGCTGACATGCTTGAAGGTGCTGGATAAGCTTTAGGAAGTCAGTGATGAGTTAACTACTGCAGAATTCTTAGTCTCTGAATTGTAGTTGTACTGTAGTACTTATATATCAGATACAATTAGGTTTCCAGCCCATGCTAACTCCAGAGGGTTGATGGTTGAGAATTCAGTGTTGATAATTCAGAATTTGTAAATGCCGTTCCATGTCAAGAAGAGTTCGTAGATTTCTATTACTATTTGGTGTTTGTATGGTGAAAAGTTACTTGCCACCTTCAGGTAACTGTGTGGAGTTTCCACATTCTCCCTGTGTCTGTTTAGATTTCCCCCAGGTACTCCAGTTTTCTCCCATGGCCCAAAGATGTCAGAGTGGGTGAATTGGCCATACTAAATTGCCTGTAGTGTCCTGGAATGTGCAGATTAGGTGGATTAGCCATGGGTATTGCAGGGTTACAGGGATAGGGTAGGCTGTGGGTCCAGGTGTGATGCTGTTCAGAGGGTTGGTGTGGACTTCATGAGCCGAATGACCTTCTCCCACACTATAGGGATTTTGTGTCTTATCAGTCCAAGCTGCACGTGGGCATGGACTGTTTCTGTATTTGATCAAAACCACTTATGGACTTTGATTTGATTTATTATTGCCACGTGTATCTAGGTAAAGTTAAAAAGTTTTGTTTTGTGTGTTGTACTGATCTGCCTAACTATCAACGATAATAGGGTGATTGATTGCACTGATGAATACTAAGTTACAGCTGCAAAGAAAGTGCACAAAAAGCAAGATCAGCATTAGATTTGGAATTTGAGAGGTCCATTCAGAAGTCTAATAACAGAGGGGAAGAAGCTGTTCTTGAACCTGTTGGAATGTGTGTTTAATGTTTTGTCTTCTGCCTGATGGAAGAAGTTAGAGATTATAATCAGGGTGGTAGGGGTCTTTGATGTTGGCTGCCTCTCCAAGGCAACAAGAAGTCTAGTTTGAGTCGATGGATGGAAGGTTGCGTTGTGTATTGGACTGGGCTGCGTTCACAACTCTAGAAAACTCATCTAGCTTTCTTTGCCACGTTATCAAGTTACTTATGTATCAGCCTTGAGAGTGAATGTCAACAAGATGTGGCACCATTGCTGTGGAGACAGGAAAGATAATAGCAACTCATCTAGTCAAGTTTGATGACGTGGTTCATTAAATAGTCTAGGTGAGAGCAGAGTTGCAAATTTAAATGCATTATAAGACTAGACAAAATGTGGCACTTGGAATTCGCGTTTGGGGAAAATGAGATTTTCCTCTTTGGTCCTAACGAGATAAGTCAAAATATTTCATAAATAGTCACCGGGATCTACAGCATGGGAAAAGGCCTTTCAGTCCATCACATCCATGCCACCCCAAAATGACCACCTAACTATTCTTATCCCATTTTCCAGTACTATGCTCAGACCTTTGTATGCCTTGGCATCACATATCCACATCAGTAACAGGCAGTGAGCTCCTGAATTTCCATGACCCTCTGGGTGAAGAAGTTTTTCTTCACGCACGCTCTTAAACCTTCTGGCCCTTGCCTTAAATCTGTGCCCCCAGTCCCTTCATCAAGGAGGAAAAAGTTTCTTCCTGTTTACCCTGCCAATTTCCCTCAATTTCATATATATCAGTCAGGTTGACCCCTCAATTTCCTTTACACTGAGGAAAGCAACCTTAGTCAATGTAATCTCTCTTTTTAATTGAACCTCCAGCCCAGGTAATTTACCATCTTGGTAAATCTCCTGTGCACCCTCTCCAGTGCTACCACACTCCTTTTAATAATCCGTTATATTCAAGTTGTGTGACCCGGACCAATACAGATATGATCAGAGAGGCCGAGATGCTGTACCAGACCAAGTTAGAGGCCCAGACCTACCAAACAGATTCCAGCCATCTATGGCTAGGCCTAAACAACATTACAGGATATAAAATAAAACAGTGTAAGATGGTAAGCAATGACGCATCCCTCCCTGACATGCTCAGTGCTTTCTATGCTCTGTTTGAGCAGATTGCCACTGGCATGGTGACACCTGCCTGACAGCCCAAACATACCTGTTCCCTCAGTCAGCGCTTCAGAAGTTAGATCAGTCTTCCTGGGAGTCAACCCAAGCAAAGTGACGGGCCTAAACATTGTCCCCAGCCAAGCCCTCAGCTCCTGTGCAGACCAACTGGCAGAGGTGTTCAGCGACGTCTTCAACCTCTCCCTCCTACTATTCAAAGTCCCCACCTGCTTCAAGAAGAGAACTATCAACCTGCAGCCAAGAAAACACGTGCAGTGTGCCTTAATGATTACCACCCAATAGGTCTGACTACAGTAATCATGAAGTGCTTTGAGAGGCTGGCCACAGCCCACATTAACTCCAGTCTCCCAACTGCCTCGATCCACTACAGTTTGCTACCGACATATCAGGTCCACAGGATATCATATCCCTAGCCCTGCACTCATCCCTGGAATATCTGGACAACAAAGACACTTAGTCGGACTCCTGCTTGTTAACGACAGTTCCGTCTTCAACACCTCCAGACTGATCTCAAAACTGCATGACGTTGATCTCCGCTTCACCCTCTGCACTGGATCCTCAGCTTTCTGTGAGGAGGTAACTGCATCTCCTCCACAATAATACACAACACTGGAGCACCCCGGAACGTTTCCCCCTCAGCACCCTACTGTACTCCCTGTACACCTATGACTGTGTTATCAAATTCCAAACAAGCACCTACAAGTTCACTGACAACACCACTGTAATGGGACGGATAATTAACAACGACGAGTCAAAATGCACAAGGGAGCTGGAGGGCTTGATGATGTGATGTAATGAAAACCACCTGTGTCTCAACATCCGCAAAACTAAAGAATTGATCATCGACTTGAGAAAGAAAGGAGGAGAAGACGCCTCATCTGTATCAATAGAACTGAGGTTGAGAGTGTGAAGGGCATCAAATTCCATGGAGTGATGATAGCCACAGACCTGTCATGGAATTCCCACGTAAATGTGACAGTCAAGAAGGTGAACAACGCCTCCTCTTCCTCCGGCAGCTCAGAAAATTTGGCATGTCCATAAGGTCCCTCACCAATCTCTACAGATGCACCTTTGAAAGTATTCTATCCGGAAGCATAATGGCACTGCTATACCCAGGACTGTAAGAAACTACAAAAGGTGGTATGCACAGCCCAGACGATCACAGAGGCCAGCCTTCCATCCGTGGACTCAAATTACGTGGCTCGCTGCCACAGAAAGGTGGCCAAAGTCACTAAAGACACATCATATCCTAGTAATGACCTCTTGCAATCACTTCTGTAAAGCAGAAGACCCAGAAGCCTGAACATACGCATGAGTAGGTTCAGGAACATCTTCTTTCCGGCCATTATCAGACTGTCGAGTGGTCTCTAGCCTCAAATAATATAACCTGCATGCCTCTAAGTCTTTTTGATCTTTACATCCTTTACTTGCTGTGACCTGCCTGTACTGCTTGTAAACAAAGTTATTCACTGTATTTTGGTACAAGTGATAATAAATCAATCAATCTTCAGTCGTAAGAAACTGTGACAGTTCTGCTACAGAAGGAATTGGGGTCCGTATACAAAATCCACAAGTCAGTTATAGAAAAATTAAAAAGTTCAGTAGGCTTGATACAAAAGGGCTAAAGTAATGATAGTTGTTTAAAGCTTTGATTAAGTGCAGTGCTCAATTCTGGCACTGCAGCCCAGGAAGGATACATTGAATTAGGAAGGAGTACTGTGCCTATTCCAGAGCAATTTTTGCAAAAGAAACAACAGGGAAATGTAGTCTGACTGACCTTGGCAGCCCGTTCACCACAATTTCTGCAGCTACTGACTTGCTCTACCAGACTTCCACCTTTGATGCCTTTGTCCCCAGAAAATAATATTCTCTCATACCCTGGCTGTTCCCTTGGTAGGGCTGTCGTCTCTAAAATCTAACAGTACACAGGCTTGAATTGATGTGATGAATGTTTAGCTCTTCACTTGACCACATAAAGCATTATTTGATTTTGCTCTTGCCTGCTAAAAATAGCCACTATTCTAAAATCACACTGATTTGTAAAGGTAACTCACAGCTTTCTATTCTGCAAACCACTGGCTCTAACATCTTTTCGCACCGACTGTGCCTTCATGGAACTCGTGGAGATTTTTGTCCCTAAGGTCGGCACCATCTGATCAACCAAGCGACTTTCACTTCCATTAGTCCACAAGGCTAAACTTCTTCTAAAGTTCCTCACCTCACCACATTCCTGAACTTCTCTTTCTCCAGTGTATCTCTTACTTTCCCTCAAAGGGACTGAGTTCATCTGCCTTTCAGAGTCAACATCTACTCCCATTACTGTGTTCCTACTAACTTGCTGACAGCAAAACATCCCCGATCTCTGAACCACAAATTGTTCACTTTTCAAATGTCTGTCTCTCTCATTTTAAATCTGTAGTTGTTGCTCTTTTTTTAAACAAAACCCTTGACCTCGCCATTCTTGCAAATAAGTAGCTATTTCCAATCTCCTTTCCATCTCCAAAATCCTTGAAGATGTTGTTGCCTGCTAAATCTTAACCCATCTTTACAGAGTTACAATTTCAAATCCCTCCAATCAGGTTTCTGCAATCTCCAACTGAAATTGTTCTTAACAAAAGCAAAAATTTGTGACTGAAAATGGTAACTTGCCTTCTCGTTGATTTGAGAATGTCAGCAACCTTTGACATTGTAGACCATACAACCCTCTTTGAATATCTTCTTCCTCATCAGTCAGCTGGATGGGAGTGTTCTTGCCTTGTTCCACTCTTACCTATCCAGTCATAACCAGGGTATCACTTGCACTGGCTTCTCTCTTCCTCCTACATCAATCTTTTTGATGTTCCTTGAGGATCTAACTTTGAACGTCGGCAGTTTCTCGTCTATATGCTGCCCTTCATTAACATCATCTAAATCATGGCATTAGTTTTCATGTATACTTTTGGTTCAATCTCCTAACCAACTCTTGACTCTAGTACTGTTGCTATGTTTTTAGTTATCCGATACTAGACGAGCAGATTTTTCATCCAGTAAAATATTAGAAAGACTGAAGACATAGATTCGAGTCAGGAACTGAAAACAAATAGTTCCCTTTGACATAAAACAGTATTAACATTACGAGATCACCTACCATTCATGTTCTTTGGGGCAGTTCTAATTGACGAGAAGCTCTAAACAAATAGCATGGTTACAAGAGTATGTTAGAAACAATATTCTGCGAGCAACCCACCACCTGACTTCCCAAAGCCTTCGCAACATTCAGAAGACACAAGTCCTGAAGTGTAATTATGCACATGAGATTTTAGTGTGTCGTTCTCATGTCATTCTGACAAAGCAGCAAAAGAGGTAAAAATGAGCCACGAATGAGAATTGTGAAAAATCTCACGTAAGAGAAATGAGAATGGCCAAACATTTTCATTACTGGCATATGAAAGTCTCTGGAAAGACATCTGTTTATTGTCTGTCCCTAGTTGTCTTTGCATAATGCATGCTCTGTAGCTAGGTGTGCTGACAAATAATGAAATTTGTTGTGACTTTGTGAAATTTTCACACACCGTCCACTTGCACTTGGAAACCAGTGACAAAATTATCAATTCAGTCCTTCCTTTTGTGGTTTTTGCCCAGAGTACTTTTACTGTTGTCTGATTATGATATGTGTAGCTTGAGTGCATGAACTTAGAATATTAGGCAAAGAGAAGTGAACAACAACAAAACAGAAATTGCTGAAAAAGCTCAGCATCTCTGCAGCGTCTGTGGAAAGAAATCCAAGTTAACCTTTTGGGCCGAGTGACCCATCCTCTCAACTGAACAACATTGGAAGTAAAGGATTAGTACTCATGTCCTTTAATTTTTGTAGTTTGTGGCCACAGATGTGCTTCTTTGTAAACGAGCGACTCAGACTCAGCCTTCAAGGAAACTTTTGAATTGTTACATTATTGTCCAGTCTAGAGGGATTATTTCTCATTCACTAAGTACGTGGGTTATAACAATGAATCTTAGCAACAGCGTATCTGTAAGTGAGCATTTCAGGGCAGAAGTTCCCTGTAGCCTATGATGATGGGTTTTTCAAATACTTTGTAACTTCAAGTCCTTCATGTATAACTCTGCTTTTATTAAACTCATCTATTTCCCCCATAGAAGATAGGCTTCTTGTCGGCACTAAGCCAGGTCATCTCCTCCTCTACAGGATCAAAAAGGAATTAGGTAAGTAGACTATTCAATCTCAAATTCACAATGTAATGCAAGGTTTTCTGATTTCTGTAAAATGAGAGACAGAAGATTTGAGCAAACCTATTACATCATTTCAAACTTTTCCACCCAGACTATTTTTTTCACATAGCTTTAGTGTGCTTTTGATTTGTAACCTGCAAGCACAAGGGAAATATCAATTAAAATAAATTGTTATTGCCAGATACACTCAAATTAGGTAATCTGATCCAGGGAGTGCTGCAAATTATGTTTGTAGTTGTAATTCTTCACTCATCATTTCTAAAGTATGATTGTCATCTCAGCAGGAAATTGGAGTGGTGCCGCAGAAAATTAAATTGAACTTCAGTAGACCCGCCTGCCACAGAGTAAATCTGATTTTTGTCATACCGAAATGTAGATATAATCTGTGATCAGTTTCTATTGTATTCCAAAGTTTGCACCTATCAATTGAAATGAATGGAGATTTTTTTTTTAGTTTCTGATCCATGGAGCAGCCTGGACGAATAGAGATCCAAAATGGAATGTCAACAATGTATTGCTTATTTGAAAATGTAATGAAGACTTCAGAAATGTTTTTGTTTTCAGCAATTACTCCTTCCATCATTACTGATCTGTAACAATCTGTAGTTCGCCCTAATTTATATCGTTCAAAATACCTCTCCAAACACAGAATACAAAAATAAATCTTTAATAATGTGCAGTTTGAAGAACATATTAAAAGGATTCCATATCATAACTGTTAAAGTTTATTAAAGTTACAGTGCTAATTCTATACATAAAAGAAAAACACAGGAGGTAGAGTTGCTTACTTGGTTACAATTTGTGCAGTTTTAAAAAGGAAAGTCAATTAAATGCAATTTAGATTTTGCGCTTTGTTATACAAATATTGAAGAAATCCCACAAAATAAAAATACCGCCAAAACGTAGAAACTCCAGATCTGCTTGTTCATTATCTCGAACCTAAATTAGTGTTGTAGGGACATAATTGGAGGTAGACCTTAAAAACTTAGATAAATTTAGAGACCTGAAAAATTATTACTGGCATTATTTGAAATCTCATCTGTTGCATAAATCTTTCCTTTCTTTAAACAGGTACCAACAGATTTGAAGTCTTACTAGAAAAGTCTAACAAGAACTTTTCAAAGAAAATTCAACAGGTATGTGTGGCACTCTTAACTGAATACTTTCCAAGATGTGCTGGTGGTGTTTCTGGAGTATTCCCCGGAGTATCAGTTATTCGTGTTGTATTTATTCACTTGCTCTATCTGGACTCCTGTTACTTCTGTAAGAAGGCACCAGATAGTTACAGAGGTGATTAAGTGAAACTGGCATAACATACCTGTCTTAATTCAGTGCTTACTGAAACTACTTCCTACTTAGTACTTTTCCTGTCCATAATTGATAATAGTTCTTGTTCTTAAACATGCATGTTCTTTGCTGCAATGTAATTTTCTTGAAGTTTCACACCTGGTGATCATTTATGTCTGAACTGTGGCAGTCAGTAGATATAGGATAGATATAAAACCCTACAGTATGGAAGCAGGCGATTTGGCCCATCAAGTCCAAAGAGCCTCGCAACCAGCCCCATCCCCTTACCATATCCAATCATAACCAGTCACCTGGAGAATGTCCACTCCACACGGATGGTTGCCTGAGGGCGGAATCAAATCCAGGTCCCAGGCACAGTTTCGCAGCAGTGCTAACTATTGAACCACTGTGCTGTGTACGAGTAGCCTGCTTGATATTGGATGGGGAGGGGATCTACGTGCCACAGCAAAGGCTGATACTGTCTTTGCTCAGTATATACATTCCTTTCCAGTTGATTGAGACTACAAACAGTAACATTAGTTGAGTTTCCTCTCCTAGTGTGGAACATGAAGGGTACTTACAGGCCTATATTGTACCTAAAATTCGTTAAGTTAATTTAGATTTAAGAATCATAGCTCAGATCTTCCCAGTGTGTATGGCTACTGACTAGACAAACCTAGCAAGATATTAAGAGAACCTGTGTGTTTTTAATTTGAGAACACTGACAAATATATTGGATTTGCATTCACTTTAATAATTAAGCAGTTATGTGGGTAAATCAGGTGAAGGCCCCTTCAGATCAGCTATTTATTAAGTCTCACAGACAAGCAAATACTGAAACAATAATTTAAACTTTATTGCATGTTGCAACAAAAATATGACCCCTCAAATAAGCAAGGTCAGCCCCACAACTCAATTTGGCTATTACCGATTAGTGGTGGGATTTAGCCAAGATTCCAGCCGACAGTGTTTATTGCTGGAATTGCCTAGGGTTCAGTCTTTATGCCGTGTTCTTCAAAGTTCTCCTAGTGAAGGGTTCTGGAGTTGAATTCGTATACAGTTTTTTTTTGTCCTTCAGGTATATAATGATATTGTTGATGCTTCTCCAGATTCTTTCATTCAAATTGTTGACTACTCCTCTGAAACCATCAAGAGTCTGCAACTTGCTGCCTTGCCAGAAGTAGCTTCCCTATTCCTTGTTACATTTGGCATTGACTATCTCTTTGACCACCCAGATTGTCCTGCAGAGGAAATTAAGAAGTTACAGAAAATCATTTATCCTTGTGGTATCAAGCAGATGTCCAAACAGTTTTATTCATGGAGGTTCAACGACTCCCTTTCCCAAACATGGTTAATTGCTTTCAAAGAACAAAGAAAATTACAGCACAGGCACAGGCCCTTTGGCCCTCCAAAGCCTGCGCCGATCAAGATCCTCTGTCTAACCTGTCATGTATTTTCTAACGGTCTGTGTCCATTTGCTCCCTGCCCATCCATGTACCTGTCCAAATATATCTTAAAAGACGCTAACGTGTCTGCGTCTACCACCTCCGCTGGTAATGCATTCCAGGCACCCACCACCCTCTGTGTAAAGAACCTTCCACGCATATCTCCCTTAAACTTTCCTCCTCTCACTTTGAACTCATGACCTCAAGTAATTGAGTCCCCCACTCTGGGGGGGGGAAAAAGCTTTTTGCTATCCACCCTGTCTATACCCCTCATGATTTTGTAGACCTCAGGTCCCCCTTCAATCTCCCTCTTTCTAATGAAAATAATCCTAATCTACTCAACCTCTCTTCATAGCTAACACCCTCCATACAAGGCAACGTCCTAGTGAACCTCCTCTGCACCCTCTCCAAAGCATCCACATCCTTTTGGTAATGTGGCGACCAGAACTGTACACAGTCCTCGAAATGTGGCCGAACCAAAGTCCTATACAACTGCAACGTGACCTCCCAACTGTTGTACTCAATACCTGTCCAATGAAGGCAAGCATGCCATATGCCTTCTTGACCACCCTATTGACCTGCGTTGTCACCTTCAGGGAACAATGGACCTGAACACCCAGATCTCTGTTTATCAATGTTCCCTAGGACTTTTCCATTTACTGTATAGTTCACCCTTGAATTTGATCTTCCAAAATGCATCACCTCGCATTTGCCCGGATTGAACTCCATCTGCCATTCTATCCAGTCTATCTACGTTCTGCTGTAATCTCTGACCGTCCCCTTCGTTATCAGCTACTCCACCAATCTTAGTGTCATCTGCAAACTTGCTGATCAGACCACCTACACTTTCCTCCAAATCATTTACATATATCGCAAACAACAGTGGTCCCAGCACAGATCCCTGTGGAACACCACTGGTCACAGGTCTCCAATTTGAGAAACTCCCTTCTACTAGTACTCTCTGTCTCCTGTTGCCTAAGCCAGTTTTTTAATCCATCTAGCTAGCACACCCTGGACCCCATGTGACTTCACTTTCTCCGTCAGCCTGCCATGGGGAACCTTTATCAAACGCCTTACTGAAGTCCATGTATATGACATCTACAGCCTTTCCGTCATCAATCAACTTTGTCACGTCCTCAAAGAATTCTATTAAGTTGGTAAGACATGACCTTCCCTGCACAAAACCATGTTGCCTATCACTGATAAGCCTATTTTCTTCCGCATGGGAATAGATCCTATCCCTCAGTATCTTCTCCAGTAGCTTCCCTACCACTGACGTCAGGCTCACCGGTCGATAATTACCTGGATTATCCTTGCTGCCCTTAAACAAGGGGGCAACATTAGCAAGTTTCCAGTCCTCCAGGGCCTCACCCGTGTCTAAGGATGCTGCAAAGATATCTGTTAAGGCCCCGGCTATTTCCTCTCTCGCTTCCCTCAGTAACCTGGGATAAATCCCATCCGGACCTGGGGACTTGTCCACCTTAATGTCTTTTAGGATACCCAACACTTCCTCCTTCCTTATGTCAGCTTGACCTCGAGTAAGGAAACATCTATCCCTAACCTCAACATCTGTCATGTTCCTCTCCTTGGTGAATACCGATGCAAAGTACTCGTTAAGAATGTCACCCATTTTCTCTGACTCAGCGCATAACTTTCCTTCTTTGTCCTTTCAATCTCTGTATAACTTTGTCCTTGTCCCTCAATAGTTTATTCTAGACACAGTTATTGCCGCTCCTTTCCATTTGTAACAGCTTATCTTTGTTGAGTCTTTCAATCCATGAACACTTCTGTAGTTTATAACATCAAGGTAGTAATTGGTGCATGCCAATTGGAAAAATGTTGGCCAGTACGCTACCTGACACCATGATTGAATTGTACTTGTGATTTCTTTCCTAAATCTTTCCAAATGATGCTATTTTCTCAGGAAAAAGAAATCTGCTTACTGTTAGAAGTGAAATTTTGCCTTTCCTGTTTACCTGAGGAATCATGAAGGAGTAATGTTGAACAAGGATTGCATTTTGAATTTAAGATTTGGAGTTTCATACTATCCATTCTACCAGTCCTCCAGAACTCAGATTTGAAAGTTATTATCCTTGTGTTCAAATTCCTCCACAGCCCTCACCCTCTCTGCAGCCCTTCAAAAGTTTTAGCTTACTCCCAATCTAGTTTTGTACATCCCCACCTCCACTTCCCACCATTGGTGGCCATTTTTTTCAGCTTTCTAGGCCCAAAGTGCTTATTTATTATTAATATTCTTTTCCCCATAAATGCAGCTTGACGCCCACTTTTTTTTAAAAAACCAAATGGTGAGCCTCCTATCCTAATAGCTCCTTCAGTTCAATGCCAGTTGTTATAGAATTATGTTCTAGTGAAGTGACTGGTGATGAGTTCACTCTATAAGTCTATTTATAAAATGCAAGTCGCAGTTGGCCCCAAAATTGGAGTAAATTTAATTATCTATGTATAAATTACATATGCACCATTTTAGTACTGGGGCTCTCCAATAGAAGGAAGGAGATCTAACTGCTATTTTCCTTTGTTTGACTTGAGTAAATGGATGTGTTGTTCCTTCATTAATTCTGCCTTGCATTGAGATACTGTGGAAGAGTTATGTCCTGCCTCTCAGTTAGTCTGGTGATTGAGGTAACACTGAACAGAACCTCAATTTTCTGGACTGCACAGCCAATTTCTTACACAGCTGCTGAAAAATTCTCTGCAAGTTATTTTCATGATTGCAGGAACTATTCATTTATGATTTAAGCCATGTTCTTTACTATATAGATGCAGAGTTTCTGATGTCTCACCATGGACATCACTTGTCATGCTCCTGCATGATTTCCACTTTGGGAAGACGTGAGATCAGAGAAAGGTGCATGCTGTTAACAAGCTTTGTCAGTTTGTTGCATTCTGTTTTAGATGTAAAGTTTTAGTGTACATAAATGGATAAGAAATAGACTTGGAGCTGATGTGTCAGGCAGGTACTTTGTAGCACTAGAGACAAAAGAGACTGTTTAGCCTATTGTGGCCACATGGACTTCCTGCAAAAGCAGTTCAGCTAATCCCAGTCCTCTACCCATTGTCTGTGGACCTGCAGTTATTTTCTTCAGGTGTTTATCTAATAGAGCCAAGGGCAAAGAAAATTACAGGGAACTCCACAGCACCCCATATCCAATATCTGAGCAAAACAGGTCGACTGGGGCCCTAGGAACAATTTGTGACTACAGAAGTAACTTTCCATTCCTCCACACTCAAAGTAGTCAGCAGCATTCTGGATGTCCCGCTATTGTGGATCCAGAGTCCTTCCTGCAGTGTGGCCAGCTGCAGAGTAACATTACAAACTACAAGATGAAGCAATGATGATTGATGAACCTGGATCTGAAAAGAAATCAAAAATGTTCAGCTTCCATGTGGAAAGGAAAAATTAATTTCTGTTCAGAACTGTAAAAGACTAGAGCATTTACTTTTTGTGCCACCAAAGTATAAAGGCGGAGTTAAAATTACCATAATCTTAACAGACTATAAGGCTCCTCTCTCTTTTATGCGAGAGAGCGAGAAGTAGGGGTGGCTTAACTTGAGGGTCATCATGCCTCTGGTGAGGAGAGAGTTTTGCAGGAGAGTTCTTTACGGTAACCTCAGCCAGTGCAGAAATTGAATGCACGCTGTTGGCATCACTTTGCATTGCAAGCCAACTGAGCTAACCAGTAACTCTTTATTCAATGAATTTAAGAACAAAAAGTACTGATGGTAATCCGAAGTATGTCATTTGGAGCTTCCACAGCAGCAAGGCGCATTTCTGAAGAACCTTTTGAGCAACTGCAGCGGAACCAGAAGGACTGATGGGGCAACAGTCATGCTTGGTGCACGTGCAGACTTTGTTGCAGTTTCTAGACATAATGCTGATTTCTCCTCTTCTTTTTGTCAATTACCACATATAAGCCACCAGCAAGCAACAGCAAGTGAAATACATGACTAAAGTTCATAAACGAAAGTTAAGATTGTAAACTTGATTTAAGCTAGAGTCATTCAGTCCTACGTGTTTCAATCCTTACTCAATGAACTCAATCCTGGTTGGTATGAACTAATCCTCTATTCAGATGTGCGGTGTTTAAGTTGATGCAAGATCCTGCAAATATTCTAAAGGTGATGTCTGAAATTGTCACTTTTCTTGCACGATGCATGGTTGCTCAGCCTCAGATTCCTTAAAGACATGATGCCCACACTGAGCTGAAGTATAAACAGGAATGAACATAGACCTGGCACTTAAGATTAGTGCTGTAAATACTTTTTAAATTGAAACAAAGTCTGTAGACCTCTTAATTTATATGAAAAAACATCCCATCACTTCTGGG
The DNA here is from genome assembly GCF_030684315.1 of Stegostoma tigrinum. Taxonomy (NCBI): domain Eukaryota; kingdom Metazoa; phylum Chordata; class Chondrichthyes; order Orectolobiformes; family Stegostomatidae; genus Stegostoma; species Stegostoma tigrinum. The sequence continues at coordinate 83,443,993 of NC_081363.1, forward strand.
CCTAGAGATTATATTAGGGGAAAAAAAACACAAGGATAAAGAAAAATGGTTCCACCTAGAAAATTTCAGTGCACCCCGAAGGAAATGAGCACACAAATTTAACAGGTGATTTCAGAAATTAGATACGATTCAATGCAAGACAGAAATAAATATTCTTTAAAGTAAATGTTGGTTGACTACCAAATTCTATCAGATAGTGATCCACACATGAGCATGATGTTGGCATTGAGATAGTTATGAAGTAAAATGATATTGAGCTTACAGTCAGATCAAGGTCCAGTAATTTGTGGGGACTGATAAATAGAAGACTGCCCTCCTGCTCCTAAGATGCTGCTTGGCCTGCTGTGTTCATCCATCTCCACACCTTGTTATCTCAGATTCTCCAGCATCTGCAGTTTCTTCTATCTCTTTTATCATCCTGCGCTTTTCAAGTGGAAGCTTGCTTCTACTCTGTATACCTCTGAGATACTAAAATGTAGATAATCCAGTGCAAGTATCTCACCCACCTTACAAACAGTCATTTCATGGACCGTATATGATGAGCTTTCTCAGACAACAACCCAGATTTCAAGGTATTGGCACACTGAAACTTGATGAGTAAAGGATAAATAATTTTTATATACTTGATTTCAGATTTATGTAACATTAAAAATAAAATTTCAGTATTTTCTTTGGGGTAGATCTAGGGTTGCACCTTAATTCCAAATGTTTTCTTGTGCTTATAAAGATTAGAGATTCTTCAATTAGAATATTTGAAGGGTTGCACTTTTTGGGGTCACCCTTACAATCATGCCATTGTTTCTGTCTTGAAACTATTGTTGGTTTCATTCACTGCCACTGTAACAGCATAACTGACCACATTTTTGACTGTAAACTAGAACGGAAGTTGGACTGCTGCATAGCTGAAGCAATGCCACGAGAATTTTGTGGCTTGGAAAAATCTGGTGGGTGCTTTTAGCTGTGCAAGACAATGTTGTTTTTGGAGCGGTGAGGTTATTATTAAGTAAGTAGTACCAGAAGTTTTTCAGTTAAGGAAAAATTGAACAGCCTTCCCATTGGTTACTCTGCAGTTTGTTGTAGAACTATAAGCACAGGGCAGCCAAAGACCTGCAGAGCAGGGAAATAGAAAACACCTTCTCTGAAATCTCTCTCTCTCTCTCTCTCTCTCTCTCTCTGTGTCTCTGTCGTTGTGTTTTCCCCCCGTCTTTTCTATCTTGTCTCTCTCTTTGAATGTTGAAAATGCAACTTGTGTGCTCTAGATTTACTGGGAGAGAGCCCAAAGCAGCCAGAGTCCTTTGAAGGGGTAGATGCTGTTTTTAGACAGTTAGGATGCTCTTTTGGACATGTTCCAGGGACATCAATGGGAGAGGAAATGTTTCCTTTTGAGATTGTTAAAAGTGCATAAAAGGACCCTACTTATTTGAACTGCCATTTCAGTTGTCAAAAGGAGTTTTCAATGCACTTAAAATTCTTGCCATAAATATTTGGAAAAAAGCCAGCAAAAGAATCAGTGCATTCTATTTGTTGCTGTCCATTGGGCTAAACCTGAATGTTATTGTTACAGGATTACTGCTGCATGATTGTTTTGACAACCTTTTGTGATCACAATCTGATGTCTGTCATTCTATAGTTTCACAGCTGCAACCAGCTGCACCTTCTTTGACCTGGAACTAGGAATTCCAGTGTTTATTTTATAAAGAATTAAGGAAATGAAATGTGGTGAATAGGTTTTCATTGAGTTTTCTTTTTTAAGTAGTGAACCCTTCAACAGGCATTTAAGAGCTCTCTATCGTCTCAGCGTAGGTCGTGAGTTCTGGCCAGGAAAGTTCAGTTTACATGATGTAAGGACACATGAAGGGGGTGTGAGGAGTGTAAAGGGTGGGAGGGCACAGTGGCTCAGTGGTTAGCACTACTGTCTCACAGTGTCAGGGACCCGAGTTCGATTCTGGCCTCGGGTGACTGTGTGGATTTTGCATATTGTCCCTGTGTCTGCAGGGGTTTCCTTCCGGTGCTCCGGTTTCTTCCCACAGACCAAAGATATGCAGCGTAGGTGGATTGGCCATGCTAAATTTCCCATAGTGCCCAGGAATGTTTAGGTTAGGTGGGTTAGACATGAGGAATGGGTCTGGGTGGGATGCTCTTCGGAGGGGCAGTATGGACTTGTTGGGCCAAAGGGCCTGTTTCCACACTGTAGAGATTCTATGATTTCTCTTTCTTGCTTGCTTTCTTTCTTTCTGTCTCTGTCTGTCTCTTTCATTCCTTCCTCTGCTCCTCCCTCCATTCCTTCCTTCTCGCTCTCCGGCTCTCTCCCTCACCAACACCCAGCACCCCCACACCACCCCATCCCTCCTTCCTTTCGGTCTGAATGAAATGACAGCAAACAAGGGACTCATTCCTGGACCCAACATATCACAATCAAATTGAAGAACAACCTGTCCTCTACAGCCAGCGCAGCTAAAATAGACAGTAACTGTGACACAATTCCCTTTTTGATACAAACTTTTGATCTTCAGAATTTTGTTTTCCACCCTTAATATTTGTGCCTAACCATCTGTTTTTTGTCTTTCTCAGTTGTGAGTGTGTGTGTGTGTGTATTTGCAATTTTAAGCAGTATAGTTTGAGTTGCATAATTGTAGATTTGTGTTCTTTTCTCCGCCATTTGTTTAAGTCCAGTGTTACAATAAGTAATTAATTTCTTTTATTTAGAAAATCTGGTGTTTGATTTTGTCCAGAATAGCAGTCACTTGGACAAATTGGTTGTTTGCTTGTGACAACTTGTGGAACAGTGGGGATCAATTATTCGCGCTCACTTCCCACCTCATTCTCAACAGTAGCAAGATTAATGATCTTAACATAATAACACACCCAGTTTACTTCCCTGCCCCATTGTATGGAAGACATTGTTGCATTAGTTATCCTAATACTTAACCTGTCTGCTCATCCAGTTCTGCTTTTGATACCTTTATAAAGGGCTTGCAATTGGGAGAATTCTTCCTTCATTTACGAACAGTTCAGATTTACATTGCCTAGTCAATAAATTAGTATATTGTATGCGAGTTCTTTCTGTCAATTGCTTCGGCAATTTTATCAATTGCGTACTTTTTTACATGCTACAATGTGCATGTCTCCTTTTTCAATAGAAGTTTTAATTAATTTAGAATGCTAAATGTAAGCGCTGAGTCCTGTGATAGAGCATGACTGATATGTAAGTTAGTTATATTGTTCCATCCTGACATGTCACGTTTTGATCTTTTTCTCTTCCAGTTATATGTTGTATCCCAATTTAAAATACTGATCTCTCTCCTGGGTAAGTTTAAAGTGAATTGTTAATGTTTAGCCTGTATGAACACGAATTATTTTTTCTACACTAGTGCAGTAATTGTAGAAAATGGAGCTTATTTATATTGCAAATTAATTATAGTGCTTAAAAATGAAGAGGATAGTTGCTGTTAAGATATAGAGCTTGTATTTAATTGTTATACAGGTGGTGGACATTAACTTAGCAGTCACTTGAAATCCTACAAAAACGATTTAGAACTGTGGTTGTTCGGTTTGGAGATGCAGGGGTGTAATGTGCAATCTCGGAAAAAGATGCAAAAACTTGTAAAGGTGATCTCCAACTGAATGTTTTGTCAACTGGTTTTCGAGAGTAATACAGCACCTTGTACACAAGTCCATTGTATTCTTGATAGATTTAATCAGGTTTTCCATGATATTTAGTCATTATTTTGGCATGACAATTTTCTCAATGCATTCTTTGTTTTTTAAAAAAACTTGCAGTGTTGTCCTTTTAATGGTTCGTTTCAAAATATCAGATGGCAAGGAACAACGAGCCACAAAAAAAAAAATCAGTTAAATCTGCTTCAGAATAAGGTTCTATTTCTCTCTTGCCACTCCCCAACTCTTAAAGATTGCCCTCCCCAGGTCGTACTTCACTTGGTGGGTAAGTTTAGAAATGTGACAGCCAAAACTTTGAAACAGGCCTGCAGCAAGAAAAGTCTAAGGGAGAAGCTCTGATGGCTTACACTGAGATGAAAAACAGAAAAAATTTGCAGTAGAGTTCAGAGACTTTAGGTTTAAGTCAATCAAAATGACATGGTAAGGTGTTCTGTTATAATTAAGATTCTGTATATCAAGTTTACTGTGGAATAGAACAGTTTTAAATTATCTCACCATATCTAAGTTTGATCTGCCTTCAGAGGTAAAGAACAGTCTGAAACCACAATAGAAGTGTGCCATTTAGACTGCTTATAGGAGCAATTGGTGCTACCTGAGAATGTATTTGTAACAGAAATCTAGCAGAGAGAGAGTGAAACTTATGCAATAAATTTTGTGTTCATTACAAACTGAACAGCAGTAACGAGAAAGATTAAAACTTGTGCATTCATTTGAATAGCTAGCATAATATATGTGTATTTTTTAGTATGAAAGGCTATTTTGTGTTGTACTTTTTGGAATAGTATATAGTCTTGCTTAACAAAGTGCAGAGGCGTTTGCTTACAAAATTAACAGTTGCATTTTTGGCCTTGGAAACAGATGCAATAAGTGATTTGTATTTCAAAAACTATTTATAATGCCCTTTAAATATAATAAAATGCCTCCAATGTGTTTTGCAGTTACATTGCAAAATAAAGCATGGCCCATACCATATTAAGAGAAATTGATTTGCTCAAAAGCCTGAGGGAAAAAAAGTAGGCTGTAATGATTTTTTTTTTAAGGAACTAAAGTTACATGGAAAGGAATAGGGAGGGAATTTTAAACAACTCATTTACTTCTGTTCAACTCAGGTCATGATCGCTTTAGTGTATCATGCTCCACATCGGAAAGCTGCAAGTAGGCTCCATAAGAAGCATGCCGCAGAGACACACACAGGTCTTTCCTCCCACTGGCAGCTCCTCTCACCAGCCCTCTCTTCGGCCTTGTTCCAGTAAATGTTCGGGATGGTGCTGGAAAAGGAAGTTATAATTTGAAGAGATAGCAAGCAGCAGGATCAGGACAGGGAATAAATAAAGGAGGGTGAGGTAACAATAAGTAGGGCGTAAGTAGAATGAGTTAGTAAGCTTTAAGAGTTCTTTACTAACTTAAGAATTAGTAAATTAGGGTTAATTAGTCAAGATTTTTGGACCAGTTGGATTGATGCTGCTGGTAGGTTTTTAATGTAAGAATGACAGGCCTGGAAAATGATCTTCCCTTATTGTATCTTTTCTTCTAGGGAAGTGACTTTTGTTTGGCATGCTTTAATCAGCAAGTTAATTTAGGAATAAACAAGCCCAAGAACTGTGAATGTTCGAAATCTGGAGACACTTAGCAAGGTCTGGCAGTGTCTGTGGAGAGAAACAGAATCAATGTTTCACGTCTAGTGACCCTTCGTCAGAACTGATGAGTTCCTCCAGTAATTTCTGTTTTTGTTAGATTAGGAATACATTGAGAGGTAACCATGGGTCGCTATACATCGCAGTTACAGTAATTAGTATCAAAATCAGTAATCCAACATTTTGATTTAGAATTGCATATTTTAATTTTTTTCATGTGTACCAAGTTCACCAGTTTAGTCCACTACAGTGAATGAACTTAAGCTCCCTAACATATAATGAAGGGAAACGCCATCACTTACAACCAAATCAAATGATCTATTTGGATTTTTACAGAATGCTGAACTTCCTTTCCTTTAATAGATTTCGCTGTTTCTTAAAACAGATCTAGTATTCTAGATTAGCCGCTTGTTGGCATGTATTGCAGTGTTAGCCTGCCCTTTGGCCGAAGTAAGAAATTGTGATGACAGAGCTGTGACAGTAATGTTCTTGGTTTATGTGGGAAATGTGAAAGACATGTTCCAAACTTCGGAAAGGATCAAGTCAGATAGATAGAAGCAGATTGTCCCCAGTAGAAGTTAAACGTAGCAGCAACTTTAGACAGAAACCTCCACATAGTATCGTAACTTTTTTTTAATCAAATTATTCGGAGATGTAATGACACAATTCTGATGCAGGTGGGATTTGAACGCAGGACTCCTGTCTGAGAGGTACGAACACTACCCATCGCATCAGAAGAGCCCCCATTTCAGTGCCATATGCTGTGGGATTCACAGTAGGTGTTTGTGGTTGAGGTAGAAATTCTAACAGCATTTAAGATTGGAAAGAGCATTGTAGGAAATGGGTGGAAGAAAGGTATGAGATTAGAGTGAGCAAATATGTGTTGGAGTATTTACTCGTGGATAGTATAAACAGCAGTAGTGATTAATTGGACTGAATGGTTCGTCGGTCACAGTGTGGATATGCTGTCTTCAATGTGTTAAGCATTGTTCATACTTATGTAAGATCTTCTATTAGGTTTGCTTTCAAAACTAAAAAGTCCTGTTTCATCCACCTTTTTGACTTGCATGCAACCCATTTAACCTCTGGCATGATTGGTAGCTGCTAAATGGCATCTCCATTCCCCGTGATGCATTTGAAACCACAGGGATTGGAATTCTAAGTCATTAAATTCTTAACCTCAAACGTTCTTGAAAATAACAATCTCAGGACAGTGATAGAGAGAGTCTTGAATTTTACAGGTTTTAGTTTTACTCCTTCCTGGAAATATTGACTCCTTATGGGATCAGGTAGACTTCCATCAGCATTAGCCAGAATAAAAGACTGGCAAGCTTTATGACAAATGAGGATTGTTGTGGATAACCTCTGACCTCCATTCATTCCTCACTAAAGGCCGCGTATGCACACCATCAGCCAAGGTTATTAGATTGTGGTCAAGAATAGGACCTGTGTAGGGTAGGTAAAGTTAATTGTTGCATTCCAATTGCCGTTCAAACTAGTTCAAACTGGAAATTGGGCTTATATGAAAAATGCTTGATTTAGTTCACTCTCTCTTGCTATGATCATGTGACAATGGTTTGAAGAATTGCTTTAAACTGCCCTCATTGTGATTAAAGCAGATCTGATGACAGGAAATGTACCCTTCTCAACAATGAAATCGTACTGTGGTGTGACTCAGTGGAACTGTTCAGTTACTGATTTTAAAACAATAATTTAGCACCCATTTTGATGAGTAAATTCCCCCATTATCGTCTGTAAAATCAAAGATGAGAGTAGTTTTATAGATGTGTTTTTAAAAAGTCTTTAATGTAGTTTATGCGTATATGCTTTTAAGTAGTTATCTCGAATCATGCATGTGGTTTTGTTCTGTTGAACGATTCATGAATTAACTGTTCTGACCTATTGCAAATTAATATTTCATAGGTTGTGCATACTGTATTTTGCTTTCTATGGAATTCAGTTTGATTACTGTGGGAGACCATTTCAAAACCTTTGAGTAAATGAATTGAGACGTTGTACAAAATCTTAGAATTAAGAAGCCAGTATAAGGGGGCAAAGCCAGTTGTACTGGAAGACTACATGAAGGTTCAAGGGAAGATAAATTAGGAAGTAAAGCCTGGATAAATCGAGATGTAGTTTTACTTAATTTCCTGGAGATGGATGGTGAAGAATTTTGTCCTGGGAATGACTGAGTTTAGAAGGTGATTCAAAGATGTGTACACACTTGTGTGCATTTAATAACCCTGTAGTATTTTGCTGATGTAATGAAGTTTTGTTGTGTTTTTCTATTTTAAACAATGGGATATATCCAGTACTTTAATCTTGGTTGAGACCAGTACGAGGTGGCACTGCTTAAAAATTAGACGTCATCCTTTTAAGAGAGCATGATGAAGAGAGACTTTTTATCTAAGAGTTGTATGAGTTTGGAATTCTCCATCTCAGAAAGCAATGAATATGGAGTTGTTAAATATTTTTAAGGCAGTGTCCTGTCAGATAAGGAAATCAAAGGTTATCGAGATTAGATGCGTATGTGGAATTCTAGACACAAACATACTAGCCATGATTTTATTGCAGAGCAGTTTCCGGGCTGAATGGCCTACTTCTGTTCCTAATTCATACGTTTGTGTAGTAACAGGCTTTTGATATTCCAAACTGGAGAGAGGCATCTTGAGTGTAGTTGAGAGACCATCGTGCAAGATTAACGTAATGATTTAAGTGAAGTTTTGCTACATGCTACAAGCAGCAGGTTAGAACACTAATATGTCTATAGAAAAATGTTTTCTTTAATTAAGTTCAAATATTTTCTTTCTCTTTTATAGAAAATAATATTTATGTTCATGACTTACTCACATTCCAACAAATTACAATGGTTACCAAGGCCAAAAGTGCCAGTCTGTTTTCGTGTGACTTAAAGGTAAGAAGCAAGATGTGCAAAATAGCAGTTCTACTACTACTTTGCAGGAGTATGGGATATCTCTCAAACTGAAAATAAAAATTGAATGCCGGTGATGCTGCCACCATAATTTGTGTCTTTTCTGTTGGGCTTCACCAATAATCTAAAGAGAGAATGTAAGAAAATAAAAATGGTGTTTCACTGTTGGTGTTGCTGTTTCTTTTATTGCCAAAGCAGTAGCACAGGTTTTTTTTCCTTTAGAAAATAGAGAAAGTCTACCCACCCCTCCCCCTACCCCCTACCCTCCACCGCTTTTGGAAAAATGAAACCCATTCATATTCTGAAGCTGTAGTTTGTTGATGAGCTGCACTTGCATAATACAGGCAACCTTCTAGTAGCATTGGCAAGTGCTGAATATATGAGTCTAGACAGTGATTCTGGAGTTTGGGAAATACAGTAAAATAAAGCAATTGTACCAAATGCTCATAGATAGTAAGAACTGCTGATGCTGGAGTCAAAGATAGGTGTGGAGCTGGTGGAGCACAGCAGGCCAAGCCATATCAGAGGAGCAGGAAAGTTGACGCTTTGGGTTGGGACCCTTCTTCAGAAATGGGGGAGGGCCCTGATGCTGCCTGGCCTGCTGTGCTCCTCCAGCTCCATACTGTATTATCTCTGACTCCATAATCGGCAGCTCTTAGTGTTTCTGAGATAACGAAGCGTGGAGCTGGATGAACACAGCAGGCCAAGCAGCATCTTAGGAGCACAAAAGCTGACATTTCAGGTCTAGACCCTTCATCAGAAATGCTGCAACTCTCTTGTAATCTCTTCAGCCTGCAACTCTCTTACTATTTCTGAGTGAGTTATAACCCCACTGCGAAGCCTGTTCTAGCAATGCCCACCTTGAACAGTTATCCTCTTCCCTCCGGAAAGGCCTCAGTGGATCTCTGTCCCACTACAACCATCTGGTAATCTCTTCATCCCTGCAACTGCTCAAAACAAACCAGGTACTACCGCCACATTGCCTTTCTCAGTACCTGCCTATGAAACCGAATCATCTCCATGGACTCCGATCTACATTCAGACCATCCCAATTTGGTACCTTCCCCAGCCCCACTCCTCCTCTCTATTTATTTCAGAGCTCCCTTCCCCCTCCCCCATTTCTGAAGAAGGGTCCTTACCCAGGATGTCAATTTTCCTGCCGCTCTGATGTTGCCTGTACCAGATGCTGCCCACATACACACATTTGCCAGCAAATATTTCTGGATACTTTCCCCTTCCTTTTTAAAATCCAGTGCACAAAAGACTATTGCTGCCAGCTGAGGGAATTTCTTGGTGAGATGACAAATCAAACCTGAAACTGTCAGGTTGGCACAGCTGTGTGTTTGCTACACTCGGCAGTGTTTTTATTTGCTATTGTAATTGGACTTGTAGATGCCAAGTATAATTTTATGCATGGATGTGAACAACTAATTTTACCATGTACTCTCTTATTTGGGAATATCCTAAAATAACCAGTAGAAACTAACTTACATTTTAAAAATTGAAGGAAAGGCCTGTATACATTGAAATATATTTGTATTCTAGGCATCAAACATTCTTTGCCTCATTAAATCCTTTCAGTTTACATTTCTTCCATGCAATCCCTCCTATTTTTGTTTTAGTTCTGTGTCTTTTTTGCTTTCCCTAAATATTTTATGCTTTGTTCTCCTTACAATAAAAAGATAAATTGCTTTCAGTGTTGAGATGGGTGCAAAACCGGTTTATTGGGAACCCAGTAAGCTGTACTGCTGTTTTTACTTTCTTAACATTTTTCATTCATCTTTTAGCCTGATAACATTTTAAAAGTCAAGAGCTATGACTTTTATCTAAAAAGATGGCAGGCAAACTTCTAGTTTTTTTAAAAATTTTTTTTTGTTTGGGTATGAACATTTTTGTCAAAATTCTTATTCATTCCTAATTGCACTTGAGCTGTTCCTTTCACATTCTCCTGCACTTCTCAGTGCTGAAATGGGACTTATTGTCTAAATCAAGGTGGAATTTCACAACTGAAAATATTGAGAGAACAGAATTTTAGCCTTGTCATTAAAATTTACTTCGCAAATACACAAATTTACACACGTGCATATCAATGTAGGAGTTATGGCCCACTTTCTCCTCCAAAAATCCTAATGCAAACTTGGCTCAGCCACTCATTGATTTAATAGCCATTGGAAGAATCCTGAGTGAAAGTTTGATCTTTGGATTTGAAAGTGTATTTTCTGTCTCCTGATTGTAGGTGAGGAAGATCTAGTTGCAGTGATCATTATGCAGTCACTTGTTGAATAATGAAAAGTAAAATTGTTATAAATTCACAATAAACTCCTGGAGTTGTGTTGATTTGTACACCCAGGTAGTTATATTACATATTAGCAAGTGTGCAAATTATATATCTTCAGATGTTTGCACCCAAGGAAATTGGACTAACTGGGTTTTTTTTGGATCAGTTGTTCATACGCTTTCTGTTTTTTAGCGGTCTGACAGTGATGAGCTGATTCTGAATATGTGTGTAGCTGTGAAGAAGAAACTTCAGCTCTACTACTGGCGGGACCGAGAGTTTCATGAAACACAGGTGAATCATTCTCAATTCAAGAAATCTCCAGGGAAATAGTATAAAACAAAGAGCCCCAGTCTGGACTAATGATCTCGTGAAGGTTAAGTGGAAATGCAGTACTCCTTAAAGTACAGAATTAGTATCTTGCTCCATCTTCAAACTCTTCTATAAAGTCACCAGTCTTTGAGAATTTTCTGATTTCATTCAAGTTGAATTGAATCAGATGGGTCAATGCAGCTATTGTTGACCAGTTAATTCGTTTTTGTGAAGAATGTGGAAGAGCTATAATCAAGATGACCAGGGCCAGGTCCCCTGCTCCTCTTCACACCAGTGCCATGGACCTTTTCAATCCATCAGGTAGATTGTGTGCCTCTGTTTTTAACACCTGGTTAGAAGAATGATAGTGCTGTACAAACAAATGGCGGTGTGATTTGTAGAAAGAGTAGGTGACACTTTAGTCTTCTTCACCACTCAAAAATGGCATGACTGACATGAACACATCCTGCCTACCCCTTGCTTCTCAAGAATTTATTTGCTTCTGCTTTAAAAATATTCACCCATCTTTTGTGGTAGAGTGTTCCGAAGACTCAAGACCCTCAGTGAGAAGATTTCTCCTTATCTCTGTCTTAAATGGGTAGCGCTTTATTTTTAAACAGCAGCCCCTTGTTCTAGATTGGAAGAAAGTGCTAATATCAAGTGCCACTACTCCATTGGTTGCACCATTACTGTAAGTGTGTTGACTCCGTTGCCAAAATGACCTGTTGCTTCTTTCTTGTACTGCTATTTACAATAACAGAGACTTCCACCGACCACCTTTAATGGACTTAAAATAATCCATTGTGGGCTGTGTGGTGGCTTGGTGGTTAGTACTGCTGCCTCACAGTGCCAGGGACGTTGGAATGATTCCACCCTCTAACTATCTGTGGAGTTTGCACGTTCTCCCCATGTCTGTGTGGGTTTCCTTTGGGTGCTCCAGCTTCCTCCCACAGTCCAAAGATGTGCAGATTAGGTGGATTGGCTATGCTAAATTGTTCTGTGGTGTTCAGTGGTTCGTAGGCTAGGTGGATTAGCCATGGGAAATGCAGGGTTACAGGTTAGGGTGTAGGTTTGGGTGGGATTCTCTTCGGAGGGTCAGTGTGGACTTGATGGATCGAATGGCCTGCTTCCACACTTTAGAAATCCTATGATTCAGTGATTTATTATAAACAAAACTTACTCATTTAAAAAAAGGCAATCATTACTGATGCCTTTTTTTTAACAATTGCTCTGGCCTCTGCATCCTGTGCATGGCAGCAACTTCTTGAACTGCAAATGATTTTTGAGATCAGTGTATGCGGAACATCAGAGAAGCCGTACAGCCATGCATTTCAGAGTGAACAATAGTCATTACCACTATGGACAACTGGTTGTGATGCACTGTGATGCTAACCTGCGGGGTCTGGTGGGACGGGAGTGCCTCATTGATAAAATAAACTGACAGTCCTCATTGGCATCGTGCATCAGCCCTTCCTAAAAGCACTGTGGATGTGCCTAACTCGTGTGCACTGAAGTGTCAAGGGCATTTAATAATCAGAAATAAATGTTTGCCCATGAGACAACGTCCACATCCGTGATTAAATATTTAAACAACAACTCCCTCTACCCTCTCGTTGACTCCAGCCACCATAGTTCCCAACATGCTGAATTAAATCCAGCCATTATATATCTAATATGCTTCCTAAATAGAGTGAAGTTGGATCTTAAACATGGTAGTGTTGTTTATATTGTTTATATGATGGTCTGTTTTCTTGTACATAGTGTTTGCCTAGGTGTTTGCTTTTTCTACCTTACTGGACAGTTTGGCTCAGAGTACAGTCAAATTTGATAGCTTTTTTGATAAAGAAATGACTGAATTGTGTGAGAGACAGTGTATGGTTATAATATTGTGTTAAATTTCAGATCAGCCTGCCGAACTGCAAATAGCTCATTCTCTATATATTACAGTATTAAATCAAGTGCATTCAAAGAATGAGGAATAACCTAAACCAGTTATCATCTGTCTTTGTTACAGGCAGATTTCAGCGTTCCTGATGTTCCTAAGTCCATGGCTTGGTGTGAGAATTCCATCTGTGTGGGCTTTAAAAGGGATTATTATCTAATCCGGGTACGTAGATTGAAGTTTTGCTGCATGGCACTTTACAAAAAAGTTGATCTTACCTGCAAGCAACGTATCAGGTGCACAATATATAGCCTAGTAGAACTGCAGAAACGTGGGCCGAGCGGGGACTCTGTTCATTCTACTGTATTTTCTATATTTGTAACCTAACAAATTTAGCATGTTGGAAATGAAGTAACATAGGAATTACGAGGAGGAGTAGGCAGTTCAACCCTTGGAGTCTGCTCCACAATTTAATATGTTCATGGCTGATCTTATCCTGGTCTCAACTCCATTTCCAGCCTGTTCCCCGTAGCCATTTATCTCATCTTTCAACAGAAACTTACCTATTTCTTTCTTGAATCTTTTGATTGATTCTACCTCCACTGCACTTTGGTGCTGTGAGTTCCGCAGATACACAACCTTCTGGGAAAAATAGTTTCTCCTCCTCTCAGTTTTGAACCTACCTCCTCCACACTGTATTTATGACTTCTTTTTCAAGACTGTCCCACAAGGGGGAACACCTGTTCAGTGTCCAAGATAATAAAATGTGAGGCTGGATGAACAGAGCACAAAAAGAGCACAAAAGCTGATGTTTCGGGCCTAGACCCTTCATCAGAGAGGGGGATGGGGTGAGTGTTCTGGAATAAATAGGGAGAGGGGGGAGGCGGACCGAAAATGGAGAGAAAAGAAGATAGGTGGAGAGGAGAGTATAGGTGGGGAGGTAGGGAGGGGATAGGTCAGTCCAGGAAAGACGGACAGGTCAAGGAGGTGGGATGAGGTTAGTAGGTAGGAGATGGAGGTGCGGCTTGGGGTGGGAGGAAGGGCTGGGTGAGAGGAAGAACAGGTTAGGGAGGCAGAGACAGGTTGGACTGGTTTTGGGATGCAGTGGGTGGAGGGGAAGAGCTGGGCTGGTTGTGTGGTGCAGTGGGGGGGAGGGGACGAACTGGGCTGGTTTAGGGATGCGGTGGGGGAAGGGGAGATTTTGAAGCTGGTGAAGTCCACATTGATACCATTGGGCTGCAGGGTTCCCAAGCGGAATATGAGTTGCTGTTCCTGCAACCTTCGGGTGGCATCATTGTGGCACTGCAGGAGGCCCATGATGGACATGTCATCTAAAGAATGGGAGGGGGAGTGGAAATGGTTTGCGACTGGGAGGTGCAGTTGTTTGTTGCGAACCGAGCGGAGGTGTTCTGCAAAGCGGTCCCCAGGCCTCCGCTTGGTTTCCCCAATGTAGAGGAAGCCACACCGGGTACAGTGGATGCGGTATACCACATTGGCAGATGTGCAGGTGAACCTCTGCTTAATGTGGAATGTCATCTTGGGGCCTGGGATAGGGGTGAGGGAGGAGGTGTGGGGGCAAGTGTAGCATTTCCTGCGGTTGCAGGGGAAGGTGCCGGGTGTGGTGGGGTTGGAGGGCAGTGTGGAGAGAACAATGGAGTCACGGAGAGAGTGGTCTCTCCGGAAAGCAGACAGGGGTGGGGATGGAAAAATGTCTTGGGTGGTGGGGTCGGATTGTAGATGGCGGAAGTGTTGGAGGATGATGCGTTGTATCCGGAGGTTGGTAGGGTGGTGTGTGAGAACGAGGGGGATCCTCTTTGGGCAGTTGTGGCGGGGGCGGGGTGTGAGGGATGTGTTGCGGGAAATGTGGGAGACGCGGTCAAGGGCGTTCTCGATCACTGTGGGGGGAAAGTTGCGGTCCTTGACGCCCTTGACCGCGTCTCCCACATGACCCGCAACACATCCCTCACACCCCGCCCCCGTAGTTACAGTTCACCATCCAGAGAAGGATCCATTTATCCCGACCCTCCGCTTTCTGGCAGTCAGCCAATCCTCTATCCAAGTCAGTACTTTACCCTTATCTTCCCAGGAATTAACATTTTGTATCAGTCTTTTATGCAGCATCTTATCAGATGCTACCCCGCATTGACTGGATCCCCATTATCTACCTTGCTGGTTACATCCTCAAAGAACTCCAGCAAATTTGTCAAGCACTACCTGCCTTTCATGAAACCTTGCTGACAGTGTTCAGTTATCTCATTCTTTGTTTGACTCCAGCAACTCCCCCACTACAGAGGTCAAACTTCCTTATTGCCTATTTCCTTTTGCGAATGAGGCTATCTCCTTAGCATAACAAAGTGTGGAGCTGGATGAACACAGCAGGCCAAGCAGCATCTTAGGAGCACAAAAGCTGACGTTTTGGGCCTGGGGTCTAGGCCTGAAACGTCAACTTTTGTGCCCCTAAGATGCTGCTTGGCCTGCTGTGTTCATCCAGCTCCACACTTTGTTATCTCGGATTCTCCAGCATCTCCAGTTCTCATTATCTCTATCTCTTAAGCATGTTGCCTATCCACTGGTATCTTTCCAGAATCCAGGAAATTTTGGAAAATCATAACTAATCATCTTCTATCTCTGTCACCTTCTTTCATATCCTAAGGCGTCAGGCTTCAGGGACTTATCTGCTGTCAATCCCATCAGTTTACTTCATGCCTTCTCCCCAGTTGCAGTAATTTCACTAAGTTCCTCTGTAACTGTAGGTTTTGAGAAAGAATACCATTTAATTGAGAGATCTCCTGAAGCATTTGCCACTGTTGAAGTGTTCTCCCTTTAATACTTTGTCCATTCAGAACAACACCTTCGTTAGACCTGTATTACTTTTGCCCAGTGCTAAAATTCTCATATGTGACTCTGTCTCTACCCTTTTAATCTGAATTTGAAACTCTGGCATGTTATTGTCACTCCTTCCCAGAGGATCCTGAACTAGAAGACCATTCATCAATCTTTCCTTGTTACACAATACAAAAGCCAGTTCTCTGGTTAGCTCCATGACGTGCTCTAAGAAACAACCCCTTGTGCATTCTATGAACCTATGTTTGAGACTGCCCTGCCAAGTTGATTAATCCAATCAAATATGCATGTTCAAATCACCCAATATTGCTATTGTGCCCTCTCAACCCCTAATTATTTCTTTGTTCATGCTGTGTCCTACTTTGGAAGTAGTATATGAGGGGCCTGTAAATTATTCCTACCAAGGGGCTTTTTCCTTTGCTTTTTATTTCCACCCAGATGGATTCAGCACTTTTGTCCTGTGTACCAATATCATTGCTTAATACAATCTTTAAGTAATCTTTAGCTAATAAAGCAACTTCACCTCCAGCTGCTTCTTGACTCTCCTTTTGGAATAATGAGTACCATTGGACATTCGACTCCTAGTCCTGATCTTCTTGTATCCATGTTTCAGTAACTCCCACCAAGTTGTACCCATTTGTCTTTGTTTGTGCCATCAGTTCTTCATCTTAATTCCAATACTGCATGCATTTAGTTACAAGGTTTTTAAATAAGTTCTACTGATTTGTCTTTCTCTTTGATCATTCTCTGATGGTCAAATGTAAAGGCACTAATTCAATTGAATTGTTAATCAAAAGTAGTGTAACATATTAACAAAATGGAAAACTCACTACTATTTATCTAAGTCCTACTAATCTTCATCAATTTCAAACATTACAAACACGTGAGGTTCAGCTTGAAGGTGAAGGATTATTATGGCTGTGAAACAAAATGTGATTTGAGACTCAATAACAGTATAGCCCTGCCTTTCTTGCATTGTTTTTCCTAAAAATTTCTGGTATTCTTCAATCATCTCCAATTCAGTAAAGTTGTCTGGTTCACTTGATTATTGACCAATCTGTTATGGCCAATAGTGTAGGTTCTGGATTCTTGCAGCACAGTGACAGTGCTTCCATCTCAGGGCCTGAAGGGCTGGGTTCAAATCCCAACTGTTCTGGAGGTGTGTAAGAACATCTCTGAACGGGTTAATTAAAAAAAAATCTAGCCATAAGTATAGTTAATAGATTGTGTGCCAAGATTTTCTCCAATCTGAAATCATTTTGCCTTGTTTGTTGACAAGGCTTGGCTGAGTACAAAGCATGAGTTAAAAACATAGACTTAGCAAAGTTTGTACTTGTCCACCTGATGGACAAAGCTGTACAACTACGTACAACCAACAGTCATAAATGCAAAAGCACTGCTGCGAAGTGGAATGGCGCACATGTCACGTATTCTCTCAGTGCTGGCCATTTGGTGCTGAGATGAGGAGAAACTTCTTCACACAGAGTCGTGAGCCTTTGAAATCATCTGTCATAGAAAGTGGTTGAGGCCAAACATTGAATGTTTTCAGGAAGGAGTTATATATAATTCTTGGTGCTAAAGAGATCGAAACATAAGGGGAGAAAGCAGAAACAAGGTACTGCTGGATGATCAGCCATTATCATGTTGAATGGCTGCCTTCTGCTCCTGTTTTCTGTATTTCTTCCCCATCCCATAGTTTAGATCAGATTAGGTTCCTTACAGTGTGGAAACCGGCCCTTCGGCCCAACAAGTCCACACTGCTTCTTGGAGCATCTCACCCAGAGCCATCCCCCTATAACCCACACACCCCTGAACACTATGGGCAGTTTAGCATGGCCGATCCACCTAGGCTGCACATCTTTGGACTGTGTGAGGAAACCGGAGCACCCAGAGGAAACTCACGCAGACACGGGGAAAACGTACAAACTCGACAGCCGGAGGCTGGAATCAAACCCAGGTTCCTGGCACTGTGAGGCCGCAGTGCTAACCTCTGAGCCACCCTGTATTTCATTTACCATATTGTTGTGGCTGAATACACAAGCTCACTGCACATTAAAATGTTGTATTAATACCTATAATATGTTGCAACAATTTGCATAAAGCACCAATGCCACATCATAATTGTTGTTCTCCATTTTTAAATTAGTCTAAAATGTTGATAGTTCTGCAGCCGTTCAGAATGCTGAGTGTCACCGCTAAAAACATCTGTCATGGTCCCTGGAGACACGTTTTTGTATGGACAGGTTTGGCTCTGACGGTTCTTAACACCCTGCTTGGAGTTGATGTAAATGTAGATTATTTTAAGTTTGTTTGATTCATCTGAACAGAAGGTACCGCATTGAAATGGCTATTTCAATCATTATTTCAATATCCTAAAATTATACTACTTCAGGATGAATATTGTTTGCTAGTTCTTTCAGCACAAGAGTGGTCCATTATGGTATTTCATTTACCATATTGTTGTGGCTGAATACACAAGCTCACTACTGATTAAAAATGTTCAAAATAACGTAGCCTTCAAAACATAAGGCTGCAGATTCCTGGAGGGGTGACAAGGATGAAGAGTCGCATTTGATTAAGTGTAGGTACAACGACTTGAATGTAGCATGTACACTTGGCTTGGGGCAATAATTCTCCAAACATCTTACTGGGTTATCAACCCAAAAAGACATTCCCAGAAGGTACTTAAAATTCTGTAAATTTAGAAATGATGAAGTTGGAGTGCCTCCCCCAAAGTGGAGAAATGGGATAGCTGGCTAATTTGGCCACACACAAAAATGTCTCCTGCTCCTTGAACATAGAATAGCTCATGTTCAGTAGAGTTCCTGGTCAAATTTTCAAGCTTGCTGACTGGGTGTTAGCGGGAGACAAGAACTTGTATGATATGTTATCTGATGGACCACTGAGAATTTCCATCTTTATCTTGGATATTTGGTTATCCTAGTCAAAAAGTGATGGCCTTACTGCCTTGTTAAAAATTACTTGAATGCAGTTACTTTCTTCCCTGAATCAGTGCCATCTCATTCAGAGATAGTAGGAACTGCCAATGCTACAGTCTAAGATAACAAGGTATGGAGCTAGGTGAACGCAGCAGGCCAAGCAGCATCAGAGGAGTGGGAAAGCTGATGTTTTGAGTCTGGACCTTTCTTCAGAGAAAGTGTTTTTCTGATCACTGGCAGGATTTGAACATGGCATATAGAGGATTGTGATTATTTAAGATAATTTTCTTCTCTTTGCAGTAGATTTACTATGGATTAGAAATATATTAAATAAATCTAATTTAGTTAGTTATGTGTAAGAGCTATTTGTTTAAAGTTAGATTAAATTATTTTAAATCAATTAACCTTTCCTCCCTTCTAAACAGTTGGATGGAAAAGGCTCAATAAAGGAGCTTTTCCCAACTGGGAAGCAACTAGAGCCTCTTGTGACTCCCTTGGATGACCAAAAGGTGGCAGTTGGGCAAGACGATTTAACGGTGGTACTGAATAAGGATGGAGTCTGCACTCAGAAATGTGCCCTGAACTGGACAGATATTCCTCTTGCCATGGGTATGGAAACTTTGTCGATTGTTCAAATATCTTGCCACTGTTCAAGAGATTTTTGTTTTGTAGGATTCCTACATGGTATTTGTATGTTACTACCTTGTACTCTAAAGGATGTTCAACAGATGCTAACTAATGGTAGCTAAGGTTCTTGAGTAGATTTTTAGCTGTGGTGGTTCACTTGCTGAACCAGTTGGTTAGTTTGATTACCTCATTTTCAGTTTTTCTTTGCAGTGGTGAGTATAGAGGATCTAATTCTACGTGTTTACTGATGGTCTTCTTCGTTCTTCACGAAGAAGGCCATCAGTAAACCTGTAGAATTAGACCCTCTATACATGCCACTGCAAAGAAAAACCAGAAATGAGGTAATCAATCCCAACAGACCTCGGAGTTTAAATAAGAAGCAGGAAAACTCAACAACACTTCATCGGAGGCTTCACTGATGTTGTCCAGCAAGGTAATGCAATGTCTGGCTCAGCGAGCAAACCAGACACAGTAACAAATGGTAGTGTACAGTTAGTGCTGTTAGAACAGGCTGGAGGAGTACGCTGTTACTCCAGTCTCACTGCTCCACACGTGGTGAAATAAAAATAATTTAGTTACTAAGTTAAATTGCCAAGAAGATCAGTTAAATACTCAATACCTTTTCTTACCTTAAACAAGATCTATCAGATTTGTTTCTAAGTTAATGCAATTATTGGTTAAGTTTTTTGTTTTGATAATAAATCAATGTTTGCAACTTTGTTGAATTATGCTCACGGGCAGAGATAGAATGTATAAATTCTTATCCTTCTAAATATCCCAAAAACAAGCAAACACACACACATCCTAGGAAGGGAGATAAAAACAGAACTTTTCTCTGGAGAGATTGGCTTTTTTGAACAAAAAGCACTTTGAACAATGTTCTTTAAAACCCTGACGTGTGGTCCCATCAACAAATCGCATTTGTCTGTGCAGTCTTGCAGATGCAACTGCTTGGGAAATTCAGTGTTAGATGTTCTATAAATCACTCTTGCAAAAAGTACATAAGAGTTTTCTGTTTTGAAGTGGGGGAGATTAGTTGGGTAGTTTTGCTTAACTTTTTTCTAACTTCAATAAAAGCAAAACGGGGCAGCACAGAGCTCAGTGGTTCATACTGCTGCCTCACAGCGCCAGGGACCTGGGTTTAGTCCCAGCCCTGGGCGACTGTCTTTGTTGGAGTTTGCACGTTCTCCCCATGCCTGTGTGGGTTTCCTCTAGGTGCTCTGCTTTCCTCCCACAGTCCAAAGATGTGCAGGTTAGGTGAATTCGCCGTGCTAAATTGCTCATAGTGATGTGTAGATAAGGTGGGTTATCAGGGGATGAATCTGGGTGGGATGCTCTGAGGTTCAGTGTGCTCTTGTCGAGCCAAAGGGCCTGTCTCCACACCACAGGGATTCTGTTATTTTATGAAATTATCGTAGGACTGGAAGTCTAAAATAAAAGTAATACAGCTGGAGAAGCTCCGCAGGTCTGGCAGAGAGAAATAGAGTGAGCAATTAGAGTCCAATAATTCTTCAGAACATTGTATCAAAATCATTCACTTTTTTTCTCTTTCCCTACATGCTGCCAGACATGCTGAGCGTCTGAAGTGCTTTGTTTTGAATCCTCTAACTCAGCTTGATTTTAGTTAGCTTTCTTAACCTGAATCATCTAAATCTAGAATCTGTCCAAACCAATCACTGTTCAAACCACAACCCAAGAAGATGTCTACAGCAAACAAAACCATTATCATCAGTCCCAGCAGCATCTCAGGAGCACAAAAGCTGACATTTCGGGCCTAGACCCTTCATCAGAGAGGGGGATGGGGTGAGGGCTCTGGAATAAATAGGGAGGCGGGGGAGGCGGACCGAAGATGGAGAGAAAAGAAGATAGCTGGAGAGAGTATAGTTGGGGAGGTAGGGAGGGGATAGGTCAGTCCAGGGAAGACGGGCAGGTCAAGGAGGTGGGATGAGGTTAGTAGGTAGATGGGGGCGCGGCTTGGGGTGGGAGGAAGGGATGGGTGAGAGGAAGAACAGGTTAGGGAGGCAGAGACAGGTTGGACTGGTTTTAGGATGCAGTGGGTGGAGGGGAAGAGCTGGGCTGGTTGTGTGGTGCAGTGGGGGGGAGGGGACGAACTGGGCTGGTTTTGGGATGCGGTGGGGGAAGGGGAGGCTTTGAAGCTGGTGAAGTCCACATTGATACCATTAGGCTGCAGGGTTCCCAAGCGGAATATGAGTTGCTGTTCCTGCAACCTTCGGGTGGCATCATTGTGGCACTGCAGGAGGCCCATGATGGACATGTCATCTAAAGAATGGGAGGGGGAGTGGAAATGGTTTGCAACTGGGAGGTGCAGTTGTTTGTTGCGAACCGAGCGGAGGTGTTCTGCAAAGCGGTCCCCAAGCCTCCGCTTGGTTTCCCCAATGTAGAGGAAGCCACACCGGGTACAGTGGATGCAGTATACCACATTGGCAGATGTGCAGGTGAACCTCTGCTTAATGTGGAATGTCATCTTGGGGCCTGGGATAGGGGTGAGGGAGGAGGTGTGGGGGCAAGTGTAGCATTTCCTGCGGTTGCAGGGGAAGGTGCCGGGTGTGGTGGGGTTGGAGGGCAGCGTGGAGCGAACAAGGGAGTCACGGAGAGAGTGTCTCTCCGGAAAGCAGACCGGTGGGGATGGGAAAATGTCTTGGGTGGTGGGGTCGGATTGTAGATGGCGGAAGTGTTGGAGGATGATGCGTTGTATCCGGAGGTTGGTGGGGTGGTGTGTGAGAACAAGGGGGATCCTCTTTGGGTGGGGTGTGAGGGATGTGTTGCAGGAGACGCGGTCAAGGGCGTTCTCGATCACTGGGGGGAAAGTTGCGGTCCTTGACGCCCTTGACTGCGTCTCCCACATTTCCCGCAACACATCCCTCACACCCCGCCCCTGCCACAACCGCCCAAAGAGGATCCCCCTCGTTCTCACCCACCAACCTCCGGATACAACGCATCATCCTCCGACACTTCCGACATCTACAATCCGACCCCACCACCCAAGACATTTTTCCATCCCCACCCCTGTCTGCTTTCCGGAGAGACCACTCTCTCCGTGACTCCCTTGTTCTCTCCACACTGCCCTCCAACCCCACCACACCCGGCACCTTCCCCTGCAACCGCAGGAAATGCTACACTTGCCCCCACACCACCTCCCTCACCCCTATCCCAGGCCCCAAGATGACATTCCACATTAAGCAGAGGTTCACCTGCACATCTGCCAATGTGGTATACTGCATCCACTGTACCTGGTGTGGCCTCCTCTACATTGGGGAAACCAAGCGGAGGCTTGGGGACCGCTTTGCAGAACACCTCCGCTCGGTTCACAACAAACAACTGCACCTCTCAGTCGCAAACCATTTCCACTCCCCCTCCCATTCTTTAGATGACATGTCCATCATGGGCCTCCTGCAGTGCCACAATGATGCCACCCGAAGGTTGCAGGAACAGCAACTCATATTCCGCTTGGGAACCCTGCAGCCTAATGGTATCAATGTGGACTTCACCAGCTTCAGAATCTCCCCTTCCCCCACCGCATCCCTAAACCAGCCCAGTTCGTCCCCTCCCCCCCCCCACTGCACCACACAACCAGCCCAGCTCTTCCCCTCCACCCACTGCATCCCAAAACCAGTCCAACCTGTCTCTGCCTCCCTAACCTGTTCTTCCTCTCACCCATCCCTTCCTACCTACTAACCTCATCCCACCTCCTTGACCTGCCTGTCTTCCCTGGACTGACCTATCCCCTCCCTACTTCCCCACCTATACTCTCTCCACCTATCTTCTTTTCTCTCCATCTTCGGTCCCCCTCCCCCCCCCCCCCCCCCCCCCCCCTATTTATTCCAGAACCCTCACCCCATCCCCCTCTCTGATGAAGGGTCTAGGCCCGAAATGTCAGCTTTTGTGCTCCTGAGATGCTGCTGGGCCTGCTGTGTTCATCCAGCCTCACGTTTTATTATCTTGGATTCTCCAGCATCTGCAGTTCCCATTATCACATTATCATCAGTCTTCTGTTTTTGATTAAGTTTATTTAAATAAAAACTTCAATGTCCATAGTTACCTCTTTCCAAACAAAAAAACAAATTCACTATTTCTGTCAGACTTGAAATAAATCCATTTTCCACAATCCTTCAAAACCTACATCCTCTCAGCAATTTTAAATGTAGAGAAAACTGTATACTCCTGTGCTGTCACCTCTGGTGGGTCTCCCCGGCAGATGGAACAGGTCGTACTCAAGGATGGTAATGTTGTCTGCGTCATATTCATGCTCACTAGATAATGCCTTTCGGACAAGGTCAGGCGGGTGCTTGACTTATCTATTGGGGACCTCTCCCTATGAGTCTGTAATTTGGGTGCAGGCACAAGATGGCTGCTGTGCAAGTTGGCAACAAAATGGCTTCTAGCCTGCAAACTGTGAATTCTGCTAGATCTGCTGTTTGAGCCTGGGAACCTCGCATTCTGCTAGGGCTACAGCATAAATAATCTTGTAATGAAAAGATAATGCAGTACTAACCATTCTAGCTGACCTTCAGTGGCAAATGTTATGGCGCTATATCGTGGGACAATTCAGTAACCTAAGCATTGTGACATAAGTTGTTGACCAGTTAATACTATTGGATTAGGTAACTGTCAATGAGGCAGCATCATGTATTGATTGGAAATTCATTGAAAACACTATGCAATCACACCATGTACTCTGCTTTAAGAAAAGTATAAAATGTCTTTGTATTAACCTATGATGTGCAGCTCCTCCAAAAAGTACGGAAGTGCTCATCTTCTGTGATTCTGGATGATCTGTACCCGGCCAATTGAAGAAAATAAAGAGCAAAGTTTCAAGGAGCCATACACTGCGAGTGTTCATTGACCGATTGCGGAATCGAGAGAGACCCCGGTGGCGGTCCAGATTTACATCCCAATTTTGGCAGAGGATACAGTGCAAACTATAAAACAATTGATTTATACGTAGAGAATGTTATTAATAAACTGTGTTCTCTCCTTTAGATGTATGATTGACTATTTATTGTATACTAATTCCACTACTCCCATTTAGTTTCCTCTCCATTTTTATTCTTTTACTTTTATGCACCTACTTTTGGTTGGGAGAGGGGAAATTTGTCGAGACAGATACTGAAAGCCCATTTTGTCAAAGGAATTAGAGTAGGCTGTGGTGTAGTGGTATTGTCATTGGCCTAGGAATCTAGAGTTCCTTGTATAGCACTGGGGGGACATTGGTTCAGATCTTGCCGTGGCGGTAGATGAAATCAATTTTAATTTAAAAAATTAAAGTTATAAGCTAGTTTCAGTCATAGTGATCATGACACTATTCTCACTTGCCATAAAAATCCATCTGGTTTACTAATGAGCGATGAAATCTACTTGCCTTACTTAGCCTGACTTCCAGAACTACAGCCATGTGACTCTTAAATCACCTCTGAAATGACTGCCAAGCTATCGAAGTGTATCCAGCCACTACAAAGTAGAAAAGGAATGGAACCTACCGTTAACCTAAGCGTCAGACGTGGCAATGGCAAACTCGTCACAATTGACCCTGCACAATCCTTTTTCTGAACATCAAGGGGTCTGTGCTGAAATTGGGAAAGCACCCCCACAGACTAGTTAAGCATCAGCCTGACCTTGTCTGAAAAGTATAACCTAGTGAGTATGACTATGACCCAGACAGCATTGCCATCCTTGAGTATGACCTGTCCCATCTGCAGCCAGACCCACCCGAGGTGGTAGCACAGTAGAATGCAGCCAAGAGGGAGTCATCCTTGCAGTGCTCAACGTTGACTCTAGGCCCTATGAAATCTCATCTCAGGTCATGAGTAAGGCAACCACCCACTCCAAGCCACAGCTGATGAGCAGGTACTAGTCTGTGTTGAATACCAAATTGAAGAAGCACTGATGATAGTAAGGACACAGACTTTGCTCAGTCACCAGACTGGCTTTGCAGCATCATTACTAACCAAGCTAACAGAGTGAAGGGGTTGATTAGACTGGGTCTGCTGTAGTGACGCGCAAACCCATGGTAGGGCAAAATCTACTTGATGTTGCTTTCTCTGATTTCCTTATTACAGATGCATCAGTTGGCGACAGTATTGGTGAAAGTGACCAATTATTGGAAAAACCAATAATTCTGGAGATGAGGATATCCTCCATTGTGTTGTGTGGCACTGGCAGAACAAAATCTGAATGGGCTAGATTTCAAAACAGAACATTCATGAATTACCGAGGGCAATTTTTAGCAGCAAAATTGTATCCTGCCAGAATCTATAGCCTCATAGCTTGCAAATGCCCCAAATATGATTATCATAAATCTAATGGAGCTAAAATGTAAGCCTGCTTGAATGCCAGGTAGTGGGAGCTGCATGTGATAGGCAGAGTTAAGTGATCCATCAACCAGTGGATTAGATCTAAATTCCACAGTCTTGTCACATTTGGTTGTGAATGGTGTTGAGCAACTTTTTATTCGTTCGTGGCTTGTGGGTGTCACTGACTGGCCAGCATTTATGGCCTATCCCTAGTTGGCCTTGAGAAAGTGGTAGTGAGCTGCCTTCTTGAACCGCTGTAGCTCACCTGCTG
This sequence comes from Stegostoma tigrinum, assembly GCF_030684315.1. Classification (NCBI taxonomy): domain Eukaryota; kingdom Metazoa; phylum Chordata; class Chondrichthyes; order Orectolobiformes; family Stegostomatidae; genus Stegostoma; species Stegostoma tigrinum. Next base: position 83,469,698 of record NC_081363.1, read on the forward strand.
TGGGTTGATCTACAATGCCATTAGGGAGAGAATTCCAGGATTTTGACGCATTGGCTGTGAAGGAATGGTAATATATTTCCAAGCCAGGATGATGAGTGCATTGGGGGTGACCTTTAAGGTAGTGGTCTTCATACATATCTACTGCTTTTGTCCTTCTATACTGAAGTGATTCTGGGTTTGAAAGGTGTTGTTGATGCCAGATGAGTTGTCCAGTTTCATTTCTTTGAGACTTGGTAGCGATTGATATAACCGAATGGTTTGCTAGGCCATTTCAGAGGGCAATTGAGAGCCACATATAGGCCAGTCCAGGTGAGAATGGTAAATTTCCTTCCCAGAAGGGCATTAAACCAGGGTTTTTCCAATAATCAACAATGATTTTATGGTCATCAATAGATTTTCTAAATTCCAGATTTATTTTACAAGTTAATAATTGATAATTTAATAATTTTAAAACTTAATTGATGGCGGTAGATGCCCCCCTAAAATCCCCATCTTCAGTGATAGGTGTGTCCAGTACATCAGTGCAACTGGTAAGGTTGAATTGCAATCATCGTCAGCCAGAAATGCCAATTGAAAGATCCATCTCTGCTTCCTCTTGCGGTCCCCAACGTACAGATGCCACACTTAAGCCTATTTGATTCATTCCACATGATATCAAGAAGAGCTGAATTGTGGAATCACAAATTATTAGCCTCTCATACTATTGCCATTGAAAATACTTGTAGTCCCACAAATGATTTAACTGAGATTAGTTAAATCAACATAGGGAACTGATTTTGAACAAATGGCCACACTAAATGTGCATTAGAAATACTTGTTAGTGGAAACCTTAAAGACAAAAACACTAAACAGACTTTCTGCTAAAGCAAATACACCAGCTTTAAAAAAAAAGTTGTTTCTAAGCAACTGCATTATTTTATACGATTGTTTCCAATAGAACATCAGTCACCTTATATCATAGCAGTGCTACCACGATATGTGGAGATCCGTACCTTTGAGCCACGCCTGCTGGTACAGAGTGTGGAGCTGCAGAGGCCACGTTTTATCACATCAGGAGGGTAAGTAAGAATGCATGTGACAATTGTGGCATCTTGCCAAAACATAGAAAAGGTTTTCAGGAAGTTGAACCAGAAACAGTAATTGCTGGAAGAAAGGGTACTGAAGAAGAGTAACTGGACAGACAAAAGATTAACTTTGATTTCTCTCCACAGATGCTTCCAGACCTGCTGAGTTTTTCCTGCAGTTTCTGTTTTAGTCTCTGATTTCCAGCATCTGCAGTTCTTTCGGGTTTTTCTTGTTTCAGGAAGTTGATACTTCCAAGGAGGCTGTTTTTGTCAACTGAGAACAAAATCATTATATAGCTTGAAAATTGAAGTGTCCTATGGAATGGGGATTTGAATGCAGTACCACAAATTATTAAAGTGAGTACATATGAACATACGATTTAGGAGCAGAAGTGGCCCATTCAGCCCCTTGAGTCTGTTATGCCTTTCAATAAAATATTTTGATTTGTTTGTGTTCTGAATTTCACATTCCCTTCTGACCGTCATGATCTTCAGTTCCTTTGCCTAACAAGAAACTATTTATCTCTACCTTTTTTAAAAGTATTGATTTTCTCCCCACGTCCACTGCCTTAAGACATGAGGGTTCCAAAATCTCTCGTCTCCATCCTAAAAGGGTGCTCTCTAGTTTTCAAATAGTGCCCCCCAATTCTGGACTCATCCACAAAAACAAAATCATCCTTGCCATGTGCACCTTATCAAGACTGTTCCAAATTTTATATTGTATATGTGTTATCTATATACTTTTATACATTAATCAATAATACTGTTCTGTTGCTGATGGTACAGTTTTGTTTTATGTGGCTAATTTATTTATTGTGTGGCACCTTTAATCTTCTCAACAACCTGCTGGTACAGTATTTAATGTGGCAGAACACCTCCACATCCTCTAGATGGCACTGCTTATTCTCAGCTCAGTGGCAACATTGTTTGCACTCAATGTTACTGTTGCCTGCAGAATGCATATTTATACATCTGAAATAATGAGACATGCGCAGCAGTCTATATAGCCACAATATTGTTCCTGTAGTGTGGAGTCAATAGTTTAGACAGCACAATAAAACTTATTCCAATAATATAAGGGCTATTTATCATCCCTTGGCTTTATATTCCAAAAGCTCAGGGCTGCATGGTGGCTCAGTGGTTAGCACTGCAGCCTCACAGCGCCAGGGACCCGGGTTCGATTCCAGCCTCGGGCGACTGTCTGCGTGGACTTTGCACATTCTCCCTGTGTCTGTGTGGGTTTCCTCCCACAGTCTAAAGATGTGATTGGCCATGCTAAAATGCCCATAGTGCTCAGGGGTGTGTGGGTTATAGGGGGATCGGTCTGGGTGAGATGCTTCAATGGGCAGTGTGGACTTGTTGGGCCGAAGGGCCTGTTTCCACACTGTAGGGAATCTAATCTAATCTAATCTTATTTGTGTGTTTTTTAAATCTACTATATTACCTTACATTCATACAAATCAGTAAGTGAGTAAGTCTTTAATTTCTTCCCTATTTCCACACTGATGTCATCTTTCTGTATCACAACACGACAGGCAGTCTGAGTCTTGTTTTGCTTCAGCCATCTTCATTCTGAGGCTACTTTCCACTCATCCATAAGATCAACATTGTTCTAGCAGTCAAAGAGAAACAGTGGCCTAGATGTCTATATTTACCACTATTGATTGAATTATGATGAAGCACTTTCTTGCTTTAAAGAATGGTGTGGTTTTTCAAAGTAATGAGCAAATGAACACCAGAACCATGCAAAAATCAAGCTGATTCCACCTGACTGCTGTTCTTTTTCTAAGAAGGTTGCTTACCATCTCACAAAAATATATATTTTGTAGTCAACCTGTTCAGAGATGCTACAACACATCTCTGGAGCAGGGGGGACTTGAACTCAAACGCAAGGACACTACCACTGCACCACAAGACCCCTCAACTTACAGAAATAATTTAATGATGAAATGATTTAATGATTACCTGGCAACATTTATGATTAAACTAGCAAGCTGGATAGTTGTAATGAACAATCCAATGTTGATTTCTTTGCCTGTCTTTCTCTCCTACTGGTCACCATTTCCCAGGCCTAACATTGTTTATGTGGCTAGCAATCACTTTGTATGGCGACTGGTACCGGTTTCAATTGCAACTCAGATCCGACAGCTTCTTCAGGACAAACAATTTGAATTGGCCTTGCAGCTTGCTGTAAGTATTTTCAACATTTACTTTCACAAATGCATGTCTTGTGAAATTAGCCTGCAAGTTCTGTGTGTATTCAAGGTTTTTGCTCCATCTCTTCCTGCATTTATTAGTTGAAATGACCTTTGGCTGCAATTTTGCAGTATTATGTCAAATCATGGCTTAGGATCAATGGTTAACTAATGTGTTCCCTGTTGAGAGAAGTGAAGTATATACTAGACTACTCCACGTAATTTTTACTGAATGCATTTATAAAGAACAAGGTGTATTTGATTGTATAAAATTAGAATATAAAAACAGTTACAGCCAGAGACACAGTAAGGCACGTTCAAGGAAGAAATGATCAAGATACAGATAAGACAGATCAATACATGCAATTCAGTGCAGTGGCATGAATAAATAGTATGACGCAACTTGGAGCGAAGAGGATGGAGAAATTTTTCTAAATAAGATGAAGACAGAAGTCTGTGGATACAGACAGAGTCATAGGGTATGTTTCCATTATATATGACTCTTCAGTTCAACCTGTCCACACCAAACATGTTCCCAAATTAGATTAGCCCCACCTGCCTGTGCTTGGCCTATATTCCTCCAAACCTTTCCTATTCATGTACTCGTCTAGAAGCCTTCTAAATGTCATTATTGTATCTGTCTCTACCGTGTATCTGTCTTTACCACTTCCTCTGTCATCTCATTCCAAACATGAATGACTGCGTGAAGAAATTGCCCCTCATGTTTTTTTTAATCTTTCTCCTCTCACTGTTTAAAAAATATAACCCTAATTTTGAATTCCTCCATTCCAGGGAAAAAACCTTTGTCATTCACCTTCTCTGTGCCCGTCGTGATTTTATAAACCTCAATAAGATCACACCTTTATATCTCAAACCCTCAGTTCTCCAAGAACTTCAAATAAGACACAATATGTTTTAACACTCTCTCCCTATTGAATATAATTATTAAGTATATTTTGCCAAATCAAAGTTCCAAGTTAAATCTGATCCATCAGCAAGACTTCCTGCTAGTCCCAGTCCATGTAATGAAAGCCTTTCCTTTCCATTTCAAATTTCTTGGATTCCCTTTTTCCTTCTATTTCAAAGCTTTCCTTTTCTCTTACTTTGAACATTTTAGCTTTTCTCTTCTTACTTTCCGTGTCTTCTGATTTTCCTTCTTAGAATTCAAACTTACTATTTCATTTACTATTTTTGGTTTAATTCTCTTCTGCTTTCTGTTTTGAGCTGCTTCATTTATAACTGAATCCTAACTAATTTAGTCAGCATTTTACATAGATTAATCTCCTCTTCCTCAAGCTGCAGATATTGAGGCAATGCTCCAACTATTTGTTTTCATAGTGCCAGTTTGTAAATTTATTTATTTATCAGCAGTGCATAAAAGTTGACATGTTTTACCCTTGCACAGAATTCACAGGTAAGTACTCACTTAAAGGAAAGCCTTTGTGATAGATGTAGCTATTTTGATTTTACAATAAGCTCTACAAAAGCCACTGTGAAATATTGAAATCATTGTGAACTAAAGTCCCTGAAATGTTACTGTTGAAGAGGCATTTTAAAGAGGAGCCTGAGTGCCGTGTTCAGCTGCACAACTCGATCTTTATTCGGAATTCCTTACCAACGCAGCATTGGAGGGATCTCTAGTATACTCTCTACCTTTCCCAATAAAGTACAGGTTATGTATACATACTGCATAACAGTAGTTAAACGCAACATTGACATCAAAGCTTACACTCTAACCTGCATGTCCAATCCTGTGAATACCCAATCAATGATATGCAACATAATGGTCAACCCCAGATCCCAATCACCTATCCGTGGGCTCTTGCAATACATCTTACTGATCACATTCCAATACTGGCTGCTATATCCCTTCCCAGACAATTGCCAGTTGTAACATACATTTGCTTGTTACCAATGACTTTTAAAATTCTGTCCTGCAATTTATAATCCTTTGCTAACCTTACTACAAAAGATTGGAAAGGATGTTAATTTTTACCAGTTGTTGTAAAGTTCGTAAGATCAGCTCTAGTATAAAGTTATTTTATCAAATTAATCATAGTTACAGTTAATACTACGATTCTGTGACGTAGCTGATGATTCGGCGAGCAGCTTCCCTCTTGCACAATTTTGAAAGGTCCAACAAACACATTCTCTCTGCCTAGCAGCTCCCTGTTAATAGATCAACTATTTTTATGCTGCAAGATGATTTAAAACAGAAGTTTGATACTATTATTTATTGTCATTACTTTAAATACTTTTCATACAAATTCTCTTTACTAAATAGAATAGCACCTATTCAAATCCCATTGATAGGAATGAAATTCAATCATTTTTACAGCTTTATAAAGTCATTTTGGGAAAAAAAAGCTCGTTTGTATTTTTTAAGGTTCTAGGGGACTTGACTTCTTTCTCTTCCTTGTTTTGTCATTTTCCTTTGGCATTCTTTCTCTGTTCATTCGGCTGTGAAGCAATGATTGTTTATTCTCACGAGGTGATAGCGAACCTGTTTTACAATTGTTTCAGCTTCACCCGCCCTTGCTATGTTATTTGTTTCTTGTATTGTTACGAAGTTATCTTGTTTTTATATCTTTTCTGTTGTTCTAATTTTCCTGCTGATGGAGTGAAAGTTTCTCTTTACTGCCTATAGTTTTTACTTAAAAGAAAATTCAGCTGAATCCCTTAATGTTAGATTGTCTGTCTGTTTTTATTTATAATTTTAACATACCCATATAGGTTCATTTAACATGCAGTGACAGTTGCCTGAACAGACTTGATTATTGTTGGATCAGACTTTTCTTCTAAATAACGAACTTCGATCGAGCTGGTACCTTTATCAAGGTTCTCTAAGTGTGTTTATTGAAACTAGTCTCTGCGTCCAATGCTGACTGTCTACAGAAATCTAATTAAATTTCCAAATGTCCAGTACATTTAAGCTACTTTTTAATATGAATGTGTCTACTTTAATATGTAATTATCAATATTTAAAAGGGCTCATATAAGGTGAGTCAAGCTTTCCATTTCATGTTAGAATAGGAAACTTCAAGTCAAATGGTTTCTATCCTAGATACCCTTGTCAAAAATGTCTGCATTCTAGCCCCAACCTGCTAAGATTCTATTGCGTCAGCTTCAAAAAAACACAAGCAGCCATTTTGTCACATTGAGCTGTTTGCTACTACAGTTCCGATACCTTTAGAGAACAATAATTCTTGTGTAAACAAATGAACTCACCACTACACAATTTAACATTTTTTACTGATTCCGGCCACTGACTTTTTCTGTGCTGCCTATCAACTGTTTGACACAGAAGGTATCACTCTGAGCTAAGTACTTACTGCCTTAATGGAAAATACAGTTGCTTTCATCTGCCCTCTGAATTTTGGCACTTTTGACCGCATTTGGACTTCTGTGTCTGTAATGAGGTATTTAAACAAGTTATACTGGTGTGACCAACAAGAACATTGATCAGTGGGTTATTGCTGCATTAGTGCTGCTTGGTAATGCTGTCAGTTACACTTTCCAACTCCTGTGAAAATATGCTGATTAGCTGATTTTGTTTTCTGTGAACAAGAAGTACCTTGGACATTTTCCATGTTATTGGGTAGATGGTGATTTTGTGGCTTGTACTGGAACTGCTTGACTGGGGATGCATTTATTCCTGGAACACAATCATTGGTATAAATGGTATCTGTGATGGTGGGGACTTCAAGAGGATGTCAAGAATGATCATCCATTTAGAACTCTGTCTGAAGGTGCTAATGAATACTTCAACCTTGTGTTTTACATTCAAGTGCAGAGCTCCACCGTTATTTAGGATGGGGTATCTCATGGAACTTCTACCTTTCATTATTGCTTAACTTTACACACTATTCTCAACTGAATGTGGCTGCACTTGAAAACTTTGACCTAATCTATTATTTGTGGGATTGTTTCTCTCTTTATAACATGCACCTTCCACAGCCCGTCTTATTTTAAGCTCCTCTACACAGCTCATTGTGCAAGATTTGGTCATCGGGCTTGATTCTGGTGATATGAGTGAAGGATGTTTCTGACCATTGTGTACAGTTCTGCTTCTGGTGCACGGTGACCTACAGTAGCTCATAAATGCCCACGTTTAGGTTCAAAATTTGTTATTAATCTATTTTCATGTAATATGGCATTAATGAAACATGGTGAGGTGGAGTGTGCCCTTTTTCTGAGTATAGAACTTAAACTACACAAGTAATTTACAGCAGTCAGTCCTATCAACAGACAAATGTTTCCACTGCAGGCAGAATAGTAAGGACAAGGTAAAGTAGCTTATTCCCTAGTTCATTGTTCAATTATGTCAGGACTTACTCAAACCGAAGAAATATATTGTTTACTGTGCTTTATTTCCTGAGTGCTTTCGTTAGGTGGTAAAATGTTCTGAGGTGCACAGGAACATAATATATACAAATAAGACATCAAGCTACACAAGGAGATATTACACCATTTGACCAAAAGCTGGAAATGTGTGTTTTAAGGAGCACCTTAAACAAGGAACAGAGAAGCAAATTTCAGGCAAATTGGTGATTGAATGGAGAACAGAGTAAGACTGAGTCTTACATTAACCTTTTCTGTTCCAAAATCCACTTATTCAATTCAATTTTGTATTTGGGTGCTGGGTGTCCTGTGATAATTTGAAACTTTAGGAAAAAATCCATGACAGGTCACCCATGCTTGAGTATTTGTCTGAAGAGTTGCTGTTTTTGTTTCAGAAAATGAAAGACGACTCCGACAGTGATAAGTGGCAGCAGATTCACCATATTCAGAACCTGTTTGCATTCAATCTGTTTTGCCAAAAACGCTTTGATGACTCCATGCAGGTCTTTGCTAAGCTCGGCACAGGTGAGAACATGGCCTTATTGTTTATAATTTGGATCAACTATATTTACAGTGCAGTACAGAAGTAAGGCTCAAAAGAAAAGAAAGAATTGATATCTTCTCTAAAAATACTTCTTATTGCTTTCTTTTTATTCCATTCATCAATTCTAATAAGCATGAACTGTTGATCACTGACACTGAACTTATATTTTAAAGCTGCTCCTGTTGAAAAGGAGAAAGAGAGAGAAAGAAGGTAATATGTATTTGGAGACCTTGGAAATTAACTTAGAGTCAACAGCTCTATGATGGCTGTAATGTCAACATGTGAGAATACAAGGGAAGATGGTACCACTACAAATTTGATGCATTAATGGAATTGGAGGGATGGTTAACTTATGAAATTATTTGCAAACTGAAGAGTTTTGAAGCATATTTGGGTGATCACTTTTTAAGCAGTGAGAAGCACTGATTTTGAACATGTCAAAATATGGCACTGAAGAATGTTGCCTCAGAGTTCAACGGGACCTTGATCAGTTGGGCCAATGGGCCGATGAGTGGCAAATAGAAGTTAATTTAGATAAATGTAAGGTGTTGCATTTTGGATAGGTAAATCAAGGCAGTACCAATGCACTTAATAGTGAAGCTCTGGAGAGTGTTGCTGAGCAAAGAGACCTTTGAGTGCAGATTCATTGTTCCTTCAAAGTAGAGTCACAGGTAGGCAGGATAGTGAAGAAGGTGTTTGGTATGCTTGACTCTATTGGTCAGTGCATTGAGTGTAGGAGTTGCGAGATCATGTTGTAGCTGTACAGGACATTGGTTAGGCCACTTTTGGAATATTGCATTTGGTTCTGCTGTCTCTGCTATTGGAAGGATGTTGTGAAACTTGAAATGGTTCAGAAAAGATGTACAGGACTGTTGCCAGGATTGGAGGGTTTGAGCAACAGGGAGAGGCTGAATTGGCTGCGAATATTTTCCATGAGAGGTGACGTTATAAACCTCATGGTTTATAAAATCATGAGGGGCATGGTGAGGATGAATAGTCAAGGTCTTTTCCCCGGGGGTGGGAGAGTCCAAAACTAGAGGGCATAGGTTCAAGGTGAGAAGGAAAAGATTGTAAAGGGACCTAAGGGGCAACTTACTCATGCAGAGGATGATGCATGCATGGAGTAAACTGCCGGAGGGAGTGGTGGAGGCTGGTACAATTACAATACTTAAAAGGCATCGGGATGGATATATGAATAGGAAGGGTTTAGAGGGGTAAGGGTCAAATGGACTAGATTTATTTAGGATGTCTGGTCAGCATGGACGAGTTGGACAGAAGGGTCTGTTTCCATGCTGTATAGTTCTGTGGCTCTGTGATAGCCTGCTAAAGTTGTTAGACAGATTTTGTTTCCAAGTAGAGTTGACTTAAATTCATTACATACCCTTCATTAACTTTTTTGTATTTGATTTTTCAGATCCCACTCATGTAATTGGGCTGTATCCAGACCTGTTGCCTGCTGACTACAGGAAACAACTTCAGTATCCAAATCCTCTTCCCACACTATCTACTGCAGAACTGGAGAAAGCACACTTAGCACTTATAGACTACTTGACACAGGTAAAAATTCCCATGTGTTTCCAACCTAATGGATTTATATGAACCTAAAAAGATGATGTAGGGCATATACATAACCTCTTGTGAATGAATGTGCCTGTGAGCTCAAGACCTGCTCAAAGTAAATGTACCTGGACGGGAGCTGGGTTTGTTCAATATTTAGCATAAAGAAAAGAACTTGAATCAGTAGGCTGATTTGCTTGACATGATTATGCCATGTGGAGTGGGTGATGCAGGAATCTTATTTATGGAGCAGTGTGGAAGTACCCTAGGATTTGGAGATAACTGGAAAGATTAGTGTACTTCCTGGTGTGTGTGAATATCATTGGACTGGAGGTAGTTTGTATCCACCTGTGAAGATATGCAGAATTTAATGTGGGCAAACGTCTGCTGTGAGCAGTGGAATGAAGCATATAGTGATCTCATAGTAAAACACACAGTGGATTTAAAGCCAACGTTCTTGAAATCATGTTGTCCTTCTTTAACTTGTTTATAATTTTTACATTTCTTCCAAGAAACGAACCCATCTGGTAAAGCAATTGCATGATTCAGAACCCTCTACCACGTCACCCCTGGTGGAAGGAACGCCAATCATCAAGTCAAAGAAAAAATTGCTCCAGATCATTGATACAACATTACTGAAGTGTTATCTTCATGTGAGTATTACAGTGTTCTGATTTAGAAAAGCAGTAAATGCACCTTCAGAATGAATGGTTTTTTTTTCAGTCCAAGTTCTGAACCTGGAATGAGAATGATTTTTAAAGAGGTTGGCTGGCTTATGATATTGCCCTCCTACTCACTGTTCTTAAGGCTGTTATAACAAAAAAATGTGTGCAAATGTCAAAAAGACAAATTTAAAGGTACTTCATATGTCAATGTTCCATTTCCTCAATAAAATAGACAATAAACAGCACAAATAATTGTAAGTAGGTACAGTATAGTTGTGATTATAGAGCTTAGCAATAGGATGACTAAGGCAGGGAACTGAGCACCAGAGGGTATTGCATTTTTAAGCACGACAGACAAATTAGAAGAGGAGATGGGTGGTATTCTTAGTGAAATCAATGCAATAGTGAGAATGGATACTGGTTCAGAAAATGTAGATGCAGAATAAATCTGGGTGGAATCAAGAAGCAACAAGGAGTGGGGAAAAAAGTTTAATGGGAGTTGAGTATTGGCCTCAAAACGGTAGGTAGAGGTTGCATTCAACAGCAAATTAGACATGCATACAGCAAGAGACTATTATAATCACTGGTGACTGTAATCTACATTTTAAACTGGTTAAACCACCTCAGGAATTAGTTTGGTGCAGTGTAATTATGAGATTATGTACAGGACTCTTAGACTGGTACATACAGGAACTGACAAAGGAACAGGCTATCCTAGATTTGATTTTGTGAAATGAGAAAAGGTTCATTAATAATCTTGTTGTGCGAGGTTGCTGGGAAAAGTGATCATGACCTACTAGAACTCTTCAATGGGAGGAAAAAGTGAAGTGAAGTGGCATAATTTGAAACTAGGTCCCTCTGATGAAGGATCTAGGCCCAAAACGTCAGCTTTTGTGCTCCTGAGATGCTGCTTGGCCTGCTGTGTTCATCCAGCCTCACATTTTATTATCTTATAATTTGTAGTTTCCTTTATTTAGATTTGAGGGATGAGTTGCAATAGATTGAGTAACTTCATTCAGAAAAAATGACATAGGCTAATGTTTGGGAGTGACTGCATGCATTTCAACAGTCATTCTTTCCATAATAGGCAAAAGAATATGTGGCTAACAAAATAAGTTAGTACTAGTCCTAAAGAGAGGTTATATAAAATTGCTGGAAAAACTAGCAAACTTGCAGATTGGAATGAGTTTAGAGTTCAGCAAACAGTGACCAAAAGATTGTTGAAGAGCAGAAAAATAGAATGACAGTAAACTTGCAAAGAACATAACATAACACAGACGGTAAGAGTGTCTATCAGTATATGAAAAGGAAAATATTAGTGAAGATAAATGCCAAGTCCTTTATATCCTGAAATGGGTGAATTGGTAATGGAGATCAAAGAAATTGGTGCAATTAAGCAACTACTTTAGTTCAGATTCACAGAAGCAGGCACAAATAACTTAGACCATAAGACGTAGGAGTAGAAGTAAGGCCATTCGGCCCATCAAATCCATTCCCGCCATTTAAATCATGGCTGATGGGCATTTCAACTCCACTTCCCTGCACTCTCCCCGTGGCCCTTGATTCCTTCTGAGATCAAGAATTTGTCAATCTCTGCCATGAAGGCATCCAACGTCCCGGCTTCCACTGCACTCCGAGGCAATGACTTCCACAAGCCCACCACTCTCTGGGTGAAAAAATGTCATCTCATTTCAGTTTTAAATTTACCACCTCTAATTTTAAGGCTGTGCCCACGTGTCCTAGTCTCCCCGCCTAACGAAAACAACTTCCTAGCGTCCACCCCTTCTCAACCATACATTATCTTGTAAGCTTCTATTAGATCTCCCCTCAACCTTCTAAACTCTAATGAGTACAATCCCAGGATCCTTAGCCGCTCATCATACGATAAACCTACCATTCCAGGGATCATCCGTGTGAATCTCCGCTGGACACGCTCCAGGGCTAATATGTCCTTCCTGAGGTGTGGGGCCCAAAATTGGACACAGTATTCTAAATGAGGCCTAACTAGAGCTTTATAAAGCCTCAGAAGCACATCGCTGCTTTTATATTCCAACCCTCTTGAGATAAACAACAACATTCCATTTGCTTTCTTAATTACAGACTCTACCTGCAAGTTAACCTTCAGAGAATCCAGGACCAACGCTCCCAGATCCCTTTGTACTTCTGCTTTGCGAATTTTCTCACCATTTAGAAAATAGTCCATGCCTGTTTTCTTTTTTCCAAAGTGCAAAACCTCACATTTACTCACATTGAATTTCATCAGCCATTTCCTGGACCACTCACCTAAACTGTCTAAATCTTTCTGCAGCTTCCCCACCTCCTTGGTACTACCTGCCTGTCCATCTATCTTTGTATCATCGGCAAACTTCGCCAGAATGCCCCCAGTCCCTTCAGCCAGACCATTAATATATAAAGTGAACAGCTGCGGCCCCAACACTGAACCCTGCTGGACACCACTCATTACCGGTTGCCATTCTGAAAAAGAGCCTTTTATCCCAACTCTCTGCCTTCTGTCAGATAGCCAATCCTCAATCCAAACTTAACAGAGATGCCAAGGAAGCATGTTTCTGTTAGGAAGGACAAATTGAAGGAAATTAGTACTATTTAAAGAAAGAAGTACTGGAAAAATTAATGGGACTGAAGGCTGATAAATTCCCGAGGTCTGAATTTGCATCTCAGGTTACTAAATGAGGTGGCCATGTGCTCCTGAGATGCTGCTGGGCTTGCTGTGTTCATCCAGCCTCACATTTTATTATCTTGGATTCTCCAGCATCTGCAGTTCCCATTATCATGAAAATAGTGGATGCGTTGGTTGTTATCTTCGTGATTCTATCAATACGGGAACAAATCTGGCAAAGTTCCAGACAAAGGTAAACCTGCTGTTTTTAAAAAAGGAGTGACGGAGACAACAGCAAAATACAAAATAAGAATAGAAAGATCTTCAGATGCCAAAACTCAGAAATAAGGAATTTTCAGAAAACTCAGCAAGTCTGGCAGCACCTGTGGAGAGAAAATGGAGTTAACATTTCGGGTCCAGTGACCCTTTCTTAAGGGTCACTGGACCCGAAATGGTCCCTCCGATTTCTGTCCACAGTGCTGCCAGACCTGCTGAGCTTTTCCAGCAATTCCTGTTTTTGGAGCAGGGAAATATAAACTATTTAGCTTGATTTTAGGATTAGAAAAAATGTTGGCCTATTAAAAAGGTATAATGTCAGGACATGCAATGAGATTCTACAAATCCAGCATGGATTTCTGAAAGGGAAATGACATTTGACAGTTTTCAATTCCCCATTCCCTGGGAAAAAGAATATAGACATTTGTTCAATCCATGCCTCTCATGAGTTTATAAACCTCAATAAGGTCACCCTTATTCTCCTATGTTCCAAGGAATAAAGTCCTATCCAGTCCAACCTTTCCATATAACTCAGGCCTACTAGTCCTAGCAACATCCTCGTAAATCTTCTTCAGATACTTTCCAGTCTAACTATGTCTTTCCAATAACATGGTGACCAAAACTGTGCACAGTACCCCGGGTGTGGCCTCGCCAATGATTTATGCAACTGTAACATAACGTCTCAATGCCTGTACCAATGAAGGCCAGCATGCTAAATGCCTCATTCACCACCCTGTCTACACTGATTTCAGTGAACTATGTACTTGTACTCCTAGGTCCCGCTGTTCCACAACACTCCTCAGGACCTTACCATTTACTATATAAGACCAACCTTAGTTTGACTTTCCAAAGTGCAACACCTCACACTTTTCTGCAGTGAATTGCAGTTGCCAATCCTCAACTCACTTACCCATCTGATCGAGATCCCTCTGTAATTTTTGATAACCTTCCTTGCTATCGACGAAACTGCCCAATTGTAACATCTGCAAACTTACGAATCAAGTCTCATACATTCACATCCAGATTATTTTTATAGATAACAAATAACAAAGGTCCTAGCACCACCCCTGTGGCACACCACTAGTCACAGGCCTCCAGTCCAAGAAACAACCTTCAGCCATCACCCTCTGCTTCCTACCATTGAGTCAATTTTGAATCCAATTAGCTAGCTCTCCCTGGATCCCATGCGACCTACCTTTCATGACTTGCTGCCACGCGGGACCTTACCAAAGGGATCACTAAAGTCCATGTGGACAACATGCATGCCCTACCCTCCTCTCTCCTCTTGGGTACCTTTTCAAAAAAATTGTAATTGATTTATCAGATATGACATCCCACGCACAAATCCATGATGACTGGATAGTCATAGTCTCATTAGGGACAAATGTTGGTTGATCCTGCCCTTCAGTATACTCTCCAATAACTTGCTTACCACTGATGTCAGGCTTCCTGGCCTGTAGTTCCCTGGCTTGTCTTTGCTACCTTAGTTTTAAAAAATGGAACAGCATTACCTACAGTCCACTCTTTCGGAATTTCACCAGTCGCTACAGATGAAGCAAAAATCTCTGCAAGGGCCTCTGCAATTTCTTCCTTTGCCTCCCACAAGATCTGAGGATGAACTAGATTAGGTACAGGGGATTTATCCACCACAATGCGCTTTAAGGTTCGAATAGCTCCTCTCTGGTAATGTGCATATTGTTCAGAACATCCCCACTTATTTCCCTCATTTCCTGAGCATCCATGATTCTCTCCTCACTAAACACTGAAGCGAAATATTCATTAAAAATCTCCCCCATCTGGTGTGGTTCCACACTTTGGTCATTCTGATCTGTCAGGGAACCTGTTCTCAAGCTATAGAACCTTGTGGGATAATCTTTAATCTTAACTGCCAGTTCCATCTCACACACTCTTCTGTTTCTCTTCTGATTTCCCTCTTAAGTGTGCTCCTAAACTTTTTATAGTCTTTTAGGGATTCACTTGAGCCTGAAAGCTTAAACCCAGTCTTTACCTTCCTTTTTTGCCTGGCCAGAATCTCAATATCCCTTGTCAGCTAGGGATCTCTAAACCTGCCATCTTTCCCTTTACTGTGACAGGGACATATTGTCCCTGGATTCTTGATATCACACTTTTAAAAGTCTCCCATTTGCCATTCATTCCTTTTCCTTCAAACAGTCTCATCTACTCGACTTCTGCTAAATCCTGCCTTATGTCCTGAAATTGGCCCTCCTCTAGTTTGGCACCTTAACCTTTGGTCCTGTACAATTATTTTCCCATAACTATGTTAAAACTAAGAGTTATGGGCCCAAAGTGCTCTCTGACTGACACTTCAGTCACTTGCCTGACCTCATTTCCTAAAAGGAAATCCGGTGTTGCACCCTCTCGAGTAGGGCCCCCTACATATTGATTTAGAAACAATTCTTGGATACATTTGACAGATTCCACCCCATCCAGGCCTTTTACACCCTGAGTAGCCCAGTCAACACAGGGAGTTAAAATCTCCAACCAGTGCCACTCTGTTATTCACACAGGTATCTGCAATCTCTTTACACATCTGTTCCTAAAGTACCTGCTGGCTATTTGGGAGTCTATAATACAGACCCAATAGAGTAACCATCTCCTCCTTGTTTCTAAGTTCTAACCATGTGGCCTCATTTGATGACCCCTTAAGTATGTCCTCTCTTTAATTAAAAGGGTAATTTGCCCTCTTTGCTTATGTGTACTTCTGTTATGCCTGTAGCCTCTATATACTGGAACATTGAGCTGCCAGTTCTGCCCTTCTCTCAGCCATATTTCTGTTGTGGCTATAATATCCCAGTCCCCAGAGCCAATCCATGCTCAGAGCTCATCTGCCTTACCAGTAAGGCCTTGTGTTGAAATAAGTGCACCTTAAGCTGGAAGGCTTTTCCCTCCCTTTACTATGCCCCTGGCTATCCTGAATAGTAGACTTGTTCTTGACGGGTAATGTATTTTCCCCTGACTTGTCAACAGTCCCTCTCGTAATCAGAGCCTCACACCCCCCAGCCAAGCTAGTTTAAACCCTTCTGGGTAACACTAGCAAATCTACCCCTCTGGTTCAAGTGCAACCTGAATCTCTTGAACAGGTTACCTCTACCCCAGAAGAGTTCCCAATGATCCAAGAACTGAACCCCCTACCCCCTCCCCACCATTACCAGCTCCTCAGCCATGCATTCATCTGGCCTATCTTTGTTTCTATCCTTAGTGATGCATGGCACTGGGAGTAATCCAGAGATCACTATCCTTGAGATCCTGTTTTTTAACTTCTTACTTAACACCCTGTACTCGTTTTGCAGGACCCCATCCCTTTGTGCACATGGGAACAAGACATAGGTAGTCAATGACCTCTGGCTGTTCACCCTCTCCTTTCGGAATGTTCTGCAAATGCTCAGAGGCACCTTTGACTCTGGCACCCAGGTGTCACTCCTTGTCACTTATGCAGCGACAGAATCTTCTGTCTGTCCCCTCACAAATAAGTCTCCTATCAGTATCACACCTGTCTGACTGCATCCTTTTCGTCTAATGCTCAGAGCTGCCACTGACCCGATGACTGCTGCTGATAGCCCCGAAAGGTCATCCCATCCATCAGTGTCCAAAGTGATATACCTCCCAATGAGAGGACTATGTGCCTCCCCCACGCACCACTCCCCCCCCCCCCCCCCCCCCCCCCCCCCCCCCCCCCCCCCCCGCCGGTCCTTTTACCTCTTCTGGTGGTCACACACCGGCAGCCTGCACTTTAGGAGTGACCACTTCACTAAGGCTCTAACCAACGATGCTGTCTGCACCCCAGATGATCCTGAGTGCAGCCAACTTCAGCTCCAGTTCCCTAACGTGATCTGTCAGGAGCTGCAGCCGGGTGTGCTTGTCAAAGGTGTAGCCAAGGACACTGGGCATCTCTCTGCTGTCCTACATCCTGCAAGAGGAGCATGCCACTGCCCTAACTGCCATCTCTACTGCCTTGAGTTTAGATAGAAAGAAAGTAGCATTAAAGGCCCCTTACCTGCTCTTATCTGTACCCCTGCTCAGCCTCTCATGCCAAAGCGCTGTTGAGTAAAGACCTCAGCACTTCCACTCTAATACTGGCCCACTTTCTTAATGGCTGATCCCTTGTACATTTTTACCTTGACAATTGTCCTGACAGAGCCCTCTTTTTTTGGGTCAGAGGAGGAAGAACGGTGTGAAACACCAGTGTAGTGCTTCAGATTTAAACATACCTTGACATCGGGTTCTCTCTAACCTGCTGTACAATCATGATTAGGTGTAATTGGATTTTCAGGAATTTTAATGTAAAGTTCCACAAAAGAGGAATGTGTCAGAAAAATCAAAGTACATGGAATGGGGACAGTATACTAGGTATGAATTGAGAAATGATTAGCAGAATAGGAATAAATTAGTCCTTTTTTTGGAGTAGAAGGTGGTGAAAGTTTGTGTACCGCAGGCATCAGCACTTGGTCTCCCCTGCTATTCATAATGCAATCCGACAATTTGGATATGGCAGTCAGATTTAATACTCCAGGTTTGACCACAAAATAAGACAGAATTGAGTGGTGAGTAGAAGGTAAACAGGCTTCAAGGTCGTTTAGACAAGTTGAGTGAGTGGATAGATCCAGTTTTAATGTGGATAATTGTGAAGTTTAAGAAATAGTGTCAGAGTATTACTAAAATGGTGATTGGGGAAAAGTGATGTACAAAGCTACTCGGGTATCTTTGTACACCATTCACTGCTGGCATGCAGGCAGAGGCAGCAAGCAGTTAGGAAAACATATGGTATGTTGGCCTTCTTTGCAAGAGGATTTCATTACAAGGACAAGAACATCTTACTAAAGCTTGGTGAGACCACATCCTGGAGTATTGCGACGTTTTGATCTTACCTAAGAAAAGATATATTTGACATGAGGAGGTGCAGTAATGGTCCATCACTGACAAATCTTTCATCCAGGAATCCAAGGAGGAGAGATTGGGTTGACTGGTCCTGTATTCAATGGTGTTTAAAAGAATTAGAGAACATTGCACTTAAATGTATAAAATTAAGACAGGGCTGGATAGATAGGATGCAGTGATGCTTCTCCTGACTGGAAGCTCAAGAACAAAGAATCTCAGGATATCAGGTAAGCATTTTGCAGTGAGATGTGGAGAAGATTTTTCAGTCAGAGTGATCTAGGACCTGTTGTTTTTATTAGTAATAGTAGTCCAACTGCTGATTATTCTCTTGACGCAATGTAATCTGTTCTCTGTTTTATAAAAGGTACCAACACCAGAATGTGATGCATATAAAATGTGAGGCAGGATGAACACAGCAGGCCAAGCAGCATCTCAGGAGCACAAAAGCTGACGTTTCGGGCCTAGACCCTTCATCAGAGAGGGGGATGGGGAGCGGGAACTGGAATAAATAGGGAGAGAGGGGGAGGCGGACCGAAGATGGAGAGTAAAGAAGATAGGTGGAGAGAGTATAGGTGGGGAGGTAGGGAGGGGATAGGTCAGTCCAGGGGAGACGGACAGGTCAAGGAGGTGGGATGAGGTTAGTAGGTAGATGGGGGTGCGGCTTGGGGTGAGAGGAAGAACCGGTTAGGGAGGCAGGGACAGGTTGGACTGGTTTTGGGATGCAGTGGGTGGGGGGGGAAAGAGCTGGGCTGATTGTGTGGTGCAGTGGGTGGAGGGGACGAACTGGGCTGGTTTAGGGATGCAGTAGGGGAAGGGGAGATTTTGAAACTGGTGAAGTCCACGTTGATACCATTGGGCTGCAGGGTTCCCAGGCGGAATATGAGTTGCTGTTCCTGCAACCTTCGGGTGGCATCATTGTGGCAGTGCAGGAGGCCCATGATGGACATGTCATCTAGAGAATGGGAGGGGGAGTGGAAATGGTTTGCGACTGGGAGGTGCAGTTGTTTGTTGCGAACTGAGCGGAGGTGTTCTGCAAAGCGGTCCCCAAGCCTCCGCTTGGTTTCCCCAATGTGGAGGAAGCCGCACCGGGTACAGTGGATGCAGTATACCACATTGGCAGATGTGCAGGTGAACCTCTGCTTAATGTGGAATGTCATCTTGGGGTCTGGGATAGGGGTGAGGGAGGAGGTGTGGGGGCAAGTGTAGCATTTCCTGCGGTTGCAGGGGAAGGTGCCGGGTGTGGTGGGGTTGGAGGGCAGTGTGGAGCAAACAAGGGAGTCACGGAGAGAGTGGTCTCTCCGGAAAGCAGACAGGGGAGGGGATGGAAAAATGCCTTGGGTGGTGGGGTCGGATTGTAAATGGCGGAAGTGTCGGAGGATGATGCGTTGTATCCGGAGGTTGGTAGGGTGGTGTGTGAGAACGAGGGGGATCCTCTTGGGGCGGTTGTGGCGGGGGCGGGGTGTGAGGGATGTGTTGCGGGAAATACGGGAGACGCGGTCAAGGGCGTTCTCGATGACTGGGTGGGGGGGAAGTTGCGGTCCTTAAAGAACTTGGACATCTGGGATGTGCAGGAGTGGAATGTCTTATCGTGGGAGCAGATGCGGCGGAGGCGGAGGAATTGGGAATAGGGGATGGAATATTTGCAGGAGGGTGGGTGGGAGGAGGTGTATTCTAGGTAGCTGTGGGAATCGGTGGGCTTGAAATGGACATCAGTTACAAGCTGGTTGCCTGAGATGGAGACTGAGGTGTCCAGGAAGGTGAGGGATGTGCTGGAGATGGCCCAGGTGAACTGAAGGTTGGGGTGGAAGGTGTTGGTGAAGTGGATGAACTGTTCGAGCTCCTCTGGGGAGCAGGAGGCGTCGCTGATACAGTCATCAATGTACCGGAGGAAGAGGTGGGGTTTGGGGCCTGTGTAGGTGCAGAAGAGGGACTGTTCCACGTAACCTACAAAGAGGCAGGCATAGCTGGGGCCCATGCGGGTGCCCATGGCCACCCCCTTAGTCTGTAGGAAGTGGGAGGAGTCAAAAGAGAAGTTGTTGAGTGTGAGGGCGAGTTCAGCTAGGCGGATGAGAGTGTCGGTGGAGGGGGACTGGTCGGGCCTGCGGGACAGGAAGAAGCGGAGGGCCTTGAGGCCATCTCCATGCGGAATGCAGGTGTACAGGGACTGGACGCCCATGGTGAATATGAGGTGTTGGGGGCCAGGGAATTGGAAGTCCTGGAGGAGGTGGAGGGCATGGGTGGTGTCATGGACGTAGGTGGGGAGTTCCTGGACCAAAGGGGAGAAAATGGAGTCCAGATAGGTGGAGATGAGTTCGGTGGGGCAGGAGCAGGCTGAGACGATGGGTCGACCAGGGCAGGCAGGTTTGTGGATTTTGGGAAGGAGATAGAAACGGGCCGTGCGGGGTTGGGGAACAATGAGGCTGGAGGCTGTGGGTGGGAGGTCCCCTGAGGTGATGAGGTCGTGAATGGTGTTGGAGATGATGGTTTGGTGCTCGGGTGTGGGGTCATGATCGAGGGGGCGGAGGAGGTGGTGTCGGAGAGTTGGCGTCTGGCCTCGGCGATGTAGAGGTCAGTGCGCCATACTACCACTGCGCCACCCTTGTCTGCGGGTTTGATTATAAAATGATTTGTTGTGATTAGTGTCTGGCACAGTCGTTGATCAAAGATCAGTTTTAGGGAGCATCTTAAAGGAGTCGAGAGAGATGTAGATGTTTAGGAAATATATTTCAGAACTTTGAAGCAAGTGGTATTGCTGCTACTGGTAAATGTAGGGCTGAAGGAGGTTACAAAGGTGAAGAAAAGCAAGATTATGGAGAAATTTGGGTGCAAGAATGTCAATTTTAAGATCCAGGCACTGTTAGACTGGACATCTATATAAGTCAGCGAACACGGAGATTTGGGATGAATTGACTATAGTACAAGTTACAATAAAGGCAGTACAGCTTTGGATGAACTATTTGAGGTGGAAGGTACGAAACTGACAAAGAATCTGTTTGCATAGTTCAACCCTAGAGAGTAATTAAGGCATGCATGCGTGTTTCAGTAGTAAATGAGGAAGGCAGGATCAGATGTGGATGGTTTTGATAATCAAGAATCTGACATGGTGTCAGCAGCTTGTCATAGTATCAAGTCAAATGCCCCAGTGTGGAATTTGTGGTGGCAATAAAAGGCATTAGTTTCAATCTTCCTAACATTAAATGAGAATAAATTCATCTTCATCCACTGTTGGATATTATACAAATAGCCTGCTACACACATCACAGGCAGTGGAGGAGTTGAGAGAAGCAAAAATGTGGAACCTGTCCACTTGTAGAAATCTACAGCGTAGACAAAGTCCCTTCAGCCCTCATGTCCATGCCTGTTTAAAAACAACCAAGTAACTCTTTTAATCCCATTTTCCAGCCCTTGGCCCATAACAAAATGCTGGAAATTATAGCGGTTCAGAGAGCATCCATGGCGAGAGAGCATGCTACCATTTCAAGTCTAGATGACTCCTAATCAGAGCTGATGTGAAATGTGGAGGGGGCAGCAATTATGTAGCAGTGGTGGATGGAGTGCTGGGGGAGAAAGGGTGCTGATAGTGCAGATTAAATGATCACAGTGTGAGTGTGGCAGAACAGTGGTGTGTCTCGCTGCCAAACAGGAAAGAACAGACAGCCCCACTGGAACTGGAGAGAGGACATGAGAGAGAATGCAACAAGAAAGGAAGGAATGGGAGTGGTTTCACAATTTGAGCTTTGATATGCTGGAGCATGTGAGCAGGATGCGGTGTTAACGTGACAGGCTACGGGAAGGCCAGGGTCATGCTTGCATATGGGCTGGAAGTGTTCTGCAAAGCAGCCACCCAGTCTGCGTTTGGTTTCTCCGATATAGAGTAGGCCACATTGGGCGCAGCGAATGCAGTCGACCAGATTGGAGGTGGTACAGGTGAAATATTGCTTTACCTGGAAAGACTGTTTTAGGTTCTTGGATAGTGAGTAGGCAGGAGGTGAAGGGGTGGGTGTTGCATCTTCTGTGGTCACATGGGAAGGTGCCATGGGAAGGAGGGTGGTGTTGGTGGACTTGGAATGGACCAGGATGTCCCGGAGGGAATAGTCCCTGTGAAATGCAAATGAAGGTGTGCAAAGAAGACCTGTTCGGTAATGGCATTTTGTTGGCGTTGTCTGAATTGACAGAGACTGATCTTTTAAGTGTGGAGGCTTTAAAAGTGAGGACAAGAGGGACTTGAGCATGCTGTTGTAAATGATGGGAAGTGGCAAGGGCAGAAGCACTGGTGAAAGGTCATATGCAGATCAGGACCCTGTCAACAAGAGTGGGCGGGAAACCACAGTTATGAAAGAAGGAAGCCCTGTCAGCAGTACGGTTTTAGAAGGTGGCATCATCTAAACAGATATGACGTAAGTGAAGCAACTGGGAGAATGGTATGGAGTCCTTACATAATGTAGCTTGTGAAAAGCTGTAGTGAAGGTATCAAAATGACTTACTGGCTTTGCAGTGTGCGGCAGTGGACAGTTTGTTCTCCAAAATGTGCTTGCTTCTCATCTCACCAGCCTCTGCATTCAAAGGATCATTTTCTGCCATTTTCAGACAACTCCACAGAATGCCACCACCAAACACAGCATCTTCTTATTCCCCCTATATGTATTTCACAGGGACCATTCCCTCTGGGACACCCTTTGACTACCAACACCATTCTGCTTCCTATGGCACCTTCCCATGTAACCGCAAAAGGTACAACTCCTGCCCCTTCTCCACCTTCCCAGTCATCATCCAAGGGCTTAAACAGTCTTTCCAGGTGAAGCAGCTTTCACCTGTACCTCCTCTAATCTGGTCTATTGCATTCACTGCACCCAATATAGACTACTCTACATTGGAGCAACCAGATGCAGACTAGGTGACTGATTTGCAGAACGCATCTGGTCATGACCCCGACCTTCGCATAGCCAGTCATTTTAAAGTTGCATCCTTCTGGCATGCCCAGTTGTCTGTCCCCGGCATGCTGCGATGGTGCACTGAATCACATCACAAACCAGAGGAACAACATCTCATCTTCAGACTCAGCACTTTACAACCTTCTGGACTTAATATTGAGTTCAACACCTTCATATTGCGAGCCCACTCCCATTCCTTCCCTTTCTTTCTAGCTTTACTTGTTGCATTCTCTGTCACCATGTCCTGTCTCACCCCTTGCAACTCCATTGGGACTCTGTTCTTTCCAGTTTGGCAGTTAGGCGCACATCTTTCTGGCATTCTGAACACTTAATCTGCATACTTTCTCCCTCAGCTCTCTATCCCCACACTATTGCATAAATGCTGCCCCTCCTTGTGGGCAGTAGATTGGCTCAGTGATTAGCACTGCTGCCTCACCAGCTCCAGGGATCTGCGTTCGATTCCACCCTGTAGTGACTGTGCAACTCCACACAGACATTTTCCCCTTGTCCGAATGCATTTCCTCCAGATACTGCAGCTTCCTCCCACAGTCCAAAGATGTGCTGATTTGGTAGATTGGCCATGCTAAATGACCATAGTGACAATGCATATGTAGGCTAGGTGAGTCAGCCAAGGGAAACACGGGTATAGGGTAGCGGAGTAGGTCTGGGTGGAATGCTCTTCAGAGGGTCATTGTGGACTCATTGGGCTGAATGGCAAGTGAGTTTTGAGAAGACTCTTTGGGCTGAATGGCAAGTTTCCACACTGCAAGCATTCTATGATTTGTGTCAGCTCTGATGAAGAGTGATCTAGACTTGAAATGTTAGCTCGCTGTCTCTTCATGATGCTGCCTGACCTGCTGTGATTTCAAGCAACTTTTCTTCCCAGATCTACATATTGCTTAAATGTTACGAGAGTTTCTTAAAGACAGCAAGTTCCAGATTTCTGCCATCCTCTGAGTGAATAAAGGTTTTCCTTATTTATTTTTGGAGGGTATTGAAGAAGTCCTGCATGTTGATGAGAAATGGGAGTGGAGGCGAATCCTCTCTACTTATAATGCAGCTGACAATTTGTGATCTTTGTTGTTCCTTCAGACGAATGTGGCACTTGTGGCCCCTCTGTTACGGTTGGAGAACAATCACTGTCACATTGAGGAGAGTGAGCATGTACTGAAGAAAGCGCACAAATACAGCGAGCTGATCATTCTGTATGAAAAGAAGGGTCTGCATGAGAAAGGTGTCATGCTTTGTTCATTATAGCTTTATTTCCTTTTCTAATAACTTAGAAGCAAGAGGAGGCCATTCAGTGCTCAAACTCTATTCCACCGTTCTGTTTGATTATCTGTATCTTTGTTGTTTTGACCCTCTGCATTTTTAACCCTTAATACCTTCTCTGAATACATACCTGTTAATCTTTGTTCTAGAGTTTTCAATTAACTCCCAATCTCAACAGTTTTTTTGAGGGGAGTCATGTAAAAAGTACCAGACTTCTGATACCGTTTGTGAGAAGTGACCTCTCACGTCATCCCTGAACCCCGTGGTTCTAATTCAACTGTTCAGTCCCATTGTTTTAGATTGTCCTCACTGAAAGAAAAGATTTCCATCATATTTTTCTTGCATTATACAGGCAGTTGTATAATGATCCTTAATTAGATTACCCCTTAATGTTTTCTCCACAAATATATGTAAGTTTAGTGCTAGCCTTGTAAATGCTTTATTTTAATAATTGTTATGATGTTATGTGGTGAAATAATTTCTTGTGGCTCCTCTGTGTCCAGCACTCTCTCTTCTTTATTGAGAACTTTTCTGTTTCCCATTATAGCCCTGCAGGTTCTCCTAGATCAGGCAAAGAAAGCCAATTCACCACTTAAAGGCCATGAGCGAACTGTGCAGTACCTCCAACGACTGGGTTAGTAATGATTCCTATTTTTATGTAATACTCACAATTACTAACAATTCCCCATAAGATCCTCACAAATAAGTTGATGAAGACACTGGCCAAATAAGCAAGACACTTAATTATGGCATTATGGTGAGTTACCTAATCAGACAAAGCAAAATTTTATTGTTATAATTTGTTCCTATACTTAGCAGCTACAGTAAAAAGCCCTATAACTATCATAATCCAGTACAGTATATTTGTAGAGTTATATATCAGGAATGGTTTGATGCATAGTCATGAGCCTATTAGTTCAGATTCTGATATTCATTTGTATCGGCAAGGGAGAAACTGTCAGCGTTAGTGCTTAATCATGAGCATATATAAAAACTGAGAGGTGATAATTAGAAAATCTGATGTGGAAGGCTTTTGAAACCATTAGGATTTGGACATTCATTTGAAGTTCTCCAGTAAATTTGAAGTTCTGTTATTTTGAGTTTGATCAGTCAACACTTCTTGCACTTCTGTGGTGTTTTGGGTGAGACTGTTCTCCATATCTCTATGCCCTGAATTATTTTTGTTCCTTTTTAGGGAAAGAGAACTTGAATATTATTTTTGAGTTTTCTGTTTGGGTCCTAAAAGCATGTCCGGAAGATGGGTTAAAGGTACAATTCAAAATATTCTTTTATGTTCAGCTAAGTATTAAAACTGCATTGTGCAATCAATTAACCAGTATTCTACAAGCACTTTTCTGTAGATTTTGAATCAAACTCTTCAGAGATGCTATTACAGGTAGGCCTTGATGGAGTTCAACCACTATGCCACAAGAGCTAAGCACCTTTCTATATGCTAGCTGTTCATTAAGCTGATGTTTGATTCTAACTGGGACAATATTTATGGGCAAGTGGGAACTGTTTACCTAAAGCAGCATGACGAAGGGGGTGCTGTTGATGGGGCAGTGTATGACATGAAAGGAAAGGTGCTGTTTGCAACAAAGTTTGCAGTTAAGTAATGTGGTAAAAAGCTCAACATATTGGTTGGAATTTAGTTTTCTGTCTGTGTTTAGATATTTACTGAAGATTTGCCTGAGGTGGAAAACTTGCCAAGAATCAAAGTGTTGGACTTTCTAAAAGATAGCTGTAAGGAACTTGCTATTCCATATCTGGTAAGAACTGTTGCTGTTTGTATGCTACATTAACATTATTCACCAGTGATGCTCTCCCATGTCATATGCTACTGAATATTTACTTGATGTGGGTAAAGAGTGATGATTGTGTAGTTTGATATTCAAACATTTTCATTCTTTTTGCTAGGTAATCGTACATTTAATTTGAACAAATAATTCAACTGAATAGAAAGGATGAAATCTGTATTGCAGCCAGGAATAAACCTTTCTCCTACCCTCTTTTTGCTGCTCCATCTAAGTAATTTCCTGTAAGGTCATCTATGCTTTGCTCAAATATTGGACATTGCCAGGCTATTTGTGTCTTAAATGAACCTGATTCACATCCGTGTGTATTTTCAGCAGGATACACTTTTCTAGTTGGGTGGACAAACAGCGCTGGCTCTTTTTTTAAAATCAAAAACAGCATCACGAAAATGACAAAATATTTTTATATTGAAGAATAAATAGTGGTCATATCACTTGTTGCATCAAAGAACTTCCACATCTTGAGAAAGTGGATGGTACTTTGGACAAACTGTAATGCTGCTTTCACTTTAAGAGGTTATTTTGTGCTGTGTTTTTGAAGAGAGGTCATAAGGCAGAGCTGACGAGCTGACTCTAAGAAAGTAAACAATTTGTGAGGTGTTGGGATTTTCTTTAAAGTTGAAACAATGGAAGCAGCCTGGGTGTGGCTAGCTGTCTCAGATCCAGATTTCTGCATTTTGGTTTTTTCAGTAACAACAGAAGCCTTTGGGGTCTCCGAAAGAGTTGGAAGTCTAAGTGAATGTCTCCTAGCTGCTACCTTCTCTGAATATTGTCTTGGTGTGTTTTCTTTGCTTGCCCTCACCACCAACACGCACGCGCACGCACACTCACACGCACCGGGCAAAAAAAAATTGAACAACTGAGATTCTGTGTCTGAATTTGCCTTTTTGCCAAGGACTGTTTGCTCTATTGGAATAGTTAATGAGTAATAGGTACCCTAACTATTATTTGGTAAGTTTTCTAATAGTTAAATTGTTCTAAATTCTTCTTTCTTTGTTTACTTTTTGACTATAATGTTTAAATAAATTGTGTTTTGCCTCACATCAAGTAGTTTGACCAATTGCATTTCATCTGGAATACAGCGCTTCACGTCCATCTTTAAAATAAGAAAAAAGTTAGAGTCTAGGCTACCTTGTTAAAATATATTAAGGGGGTCTGGTCTGGCCCATAATGCAACAGTAACCCATCTTTTTCAGATAATAGTTGATGAAACTCCATAACTTTAACTTAATTATACCTGGATTGATGATGCAACAGGATATGGGCAATGTTCGTTTTGTTTATATAAATCAGAGTTATGATGTCAGAGTGGTAGCACGCTGCTTCCTGACTCAGAAGTTTGAGACTTTAGAGACTTAAGCACATAATATAATGATAATGGAATTCTGAACTACAAATAAATAATAACAACTTGCATTTATTTAGAGACTTTCTTGTTATTCAACAACCCAAAATGCTTTACAGGAACATTATCAAAGATTTGACACCTAAGGAGACCTTAGGACAAAAATGTTGGTCAAACAATCAATATTTGAGATTGTTTTAAAGACAGAGGCAGAAGGCTTAGGGTAGTGATTCCAAACTTGAGTGTAGATAACTGAAGCATGACTTTTGAAGCATCCAGTTTGTGCCATTTCTAGTAGAAGAGTGAGGTGAGATGGTGCAACTGGAAATTATCAGGTTCAGGAATTTTAGCAACAATGTTATTTTGGAAGATTAGGGTTCATTCTCCTTTTTGAGTAAAGATTGAGGAGACAGGGAAGCAATATTGGAATATTTTGACAGGTTTGGAACAATTAAAATTCAGCATGTTCAAAAGACTAAAATTAGAGGACCACAGTGATGTCAGGATTGTAAGACAGGGAGAATTTGCAGAGATATCAATGAGAGGCCCTATGATGGATTCTGCATATTTTTGGCTACCCGTTCCCAAGGAAATACCTGTAGCAGTTTATCCTTTAATCATTTGCCCATAGTCTAAGCTGACCCCATTCTGGGTACTGCTACTTCATGCTACCGCAGGACCTCTGAATTGAACACTGGATTTTAATCTTGAAACAAAACCAGAAATTGCTGGAAAAACTCAACAGAACTGGCAGAAACTGTGGAGAGAAGTTAGAGTTCATGTTTTGGGTTGGTGACCCTTCCTCAGAACTTTGTGTTGTTATCAGGGTTAATGTGTCACAACCGTGCTGTGGAGTTGTGCATCTGTAATTTGAGTTTCCAGATGTGTTTTCACATTATTTTTTGGATGCTACTCTGGACCAAAGTCCATCACTCCTGTAAAACAAAACTAAGAACTTTGGATGCTGGACACATGAAACGATAAATGAGATTGCTGAGAGACACAGCTGATATGCCAGCAGACGTTCCTGTCCACAGATGCTGCCAGATCATAGAGTCATACAGCATGGAAACAGACCCTTCAGTCCAACTAGTTCATGCCAACCATGTTTCCAAACTAAACTAATCCCACCTACCTGCACTTGGCCCATATCTCTTAACCTTTTCTATTCATGTCTGTGTCCAAATATCTTTTAAACATTATAACTGCAAATGCATCCATCACTTCCTATGGCAGTTCATTCCACACACTAACCACTCTGTAAAAATAAAAAAAATTGCCCCTTCTGTCCTTTTTAAATCTTTTTCTTCTCACCTTAAAAATATGCCCCCAGTTTTGAACTCCCCCACCTAAGGGAAACAACCTTTGCTATTTACCTTATCCATGCTCCTTAATAAGGTCACTCCTCACCTCCAATACTCCAATGAAAAAAGTCTGTCTATCCACCCTAGTGTTTTTACTGAATACCCTCCATTCCTAGTAGAGGCCTCACCAACATCTTGTACAATTTCAACACCATGTTCCAACTCCTGTACTGTTTGGCCTGAGCAATGAAAGCATGCTTGTTAAGCGCCTTCTTAACCACCTTGTTTACCTGTGATGCAGAGTTCAAAGAATTATGTACCTGAACCCCTAGGTCTTAAATTTCTGTTTTTGTTCCATCAATACTTTTTCTGCTTTTAATCTTTTTTTCTCCCCCTTTTTTTTATCCACATTGGGCATCCCTCTCCTTTTGTAATACTTTTTGTTTTTTTCCTCTTTGCCCTCCAAATCCCTTACACCACCTTGATCTTCCTGTTTTACTCTTGCCTTCCATACTTGATTCCTTTTTTAAATAAGCCTGTATCTTCCTTTCATGCCTTTTTTCTTTCAAGCATCCTCTGAAGGCCTTTCCTGGCACTCACCGTTGGATTTGTTGCACATAGATGCAATCAGTCCTGTTCTAATCTCATGCTGATTTATATGCCACTGTTTATTAATCGCTGTGATCTCCATCCTTGTCCAGTGTTCAGTCCTGTGGACTCTGCCACCAGGCACTTGTCATTCATAAGTGCACTGTGAATGATTGCAGAAAAATTAACCTTTTTGTCCAAAGATATGTAGGCTAGGTGGATAGCCATTGTAAATGCAACGTTACAGGGACAGGAAAGGGGTCGAGTCCAGATGGGATGGTCTTTGGAGGGTAAGCATGGATTTGATGGGCCAAAGTGGCCTCCTTCCACACTGTAGGGATTCTGTGATTCTTAATGAAACTTCCGCTCCTTACTATACCTTTCTCCACATCACTGAAGTGGAGATGTGGCCCTTAACACAAGCAATGGTATTGTAGTTGTCTTCCTAATCCTGGAGCTTCTCCTCCTTTAAGTCTCTCGCCTTCTTCCAACCTTTGTTGAAACATCCATCTTGTTTAATGTCCTCATTCTCTACCAAAGATTTAACCCTGGAAATGATCTTAGTGGTGCTACTGCTGTTTTAAGAGAGAACTCCACTATTCTTCTCAGCTCTTCTGAGTATGATGGAAGTTTGATTCCACTGCCACCAGCGGCACTCTGTTCTTCAAGTAAAATGATAGGATATTTCTTAATCAAGAGACGTGGATCTGAGGCAGCTCAAAGTTGCATCTTTACCCAGTCGTGTTTTTTTTATTAATACCGTAACTGTCATGAGTGGTTTAAAGTTTTTTGAGAGGACTTGTAGCTCAGGCTGTACATGATGTGTGTTTGGCTGATATTTCGCCACCTAAGTAGCATTCAGTGCGCCTCCGGTGAAGCTTTGGTGTTCTGTTCTGCTTGCTATTTTGA
Source organism: Stegostoma tigrinum (assembly GCF_030684315.1). NCBI lineage: Eukaryota > Metazoa > Chordata > Chondrichthyes > Orectolobiformes > Stegostomatidae > Stegostoma > Stegostoma tigrinum. Next base: position 83,500,016 of record NC_081363.1, read on the forward strand.
TTTGTTGGGGTAGTTGGTATTGCTTCCAGTTCCGATTTCAGTGGTTTGTATGTCAGGCCCAGTTCACTGTGTTTGTTGACGGAGTTCTGACTGGAATGCCAGGGAATTCCTGGAGGCCTGGCATTCTAACCAGAACTCCGTCAACAAACACATTGAATTGGGCCTGCTATACAAACCATTGAAAAACAGCACTCGAAGTGATACCAACCACCCCAACAAACCGAAGCATATGGATTGCAAGCGGGACAGAACACCATCACTTCACTGGAGGCACACTGATGATGTTACCTAGCAGGGGTAACGAAATGTCTGCAATCGAACACACTGGCTCAGCGAGCTAGTCTACAACCTGTCACAAGTGGTCTTCACTAATATCATGGAAATAGCTGTACTTTATCCTCGTCTTTCCAGGAGCATATTATCTATATCTGGGATGAAACCGGGCCAGTCTTCCACAACTGCCTGATCCAGCTATATCGTGAGAAGGTGCAAGTCCTCATGAAGGAATACCTCAATTCTCTGCCTGAGGGTAAGGCGCACAACTGCAGAGAACCTGCTTTGTATGCAAGTGCATTTTTTTTCTGAATGCATGTTTTGGTTTCTGGTTTAATTTTTGGTTTAATTGGCCAGTCTTTTCTGCTATTTTGTTTTACTCCCCTCTCCTTGAAAGCATTGGCTTGAAGCAATTTGCTGACCTGGCTTGATAGTGCTGTAGCATTAATGGCCCTTGCTGTCAAATTCCATGCCTGCTAGAGAAAGCAGGATTATATAGTCCATCCCTCCATTTTTCTGCAGCAGCAACAGGACTTAACATGTTTTTCTTTCCCATAAAAATCCCTCCAGGTTATTTTTAATAACACTTGGTGTGTAGCGAAATATCATTACACTAAGACGGTGATTGAATCTTGTACCATTCAGCCAAAATTTAGTAAAGCTTTGTTTTTTCTCATGACTACTACTCTTTCTTCCATCCAGTCTTTTTCTTCTATTATTAACTTTATTTTTAATGGAGTGTACACTCTAAAGTTTTTGAACTTGCCCTCAACGAATGATATGGTTGAGTAGAACAGTTGCACAACTTTGACTCTCATGGAATAGGAAAATTAATTTAACTTTTAAACAAAACGTTAAGAACAAAACAAAATCACGGTGTATGATTGTCTTTCAGACTGCAGTATGGCAATGCACGGTGCGCCAAAGTTCAGTGCTGTAATCACTGCTTATATATTTGTGTATATATGAACTTAGATATTGGAACACAAGAGAAAAGTTCCAAAATTTGCCAATTATACCCAGCTTGGAGGCTTGGCAGCAACGATGATACCAATCAACTGCATTCCAGGACAGGAGATTTGCAGAATATGCAGACAAGTGTACTTAATGCAGTGAAATGTGAGGTGATACATTTTGACAGAAAAGATAGATGGGGAAAGGCAATATAAATTTAACAGTAACAAAAGTTGCTGGTAAAGCTCATCAGGTCTGGCAGTGTCTGTGAAGGAGAAAACCAAAGCTAATGTTTCCAGTTCTGGGAAAGGGTCACCGGACCCGAAATGTTAACTTAGTTTTCTCCCTCACAGATGCCAGCCCTGCTGAACTTTTCCAGCAGTTTTGTTCTTGTTCCTGATTTACAGCATTCACAGTTCTTTCAGTTTCTAAATTTAACAGTATATGTTTAAAGAGTGCACAGGGCCTAGAACTCCACATAGATCTTTAAAGGTTCCTGAGCATATTAAGGGTTAACAAATCAAATGGCATTTTGGCCTTTATAACTGTTGAGCATAAAAGCAGAAAATTGTGCTGTATGTATATAAAGCTCTGGTTAGATCCCAGCTAGGATACAGCATCCAGTTCTTGTCATTTCTAGAAGAATGAGTGATGGTGAGAGGTTGCAGGTAAAAATTACCAGGATGAGGAATTTTAGCTACAGAGCTATCTTGGAAAATCAGGTGTTCTCCTTAGAGGATCAAGGAAGATTGAGGAGAGATTGATTGAATGTTGGAATATTTTGACGTGTGCAAATAGGCTAAACAAAGCAAAGATGCTCTCATTGGCAGTTGGTACAAGGACTGAGGCAAATAGGTTTAAAATTTTTGGAAAGGAGTGCAATAGACACGTTTTATGATGTTGATGGAAGTGGAAATAATAAATGATTTTGAAAGGAAATTAGATGGACACGTGAGGGAACTAGACTTGCAAGGCTGCTGCAATAGTATGTGCAAATGAGACTGATTCGATTGGTCAACAGATACCCAGTATGGACTTGACAGACTGAATAGTCTACTTGTTTACTGTCATATGACCATAGACCATAGGACCTCAAGTTTACATAAAAGATTTACGAGGGTGTAACTGGGGTCTGGAGGATTTGAGTTATAAGGAGAAGCTGGATCAGCTGGTACTTTATTCTCTGGAGAACAGGAAATTGAGGGTTGACCTTGTAGAGGTTTATGGAATCGTGAGGGGCATAGATAAGGTGAATAACCAAGTTCTTTTCCGCCCTGGTAGGAGAGTCTAAAACTAGAGGGCATGGATTTAAAGTGAGATGGGAAAGATATGAAAGAGACCTGAAGAACAACTGTTTCACAAAGGTGACACATATATGGAGCGAGCTGCCTGAGGAAGTAATAGAGGCTTGTACAATTACAATATTTAAAAGACATTTGGACAGGTGCATGGAAAGGAAAGGTTTAGAGGGATATGGGCCAAACACAGGCAGGTTGGACTAGTTCATTTTGGGAAATCTGTTGGTGCTGTTGAGTTGGACCAAATGACCTGTTTCCGTACTGAATGACTGAACAACTCTAGACCATTCAGTCTCTTGGAGTTAACTCTGTCACTGAATGAGATTGTGATATGATGATCCTGAACCCCACTTCCCTGCATTTCCTTATAGACCTTTTTTGATTCTTTTACTGTGTTTAAAAAAAATTCCTGTCCTGGCCTTGAATGTACTTAACTATCCAAACTTTATAGTCTGAAAGAAGTCTACAGATCCACTACCCTCAGAGAAGAAATCCACACCTCTGTCTTAAATGTGTGACCTCTTATTCTAGGAATATGCCCTCTTGCCCTAGATTCTAGATACTCCCAAGGGAAACAATCCATCTGCAGCTATCCAAGCTAGGAGTCTTATGCACTTGATCTGAATATTTCCAACTGGTGTCAAGCAGCAGTGAGCAAATCCAAAGAAATTCTGAGTTGTAAGGTGAAAATGTTAGAATACTAATACTCTAATCAAACTATATCTTGAATACAGTGTCTAGATCTGTGTTTGCATATATTTTGTCCAACTCATATCGTCATTTCTGAGAAGCCAGTTTAGTAGAGATTATTCTGCTTGTTTGACCTTCATAAAACATCACAAAAATTTTCAGGAACTTCGAGTTCCTCTTGTTTTGAAACCTCTTGTGCTTTGCATGTTGTTTAAAAATTGGATTGTAATCACCATGGTTTATTGTTCCAGATGAGATCCCTGTTCCTGCTGGAAGTGAAGAAGGGGAGTTGGGAGAGTACAGGAACAAGCTGTTGTGTTTCTTAGAAATTTCCACGCATTATCAACCCAGCAAGCTCATCAGTGACTTTCCGTTTGATGGTGAGTCGCCAAACGTCCCGACAAAATGTTAATAAATATAACTTGTTTGAACATTTCATTGCTTTTGTTAGACACATATGATGTGTATCTGAGATAGTTGTTCTCTACTACTGTGCGATTTTGTTAAAGTTACTGTTACATCAAGTTCCATCTATCATGGAGGTATGTTTTGACATGTGTGAACAGATTGATCAAGAATAGTTGTAGATGTCTTACATTTTGACATTGTTTTTGAGCCATGAGGAAAGATTGGATTGGCTGATATTTGGTTTTCTAAGAGCTGCGAAGCTAGAGAGAGGACCTCATAGAGATGTATAAGAGTTTGAGGAGCATATATGCTAAACGTTAGCATACTGCCTGAATCGTGACTTTTTTGGACCTCTGAATTTTCTTTTATTTCAGATTATTGTATTAACCCATAAGCATTACAGTACAGAGGAGGCCATTCCATCCATTGTATCTTCACCAGTCAACAAAGATCTAACTATACTAGTCCCATTTTCCAGCCCTGGCCATAGTCCTGGATTTTATGGCAATACAAGTGAATATCAACTCTCCACTTAGCTTCTGTGTCTTATCTTAGACATATGGCCCAGGCTATTAACTTGTGCCTTTCTATCTATGCTATCTTTGGTCCTCATACTTTTTGACATCTTTGTCAGGTCCTCTTTCAACCTTCGCTGCTCCAAGAGAAACAAACCCCAACCTATCCAATCTTTCCTCAAACATTCCACCCCAGGCAACATCCTGGTTAATTTCCTCTGCATCCTTTGAGTGTAGTTGCATCCTTCCTACAATGTGGTAAGCAGAACTACATGATGTACTCTAGTTGTGGTTTAACCAGAGTTTTGTACAGTTCTAGCGCAACCTCCCTCCTCTATGTTCTGGGCCTCAGCTACTAAAGGCAAGTGTCCCATAGGTCATCTTAACCACCTTGTACATCTGTCCAACTACCTTCAGGGATATGTACACATGAACCCCAAGGTCGCTCTGATCTGCACTGTTGAGGGTCCTGTAATTCATAGTGTGATCCTTTACCTTATTAACCCTCGCCAAGTACATTGCTTCTCACTTCTAGGTTGAATTTCTTTTGCCACTTCTCTGTCCACCACATCAGCACTTTAATAGTCCTGCAGCTTACAGCTATCATTCCTCAGTATTTACAACCATGCCAATTTTTATTTCATCTGCAAACTTTTTGATTGTACACCTGCCCAACAGCTATAAAAGCATCTGTACGCCATTCAACACGTTAAGTTTGCTCCACCATGCAGTGAGATCATGGCTGATCTATCAATCTTCAACTCCTCTTTCCCTCTTCCTTATAATCTTTGATTCCATGACTGATTAAGAATTTATATATCTGAGCCTTGAATATAATTAATGACCCAGCCTCAGTAGTTCTCTGCGTTAAAGAATTCCACAGATTTGCTACTCAGAATAAATTTGTCCTCATCCATTCTGAAATTATGCTCTCTGGTCCACTCCTATCAAGGGAAAACAATCTGTCAACATCTATCCTGTCAAGTCTCCCAAGAATGTTGTATGTTTCAGTAAACTCTGGAGGCTATTTGATCTTTTAAGTTCCAATGAGTACTGGCCCTGTCTGCTCATAAGTCTCTTCATGCCCAGTTTCAGCCTAGTGAATCTACTGTGGACTATTCTCCAATGCAAGTATATCTCTGCTTAGATAATGGACCTAAAATTGTCCACAGCATTCCACTTGTGGCCTGACTAGCAGCTTGCAAAGTTTAAGCAAAATCTCCTTCTTTTGTACACCAACCCTGGGAAATAAGGGCCAGTGTTCCATTTGCATTCTGAAGGGAGAAGGTACTAATGTGGAAAGAGGATTGGCTAATTGGGAGGAGGTACAATGAGGATAAAAGGGGCCTTTTACAAGATGGCAGCTGGTGACTGGTGGAGTTCTGCCCGGGTCAGTCCTGCAACCACAATAATTCACACTATAAATGAATGATCTGGAAGAAGGAACTTGAGAGCATTTTTGCAGATGACACAAAGACAGGTCGAGGGTGGAAGTGTTTGGGAAGCAGGGAGCCTGCAGAAGGACTTGGACAGGTTAGGAGAAGCGTGTAAAGAAGTGGCAGGTAGAATACAATATGACAAAGCGTGAGGTTATGCACCAATGTAGAAAGAGCGGAGGTGGAGGCTATTTTCTAAATGATGAAAGGCCTCAGAAATCTGAAGTATAAAGGGACTTGGGAATCCCAGTCCAGGATTCTTTTAAGGTTAACGTGTAAGTTCAGTTGACAGTTAGGAGGGCAGATGTAATGTTGAGATTCATTTCAAGAGGTCTAGAATACACTAGCAGAGACATACTGCTGAGGCTGTGTAAGGCTCAGGTCAGGGTGTATTTTAATTTAACGAGCAAATTTGGAACCTGTATCTAACGAAGGATGTGCTGGTACTGGTGGAATTCCAGAGAAGATTTACAAGACTGATCTGGGGATGAGGACGCTGTCATATGAGGAGTTGTTGAGGTCCCTGAGTCTGTTTTCAATAGCATTTAGAAGGATGAGGGGTATCTCATTGAAACTTTTAAAATATTGAAAGGCCTGGTTAGAGTTGACATGGCGAACATGTTTCTGCTAATAAAAGAGACTAGGCATATTTGTGATACACAAAATGTACTCAAGGATGGTGTGTTGCCTCCCTGGTGCCATGGTCAAGGATGTCTCTGAATGGGCACAAGACGATCTTAAAAGGGAGGGCGAGCAGCCAGATGTTGTAGTACACATTGGTACTAGCAACGTTGGCAGGAAGAATGCCTATGCAGTCCACCCTACAGAGGGATTTGAGGGAGTTAGGTAGTAAGTTTTTTTTTAAAATAAGCAGGACCTCTAGGATTGTATTTTTGGGGTTACTCCCTATGCCACGTGTGAGGCTAGGAATAGGAAGATGGTACAGTTAAATATGTGACTAAAAGGTTGGTGCAAGAAGGAGGGCTTCCGATGTGGATCTTGGGATGCCTTCCAGGGCAGGTGGAACCTATACAAGAAGTTGCACCTAAACTGAAGGGACCAATCTCCTGACAGGGAGATTTGCTAGTGTCCCTTGGAAGGTTTTAAACAAGTGTGGCAAGGGGGAAAAGAACCGGAGCAGTGGATCACAAGTGAAATGACGAAGGAGAAGTTTATAAACTAAAGTCAGTAAGGCAAAGAGGAAGAGCAGACCGGAAAAGGCTACTGAACAAGATGACTGGTAGTCTGAAGTGCATTTGTGTTAATGCAAGGGGTGTGACAGGTAAGGCAGATGAACTTAGAGCTTAGATTAGTGCATGTAAGTATGATACTGTATTGTACTTGTTACCGAGATTTGGTTGTAATAGGGTCAAGACTAGCAGCTTAAAGTTGCAAGATTTAAACGTTTCAGGTGACATAAAGAGAGATGTAAAAGAGGTAGGGGAATTGCGTTATTGATTAAGGAGAATATCACCAAGTACTGAGGAAGGACACGTTGCAGGCCATCTGGGTCGAGCTCAGGAATTGGAAGGATACAGTCACTCTGGGCTTGTACAACACATCTCCCAACTGTCATCAGGAGGTAGAAGAACAGATTTGTGGATAAGTTATGGAAAAATGTAGGGTTTAAACAAAAACAGGTTGTTGCGGTGGAGATTTGAACTTCCCGTATATTGACTGGGCTTCCTTTAGTGCCAGACGCATGGACAGGGGCATATTTGTTAGGTGTATCGAAGGGTTTCTTGAAGCATTAGGTAAATAGTCCAAGTGGGAAAGGGGCCATATTACGCCTGGTATTGAGGAATGATCCCAGCCAGGTGATCAAAATTTCAGTGGGGGGAGCATTTCGGGAGCAGTGACCATAATTTTGTAAGTTTTAAGTTACTTATGGATAAGAATAGTCTTTGGGTGAAAGTACAGAATTGGGGTACGGCTAACTCTGACAGCCTTAGACAAGAACTGGAGAATGTAAATTGGGGTCGGCTGTTTGAGGGTAAATCCACATCTGAGGGAATCTTGTGAAGGCTAGTTGATTAGAGTTCAGGACCAGCATGTTCCTGTGAATAGTGAGTGATAAATATGGCAAGATTTGGGACCTTTGGATGATGAGAAACTGTGAACTTAGTCGCAAAATAAAATGAAACACAGGTTTAGGATACTGAAGGCAAACGGAGTCATTGAGGAATATAAAGAAAATGGAAAAGAAGTTAAACAAGGAGCGAGAAAGGCTAAAAGTGGCCTTGAAATGTCCTTGGAAAATGAGATTAAGGAAAATTCCAAACCTATTTATACATATACATGGATGAAGAGGGTAGCTAGGGAAAGGATAAAACTACTCAAGGACAAAGGAGGACATTTTATGTATGGAATTGGAGGATATGGATGAGGTCCTTAACAAACATTTTACATGGATAGTCACAAAGGAGAAGGACATGGTGGATGGTCTAGAAAAGCGTATGTTGATAATCTTGTAAATGTCATGGTGAAAAATGAGGTGGTCTTTCACATTTGGAAAAGCATTAAGATGGGCAGGTTCCCAGCACCTGATGGCATCTATCCCAGAATACTGAGGCAGGCAAGGGAGGAAATTGCTTGAGCCTTGTACGAAATCTTTGCATCCTGTTTAGTCACAGGAGAGAAAATATGGGCTTATTAGCAGCAGGCCACATGGCTTTGAGCATGGAAGGCTGTGTCGTATGAAGTTGATTGAGTCTTTTGAGAAAATAATGATGATGATTGAGGGCAGAACGATGGATGTTGTCTACATGGATTTTAGGAAGGCCTTTTGATGAGGTTCCTTGTGGCAGGCTAATACAGAAGGTACAGTTACATGGGAGCTGTAGTGAACTGATAATATGGATACAGAAACAAAAACAGAAATTTCTGGGAAAACCGAACAGGTCTGGCACATCTGTAAAGAGAAATCAGAGTTAACATTTCGGGAAGACTGACCTTTCAGAACAGGATCCCCAGATCCAAAACTTGAACTCTGATTTCCCTCCACAGATGCTGCCAGATCTGCTAGTTTTTCCATTAATTTCTGTTTTTATTTCTGACTTCCAGCATCCATAATTCTTTTGTTTTTTTATTTAAAATGGATAGAACTGGCTTAGTTGTACAAGATATATTGTAGTGGTGGAAGGGTGTTTTTCTGAGTAGTGCTGGAACCCCTGTTATTTGTAATGTGTATAAATAATTTGGAAGAGAATGTGGGTGGTCTGATCAGTAAGTTTGCAGATGACATGAAGATTGGAAGAGCTGTTCAATTGTGAGGAGAATTACTCGAGGATACAGCAGGATAGAGATAGGCTAATGACTTGGATGGAGAAGTGGCAGATAGAATTACAGTGGGTCAGTGGTTAGTACTGCTGCCTCAGTGCTAGGGACCGAGGTTCAATTCCACCCTGGGGCAGCTGTCTGTGTGGAGTTTGCACATTTTCCCTGTATGTGCGTTGGTTTCCTCCCGCTATCCAAAGATGTGCAGGCTAGGTGGATTGGCTATGCTAAATTGCCTGTAGTGTTCAAGGATGTGTAGATTAGGGGGATGGGTCTGGGTGGGATGCTCTGAGTGTCGGTGTGGTCTTATTGGGCCAAAGGTCCTGTTTCCACACGGTAGGGATTCTATGTTAGAATTTCATTCAGCCAAATACAAAGTAATGCATCTTGGAAGGTCGAATGCAGGAAAGGAAGTATGTAGTAAATGGCAGAACCTTTTTGAAGCGTTTATATGCAAAGGGATTTAAGCACACAGATTCAGTAGCCCCTGAAGATGCCATGGCTTAAGATGGTTAGGAACGCATGCTTGCTCTCATTGGTCAGGGCATAGAGGTGTCAAAATTGACAAGTTATGTATGTTGCATACAGTTTTGATTGCCACACGTCAGAATAAAGTGGAAAGGGTACAGGAATGGTTTGGTCAGTAAGGTGGGAGGAGCGGATAGGTGGGAGAGAAGATGGACAGATCAAAGAGGCAGGGATGAGAGGGAGAGGTGGTCTTGGAATGAGGTGGGAAGTGAGTGCAGGTAGGAAGCCTACAACCCAATGGCCTCAATGTGGACTTGACGAGCTTCAATATCTCCCCACCCCCGGCTTCATCCCAAAACCAACCCTCCCTCTCATCCCCGCCTCCTTGACCTGTCTGTCTTCTCTCCCACCGACCCACTTCTCCCACCTCACTGACCAATTCCCCCACGACCTACCAGCGCTCACCTGTCATCATCCTACCTACCTTCCCCAGCCCAACTTCCCCACTCTGTTTATTTTAGAGCCCCCTTCCCCTCCCCCATTTCTGAAGAAGGGCCCCAACCCAAAACGTCAGCTTTCCTCTTCCTCTGATGCTGCCTGGCTTGCTGTGTTCCTCCAGCTCCACACTCTTTTATCACAGACTCCAGCATCGGCAGCTCTTACTATCTCACAGGAAAGGTTTACCAGGTTGTTACCTGGTTTGGAGGGTATAATCTACGAGGAGAGACTGGAAAAACTTGGTTTATTTCCACTTGAATGTCAGAGGCTGAAGGACAACCTAGTATAGGTTTACAAAATTCTGGGAGGTATGGATAGTTGGAATTCAGAGTAGAAATGCTCACTCTCTCTCTCGCTCGCGCGCTCTCTCTCTCTCTCTCTCTCGCTTGCGCGCTCTCTCTCTCTCTCGCTTGCGCGCTCTCTCTCTCTCTCGCTCGCGCGCTCTCTCTCGCTCGCGCGCTCTCTCTCTCTCCGCGCGAGAGAGAGAGAGCGTGCGCGCGCGGGAGACAGAGCGAGAGAGAGAGCGCGCGAGAGAGAGAGAGAGAGCGCGCGCGCGAGAGAGAGAGAGAGCGCGCGCGCGAGAGAGAGAGCGGGCGCGCGCGAGAGAGAGAGAGAGCGCGCGCGCGAGAGAGAGAGCGGGCGCGCGCGAGAGAGAGAGAGAGCGGGCGCGCGCGAGAGAGAGAGCGGGCGCGCGAGAGAGAGAGAGAGCGGGCGCGCGCGAGAGAGAGAGCGGGCGCGCGCGAGAGAGAGAGCGGGGCGCGCGCGAGAGAGAGAGCGGGCGCGCGCGAGAGAGAGAGCGGGCGCGCGCGAGAGAGAGAGCGGGCGCGCGCGCGAGAGAGAGCGGGCGCGCGCGCGAGAGAGAGCGGGCGAGAGCGCGCGCGCGAGAGAGAGAGAGCGCGCGCGCGAGAGAGAGAGAGCGCGCGCGCGAGAGAGAGAGAGCGCGCGCGCGCGAGAGAGAGAGCGCGCGCGCGCGAGAGAGAGAGCGCGCGCGCGCGAGAGAGAGAGCGCGCGCGCGAGAGAGAGAGAGCGCGCGCGCGCGGAGAGAGAGAGCGCGCGCGAGAGAGAGAGAGAGAGAGCGCGCGAGAGAGAGAGAGAGAGCGCGCGCGCGCGCGCCCTCTCGCGCCCTCTCTCTCGCTCTCGCTCGCGCGCCCTCTCTCTCGCTCTCGCTCGCGCGCCCTCTCTCTCGCTCTCGCTCGCGCGCCCTCTCTCTCGCTCTCGCTCGCGCGCCCTCTCTCTCGCCCTCGCGCTCGCGCCCTCGCGCCCTCGCTCTCGCCCTCGCGCCCGCGCTCGCGCCCTCGCTCTCGCGCCCTCGCTCTCGCGCGCTCTCTCTCGCACGCGCTCGCTCTCTCGCACGCGCTCGCTCTCTCGCTCGCTCGCTCGCTCTCTCTCTCGCTCGCTCTCTCGCTCGCTCTCTCTCGCGCTCGCTCTCTCTCGCGCTCGCTCTCTCTCGCGCTCGCTCTCTCTCGCGCACGCTCTCTCTCGCTCTCGCTCTCGTGCGCCCTCTCTCTCTCGCTCTCGCTCTCGCGCGCTCTCTCGCTCTCGCGCTCTCTCTGTCTCTCTTTCACGCGCTCTCGCTGTCGCGCGCCCTCTCTCTCTCTCTCTCTCACTCGCGCGCGCTCTCTCTCGCTCTCGCTCGCGCGCGCTCCCTCTCTCTCTCGCTCGCGCGCGCTCCCTCTCTCTCTCGCTCGCGCGCGCTCCCTCTCTCTCTCGCTCGCGCGCGCTCCCTCTCTCTCGCTCGCGCGCGCTCCCTCTCTCTCGCTCGCGCGCGCTCCCTCTCTCTCGCTCGCGCGCGCTCCCTCTCTCTCGCTCGCGCGCGCTCCCTCTCTCTCGCTCGCGCGCGCTCTCTGTCTCTCTCTCGCTCGCGCGCGCTCTCTGTCTCTCTCTCGCTCGCGCGCGCTCTCTGTCTCTCTCTCGCTCGCGCGCGCTCTCTGTCTCTCTCTCGCTCGCGCGCGCTCTCTGTCTCTCTCTCGCTCGCGCGCGCTCTCTGTCTCTCTCTCGCTCGCGCTGTCTGTCTCTCTCTCGCTCGTGCGCACTGTCTCTCCCGCTCGCGCGCGCTCTGTCTCCCGCTCGCGCGCGCTCTTTCTCTCTCCCGCTCGCGCGCGCTCTCTCTCTCTCCCGCTCGCGCGCGCTCTCTCTCTCTCCCGCTCGCGCGCGCTCTCTCTCTCTCTCGCTCGCGCGCGCTCTCTCTCTCTCCCGCTCGCGCGCGCTCTCTCTCTCTCCCGCTCGCGCGCTCTCTCTCTCTCTCGCTCGCGCGCGCTCTCTCTCTCTCTCGCTCGCGCGCGCTCTCTCTCTCTCTCGCTCGCGCGCGCTCTCTCTCTCTCCCGCTCGCGCGCGCTCTCTCTCTCTCCCGCTCGCGCGCGCTCTCTCTCTCTCTCGCTCGCGCGCGCTCTCTCTCTCTCCCGCTCGCGCGCGCTCTCTCTCTCTCCCGCTCGCGCGCGCTCTCTCTCTCTCCCGCTCGCGCGCTCTCTCTCTCTCCCGCTCGCGCGCTCTCTCTCTCTCTCGCTCGCGCGCGCTCTCTCTCTCTCTCGCTCGCGCGCGCTCTCTCTCTCTCTCGCTCGCGCGCGCTCTCTCTCTCTCTCGCTCGCGCGCGCTCTCTCTCTCTCTCGCTCGCGCGCGCTCTCTCTCTCTCTCGCTCGCGCGCGCTCTCTCTCTCTCTCGCTCGCGCGCGCTCTCTCTCTCTCTCGCTCGCGCGCGCTCTCTCTCTCTCTCGCTCGCGCGCGCGCTCTCTCTCTCTCGCTCGCGCGGGCTCTCTCTCTCTCGCTCGCGCGCGCTCTCTCGCTCGCTCGCGCGCCCTGTCTCTCGCTCGCGCGCGCGCCCTGTCTCTCGCTCGCGCGCGCTCCCTGTCTCTCGCTCGCGCGCGCTCCCTGTCTCTCGCTCGCGCGCGCTCCCTGTCTCTCGCTCGCGCGCGCTCCCTGTCTCTCGCTCGCGCGCGCTCCCTGTCTCTCGCTCGCGCGCGCTCCCTGTCTCTCGCTCGCGCGCGCTCCCTGTCTCTCGCTCGCGCGCGCTCCCTGTCTCTCGCTCGCGCGCGCTCCCTGTCTCTCGCTCGCGCGCGCTCCCTGTCTCTCGCTCGCGCGCGCTCCCTGTCTCTCGCTCGCGCGCGCTCCCTCCCTCTCTCGCTCGCGCGCGCTCCCTCCCTCTCTCGCTCGCGCGCGCTCCCTCCCTCTCTCGCTCGCGCGCGCTCCCTCCCTCTCTCGCTCGCGCGCGCTCCCTCCCTCTCTCGCTCGCGCGCGCTCCCTCCCTCTCTCGCTCGCGCGCGCTCCCTCCCTCTCTCGCTCGCGCGCGCTCCCTCCCTCTCTCGCTCGCGCGCGCTCCCTCCCTCTCTCGCTCGCGCGCGCTCCCTCCCTCTCTCGCTCGCGCGCGCTCCCTCCCTCTCTCGCTCGCGCGCGCTCCCTCCCTCTCTCGCTCGCGCGCGCTCCCTCCCTCTCTCGCTCGCGCGCGCTCCCTCCCTCTCTCGCTCGCGCGCGCTCCCTCCCTCTCTCGCTCGCGCGCGCTCCCTCCCTCTCTCGCTCGCGCGCGCTCCCTCCCTCTCTCGCTCGCGCGCGCTCCCTCCCTCTCTCGCTCGCGCGCGCTCCCTCCCTCTCTCGCTCGCGCGCGCTCCCTCCCTCTCTCGCTCGCGCGCGCTCCCTCCCTCTCTCGCTCGCGCGCGCTCCCTCCCTCTCTCGCTCGCGCGCGCTCCCTCCCTCTCTCGCTCGCGCGCGCTCCCTCCCTCTCTCGCTCGCGCGCGCTCCCTCCCTCTCTCGCTCGCGCGCGCTCCCTCCCTCTCTCGCTCGCGCGCGCTCCCTCCCTCTCTCGCTCGCGCGCCCTCTCTCTCTCTCTCGCGCGCCCTCTCTCGCTCTCGCTCGCGCGCCCTCTCTCTCGCTCTCGCTCGCGCGCCCTCTCTCTCGCTCTCGCTCGCGCGCCCTCTCTCTCGCTCTCGCTCGCGCGCCCTCTCTCTCGCTCTCGCTCGCGCGCCCTCTCTCTCGCTCTCGCTCGCGCGCCCTCTCTCTCGCTCTCGCTCGCGCGCCCTCTCTCTCGCTCTCGCTCGCGCGCCCTCTCTCTCGCTCTCGCTCGCGCGCCCTCTCTCTCGCTCTCGCTCGCGCGCCCTCTCTCTCGCTCTCGCTCGCGCGCCCTCTCTCTCGCTCTCGCTCGCGCGCCCTCTCTCTCGCTCTCGCTCGCGCGCCCTCGCTCTCGCTCGCGCTCGCGCGCCCTCGCTCTCGCTCGCGCTCGCGCGCCCTCGCTCTCGCTCGCGCTCGCTCGCTCTCGCTCGCGCGCCCTCTGTCTCTCTCGCGCGCCCTCTGTCTCTCTCGCGCGCCCTCTGTCTCTCTCGCGCGCCCTCTGTCTCTCTCGCGCGCCCTCTGTCTCTCTCGCGCGCCCTCTGTCTCTCTCGCGCGCCCTCTGTCTCTCTCGCGCGCCCTCTGTCTCTCTCGCGCGCCCTCTGTCTCTCTCGCGCGCCCTCTGTCTCTCTCGCGCGCCCTCTGTCTCTCTCGCGCGCCCTCTGTCTCTCTCGCGCGCCCTCTGTCTCTCTCGCGCGCCCTCTGTCTCTCTCGCGCGCCCTCTGTCTCTCTCGCGCGCCCTCTGTCTCTCTCGCGCGCCCTCTGTCTCTCTCGCGCGCCCTCTGTCTCTCTCGCGCGCCCTCTGTCTCTCTCGCGCGCCCTCTGTCTCTCTCGCGCGCCCTCTGTCTCTCGCGCGCGCGCTCTGTCGCTCGCGCGCGCGCTCTGTCGCTCGCGCGCGCGCTCTGTCGCTCGCGCGCGCGCTCTGTCTCTCTCGCGCGCGCGCGCGCGCTCTGTCTCTCTCGCGCGCGCGCTCTGTCTCTCTCGCGCGCGCGCTCTGTCTCTCTCGCGCGCGCGCTCTGTCTCTCTCGCGCGCGCGCTCTGTCTCTCTCGCGCGCGCGCTCTGTCTCTCTCGCGCGCGCGCTCTGTCTCTCTCGCGCGCGCGCTCTGTCTCGCTCGCGCGCGCGCTCTGTCTCGCTCGCGCTCGCGCGCTCTCTCTCTCGCGCTCGCGCGCGCGCGCTCTCTCTCTCGCGCTCGCGCGCGCGCGCTCTCTCTCTCGCGCTCGCGCGCGCGCGCTCTTTCACTCTTCCATACTGATGTCTATATCTTCATAATCCTTTGTCATTGCGAACAACAATCCAAGTATGCATTGAAGATTGTGCTGTGTATTCTGGGTTCATTGACATTATTTCTGTGGTCCCTGAAGGGCCCTTTTTTTCCCCCTGAGTTGATCTCTTCCTTATTCTGTTCTGTATTTAAACAAATCATGTCTATTCCTCTTCTGCAGTGTCATCTTCAATTCCCTCTGAAATTACCCACAAGGACTCCTTCCAAATATGTCTCAAAGTTCTCTTTGTCACCCCTGTTCTGGCTCATTCCTTTAATGGGTCTTTGTTTTCTGAAATCTGAAGTTGGAACCAGGTTATTGCGTTTTGACTTGTCTACGCTTCACGGCCATGGCAACTTCTCACACTGCAGCTTAGTCTTTACTTTGAGTGGAGAAAATGCTCAATGAGAAAAAGGAGATGAGCATGAATTGTGTTTCTGGTTGTATTTCAGGGTTACTGGAGGAACGAGCATTACTGATGGGTCGGATGGGTCTACATGAACAAGCCCTTTTTATATATGTTCACATACTGAAGAATATTAAAATGGCAGAAGAGTAAGTATTATCACATTCCATTTTAGGGGTTCTGCCACATACAACTAAATTTACTGGGTTTTATATCTTCATTCCAAACTTCTGACTTTTTTTTAAGATGGAAATGTTTAACTTGCAATGCATTTGCTTCAATTCAGCACTGCACAGTGAATATGGTTCATTGTTCCTTTGCAGATAATTTTCCACCTGGTGAGATGGGTTTGATGACGTTTTACATACTTGATTTTTATCAGTGGGTATTTGTACCTAATTCTGCAAGTTAATTTGTCTCCTAACGTTCATAGGAAGTTCAGGCCAGGGAGTTGTCACTAAGTCATAAGTTGTACAGCATGGAAACAGATCCTCTGGTCCAACTTGGCAAAGCTGCCTAGATATCCTAAATAAATCTAGTCCCATTTGGCCTCTATCCCTCTAAACCTTCCTGTTCATATACCCATCCAGATGCCTTTTAAATGTTGTAATTGTATCAACCTGCATCACTTTCTGTGGCAGCTCATTGCAGACACGCATCACTCTGTGTGAAAACGTTGTCCCTTAGGTCCCTTTTAAATCTTTCCCCTCTCACCTTAAACCTGTGCCCTCTAATTCTGGAATCCCTCGCTCCATGGAAAAGATCTTGGCTGTTCACCTTATCCATGCCTCTCGTGATTTTGTAAACCTCTAAGGTCACCCCTCAGCCTCTGACACTGCAAGGAAAATAGCCCCAGCCTATTCAGCCTCCCCCTTTTAGGTCAAGCCCTCCAACCCTGGTAATATCCTTGTCAATCTTTTCTGAACCCTTTCAAGTTTCGCAACATTCTTCCTATAGCAGGGAGTCCAGAATTGAACGTGTTACTGCAAAAATGTCTAACTAATGTCCTGTACAGCTGCAATATGACCTCCCAACTCCTACACCCAATGCACTGACTGCTAAAGGCAAGTATACCAACCACTGCTTTCACTATCCTGTTGATTTGCAATTCTGTTTTTAAGGAACCAAGATCCTGCGCTCCAAGGTCTCTTCGTTCAGCAACACTTCCCCAAATCCTTACCATTAAGTGTATAAGTCCTGCCCTGATTTGCCTTTTCAGAACGAAGCACCTCACATTTATCTAAATTAAATTCCATCTACCACACTTCAGCCTATCGGCCCATCTGATCAAAGTCCCATTGTACTCTGAGGTAACCTACTTGGCCGTCAACTACACCTCCAATTTTGGTTTCAATTACTAACTACACCTATGTTCACATCCAAATCATTGCAGTGGACCCAGCACTGATCCTTGTGACCAGCAGTGTACCACAGAGCTCCAGTCTGATAAGCAGGCCTCCACCACCACCCTCTGTCTTCTACCTCTGAATCAGTTCTATATCCAAATGGCTAGTTTTCCCTATATAACATGTGATCTAACCTTGCTAACCAGTCCACCGTGCGGCACCTTGACAAATGCCTTATTGAGTGCGTATAGATCACGTCCACTGCTCTGCCTTCTTTGTTACTTCAAAAATAGTCACAGTAGTGAGACATGAGTTCCTGCACACAAAGCCATGTTGACTATCCCTAATCAGTCCTTGCCTTTCCAAAATCAAGTCCCTCAGAATCCCTTCCAACAACATGCACACCATCAACATCAGGCTTAGAAGTCTGCAGTTCCCTGACTTTTCCTTACCACCTTTCTTAAATAGTGGCACCATATTAACCAACCTCCGGTCTTCCAGCACCTCACTTCTGGTTATTGATGATATAGATACAGTGGCCCAACAAGCACTTCCCACAGAGTTCTAGGGTACACCTGATCAGGTCCCAGGGATTTATCCACCTTCTTGGTAATTTAAGACGTGCAGCACCACCACCTCTGTAGCATGGACATTTTTCAAGTTGTCACTGTTTATTTCCCCATGTTCTCTAGCTTCCATATCCTTCTCCACAGTAAACACTGATGCACAGTACTCATTTAGTATCTCTTCCATCTCCTGCAGTTGCACACATAGCTGATCTTTAAGAGGCCCTGTTCTCTCCCTAGTTACTCTTTGACCTTAAAGTATTTGTTGATTCCCTTTGGAATCACCTTAACCCTGTTTGCCAAAGCTGTCTTTTGTCCCCTTTCTGCCCTCCTGATATCCTCCTTAAGTATACTTCTAGTGCCTTCATACTGTTGTCAGGATTCACTTGATCCCTGCTGTCTGTACTTTTTATATGCTTCTCTCTCTTTCCTGACCAAAACCTCAACATCTGTCGTCATCCAGCATTCCCTACATATGCCTTGCCCTTCACCCTAACAGGAACATAGTGTCTCTGGATTGTCATTACCTCCTCCTCAAAGGCTTCCCATTTTCCATCCATCCTTTTGCCTATAATTCGTCCCAATCAACTTGTGGAAGTTTTTAGCTAATACCATCAGATTTGGCCTTCATCCATTTTAGATGTTTAACATTTTTAGATCCAGTCTATCCTTTTCCGTCACTATTTTAAAACCAATAGAATTATGGTCACTGATATCTCAGTCACCTGCCCTGCCTTGTTTCCCAAGAATAGGTCAGATTTTGCTCCTTCCATAGTAGGTACATCCATATACAGAATCAGAAAATTTTCTTGTACAACCTGAACAAATTCCTTTCCATCCAAGCCGTTAACATTATGGCAGTCCTAGCTTATGTTTGGCAAGTTAAAATCCCGTACCATAACCACCGTATTATTCTTACAGATCTCCTCACAAATTTGCTTCTCAATTTCCCGCTGACTGTTGAGGGTCCCTAGTACAGTCCCAATGAGGTGATCATCCCTTTCTTATTAAATAAAAACCAGAAGAACTGCAGATGCTTGAAATCAGAAACAAAAACAAAGTTGCTGTAAAAGCTCAGCAGGTCTAGCAGCATCTGTGAAGAAGAAAAAATCAGGAATGCTGTTTGAACTCTGCCTTCAGTTTAATGTTCCCACGCGATTTAAAAATCAGTTTTAGTTCATTCTGGATTTTGACTTGCAATCACTCCAAACAGTCTCACTCCTATTCATTACCTGATTTGTCAGTGTGCCTCACCAACCTCTATCATCACAAAGCCCCAAAGGCACATCTACTCTGGTCTGACATCAATGGAACAAAAGAGTCAGAGATGCCAGAGGAAGTGGGGGAGTAAACTGGGTTAACTGGAGCTGAATGAAGTTGGTGATTTGAGTCTGGGTACATGGGGGCAAGGTTGATGGGAGCAGGGAGATGTTTAGCAGCACCAGGGTGGCAAGAGTATGAAGACACTCCTGATTTTAAGGGTAGTTTGAATGCACCAAGTCATTCAAGGTGAAACAGTTAGCTAACTCCTGAGCCAAACAGCCAAAGTTTGTATGCTGACAGTTCCTAATACGACCATCAGCAGGCATTCCCATGGAACCTTTTTTTTTTGGCAAATCAGGGCTCCAAACTAAGTACTGTCCCTGGAACTTCTGATTTTCCTTTAACTCTTAATTATGAGGTACTGTAAAAGATCACTTTTTTGTTTTGGACTGGACTAAAATAAAATAGGAACAGGTACTTGTTTGAGCCAAGGAAAACTCTGGGAGATGTCACAGCTTTAAAAATGAGTTACTGTAACTCACTGTGAGTTGTAGCTATATGTTGCCTGTTCTGCGGTGGGGAAGAATGCTCAACAGAATGACTTTGTGTGGATGCATGTTTGTGCGCCTGTGTATCTGTATCCCCCCACTAGCCCAATGACAGTCCGTTGCAGTGGTGTGGGCCCAAGGGCTCAGCTTATTAACAGTCACATGGTGGTTCCTGGGCAAGTGTTTAGACAGCTGAGGAAAACATCCAGCCTGTGAAAAAGAAAGTGCCTAAATCTTTCTTGCTCTCTCGCACTCTCTCCTCTCCCTCTCCCCTGTGTGGAGATATAACAGAAAGTCTCCTGCAGCTACTTTCATTCACCATTTTCTGCACAACTGCTGTCTGCATCTGTCTTTACTGAAAGCAAAATGGGGATGATCCATCTTCAGAGGCATTGAAAGGGTGCTTTTTTAAGCTGTGAATGACAGACTGAAAATTGGTGTGTCCAATTCTTGTTCACAAAGAATTGGAAGGAAGCAAGAGAAAACTAACAGAAAACATCTCATCGATGGCTGTAATCCAGACTGGTACCAGAACTGTGATAACATGGTGTAGAGCTGGATGAACACAACAGGCCAAGCAGCATCAGAGGAGAAGGAAAGCTGACGTTTCAGTTCAAGACTCTTCTGAAGAAGGGTCTCAACCAGAAACGTCAGCTTTCCTTCTCCTCTGATGCTGCTTAGCCTGCTTTGTTCATCCAGCTCTATGCCGTATTATCTCAGATTCTCCAGCATTGGCAGTTCCTGCTATCCCTGGTACTAGAACTGTGGCGCTTTGTCTTTCCAACCTACAATACTTGTCTTGGGCCACCTCTTTATTAGTTTGTATTTGTGTGGGAATATTGCTTTTTTAAAAAAAAGGGAGTAGAGCTTAGGTTGGAGTTATAAATTAATAGTTCACATTTCTTTCTTGCTTTTTGATTTTAGAAAAAAGCTTGATTACAATAACTAGTTTATTACCTATCAATGAAAAACCTGGCATGTGAATTCTTTTAACCTCAACTAGACAATTTTGTAAGATTGGACCATTCAATAGTTTAATATAAGTTTTCACATTTGTGACAACTTGTGGAACAGTGGGGTTTGGTTTCCAGTGCACAACCTCAGTGAGTTGTGACAATACCAACAAGGCACATATTAGAAAATCACTTATTGAATTATTTCTCACTAATCTTACCAAGTTGTATGTAGTTTTTCCTATTTCATAAAACTTGCTTTTTGAGCAAAGCTCACTTGTTTTTACCCTTATTAATACAGTTCAAATAGATGTGATTTACATAGGTTGATTTCAATAAGTACTTCTTCTTTCCCATTTCAGATACTGTCACAAACATTATGACTTGAACAAGGAAGGTGACAAAGATGTGAGTGTACACAGCACTGATCCATCCTGTGCAGTTTATTTAGGACATGAATAATAGAATTGCTGTTTTAAACTGTAGGGGTCAATCTTGTAGAACTTGCCCAAGGGAGTGAGGGAGCTGAAATAAGATCTATCCATTGATAGGAACAAACAGCTTAACTATTGTCTGCTGTACTCTTGAGTTAAGTGGAGGCAAAGAATGCGGAGCTCCTCTGAGGATTCAGGCAAGTTGTTAAGTAGTGATCAGGGCAGTCGTATTCAGCACTTAGTGAGTAGTATATGGTGCTGATGCATTTGTTGATGGAAAACTGCAAGGTTTCACGTACTTTACTTACTAACTTGCCTCGTATAGCTAGTCAAGTCAGTCAGAAGTGTATTAAAATTGTCAATTAAATGTTGTCAGAAGATTTGTTTTTATATTCTACATCATAATCATAGCATTTTGAAAGGTGAATGATTACACAAACAGTTCAATTATTTCCTTAGGTGTATCTTTCTCTACTACGTATGTACCTGTCGCCACCTGACATTCATTGGGTGGGACCAATCCGGATGGAGATAGCAGAGCCACAGGCAAATCTTCAGGCTGCACTACAAGTACTAGAACTGCACCACAGCAAACTTGACACCACAAAGGTACTGTCAGGGTTATATCTGGACGTGCAGATGTAAAATTCAGTGCCAGTTTTGTTTTGATGCTTGTCAACAAGGCCAAGCTACACACAGAATTATTGCAGTGAAGTGCTAGGGATCCTCAGGCAACATTGAGTTTGAACTATGAGGCAAGTGACCTTTTTTGTGTGTTCTACTCAACAATAAGAAAGCAAATTTTATGATCTCTCATATTATAACCTTTATATGTATGTTAGTTTAGTTGGCTAGATGGCTACATGTGATTCAGAATAACACCAGTCATACAGATTCAACTCCTATTTGATTCCCTCCTTTATGCAGTTTATTATTGTGCGTTGTGGTTGGATGGCTCGACAAGCTGGTTCGTTGTTTTTCTGCAGATGTTTCATTACCCTGCTGGGTAACATCATCCGTGCGGCCTCCAACGAAGCGCCGTTGTGTTTTCCCACCTGTTTTTTAAACTCTGCAGTCTGTTGAGCTGGAATACCTCACTTCTGGTTTTCCTTCGCGGTGGAGCATATATGGCGTCGAGTTCTGTGTGTTTGTTGATGGCTTTCTTCATGGAGTACCAGCCTTCTAGGAATTCCTGTGCCTGTCTCTGCTTTGCTTGTCCCAGGATCTTGGTGTTGTCCCAATGGAATTGGTGGTTCTCCTTACCCATGAGGATAAAGATGAGTGAGTATTGGTCGTGTCTTTTTGTACCCAGTTGGTCTTTGTGTACCCTTCGTGTACTCAATAGCACTTCCTTGGAGGCTGCACTGGTGATGTCACCCAGCAGGGTAATGAAACGTATGTGTAACAACGGCTAGCCAGCCAGCCAACCAACCACTACATCCATAACCCAAGCAACAATCTACTCCAAAACCTTATTGCATGATTTCCTAGTTAAAGGAGCTAGTCGTTCAATGTGTCTTTGGTAAGTGGTTATACTCTTTCCTATTCTTAAATTTTTACACTGTATACAAATTGGTTGTAAAGTTAATTAAGTATTTAAAAGGCAACGAAAATAAGTGAATAATATAACTAAAACTCATTTCGGATAACAGGACAGGTGATATGTCGAGGCTGTGGCATGTGGGAGCTCCTCTATCAATCTAATCTTCAGCAATAAGTGTTTGAATTTCAAACAACTTTGAATCAAAGTTAATGAGCTGAAAGCTGAACTACAGACATTGTGAAACATGGCTGTTGGGTGACAAGTACCGGGTCCTGAATGTTGAGCAGCATGTGATATGAAAGAAAAGTAGAAATTCAAGTATATCTGGAAGGGTAGAACTGCTAATCAAGGATGGCGTTTGTGCAATAGTTAAAGATTGCCTTGATTCAGGAGATCAAGATTCAGAATCAGTTTGGGTGGAGATGAGGCATATTAGAGCAAAGAAATAATTAGTGGAAATGATCTGTGTCCCCACCCCCCTCAACGTGAGATAAGTATACACAAAGAAATATTCGCTACTTGTGATAAAGAAATGCCAATAGTCACGGCTGACTTTATTTTACATATAGACTGAAAACTGGCAGTAGTACTCTGAATGAGACCAAAGAACGGTTTTGAAATTCTTGGAGTTTTTAAACCGACCAGAAAGCAGGTTATGTTTGACTTCAGTATTGTGTGATGTAACAGGATTAATTAATAACCAGAGTTAAGGCAACCCTAGAGGAAACTTGAAGAAACTAAGCAGCACTAGAGGCTCAGTGGTACACATTTAAGGGGACATTTCAGAATACTCACAATAAGTAAATTCCTACTTTAAAGCTAAATCTTCAAGGGAGGAAACTTAAAAAGCATATAACTGTTCAAAGTTGAGTGTCAGGTCGGATGACATGTTGGAATGTATAGAATGGCAGAGTATAACTAAAAGGCCATCAGGGTAAGAAGTTAGAGGATGAGAGGAAGCTAGGTAAGGTTGTAAAACAGATAATAAATTTCTACAGGTATTTTTTAAAAAGTGTATAGTAGATGACAAAGAAATGGCTGACCAAATATTTTGCTTCTGTCTTCACAGTAGAGCTTAAATAAAGTATTCCAGTAATAGCTGAAAATCATGAGATGTTAGGGAGAAAGAATTTAGTTAAGCAACTTATTACAATTGTACTAAATTATCTAGGTATTAAAATTGATCATTCGACAACACATCTTTCCGCAGTTCCTTTTTTAAATACGCTTATGTTCACAAGAAGGAGCCTGTGCGAGCATGGTGCTTGCATAAGAATGTATCAAATACAGTTGTGCAGTTCTGAGAATTTTTACAGATTCAGCATGTGGAGAAGGATTTGGAATTATTTGGTGCCTGATGTTCAGCCAGATCTGTGACACAACTATCATGGGCAACTAGGTGCTGATTTTGGAAGGTCGAACTGTTTCTCTGAAAATGCTGGTCCATGTTTTAAAATTCTGAAATCATACGAAGATTTCCCTGTATGTATAATAGAAAGTGCCAACAATACATAATTACCATAAGATTATAAATTAGCCCTCAAAACATTGCCTGCTCAGGGAAATTTTAGCCAACTAGCCATTGTTCATGTGAGGCTGACGAGTCTGAGTTAGCAGCCAGTTCATTTATTGATTTTTTTTGAGCAAACACATTCCATTTGAGGCTGATAGTCACAAAGCATGAAAAGTAAACATTGAAATTGATGTGAAACATCACACTAGGTGTAAATACTGAGCAGCATTTATCTGTGTTAATATGCAGGGATGTTTTCCCTTCTTTAAAATTTCTATTAAAA
The DNA here is from genome assembly GCF_030684315.1 of Stegostoma tigrinum. NCBI lineage: Eukaryota > Metazoa > Chordata > Chondrichthyes > Orectolobiformes > Stegostomatidae > Stegostoma > Stegostoma tigrinum. The sequence goes on from NC_081363.1 coordinate 83,523,763, forward strand.
ATGATTCTGCAGACTTTGAACCTGCTACCTGCCAACACACAAATCAGAGAGATCCGAGTATTTCTGGAAAATGTTCTTGAAGGAAATGCTCAGAAACGACGCTGCAATCAAGTTATGAAAGGTCTTCTGCATGCAGAGTTCCTTCGTGTAAGTCCACTTATTTGCACTAGGACCCAGAGATTAAAATTATTGGCTTCAGATAAGCATTTGTAATCCAAGCATAGGATCTCCACTAACAAAAGTATTTTCCATTCCCTCTTACATGCAGAATTGCAATGACAAGAAAGCAAATTGCAACACTGCTGGTTGCATCAATTTACAACGGTCTTAGCTAAATTTTATACTTTTACCCTTTAAAGAGCCCGGATGAATGAAATCACTTCCCATTCAGTCCTACTCCAATAGACTTTGAGTATTTTTACTAAATGGTTAGGAGCAATTTGTACGCCCCTCTTAACCTATTACAAATTCTTTAACAGGAATTGATTTGTACAGTGGGTTAATCACTGAGATTGTTTACCTCTGAGACTCTAATTGAAATTCAGAATTGACTTTGGGAAGACAGTAATCTCTAGATCCAAAAATTTTAAGAGAAATTATTTGGGCATTGGTCTATATGGCACACATGACCCGAATTTAGTAAACTTATCCAGAGATGCTACAAAATGGCTTGCCTGGGAACACTGAGGCGGGGGGCGGCGGGGTAAGATGTCTTGAAATGTTCTTTTGCTTGAGACAAATCAGGGCTAAGTATGGAAAAATAAGTAGTCATGCTTTGACCTTAAATTTCAGTCTCGATTGCCCAAGACTAAATTATGGTTTTCGACAGGAGCATCTCTGAAATTGATAAATGCAAAATTTCAAGAAAAGTAATTGAATGGGGTAAGAAAGCAGGTTCATGTGTGATATATAAGCCCTAGATAAAGCAAAAGATAGGAAACTGAATTTAATTATTTGACATAACAAGGTGTAGAGCTGGATGAACACAGCAGGCCGAGCAGGAAAGCTGACGTTTCAGGCCTAGACCACCTTCAGAAATTGGGGAGGGGAATAAAAATAAATAGGGAGGGGGGGGATGGGATAGAAGATGGATAAAGGAGAAGATAGGTGGAGAGGAGACAGACAGGTCAAAGAACCAGGGTTGGAGCCAGTAAAGGTGAATGTAGGTGGGGAGTTAGGGAGGGGATAGGTCAATCCAGGGAGAACGGACAGATCAAGGAGGCGGGATGAGGTTAGTTGGTAGGAGATGGGGTGGGGCGTGAGGTGAGAGGAATGGTTAGGGAGGTGGGGACGAGCTGGGCTGGTTTTGGGATGCGGTTGGGGGAGGGGAGATTTTGAAGCCTCTGAGGTCCACATTGATACCCTTAGGTTGCAGGGTTCCCAAGCGAAATATGAGATGCTGTTCCTGAAGCCTTCGGGTGGCATAATTGTGGCAGTGCAGAAGGCTCAGGATGGACATGTCATCTAAGGAGTGGGAGGGGAGTTGAATTGGTTCACGACTGGGGGGGTGTAGTTGTTTCTTGTGAACTGAGCGTAGGTGTTCGACAAAGCGGTTCCCAAGCCTCTGCTTGGTTTCCCCGAGTAAAGGAGGCCACAACAGGAACAGCAGATGCAGTATACTACATTAGCAGATGTGCAGGTGAACATCTGTTTGATGTGAAAAGTCTTCTTGAGGCCTGCGATGGGGGTGAGGGGGAGGTATAGGGGCAGGTGTAGCACTTCCTGCGGTTGCAGGGGCTGGAGGGGAGTATGGAGCGGACAAGGGAGTCACAGAGAAAGTGGTCCCTCCGGAAAGCAGATAGGATGGGGAGGGATAAATGTCTTTGGTAGTGGGGTCAGATTGCAGGTGACGGAAGAGTTGGAGGATGATGCATTGGATTCGGAGGTTGGTATGGTGGTATGTGAGGACAAGGTGGATTCTGTTTTGGTTGTTATTGTGGGTAGGGGGTGTGAGGGATGAGTTGCGGGAAATGCGAGAGACACAGTCGAGGACGTTTTTGACCACTGTGGAGGGGAAGTTGCAGTCCTCGAAAAACGAGGACATCTGGGATGTCCGTGAGTGGAATGCCTCAAAAAGGTTTTAAAGGGCAATGGGATTTTGTACCAGTTTGCATATTTCATTTGATATACCTTCAATGATAACAGTTTCAGCTTTAGTTAAGAACTTCAAAAACAAATGAGGACATAATCTCAGGACAGATAGTAGAAACTACCAATGCAGGTCCCAAAATGTCAGCTTTCCTGCTTCTCTGATGCTGCTGGGCCTGCTGTGTTCATCCAGCTCTACACCTTATTATCGCATAATCTAGGAATACACTTTAGTGTAACACAGTACTGTATTGTTGGTGATGCCATCTTTCAGATGAAATATTAAAACAAATAGTACCCTCAAGCGCATGTAGAAATGTAAGTGACACTATTTGAAGAACAGGAAGTTCTCTGGGTGTGCTGGATGGTATGCAGAAAATGGCAAATAGTGTTTGGCTATTCTATCAGTGACTGTACAACAAAAGTACGTCATTGGCTGGGTAAACCACTTTGATGGCATATAAATGCACATTCTCTTCTTTCTCATCTAACAGATCCAGGAGCAGAGAATTTATCATCAAGAAGTGAAGTGCATCATAACAGAGGAAAAAATCTGTCGCGTCTGCAAGAAGAAAATTGGAAACAGGTTCAGTCAATGAATATTTCTCCCTATAGCAAACCTGTTAGAATCTGATCTCCATTCAGTCATTCGCAAAAATGGTGTTTGGAGTGTTTGCCAAAAATACTAAATGTTTTATATCCATTTGACCTATGAATAACAACCAGCAGTAATAATTATGTTTCTAAATGTAATTTATGCCCATAACGAGCCACTTTGGCTATATACAACAACACAAAAGAGAAAGCTCCAGACTTGTAAATGTCAAGACTTGTAAAACTGCTGTTTTCTGCCTTTTCGCTTGCTATTTGCAATATTTGGTGCTATACTGTAAAATGGATCTTTGTTCTTGAGTTTATTTATTTTAATTTACAAGTAGCTTGTTTAAAAATAAGGGGTAGGCCATTTAGAACAGAGTTGAGGAGCAACTTCTTCACCCAGAGAGTGGTGGATATATGGAATGCTCTGCCCCAGAAGGCAGTGGAGGCCAAGTCTCTGGATACTTTCAAGAAAGAGATGGATAGAGCTCTTAAAGATAGTGGAATCAAGGGTTATGGGGATAAGGCAGGAACAGGATACTGATTGTGGATGATCAGCCATGACCATAATGAATGGTGGTGCTGGCTTGAAGGGCCGAATGGCCTACTCCTGCACCTATTGTCTATTGTCATACCTGGTGTGAATTCTGTTACATCATTGTCAGTATGCATAGTAATCCTGGAATTCTTAGTGTGCTGGATTGCTTCACAACAAAGATGCACTATTGCAAACTAATCCAAGCAGATGGACCTCTAGCAGCACAATTTATTAGCTTTGTTACTTTTGTGATGTGTGTTATGGAGGAATAGTTAAATATCTTTAGTGTTGATTTGACTTATTATTGTCATATGGACCAAGATACAGTGAAAAGTACTATTTTTTGTGTTAACCAGACAATAATAGAACAATGCAGAATACTGTTACAGCTACAATGAAAGTACAAAGAAAGGCTAACCCTAAAATGAGAGGACCAGTCATAACCAGCAGGGAAGAAGTTGTTGTCAACTCTTTTGGTACATATTTTCAGACATTTTTATCTTCTGCCCAATGGAAGTGTGGAAGAGAGTATAACTGGCATGGAAGGGATCTTTGATTATTTTGCCTGCTTTCCCAAGGCAGTGGGCAGAATCGGTGGAAGGAAAGCTGGGCTGCTTTCTCAATTATCTGCAATTTCATGCAGTCTTGGGCAGAGCAGTTGCCATACCAAGTTGTGATGCATCTGGAATAGGATGCTTTCTATGGTGCATCTATTAGAAATGGTAAAAGTCATTGTGGAGCATTCCAAGGAGGTAGAGGCATTGGTGTGCTTTCCTGACTGTAGCATCAATGTGGATGGACCAGAAAAGATTGTTGATGATACTTGAAGCTCTGGACCACCTCTACCTTAACACCACTGATATAGACAGGAGCGTGTCTTCCACTCCACTTTCTGAAGTTGATGACCAACTTCTTCATTTTGTTGACATTTGAGGGAGAGATTGGTGACTTTACGCCATGCCATTAAAATTTCTATCTCTTTCCTGCAATCTGTCTTGTTGCTGTTTGAGATCTGATCTACTATGGTGTCATCAGCAAATTTGTAAATGGAGTTATGGCTGAATTTGACCACGTAGTCGTATGAAGTAAGTATATAGTAAAAAGCTGATTACGCAGCCTTGCAGAGCACCATGTTGAGGATTATTCTGGAGGAGGTGTTGTCCTCTGTCTTTACTGTTGGCAGTCTACAGGTCAGGAAGCCTAGGATCCGATTGCAGAGAAGGGAACAGAGTTCTAGGTCTCGGAGTTTTGAGATGAGTTTAGTTGAATTATGGTGTTGAAGGTAGATCAATATATACGAGTCTGACAGAGGTGTTCTCATTATCCAGTTGAGCATAGGGCCAGGGTGATGGTATCTGCTGGGGACCTATTGAAACTTGTCTTGAATCAAGGCAATCTGGGAGTTGATATGTGCCTTTACTAAGCTCTTGAAGCACTTCATGATGATGGATTTCAGAGCCATCAGGCGGTAGTCATTAAGGCCCATTGCATGATTTTTTTTCCTTTGGCACCAGGATAATAGTGGTCTTCTTGAAGTTGATGGGAACCTCCCATTGGAATAAGGATTGGTTGAAGATGTGTGCGAATACTCCCACTGGGTCTGCATACTATCCGAGTGCAAGGCTGGAGACTCCATCCAGACCAGTTGCTTTTCATGGGTTCGCTCTCAAGAAGGTGGATCTGATCTTTCACGTTGTAGCCCGATATATTGTGTAAGACTTGCCAGAGTTGATGTGTTCGTATGGTTAGTCTGGGACTCTAGTCCCTCGGCAACCCTGATGGCTTTATGAAGATGACTGCGAGTATAGAGTTATAGCACTAGATGTATTGAGATAGTAATTTAACCTTCGAAATTTAGGTCTGTTGCAAGTGAAATACATTGGAAACAGCTGAGCCTTGAGTTATCTGTACTTTTTTTTGGATTTAAATGAATTCAGAGCTAACAAACTCACTCTCAAACTATCTATTTCAAGTTGGAGATTCATGTAGTAGATACAGTAGGTGGAATTCTCTGCCCTTCCTCATTGCTGACAAGGTATTATTAAACAGAAAAGATGCAGGTTGAAGCCTCACTGTCGTCCCACCTCTATCCTGATTAAAACTACAGTGTCAGCTCCCATGGATGACCTTCCGACTGGCTGCCAGTTGAGAGCCTCAGTAGATACTTAATGCTCACTTAAGGAACTTATCCCACTACCATTAGTATAACCCAAGGTGGAGAAGGACAATTTCCATTGTTGGTCCATGACAAGCAAACAAGTGCAGAATTCCAGCAGAGGCCGAGATGTGTGTGATTTACTGTCCCTTGTTCATAAGCATCAGTAGCTGATCGAGAGACCCAGCATGAGAAAGTGGGAATGGTGCTAAGTTCTCACTGTTGACCTCCTTGTCCCATAACCACACCGTACTCCTGCTATCACTGACCTTTTGACATGGAGGTGATAAATGAAAGGTACGAAGACCGGAGGGACTGGAGAAAAATGGAGGTGAGAGGGTTAGAGATGCAGAGTTCGCAGGGATAGCGGGGGAGAGATGCCTTCCAACCTGTTAACAAAGGAACACTCAGGATGACACTCGCTTTAGGGTGATGGTTTTTAGTGTGTCAAAATATATATCAGTTACTTTTAACAAAACCTTTGCTAACTTTTACGCCATGTTGTCTTGTGCCAGCTTAAGTAATGTAGTGTTTAGAAGACTAATGTTTTCCTTGTGTCATGTATTTTTAGGTTTAATAGGGTTGATAATTATTTAGGATATTGATGAATTCTTCTAAATCTACTTCAGTGTACAAATACCATATACCTCAACATAAATGTGTAATGTTGGTACACAATAGTATTACTTAACAAATGAGCTGATGAGAATGAAAAGGACCTGGAAAGTCAAAATTAAGCCCTCAAGAGGACCTCTCAAATTGTGTACCTGATTTCTGCTCTATTTCAGTGATTAGATGTATCTTGCATTCTGTAGAAAAGTTGCTCTTCTGCTTACTCATGGTATTTTAAAGCTGGCCATTCTCCTAGTTATTTATGTTTTTTTTTCTATCTTCTTCTATAGTGCTTTCGCTCGTTACCCAAATGGAGTTGTGGTCCACTATTTCTGTTGCAAAGACCGCAAGGTTTGTCCCACAGAGACATAAATGTGACCAGTGAAAATCTGGATGCAAGACTTTTTTTGTGTTCTCAAAATGGACAGTTGAACAAGATGGACTTTCAGATAGGTGGCCTGACTCTCTGTTGGAGGATGAGTGGGCAGATGGTATGCACTGTGTAATATATTGTTAGTTCCAATAATATTGTGTACAGATTCAGTTACTAGCATGTTTGCTTTGTGCTTACGTTTGGGAATTGGTGAGAAACTGGAAGCTAATTCCTGTGTACAGTTGTATATTTGATCTTTGCCACTTCTGGAAAGACAGTTGCACTACATCCCGAGAGTCTAAAAGAGCACTGCCTCAGTGCTTTCAATATTTTTTTTAGACTCTGTTTTTGGACTTCTCCAGAGATGAAATTCCTTATGAAGAGGTATGGCATTTTGAAGGTTTACCACCTTACCTAGGCCTTCTGTTCATAGCATTGTTCAGATTGTAGTTTCAGCCTTTATTTGCACCTTGCATTTATTGAGTGTTGTGTGCCTAGTTCTAACATGCAAAAAATGCTAAGCTCTCAAAGTGATGCATTATGTAGAGAAGTAACATATTCATGACTGCGACAGACTCAATTCCACACTATATGCTTTGGCTTCTAACAGCATTGAAGCCATGTAGCTCATTTGATTCCTCTAATTTGGAATCTTGAATCTGTTTATGTTAACAAGATTGGGTATAGCTTGTCATTTGTCTTCACATGTGCTGAGACATCAAATTTGAATTGCAAGGATTATTTTATTGTGCGAAATGCCACCTTATATTTTTTTCACTTCTAAATAACACTTACCAAAGCAACATGTAACAGAAGGACAGAAACAATTCTTCGGTTGGGGAACAACTTTGTGGTTGGTCTTGATTTGATTCCCTTCACAATCTGCCTACCTAAATTGGAAGAAGGAACAAAACCGGGGGATTTTTAACTGCTGATCACTGGTGTTTAAAATGGAAACTCCAAATATGTGTACTTCGGGTAAGAATAGGACTATGCTCAGTAAGGTTGCATAAATACCAATCAATTATTTGCTTTCAACAACATTTTAAAGAGCAGCACGAAGAAAACAAAACTTGAAGACTAGAAAATGGAGATTGAAGAAGCAATTTGTTGATTATTCAAAGGATCATCATAGTAAGTCTCAAGGGTACAAAACATGCATAGGATTTTGCATGTTAGTTTTTCAGTGCACAGATCTGCATTGTTATATTGATGCTAAGTTTGGAATTAATTACTAATGACGTTACTGGGTCATTGCATTTCAACTTAGTGCCCCCCAGTTTAATAGTTCTCTGTTGGAAAATGGACCCAAGCTTTCTTGCATGACAAACCTCCGTAAGGTTGTCCGCTAGACAAAGAGAAAAACGAGCAGGTTAAGGAAGAGGGAGGGGTGTCAAAATACTGAATTCTGTCTTCTGGAGAGCAAACAAGAATCAAGACTGACCATAAATCTGCATCATTTTCTGAAAGTTGGAGTGTAAACCTGCTTAAATTGGGAGAATATCCTGTAGAATGGATGTAATTTGGAGGGAAAAAAATTAAGGAATTAATCATGTATAAAAATTTTTTAATAGGCTGTTTGAATGGTGCAACAGATGCCATCATATTAACAATACTGTAAGTCCTCATTTAAAGTTGATTGGGTTCCAAAAATTGACTTTCAGTAAAACATTGTTGCGGTTGGGTTCTCTCAGACCAACCTTATCAGAAAAAAAATTAAATCATTATACCAAGTTTAAATATTTTACATCACTGTTTCATTCACCAACATAGAAATTATGTATAAAAAGACAAACAATAAAAGTATAACCTGCTACTTTACTCCTTTACATTAGCAATCCCCCTTCCTAAGCCTTTTGCTCCTGTTCCTTCAGGTTGACCCAGACCCTTTCTGCTTATGGATTGTCTAAATTGTGACCTCTGACCTTCCCTGTCACCACTTCTACTTCTGGCTTACATTCCCAATCAAAATCCAAAAGCTGGAGCTGCAGCATTATGGAAGTGAGGGTCCTGATTGTTCAGATGTGCTGAGGCTTTTTGCAATTTTTTTTATGCTCCCACTTGTCCCTTCCCTCACCTTAACCCTCACCATGACCAAGGGCTTGGGAGAAAGCAGAAGGTTTGAAAATCATTTGAAGAACACATGGATTACAAAAGATCCAGCACCTCTCAGCCATAGGCACTTGCAGTTCAACAAAATCAGAGCCTCAGCTTTGAATCAAATCTGGATCTTGAATGGGAATGCAGAGGTGTAAGTAGAGCATGGGTGAGCTGAGGTCTGAGAAGATTGTAACGAGTAGGCCAAACACTGGTGAGAGGCCACAGCCTGAAGGTTCAGGATGGAGAAAGGGCACAACTCAAAGGTCAGGGAATGGATGCAATGTCATTAGTTTCAGAAAGAAATCAGTATTAAAACAAATCTAGCAATGTTGAGTGGAATAATGGGCTCTATTAACTTTCTGACATTGAAGTGAAACGATATTGAACAGGGTAACTTCAAATGAGATCTTTCTGTATTACGTTATGTACCATGCAGAGAAAGAAAAGCAAGATGATTGAATAATGATGATTGGGCACCAACCAACTTTTAATTTGACAGTGACACGGAGAATGTGGCAGCTTCATATTGCTTTCTATATTTATTGAAATTGGATATTTGTGATTGTGTTTGAATGAGATGAATTTTCCTATGCTGCATATTTTGTACTTAAGGTTGTCCTGTATATCCTTGTGAATGAGAAGTTTTTATTAACAACCCAGAAGGAAATGCCAGTGGCCCAGTAGAATTCAGCCTGACTGGGTCAGGCCTTCCATTTCTTGCTGTCTATAGGATTTTGAATTGAGTTGGGATGACCTCCATTCATACAGGTTTGCATATTTGCCACAAAAAACTGCTCATTTGCAATAAATTGATATTTGTTTGTTTATTTGGAAAGGCCCTATAGAACATTATTATTAAACAAAATAAAGTGTGATTTCTGGATCGAGGCACTGCATTTGTTTTCCCAGGACTGTTTGTATGTCATTGTGACCATTACCATCCCTAAATCTGCCATGTCTGTGTTTTTGCAGCAATAGAAGATGTTGGCTAACGTTATTACCTTATCTGCTGAATTCCGGCTCATTAAATTTGGTGTTCCTTTTTACCCTAAATCTGTCTGAATACAGAAAATTTTTAAAACCTTTCCTGTTCCGGAGAGAAGTCTAAAGTCAGTCAGTCAAGGTCACAGATTTCTTTTAAGGTTATGTTTAATACATGTTCACATTTTTCCTATGCCTTCCCTCCAAAGTAAAAGAAGAATATTGAAATCCTGGGCACTGCATTGGTAGGAATTTTTTGTGTTCGAATGTCAGGATTTGATTGTTGCATTTGCAAAATCTTCAAGCTGCACAATAGAATTGCTTGACCTGTAGCTAAGTCTGTGGTTCAGTAAAGTAATCACAACTAATAGAATTTTGGGGCAGGATAAAACTAAACCACAGTCTAGATACAGGAATATCTGTTATTACAATGGACAAATATGCAACCAGTAATCATAATTTAGGTCCACATATGAATGATGCCTCCATGTCTAAGTAATGGAGAAGTGTTGGCACCCGTGAACCCGCACTTGTACATTAGTGTCTTAAGGAGACGATGGCAGGGTAGTACAAGTATTTAGAAACAGCAACTTAGTTTTTAGTTTTTCTGCAGTTAAAATTGTGAGTATTGCTAAAGTTGTTTCTCTCCCAGTTCTACCACTGAACAGTAGTTGTCAACCTTTTCTCACAACAGGTCTCAACAAATAAGTTGCCCGTAGTGTTCAGGGGTGTGTCGATTAGGTTGGTTATAGGGGGATAGGTCTGGGTGAGATGCTCTGAGGTTCGGTGTGGACTTGTTGGGCCAAAGGGCCTGTTTCCATCTGTATGGATTCTATGAAGCTAAAGAGTCAACTTCAAAGTGCAGCAATGCAGTGACCGTCAACAGATATAGAGACTTGAACTTGGCATTTTCTGAGTCGAAATATGGAAGTGAGAGATATGTGAGTATGAAACACTTATTGAAATAAAAATACAATATCATGGAGACATAGTTTTTTTTAGTGGTCTGAAGTGCCTAAATGTGGAGGGGCAGAAAACTGCCATCATATTTCTACTTAGTCCTAACTGCTGTTACACCCCTTAGATCTTCTCATTGTGAGCACTGATATGGAGGCGTTATGGAACAAAACTGCAAGGGAAAATGCTGTAAATATTAACCACAAATGCTTCTCAGCTATTTTTGGAAAAATAAGCACTTCTCTCCTCACTCCAGAATCTACGTTCTACATTTTGATAGTGCTGTGTCATACCTAACTTCTAACGAATGAAAAACCTGTGCACTTTTTAGTCTTTTTCGAAATTAAAGATATGCTCAACAACGATTCTGATGTCTCCGATGTTTTATGTTAATCTCAAATGCTAATGTATTATTTTAAGCTATATTTGATGCACTTTGGTTAAAAAAAAATTGAAAGGCAATAGAAAATAGGGGATACAATTCTAAAGGGGGTGAAGGAGCAGAGGGCCAAGGGTACACAGATCATTGAAGGTGGCAGGACAAGTGAGAGAGCATTTCATAACCCATACGCATTCTCAGATTTGTTATTAGGGGTTTAAGAGTTCAAGGGCAGGGAGGTTTTGTTGAACTTTCACAAGTCATTTATCAGATCGTAGCTGGCACGTGGATAGTTGTTGGTGCCACATTGTAGGAAGGATGCACTGGTGATGTACAAGAATGAAGTTTCTCATTCCTGGAATCAGTAACAAGGAAGGATTGAATAACCTGGCACCTGTACCCCCCCTCAAGCAACTGGCACCCAACAACCTCACCCACCTTTCTTACACACTGGCTTTTTCCTCAGTAAGACCATAAGACAGGAGTGGAAGTAAGGCCATTCAGCCCATCGAATTATGGTCGATGGGCATTTCAACTCCACTTACCTGCACTCACCCCGTAGCCCTGAATTCCTTGCGAGATCAAGAATTTATCAATCTCTGCCTTGAAGACATTTAACGTCCTGGATCCTTAGCTGTTCATTGCATGTTAGGCCTACCATTCCAGGGATCATCCATGTGAATCTCTGCTGGACACGTTCCAGTGCCAGTATGTCCTTCCTGAGGTGTGGCGCCCAAAATTGTACACAGTATTCTAAATAGGGCCTAGCTAAAGCTTTATAAAGTCTCAGAAGCACATCGCTGCTTTTATATTCCAAACCTCGAGATAAATGACAACATTACATTCACTTTCTTAATCACAGACTCAACCTGCAAGTTAACCTTTAGAGAATCCTGGACTAGCACTCCCAGATCCCTTTGTATTTCGGCTTTATGCATTTTCTCACCATTTAGAAAATAGTCCATGCCTGTATTCTTTTTTCCCCACAGGCCCACCACTCTATGGCTGAAGAAATGTCTCCTCATTTCCGTTCTAAATTAACCCCCTCTAATTCTAAGGCTTTGCCCATGGGTCCCAGTCTCCCCGCCTAATGGAAACAACTTCGCAGCGTCCACCCTATCTAAGCCATGCATTAGGCGGGGAGACTGGGACCCGTGGCCATGGGCCCCAGCTATGCCTGCCTCTTTGTAGGTTACGTGGAACAGTCCCTCTTCCGCACCTACACAGGCCCCAAACCCCACCTCTTCCTCCGGTACATCAATGACTGTATCGGCAACGCCTCTTGCTCCCCAGAGGAGCTCGAACAGTTCATCTACTTCACCAACACCTTCCACCCCAACCTTCAGTTCACCTGGGCCATCTCCAGCACATCCCTCACCTTCCTGGACCTCTCAGTCTCCATCTCAGGCAACCAGCTTGTAACTGATGTCCGTTTCAAGCCCACCGACTCCCACAGCTACCTAGAATACACCTCCTCCCACCCACCCTCCTGCAAAAATTCCATCTCCTATTCCCAATTCCTTCGCCGCATCTGCTCCCACGATAAGACATTCCACTCCCGCACATCCCAGATGTCCAAGTTCTTCAAGGACCGCAACTTTCCCCCCACAGTGATTGAGAACACCCTTGACCGCGTCTCCCATATTTCCCGCAACACATCCCTCACACCCCGCCCCCGCCACAACCGCCCAAAGAGGATCCCCCTCGTTCTCACACACCACACTACCAACCTCGGGATACAACGCATCATCCTCCGACACTTCCACCATTTACAATCCGACCCCACCACCCAAGACATTTTTCCATCCCCACCCCTGTCTGCTTTCCGGAGAGACCACTCTCTCCGTGACTCCCTTGTTCGCTCCACACTGCCCTCCAACCCCACCACACCCAGCACCTTCCCCTGCAACCGCAGGAAATGCTACACTTGTCCCCACACCTCCTCCCTGACCCCTATCCCAGGCCCCAAGATGATATTCCACATTAAGCAGAGGTTCACCTGCACATCTGCCAATGTGGTATACTGCATCCACTGTACCTGGTGTGGCTACCTCTACATTGGGGAAACCAAGCGGAGACTTGGAGACCGCTTTGCAGAACACCTCTGCTCAGTTCGCAACAAACAACTGCAACTCCCAGTCGCAAACCATTTCCACTCCCCCTCCCATTCTTTAGATGACATGTCCATCATGGGCCTCCTGCAGTGCCACAATGATGCCACCCGAAGGTTGCAGGAACAGCAACTCATATTCCGCCTGGGAACCCTGCAGCCTAATGGTATCAATGTGGACTTCACCAGTTTCAAAATCTCCCCTTCCCCAACTGCATCCCTAAACCAGCCCAGTTCGTCCCCTCCCCCCACTGCACCACACAACCAGCCCAGCTCTTCCCCTCCACCCACTGCATCCCAAAACCAGTCCAACCTGTCTCTGCCTCCCTAACCGGTTCTTCCTCTCACCCATCCCTTCCTCCCACCCCAAGCCGCACCCCCATCTACCTACTAACCTCATCCCACCTCCTTGACCTGTCCGTCTTCCCTGGACTGACCTATCCCCTCCCTACCTCCCCACCTATACTCTCTCCACCTATCTTCTTTACTCTCCATCTTCGGTCCGCCTCCCCCCCTCTCCCTATTTATTCCAGTTCCCTCTCCCCATCCCCCTCTCTGATGGAGGGTCTAGGCCCGAAACGTCAGCTTTTGTGCTCCTGAGATGCTGCTTGGCCTGCTGTGTTCATCCAGCCTCACATTTTATTATCTTGGAATTCTCCAGCATCTGCAGTTCCCATTATCTCTCATTACTTTGTTGTTTTTGCTTTTCGTAGTATGCCTATACATTGGCTCCTCTGACTAGCACCTACTATTTCAGGTCAACTGTTCACACCTAGCAGTGTGGCTGCTTGTTTTTTTTTTGCTTCTGAGCTTAATTCAGATAACTTAATTTGAGTTCCAACAGCTGAGAGACCCTTTCAATTCCTCAACATGTTTTTAATAGCCCAACTGGCCCATCCTTGATCTTGATCCTCATTCTTGTCTTGAAACATCCAGTGAAAAGATAGGTACCAATGGGCATCTTGTGGATTATGGATTGATTAGAAGCTGAATGGGCTGACTACACAAATTCTGTAGTTGTCAGTTCAAGTGAGAGACTGAGAGTTCTGTGTCACCTATTGTTTCCCCAAAGCCTGTTCACAAGGAACAAGTCAGGAATGTGATGGAATACTCCCTGCCTGTGTAGATAACTGCAGCAGCAATGACACTGAAGAAGTCCAACAGCTAGAACAAAGAAGCCTCCTTGATTACCATTCACCCCCTGTGCCACTGACACACTGCAGCAGCTCACCAAGTCTCCTTTAAACCAAAATCAAGGCAGCAGATTTAAGCAGAAAAGCTAAATTGCACTCAAAATATTAACTCAGGTTTCTCTCTGCCAGACTTGCAGAGTTCCTCCATCACTTTTATCCAGGGGCAGCAGATGTATAGGGAACTGCCACCTGCAAGTTGGAACTATGTTGCCCATTTGGTTTCGCTGGATTAAAGTCCTGAACTACTCGCACAACAGCATTGTGGCTGTGACTTACACCACATGAACTGCAGTGGTTCAAGAGGTGGCTCAACACCACTTTCTCAAGGACAATTAGGGGTTTACTTAGTACGCAGCGCTATCATCCCATGAAAGAATACAAAACAAATGGCTTTAACATTAACGTTTCAGTTTTGTGGCTACAAATATTCTCATGCTTGTTCCTTACGGGGTTAAAATTGTTTGCCAAAGTATTACTAGTGATATAACCATTGACAATCAGTTGTTACAGAATTCAGGGTTGTGTGACTTCCATTGCAGTGCAGTCAGATATGCAAAGTATGTACAATAGCAAAATATTGCTTTTCTTGGAAATCAAGAATAAATACAGAAACTGCTGGAAATACTTATCCAGTCTGACAACACCTGTGTAAAAAGAAACTGTTTACTTTTCAGGTTATGACCTTTGTGAGAAGGTCATCTGAAGTTCACAAACCATAAGTGTGACTTCTGTTTCTCCCACCACAGACACTGCCATTTTTTGAGTATTTTTTAGCATTTTCTGTTTTTATAGAAAGAAAATCAGTTCTTTTTGAAGGTGAGTTGTGGTGTGTTTCCATTAAAGTGGTTTATAAGGTAGTATTGCTTGATTTGTTTTTTCGTCTCATTCTAAGGACACCACTCCTTGTTATGCTCCAGTAGTCTTGTATTCCCTCACTGTTCCCATTGTTTAGGTGAATTGTTCAGTGCTAAATGACTGATCACGTATGTTCCAATAGTACTGTAGCTTGACTCAGTGATCCAACCAACCTACCCTTCAGGGTGACTGACTAGCATTGAGTGTGTGGATGTTTTGTTATTGACTTGCATTGTTTGATTAAAGATTAGGAGCCCATGCTCGCAGCACATCCCAACAGCACTGAATGTAATCCTCGAACCTGATACATTTATTGTCAGTCTGTGGTGCAGTTGTTTGAAATTTTCAGCTGGCAACCAAAAGATTGGTGATTTGGGACAATCCAGAGATAAAACACTCACTGTTGAGGCTGTTCATTATTGTTTGGTGGTTCGTTTCCCAGGAAACTGGAGTTCAGTTTCCCACCGGGGATAAATCGTTTTCCGAGGTTAGCTGTGGAACATGAGACCAGTTTTTGCTGCAGGAACTGGAATGCATCATCAACTCCAGGAATAACATTTTAATTTGATTTTGTAAGTTTCGTTTTAAGATCGGTTACAGTGCCCTTTCATACCTGGTTCTTTAAGTTGACCAGTTGATTTGCTCACTAGAGTGCTGCATAGAAAGTCAGCCAGGGCATTGGATCAGTTGCCAGGAGATAGAGAGCTCTGATACTACTGTGAATGTAACTGCTATCAACTAAAAGATTTGTTTTCCTTTGTACTTCGCCACCTGACGTGGATCCATATGATGTTTCAGACATGCTTGTTTTCTCTAAGTGCACTGTGGCCAGCTCTAGAGACTTGGTAGCGACCCTAACTGAAATAATGAACTTGGTGTGTGAATGGGATCAGACCTGCACCATATTTGATCAGCTATTCACTGCCTTACACCAAGGAACTTCCTGAGTATGTTCGTTTTTCTGAAGAAATGTTGAATTTGTATTGTGGAAACTTTCGTTCCCATTGAACTAGTAAGATACTTGACAGTTGAAAGGACAAAACAGTACAGTACAGATGCCAGCCCTTCGGCCTACCATGTCTGTGTTGACCATGCTGCCCTTCTAAACTAATCCCATCAACCTGGATATGGCTGTATCCTTCTATTCCCTGGCTGAACATGTGTCTGTCTAAATGCCTCTTAAATATTGACTCTCTAGTATTTTGTTTCCACTCCAAGCAAAGGAGTCAGACTACCCACCTTATCCATGCCTCTCATAATCTTATATACTTCAATTAGGTCACCCCTAAGTCTCCAAAACTCTAGTGAAAACAATCTGTTTGTCCAACCTGTCCATAAAGCTACTACATTCCAATCCAGGCAACATCCTGGTAAGCCTCCTTTTGCATCCTCTTCAAAACCGACTGTGCACTACTGCACTTTGGTGATAGTTTTATAATATGAAATATTTGCTGTTAAACTCTCCAAAGAAAGACAGTATCTTTCACATTTGATAAAAGTTTCATGCTCTTCAGTAACATTGTAAGCTGCTTTTGTAAACTGAGGGCGGCACGGTGGCTCAGTGGTTAGCACTGCAGCCTCACAGCGCCAGGGACCCGGGTTCGATTCTAGCCTCGTGTGACTGTCTGTATGGAGTTTGCACATTCTCCCCGTGTCTGCGTGGGTTTCCTCCGGGTGCTCCGGTTTCCTCCCAAGCCCAAAGCTGTGCAGGCTAGGTGGATTGGCCATGCTAAATTGCCTGTAGTGTTCAGGGGTGTGTGAGTTATAGGGAGGATGGGTCTGGGTGGGATGCTTCAAGTGGCGGTGTGGACTTGTTGGGCCAAAGGGCCTATTTCCACACTGTAGGGAATCTAATCTAATCTGAACTGTTTTTATACTTCCGTTGCCTTCACTACATACACCCTGCCTCTTCGGCACTTCTCAAATCAAATTAATATTTCATTAAATTGAAAGGATAGTCAAAACTAGATATTCACTTTTCATTTAAACAAGATTTATTAATCATAAAGTGATTTGTCCCCTGCGGCTGCAGTTGTTTTTCTGCTAAAATGGACATGTAAAATCCAGTTTTGTATAGAATCTCCAGATGTTGTTACCCTATCTGAAATATTGGTTTGGAGATTCCATTGTCATCTGCCTTGGTTAGTCAAACCATTAAATGTTGAGGTTTACTGCATGGAAGAAGGCAATTCAGCCCTTTCTGTTTTGAGCAGCAAACAACAACACATTCAACCTAATCTTGACTTTGTGTTGCTTTGAATGGATTACCACAACCAAACTGAGTAGTTAAAATAAATATTCCCATTTATCTTTCACAGTGCCATTATCATATTCATATCCACACATTGTATTGCTCAAAGTTGTTAGCACAAATCCTTTCTTGAGTGGTCCAGTATTCTGGACATGTTTTTCATCGTAATAGATTGGATGAAAATTATAAATTAGAGGAAGGTTAATTTTGAAGGTATTAGGCAATAACTTTCAAACGTTGATTGGGAACAGATGTTCGCAGGAAAAGGGACGGAAAATGGGAAGCCTTCAAAAATGAGACAGAGTCCAGAGACAGTATGTTCCTGTTAGCATGAAGGGAAAAGCTGGTAGGTGTAGGGAATGCTGGATGACAAGTGAAATTGAGATTTTGGTCAAGAATAAGAAGGAAGCATATGTCAGGTATGGACAGCAATCAAGTGAGTCTGTAGAAGAGTGTAAAAGCAGTACAAGTATACTTAATAGGGAAATCGGGAGGGCAAAAAAAGCGGACATGAGATAGTTTTGGTGAATAGGGTTAAGGAGAATCCAGAGCGATTCTGCTAATACATTTTAGGGAAGAAAGGGTAACCGGAGAGACAATAGTGCCCCTTAAAGATCAGCAATGGCCGTCAATATGTGGAACTTCAGGAGATGGGGGAGGTACTAAATAAGTATTTTGCATAAATGTTTACTCTGGAAAAGGTTATGGAACATAGAGAACATGGGGAAATAAATAGCGACATCTTAAAAAATGTCCATATCACAGAGAAGGTGGTGCTGAACATCTTAAAATGCCGTGAACATGGATAAATCCTCAGGACCCGATCAGGTGTACCCTAGCTAGGGAAGTGATTGCTGGACCCCTTGCTGAGATATTTGTATCATCAATAGCCACAGGTGAGGTGCCAGAAGATTAGGAGTTGGCTAACATGCTACCACTATTTAAGATGGTAAGGAAAAGCCATGGAACTTTTAGACACGTGAGCCTGACATCAGTGGTGGGCAAGTTGTTGGAGGGAGTACTGAGGGACAGGATTAATGTACTTGGAAAGGCACGGACTGATTGGGGATAGTCAACGTGGCGTTGCATGTGGGAAATTGTGTCTCACTAACTTGATTGTTTTTTTTTGATGAGGGCAGAGAGGTGGATGTGATCTGTATGGACTTCACTAAGGAGTTCCACAAAGTTCTGCATGGTAGACTGGTTAGCAAGGTGAGATCACATGGAATACAGGGAGAACTAGCTATTTGGATACAGAACTGGCTGGAAGATAGAAGACAAGGTGGTGGTGGAGGTTTACTTTTCAGACTGGAGGCCTGTGGCCAACGGTGTGTCACAGGATCGCTGCTGGATCCACTGCTTTGCATCATTTTATTTAAATGATTTGGATGCTAAAATAGGAGGTATGGTTAGTAAGTTTGCAGATGACACCAAAATTGGAGGTGTAGTGGTTACCTCAGAGTACAATGGAATCTTGATCAGATAGTCAATGGGCCAAGGAGTAGCAGATGGACTTCAATTTAGATATGTATGAGGTGCTCCAATTTGGAAAGGCAAACCAAGGCAGGACTTCTATCCTTAATGGTAACGGGTGTTGATGGACAAAGAGACCTTCGAGTGTAAGTTCATAATTCCTTCAAAGTGGAGCTACAAATAGATGGGATAGTGAAGAAGGCTTTTGGTATGCTTACCTGTATTGGTCAGTGTATTGAGCATAGAAGTTGGGTGGTCACATTGTGGCTGTCCAGTACGTGTGTTAGGCCACTTAGAAATACTACATTCAATTCTCCCTGCTATAGAAAGGGTGTTGTGAAACATGAAAAGATTTACAATGATGTTGCCAGGCTTGGAGGGCTTGAGTTGTTGCTGATTAGGCTGTGGGTTATTTTCCCTGGAGAGTCTGTTGCCGAGGGTTGACCTTATTAGAGGTTTATAATACTATAAGGGGCATGGATAGGGTGAATAGCCTCTCTGGGCTGGGGCTGTCCAAAATTAGAGGGCATGGGTTTAAGGTGAGAGGAGAAGATTGAAAAGGGACTTAAGGGGCAACCTTTTTACACAGGGTAGTACATGTATGGAATGAGCTGCCAGAGGAAGTGATGGAGCCTGTAACAATTACAGCATTTAAAAGGAATCTAGATTATTATATGAATGAGAGGTTTAGATGGAAATGGGCCAAATGCTGGCAAATGAGACTAGATTAATTTATGAAAGAGTTGGACCAAAGGGTTTGCTTCTGTGCTTGTACAACTCTGACAAATCCTTGGGCATTCTGAAGATAATTCCTAGTGCATGTGGGCTCACAGGTACAAAATTGGAATTTCTTTTGATGAGGTTAATATTAAAATAAATCCGAATATGATAGAAGCCCAACAACGGAAGTTGGACTAGATTATTGGGGTGAAATAAGCAATTTCTGACTAGATTTGTACTATGCCATGAGAATAGTTGGTATAAAATTTGAAATATTTCCCATTCCTCAATGTGATCCACACAAAAGTAACTTCACTGAAAGTGTATTCTGTTTAGTTTGATATGTGCCAGCATACATGAAATAGAACCCAAACAAGATTCCTTAATGAGACAAGATTTTTAAAAAAAACTAGACGGGAAGTTAACAAAAATTCCTTTTTGAAACGCCCCTGCTGTTATTTCGTAGTGTCTTGTACCACCAGATATGTATTGGAACACAAATACAAACACTCGAGAATAATGGGCTTTTCATTTAGCAATAGAAAAAGTAGTTAAATAGAGATGTTTAATTTGTATTAATGAACATTCTTATTCCATAATTCTTTACTGTATTACAATTGTTCAACAGTTTAGCTCCTCCACTTACTGATTAAAAAGTGGACTTAAACAGTTATATTGCACTGAACTGATAACAGGGACAAATGGACTACGATTAAAAACTCGAGCTGAGTGAAACGAGCAGAACAAAGCTTGTGAATTCCACAATGTTCATGAGGGTGTCAACACGAATTCTCCCATGTGTGGCCAGTGTTCTGTTTAACACAGAAGGGACACCAAGGAAAGCTGCACCAAAGTCTTTTAAGGTACTGTAACTTTGAAATTTAACTCAAATTGCATACGCTGTATTTTGTAGTCGTTTGATTCCATATGTTAGATATAATCGCACATTAAATTTTTAAAGGTCAGAGCTCTTTGTGTTCAATACATGGTGCTAGGTAAGAAGGCTGCCTTAGACCAGTGTCCTTATTGCACAAGAGATAATGGGACATGCAGATGCTGGAGAATCCGAGATAACAAAGTGTGGAGCTGGATGAGCACAGCAGGACAAGCAGCATCTTAGGAGCACAAAAGCTGACGTTTCGGGCCTAGATCCTCCTTCAGAAAAAGTGATGGAGGGTCTAGGCCCGAAACATCAGCTTTTGTGCTCCTAAGATGCTGCTTGGCCTGCTGTGTTCATCCAGCTCCACACTTTGATATGTCCTTATTGCACAACATGACTCTTCAGTCCACTGTGAATGTGGCCCCCTGGAATACATACAAATAGTGGATTCGAGAATAACTAGTTCTCAGTTCGATAGAGACAATAAAGCAATATATAACATTCCCGTTTCCTAAAAATGTAATGCCTCTATCGCTGTGACACGATTCAGTCATTAACATTTCTAAACTAAAGAGGATTATCAATCAACTTTTTTTAAGAAACAAGAGGTTTTTTGCAGTCTTTTATCACATCTGTTCTTTTCTAAAACTATAAATCGTTGTATTACTTAGTAGGTAAGAATATCGTCTTCCAACTTGTAGATTTAGCTTTCACTTTTCTTTATGATGAGTTGGAACACTGTAAATTCAGTGTTGATCTGGTGTTTCTGGAGCCTTTGATAATTGTTTTTGCTGTTATTGTTTGTGTCTGATTTTCCAGCTCAACAGAACAATACCACTGAATATGGACTCTGTTCCTTCTTATTTGCATACCACCTTCTGTCTCAATTATGAATGATCTTAGAACCTCAGCAAAACAAACAAAAAAAAACTGATTCAGTATATCCTTTCCTTCTGCAACTACTTCCTTACCTGGTCTAGTCGTCTTGTAATTTCAGCCCCACAGCAATGTGGTTAACCCCTCCAGCCCAAAAGCACTACAGTTTGGCTGGAACGCTTACAATCTTCAACATGCTGATCCCTTCTCCAGTGTTGATTGTAGACCTGAGTTTGGCTGACCAGACCTGACCCCCATCCTGATTAGAGTACAGATTATTCAAAAACGCAATCCAGACAGCTTGATCAGTTCACAGTTGTTCTAAACATCACTGCTATTGTTTAGTGATAATACAGCAGCAGCTGGCCCCAGACAAAGGTTTGAATGATTTTCCTATAAGTAGCTGATCCCAGATAACTTGGACCAGATTTGGTTTTATTACATGAAAATTGGTTTTTCCCCCAGTTCAGAGCTCCAATCTATCTTTGTCTTTTTCCATAACTATCTAAAATCTTGCTGCATTGTGTTCACTATCATTGAATTGTTTCTTGACTGACACTTCTGTTATTTACCTGCCTTCATTCGCTAAAATTAAAAAGTTCTTTATATTGGCTTAAAAATCTCCTCAACAAATCTGAAGAATTCCGCCCGTACAAGCATTTCACATTTTTTCTATTCCAGTTAATCTTGGTAAGTTAAAATCCCTTACTAATAATACAATTCTCTGAGATTTGCCTGCATTATCTGTCCCTCAATCTCTCCTTGGCAGTTTGAGGGTCCATTGTATAATCCCAGCAATGTGTTTACACTTTTTGATTTAAGTTCTACCCATGTGGCCTAATTTGAGGAGCCTTCTAAGATGCCATCCTTCCTTATTGCAGTAATTGACTCGTTAATTAAGATTACACCTGCCCCACTTTAACTAAAGTTTTGGCACCATGGAAGATTGTGTTGCTGGTGCTGCCCCTCCCTCAACCATCTCTCCATGGTAGCAATGATCTCAAGTCTCCATGTGTTAATCAATACACTCAATTCATCTGCCTTACAAAACTCCTTGCATTAAAATAGACACTACCGAGATTCGCCAACGTTCTCTTATGTTATAATCTGACTGTATATGTCCTGCAGATGACTTGATTCTTTCTCTCCATAATTGCTTGTGCATTGTTTTCAATTGAATCTCCACTCTGTATATCCCACTCCCCTGTCAAATAATTTTAAACCATCACTGACAGTGCCAGCAGAGTTAAGATTAAGCCTGCTGAGATTCTTTGGAACTTCTGAAATTGCTCCCCCCTCCCCCCACCTCAATGACTGTGCATCATTCTGATTGAATCATCCCTGTGAAAAAAGCTAGAACCTTTCCTTAATGCAGCTTTAAATTGGAGGAAAGCAACATTATTATTCAATTGCTCATTATTATTCAATCAGCTGTCTGTTTTGTGCTGCCTTTTGTCAGCCTTATCGAATTGTGGTGGAATTCCTTTTGAAGTTAGCTAATGCTGCAACTGGATCACACTCTTGGTCCATCTCCTGTTGGTTTTGCAGCCACGAGGTCTTCTGATTTCTCACTGTTTCACCTGTTCATTTTGTGGTCTGTAATTTCTCGCTCTCTGTTCTCCCCCACCCCAACCCCCCCACCGCTCCAATACTGCTTTTTATGCTGTCAAGCCAATACTACCTGCAAGTTTGATTTTATTGATGCACAGACCTCCAAGGTCCACATGCAGCATTGACTTCTGAAACCGGAATTCAGCATGCCATCGCTGCAAAAAAAAATTTAGAACAGCTGGGCAGCTGAGAGGGATTGCTGCCCTGAACTCCTTTGTTCCGCACATTGGTGATTTGGCCTTTCCATAAATTTTCCAGATTGACCAAGATAAATGGCGTTTTCTTCTGCCTGTGACTTGGTGAAGTAATTCACAGCTTTGACATATCATTTTCTCTGTTTTGATTTTATTTTCCTTCTGTCACTGTTCCACTGCATCAGCTCTGCTGCCTTTCTCTTGGCTTAACTGAAGGCTAGATGTTTGAGCAGTCAGCGTTTTCATCTGCCCGCTCCTGGTTTAATATGCTCTGGCAGTGTCTTCAGCCTGCACTTGTTTGCTTGCCCTTTGCAACTAGCGCTGTCTACTTCAGGGTGTACAGACCCTAAGTTAATTAATCTTTAAACTTGCATTTTGTGGCTATAATTTTCAGCCTTGTTAAGAAGTGTCAAGCTTGCCAAGGTCCTGTCTACGGCTTCAAGATTCATCTGGTACATTGATTTATTTGTGGCTAGAGACTGATGTGTAGCCTTTCAGAAATTTTGTCAAAATGAGTTCCTTCTGTCTGCATCAATAAAGCCCTAGCTGTGAAATAAATGTAATTGTTTGTCAGCTGTCCACTGAAGATTTGTTCACCCTCTTCATTGCTTGTGCCTTTTAGAGCACCACAGAATATTAATCTGCACTTCTGCTTAAACTTCTTAAGATGCCATTATGACATTAGCTTCCAAATTTATTGTGAGTGTTGCATCCATTGCTGAGCCAGTCAACATTGATGAAGGGTCTAGGCCCGAAACGTCAGCTTTTGTGCTCCTGAGATGCTGCTGGGCCTGCTGTGTTCATCCAGCCTCACATTTTATTATCCAACATTCCATTTAGTTGTTTTCACACAACATACTCGGCTTTTCATTTTCTACGTCTGGAGTACTAATTTAGGTCAATTTCTCCCCAGTCAGCATTAAGTTAATTTAAAATGTCCTCTTGTTTAATCCAAGACATTCGCAGTAGCCATGTTGCATCTTCTACTGACTTCTGGTCCCCATATGTTAGAAATAATCATACTTTCATTCTAAGGTTAGAGCTCTTTGTGTTTAATACAGTGTGCCATGCTGCCTAGTAAGAAGACTGCACTAGAACTGTATACTGTTGGCTGTCATGTGGTGGACTGCTGCTGCCATTAGCCAAGCCGTTCCAGTGCAGCTATAAGAATGGCATTTACCCAACAATATGGAGAATTTCCCCTGTGTGTCAAGTGCACGAAAAGATGACTTGCCATTCTGGTCACAGTATAGATATTTCCTTTCTAGTCAGCGCCTGTTGATAGTGGAGACTCAATTATGGTCATGTCATTGAATGTCAAGGTCTAATGGCTGGATTCTGTGTTGTTGGAAATGATCATTGCCCGGCACTTCTCAGAATTATAAAATTATTACAGTACAGAAGGATGCTCTTCAGCCCATTTTGCCAGCAACAGCTCTTCAGATGTGCTCTTCAAAATTCTTTGGAGCAGATGTTAATTGCTATCTGTTAGTCCAAGCCTGGATATTGTCCAGGGCCTGCTGGACTGCTTCATTAACTGGGGAGTTGCAAATCGTGCCGAATGTTGTGAACTCATCATCAACAACAGACCTATATCTGACCTTCTATAGGAGGGATGATCATTGATGAAGCAACTGAAGATGCTTGGACCTCGAACACTAACCCAAGGAACTCCTACAGAGATGTCCTGGAACTGAGGTGACTAACCCCTCAAAGCCTGTCCACCAATTTGCAGGGTGCAAGTTAGATGTGCACTAGACTTTTGCTCCAGCACTTTGCAGAAGCTTGATATCACCCAGAAATTTGCAGCCTACTTGATTGGCATCTAATCTAACACCTTCAACATTCACTCCTTCCATCATTAATCTGCAAGCGCAACAATATGCACCATCTACAAGATGTAATATAACAACTCACTGAGGTTCCTTTTGACAACACTTTCCAAAACTAGAACCTCTAGTTCTGAGAAGGGCATGGATAACAAGTACAAGGGAGCACCACAACTGCAAGTGCCCCTTCAAACAAACACTATAGCCTATATTGTGTTCCTTGCTCTTGCTGGTTCAGTATCCTGAGACTTAACGACACTCTGCATTATCTCCACGACATGGATTTCAGTGGTTCAAGAAAGCAACTCTTATCATTTTCTCAAGGACAATAAATAAATGCTGGTTTGGCTATCAATACATTTCCTTGCAAGAATAAAAGTAAATCTGGATCTTATTGTATTATTTAGTCAGTAGTTCAAACGGAAAGTGCTAGAGAAACTCATCAGGTCTGGCAGCACCTATGGAGACACAAATTAACAATCTTTTACAAAAGCACCAACTTGTATGCGATTGAACAGGAAATAATTCTGTGCATTGAGTGCAATTTAAGTTGTTTGGAATTAATGGTGTCATATTTGGATTGATCTTTTTTTTAATCCTACTGACTCCTTTAATTGGCATCAACTTCATCAAATTGGCATGATTTTGGGCAGTAACACTGCTTTCCTTCTTTTAGAAAGAGCGCCATCCTTATTATGACTTATCTGTGAAAATTCTGCGAGCAAAGAACATTGTTGGAGGAGATTTCTGTAAGTAATTACCTGTCTGTCTATCTAAAGTATTTGTGACCTTGCTGTTACTTTCAGAGTTTGTGTACTATATTTGAAACAAACAGTAGGAATACTTTGGACTCCCACCATTACTGACTCACTGCTTCCCATAGTGGCTGGTGTTGTATAATGTAATTACATTTGTTTATTTAAATGTTCTTGTTCTCTTGGATAGTTCTGTGCTGGCAGTCGGTACCTAATTTAGTTGACTTTAGCCTAGCAATTCACCATGCTTCAGAATTTGTATGACCTGAAACCATAAGATCATAATATTGTGTACTGTTCTTTGGGATTATCAGACTTTGAATGCTTGACTACTTTCATAGCATTTAAAACTAGAATAGCCCGTTCTTGTTTGCACAGGGAATTCCTTTCTCACTACCATTACTTAATAAAGCCAGCCCAGTAAACACCAATGGAGACTAACATGAATAATACCTAATCCGTGCATGCAGTGAATCTCCAAATGAATGTGCAGGTATTGTTTGGATGTATACTCGGTTTGTATTTTCATTTTGTAAAGATACTATTTATGATTTTCACTATCTTAATATGGTATACACAAACATATTTCTTGTCCAGAAGTAGGTCCAGTTGTGTCCTTTTCATTTAAGTTAGAATAAACGGCCGAGACAGGTCTCAATGAATTTAAAGAAGAGTTGTTACCTCACAGTGCCCAATCTCTTCCTCCTCACCAGGATTACTCCCTCTGCTGTGCCCCAGCAATTCTGTATAAATACCTCAATACTGTTATGAAAATCTCAATCAAGGATAGAAAAGTCATTGGATGGCAGAGAGTGCCTGGAGTTTCATTGCAAAAATAATGGTGGAATTCATTATGTAGTGACATTATTGTGCTCAGTTGTTTCTGGCATTTCCAAATTACCTGTATGAGGAAAGCCTGTGCTGGTAGTGGTGAGGTATCAACTTCACTGGGACCCAAACTCACCACCTCAACCGATAGCATTCATTCGCTGAAAATCAAAAACCGGGTACCACAGAGATGAAACACAAATGAAGGCAGAGCAGCAATGCACACCGCCCTGTCATTTAGTCCATAATAGAAGCCATCACTTGCCCCACACACACAAAACTATACTGTTAACCTTACAAACCCATGGGTGTTTAATGTGTTTTCTCAATTCTTTTATGGGTGCTCTCATGTGCTGCTCTCCTTTACTGTGCTGGAGACAGCCTGTTGAGCCTGATGCTTCTTTTCCTGGGATGGCATGGATAGGCATCCAGTGGTTGAGCTCCCTGGCACGGTGGTGATCTTCTGAATGATGGCATCTGTTGCAAGTATTTGGAGACGTTGGTGTCAGTTGGCAGAGAGGCAGAGCAGAAGCTGTTCCAGGACACCTTGAGGAATCTCCCTAATAGTTGCAGCAGATGTTCATCCACTGCAGTGATTCATTTATCTCCCTATGCTTTCCTGAGAGGAACAAGCACCTGGCAGCAACTCCAGGCATCACATTCTTCCCTTCTCTTTGGTTCTGAATACTGCAGTTTAAATACAAGTTGATGAAATGCAGGTCAGCACATACATTATCCTATCTATGACCAGATGGGTTTGGCCCTCTATGATTGCTCTCAATGAAGTGAGTCCCAAATTCTGAAGCATTGGTGATTGCAGTTTCCTGGAGCAATATGTCATGGAGGCAACCAGGGAGCAGGCTGTCTTGGATGTAGTAGTGGCTAATGAGGCAGATTTAATAAATGATGCAGGAGTAAAAGATCCCCAAGGAAATAGCGATGATAACATCATAAAATTTATAATTCAGTTTGAGAATGAGAAACTTGAGTTGGAAACAACTGTGTTTAACTTAAAGGGAATTACACTGAAATGTGGATACAGTTAGCTAGCCTGGACTACGCAGATGGATGAGCAGGAATGACAGTAAGCAAGTAGTAGCAGACATTTAAGGAGATAATCATGACTCTCAGCAAAAGTTCAGCCCCGACACTGGCTGAAGTTACCATGAAGGCTGTCCTTCTCATCTTCTCCCCTCACCTGTGCCATTGTGACTCTCAAGTTAAATCACCACCAGTTATGTGTCCCCAATGGAAGCACAGTCCTACAGTCTGGTAAGACAATGGCAACTTGACTAGATGGAGGTAGCATATTGGCGTGAACAGAGGGTTTGGCTAATGGACACAGTGAGTGGGCATAAGGTGTTTTTGTGTTGGTGACCCCTGACCAGTGGGGTTCCACAGGGATGACTGCTGGGATTGCAACTGTTTACAATATCTATTAATGATTTGGAGGAAAGGATAGAATGTACTGTAGCCACATGTGCAGATAACACAAAAATTAGGTGGAAAAGCAGGTTGTGAGAGGGGTACAAACAGCATGCTGATAAATATTTGTCAGCTCAGTGAGTGGGCAAAAAGTTGGCAAATGGAGTTTCTTTTTATGTGGGAAAATGCAAACTTGTTCATTTTGGAAGGGTAAATGAAAAACAGTATATTACTTAAATGGAGAAAAACTGCAGAAAGCTGCAATACAAAAGCACTTAGGGGTACTTGTGTGCAAAGCACAGAAAACTAGCAGACAGGTACAGCAAGAGGGCTAATGATATGTTGGGTTTAATTTTGAGGGGGTTGGAGTGTAAGAGGGAAGTCTTACTGCAAGTACAGTGTGCTGGTGAGACCACATCTGGAGTCCTGTGAGCACTTTTGGTCGTCTTATTTAGGGAAAGGTATTTCATTGAAGGCCGTTCAGAGAAGGTCAACTAGGATGATCCCTAGTGTGAAGGGATATTGTAAGGCTAAACAGTTTGGGACTCTGTTCACTGCAGTTTAAAAGAATGAGGGTAATCTCATTGAAGCATATACGATGCTTAAGGGACATGACAAGGTAAATGCTGAGAGGATGTTTCCCCTCATGGGAGAGCCTAGGATCAGAGCGTTGTCTTGGAGGAAAAGTGTGCCAATTTAAGACTCAGAGGAGAAGGATTTTTTTTTCTCTCCAGTTTCTGTGTCAATTCCTTTCCACAGAGAGCTGTAGGCACAGAATTTTTCTGTACATTGAAGGTTGAGATAGCTTCGTTAATCCTCGATTTTTTTTTCAATTTATACTTCACTTCAAAACAATATCAGCCTCATTTCCGAAATCCCTTCATGGCCTCACCATTCATTAGTCTATAAAACCTTATTGCGCTATGTTCCTGGCCATCTCTCTTGCGCGCTCTCTTGCGCGCTCTCTCGCTCTCTTGCGCGCTCGCTCGCTCTCTTGCGCGCGCGCTCTCTCTCTCTTGCGCGCGCGCTCTCTCCCTCTCGCGCGCGCGCTCTCTCTCCCTCTCGCGCGCGCGCTCTCTCTCCCTCTCGCGCGCGCGCTCTCTCTCCCTCTCGCGCGCGCGCTCTCTCTCCCTCTCGCGCGCGCGCTCTCTCTCCCTCTCGCGCGCGCGCTCTCTATCTCTCTCGCGCGCGCGCTCTATCTCTCTCTCGCGCGCGCTCTCTCTCTCTCTCTCTCTCGCGCGCCCTCGCTCTCTCTCTCGCTCTCTCGCGCGCTCTCTCGCTCTCGCACGCTCTCGCTGTCTCTCGCGCTCTCTCTCTCTCTCGCGCGCGTCTCTCTCTCTCGCGCGCGCCTCTCTCTCTCGCGCGCGCCTCTCTCTCTCTCGCGCGCGCCTCTCTCTCTCTCTCTCGCGCGCGCGCCTCTCTCTCTCTCGCGCGCGCCTCTCTCTCTCTCTCGCGCGCGCCTCTCTCTCTCTCTCGCGCGCGCCTCTCTCTCTCTCTCGCGCGCGCCTCTCTCTCTCTCTCGCGCGCGCCTCTCTCTCTCTATCGCGCGCGCCTCTCTCTCTCTCTCGCGCGCGCCTCTCTCTCTCTCTCGCGCGCACCTCTCTCTCTCTCGCGCGCTCTCTCGCGCGCTCTCTCGCGCGCTCTCTCGCGCGCTCTCTCGCGCGCGCTCTCGCTCTCGCGCGGGCTCTCGCTCTCTCGCGCGCTCTCTCGCTCTCGCGCGCGCTCTCTCTCTCGCGCGCGCTCTCTCTCTCGCGCGCGCGCTCTCTCTCGCGCGCGCTCTCTCTCGCGCGCGCTCTCTCTCGCGCGCGCTCTCTCTCTCTCTCGCGCGCGCCTCTCGCTCTCTCGCGCGCGCCTCTCTCTCTCTCTCTCGCGCGCGCCCTCTCTCTCTCTCGCGCGCGCCTCTCTCTCTCTCTCGCGCGCGCCCTCTCTCTCTCTCTCGCGCGCGCCTCTCTCTCTCTCTCGCGCGCGCCTCTCTCTCTCTTCTCGCGCGCGCCTCTCTCTCTCTATCGCGCGCGCCTCTCTCTCTCTCTCGCGCGCGCCTCTCTCTCTCTCTCGCGCGCACCTCTCTCTCTCTCGCGCGCTCTCTCGCGCGCTCTCTCGCGCGCTCTCTCGCGCGCGCTCTCGCGCGCGCTCTCGCTCTCGCGCGGGCTCTCGCTCTCTCGCGCGCTCTCTCGCTCTCGCGCGCGCTCTCTCTCTCGCGCGCGCTCTCTCTCTCGCGCGCGCGCGCTCTCTCTCGCGCGCGCTCTCTCTCGCGCGCGCTCTCTCTCGCGCGCGCTCTCTCTCGCGCGCGCTCTCTCTCTCTCTCGCGCGCGCCTCTCGCTCTCTCGCGCGCGCCTCTCTCTCTCTCTCGCGCGCGCCTCTCTCTCTCGCGCGCGCTCTCTCGCTCTCTCGCGCGCGCTCTCTCGCTCTCTCGCGCGCGCTCTCTCGCTCTCTCGCGCGCGCCTCTCTCTCTCTCTCGCGCGCGCTCTCTCGCTCTCTCGCGCGCGCCTCTCTCTCTCTCTCGCGCGCGCCTCTCTCTCTCGCGCGCGCTCTCTCGCTCTCTCGCGCGCGCTCTCTCGCTCTCTCGCGCGCGCTCTCTCGCTCTCTCGCGCGCGCTCTCTCGCTCTCTCGCGCGCGCTCTCTCGCTCTCGCGCGCGCTCCCTCGCTCTCGCGCGCTCTCGCTCTCGCTCGCGCTCTCTCCCTCTCTCTCGCGCGCGCCTCTCTCTCTCTCTCTCGCGCGCGCCTCTCTCTCTCTCTCGCGCGCGCTCTCTCTCTCTCGCGCGCGCTCTCTCTCTCTCTCGCGCGCGTTCTCTCTCTCTCTCGCGCGCGCTCTCTCTCTCTCTCGCGCGCTCTCTCTTGCGCTCTCTCTCTCCCGCTCTCTCTCTCCCTCTTGCGCGCTCTCGCTCACTCTCTCGCGCGCTCTCTCTCTCTTGCACGCTCTCTCTCTCGTTCTCTCGTGCCTGCGCTCTCTCGTGCCTGCGCTCTCTCTCGATCTCTCGTGCCTGCTCTCTCTCTCGCTCTCTCGTCCCTGCTCTCTCTCTCGCTCTCTCGTGCGTGCGCTCTCTTGTTCGCTCACTCTCTCTCGTGCGTGCGCGCGCTCTCTCTCTCTCGCGCGCTCTCTCTCTCTCGCACACTCTCTCTCTCGCGCGCGCGCTCTCTCTCGCTGTCTCGTGCCTGCGCTCTCTCTTGCTCTCTCGTGCCTGCGCTCTCTCTCGCTCTCTCGTGCGTGCGCTCTCTTGTTTGCTCGCTCTCGTGCGTGCGCGCGCTCTCTCTCGCGCACGCTCACTCTCTCTCGCGCGCGCTCACTCTCTCGCTCTCTTGTACCTGCGCGCTCTCTCGCTCTCTCGTACCTGCGCTCTCTTGTTCGCTCGCTCTCGTGCGTGCGCGCGCTCTCTCTCTCTCTCTCGCGCGCGCTCTCTCTCTCGCTCTCTCGTGCCTGCTCTCTCTCTCGCTCTCTCGTGCGTGCGCTCTCTTGTTCGCTCACTCTCTCTCGTGCGTGCGCGCGCTCTCTCTCGCGCGCGCGCTCTCTCTCTCGCGCGCGCGCTCTCTCTCTCGCGCGCGCGCGCTCTCTCTCTCGCGCACGCTCTCTCTCTCGCTGTCTCGTGCCTGCGCTCTCTCTTGCTCTCTCGTGCCTGCGCGCTCTCTCGCTCTCTCGTGCGTGCGCTCTCTTGTTTGCTCGCTCTCGTGCGTGCGCGCGCTCTCTCTCGCGCACGCTCACTCTCTCTCGCGCGCGCTCACTCTCTCGCTCTCTCGTACCTGCGCGCTCTCTCGCTCTCTCGTGCCTGCGCGCTCTCTCGCTCTCTCGTGCCTGCGCTCTCTTGTTCGCTCGCTCTCGTGCGTGCGCGCGCTCTCTCTCTCTCTCGCGCGCGCTCTCTCTCGCGCTCTCTCGTGCCTGCTCTCTCTCTCGCTCTCTCATGCGTGCGCTCTCTTGTTCGCTCGCTCTCTCTCGTGCGTCTGCGCGCTCTCTCTCTCGCGCGCTCTCTGGCGCGCGCTCTCTCTGTGTCTCTCTCTCTCTGGCGCGCACTCTCTGTGTCTCTCTCTCTATCTCTCTCTCTCTCTCTCTCTCTCTCTCTCTCTCTCTCTCTCACACACACAGTCTGTCCCTCCCTCTTGGGCGCTTTCGCGCTCTCTCTGGCGCGTGCTCTCTCTCCCGCGT